>NC_079318.1:6976995-7576995 GCF_029931775.1 Euleptes europaea | reverse complement strand
ACTGGATTATTGAATGTGGTATGGGCAGCTGGAAATTCTGATTTAAGCTGATATTAGAATATATTAAGATGTTCTCTAGGCCCTTCTCTTTTGGATTCTGGGAGTAATAACAACTAAATTAGCTTTGTCAGCTGTTGTAACAAAGGCAGCGTTATTGTCACACTAAAATGTCTTTCACTTATCTTTTTGTAGTGGCAAGATGTGCTGGATATTATTGCAAAAGCTCTGTATGATAACAACATGGTATTTGCTCAGATCAACGGAATTAACAAGTTCCAGGTATGAGAGTTAGGACCCTATAGCAATGGAGTCATAGATAATAATTGTCAATGGGAGCAGTAGAATATTGATGAATGAAGAAAAATCTGCCAAGACACAGTAACTGATTTGTTATCCAGCATCACCCAGATTTGTTATCCAGCATCACCCAGAGGGCAAGCTGCTCTCACTCACTTCACTGCTGCATCTTGGGGTGCATGCACCCCCACTCCCACCTACCCAGCCAGGATCTGATGCCTCCAGATATTGCTGGGCATCTGACAGCAGTGCTATAAGCTGACATCCTGAGGAGCCGCCTTCTCTCTCAGCCTGCCTCAGGCTGTAGGGCTCGTCTGCCTGGTGCATAGGATGGTTCTGTTGCTTTGGGGGTGGGGGTCAGCCAGGCTTGGAGGCGGTTTCCATGGCATTTCCAATGGCACGGGGATTGGTTGCTGCAAATTCCTTTGGGTAGGAGGCAAGGCAGTGCAATAAGCTTGAGTGTCTGGCACTTTGATCAACTGGCAACTCCCCTCCACCAATTCGATGTGAGTGCTGAAGAACAAACCGTTTACTGGATTCAGTCTTTGAGCTGATAAAATGGAACTTCTGAATGTGCGAAATATATTTGGAAATAAATATTTGGAAATAAAGTGATCACTCCAAAAACTCAGCTAACTGAGACGTTGGGGAACTTATTCTGTCACGATATTCGTCATTCTGAAAAGCAATAAAGAAGCACTTTCCACCAGATCTATCCAACGTATCGATACTTGCACTACCACACTCCTATGTACATAAGTTAACTTTTTAAGAAAAGCTTTGTTCCAAACACATGGGACCTTTGGGGTATTCCATGTGTCACTGCATACTATCCAGCATCTACCGCCAATTGTAAATCAGTTTCATCAACAGTTCCTTTAAAGTAACATTTGTTATTCATCAAATTATAGGTAATACATAAAATTGTTTTGCATAATATGTAATACATAAAAATTGTACCGCATCGCATTTCCAACAGGTACCTAAATAAGTATAATGGCCCAGGCTATCCTGATCTCGTCAGAAGCTAAGCAGGGTCAGCCCTGGTTAGTATTTGGATGGGAGACCACCAAGGAATACCAGGGTTGCTGTGCAAAGGAAGGCACTTAGTTAGTCTCTTCTCATGCAAACCCCAAAAAGGGGTTGCCATAAGTCAGCTGCAACTTGACGGCACTTTACACACACACAAATATGAACACCCCTTTTAGGTGTCTGATATCAGTGAACCAAGATCTTAATTTTTTTTTTCAAATCTGATGAAATTAAATTTCTAAGGAATTTAGTCCAAATCCAATTCTAGGCTTCCATTAGATTCATGATATTCAGAACTTTATTCCATTTTATAATGCAATATAAAGATTACTCTTTTCTTTATCTAAAAGCATTGCATAAAAACACTGCTGTACCTATGCATCATACCATCACAAAACATTGTTACAAACTCTGTTGTGTTATGACAGCCATTATATTTTTCTAAGTAATCTAGATATTATGTGTCTAATTGGAAGGTACTGGGGGGAAAGTACCGTATATCTCCACTTGTTATCAACTGGACTTTGTTAATGCTTGGTTTCACTAAAACATTAATGGTAAAGTGTGTTTTACATTTGTTGAGTGGTGGTGACTTCACTGCAGCTAGTTTATTTAGGACATGTTTTGGGGCTAAAAGGTGGAATAAAAACCTACAATTCCTTCCTGCTTTCTTGGTTGTACTTAAGCAGTTCTCTGTAATTAAGTTACCAATGGTTAAGGTTAACAAGAGTTCCCCTTCACTCAGGCTCTGTAACACATTTCAGATCCTGGCAAAATATACAACCCTTGGCAACCTTAACTGCACTTAAGTGATGCAGAGCTGTGGGGAACAGGAAACCACTGTGATGTGTGGACTAGCCCTAACTGTTCTGAGGCAGTAACTGACCAGTTACTTCTCAATTGGGACTTGCCTGTGCTTGTGAAGGAGCAGTGTCAGCCTGTTGTCTTTTGCAGTAACTGAATTTGCTCTTACATATCAGACATGTTGTGATCCTGTATTATTCTTTCAATTTAATTCCTTTTCAATTCCTTCATTGAATTCTTAGGGTGGGGGGGTTGTTTGTTTTTTGTCTTTCAGGAAAATCTCTCAGCATTTAAATACGATCCCAAAATCAACATTTTGCTGTTGCCCCTTCATACTGGTTCCAATGGGTTAAACATCATTGAAGCAACTCATGTCCTCTTGGTGGAACCTATACTTAATCCAGCACATGAGCTACAGGCTATCGGCCGAGTGCATCGTATTGGACAAACAAAGTTAGTTCCACGGTTGTTATGGTGCTTGATTTAGCTAAGCTCACTAGTTTTCCTATGGTGGTTGGCAATGAAAAATGTTTAAGTTAACTGCCGGTGACTTCAGAGTGGAGATTTCTTTGGAGTTGGTAGAGCTAGAACTACTTTCCATGTGCTGCTCTTTGACTATGTGCTGTAGATTTGGTTTTAGAATATAATAGAGGTTTTGAATAATTTATGATGGGATGCTAACATTTACCACAGTGGGAAATATAGGAAATTGATCTTTTGTCTTTCTAATTATTCCATCAAGCAGTTAGAATTTATTTACTTCATTTATACCTTGCCTGTCTTTCCAGTAGGGGCCCAAGGTGGTTTGCATTCTCTTCTATCCTCACAATAACCCTGTGAGGTAGATTAGGCTGAGTGTGTGTGACTAGCACAGAGTCACCCAGCTTCCATGACAGTGTGAGGAATCAAATCTGGGTCTTCCAGATCCTAGTCTGACACTCTAACCACCACATAACACTGTCTGTTTTGAAAACGTAATCAGGTAAGCAAAGTTTTTAGAACAACCATCACAATCAGCGTTCTTGTAACTGTATGTTAAAGAATAAGGGATGAAACGATTAAGTGTGACAAACTAGTGCTAATTTATTTCATTTTTTTTCAAATTCAGACCCACCATTGTTCACAGATTCTTAATAAAAGCAACAATAGAAGAGAGAATGCAGACAATGCTGAAAACTGTAGAGAGAAGGTAAATAAACTGTAGTTTATCTTTGTCACTTGGGCAATATTATACTTATTTGAATGCCAATAATCTGAAAAGCATAAGAGTAGCTACCTAAGACAGACAACCCACCCACCTTTAGAGGCCAGAAAAGGTAAAGAAATAAATTGAGTTAACTCTATTAGAATGGTAAGATAAAGGATAATGTGCTTTTTGGAAAGAATGTGCTTGCTGGAAAAAGGAATCTTTTCCTCTAGCAAAATAGAGCAGTTGAAGTGTGATGAAAATGATACGCCCTGCCAACATAAATGCTGCCCTGATGTAAAAGGTCTCAACAACATGCACCACTTTGCAGATCTTTTTTGCTCTGAACTGATCATCTGCAAAGGCCTTTGTGGCTCACCATTATAGCTGATAATGCCTTTGCAGATCTGGCGTGTGTAATTCAAAAAAACTCCTAGAGTCAATACTTAGCTAGTGATCTGGTTGCTGACACACTAGATATAACATAAATTTTAAACATTAACACTGTTCATAATTAGCTTTACTTTTCTAAAATTTGAACTGTTCATCAGAACTGGAATGAAGAATCAGTTCACACAGCCCATTTTTGAACCTCTTCAAACTGAACTGAGGCAAAAAAGTAAACTTAATTTGACTATTTGTCTGGCAAACCTGTTCTCTGATTTGCTGTGAAAGCCCACACGGTCAGCAAAGGCATGAGGAAGCATGCAAAAACTCTACCCAGCTTGTTGCAAGGTCACTTGGTGTACCTGTGCTTATGGTGAAGAGCTAGCTGGGTGAGGTGTTCATCATGCCCACAAATGCAAATTGGGGGTCCTTTTTCCCCTTCAAAGTCTGGTGTTAAACAAGGACAGAGAAATCCTGTTCTGTCTTGGAACAGTTTCTGAAGGTGAGGTATGTGTTGCCATTCATATCTCACAAGCCCTTTTAGGCTCAAGTCTGACATGGTGGTTTGCCAGATGTTTGACTGAAATGTGACAAAGGCCGCAACTCTCAGCCTACCTTAATTTTTCCTTATGTTAAAGGGATAGACTCTCTAACTTCATAAAGCTCTAACCTGTGCTTTTTAGAAGCATTTTCACATATATAATTGAAACCAATTTATAATTGTGTGAATTAGGGCTTCATTTTTAAAGAAAACTAACTAAAGTAAAACTTAGCATACAGAACACCATTCAAGTAGTAAGTATAAATGTAAATCCATTTGGACGATATTTCTTAAGGAAGTAGACATTGCTGATACTTTTACACGCCAGTACTCATTTTGGAGACTTTGGTTTTTAACGATAATTACTGAAGCAAAAACCTCTTATAAAGAGTATATTTGTGATAGGTTGGATATGAACTGTGCTCCTCATTCTCTGTTGTGGTGGTCATCTTCCTCCCCCCCATCCCCCAAAAGCCATTCCAGTTCTTCCATGAAGCAGTCGGAGGCCTCCGTGTTAACAGTAGCTGATTTGGCAGACCTTTTTTCAGAAGAAACTGAAGAACTAGAGTAAAGCGATGCTGAGGTCAGAAGGATGGACCATAACATGCTTATTTCGGAGTAACACAACTAAATTGAGTAACTGTTCAGAAGTTCCTGTAGATGTCACCCAACACCCATCCTTAATAGAGCTGTATGATTTGTAAGTATTTTAACAGCTTCCACTAGGTTCTGTAGTTATGGATTTCTTCAGTATATTGACAGGAGAAGGAAAAGCAAATGCACTTTACACAAATATTGTATAAATTATGGCTTTGTACTTCCAAAGAATATGAATGCTCCCAATCCAGTTATAGTTGTGCATATAAAGGTATTTATGCCCAACAAATTGCACCAGTATGTGGATAAGGATGTGCATTTCATTGAAAGCAATCAAGTGTAGGTGGACAGCATGCATACTTGGATGCCTGTCCACATACGTATGCTGTACGCCGTTGCTTTCAGTGGCTTATACCTATAGTTCCTAATCCAACAAGTTATGTATGTGCAGGCCTCCTTTGGATTGGGAAGTTCAACTACACTTTGACACTTTGCATGGTAGAGGAGGGTATGAAAATCATGAAACAATTACTTTGCCTCCACTATTATCTGTAGACTTACTCATTAAAAAGTTCCTGAGCAAGCATCTTTTCAGAAAGGGCTCCTAGTGGCACTGCCATTTTACCATGCCAATAATTAATGTTTTAATCAGTTAACACTTAACTACCACTTTTTAGAAACCACTTCAACATTTTTCCCCCCGACATTTGTATTATTTTTAGGTATTGATAGTTGTGATTTATGTTGTAGAAACTTGATTTTTGCTTGTTTATGTTTAAAGTTATGCTGTTTTGATGCCTGTTGTTCCCGTGATCATAAATTATGCCTTTTGTATGATCTTCTTGAAAGCTGAAAACATCTGTGTGACAGATTTTTAAAGGTTCTTAAAATTGTATTTCTTACTTTGGATTCTTACCTCCTATTAAAATCTGGAAAGCTTCCTGCTTGTGTTTTGTTCCTCTGTCTGCAAACTATAACAAGTTTTGCATGGGGTTTGAATGGCAAGCATCTTTTAAAGGGCGATATATTTAGAGTTTGCTATTGAACAAGGGAGGTGTACCAGAAAACAAGTCAATATTTTTCAGATATGAATATCAGGGAGCCGAAGTTTCAGTATTCCTGGTTATTCAGGTCCCAAATACTGGTTTGATATTCAGAGCCGGGTTGGGGGAGGATTCTGATTTTATTCAACTTCATTATTTCCTGTGGGGAATCTTTCTGGGAGGGGGGCTGGAAGGCCTTTTTTAAAGCAAATGGCACAGAATTTCTGCAGAGCTGATGGTGCCTGCCCACTAAGTAACCCCTACGTTTTGAGTGATTTGGACCAAGTGTTCCAATTATATGCTTCCATTGAACAAGGTGTCCCCAGCCATCCTCCATTGTTTCCTGGGGGGGGGGGAATCCATGCTTTTTTTAGGGCAAAGAATAGCCAAAGACACAAGAACAGGCAAAGCAACCATTAGCCAAAAGCCTCCCAATGTAAACAGAACCAGGGGATCCCAACAGAATTACAGGGCAATGTGGTAAGCCTAACACAACCAATGTCAAAGTAGAGAATCCAAGCCAAACTTATTTAAACAAGAAGGGATGTAATAAAACAAATAGCAGGATTGCCCACTGGGAACAATGGGAGATGCTGGAATGCCCATTTGATATAAAAGGAGCTAGGAATGCCAATTGACTTGCAATGGGCTCCATTGAAATATATTATAGCACACAAGTTGCAATGAAAATGGGGACTGGATTTACAATGAGGGTCTCTGTGCCCAAATAGACTGCTCTGGGACTAGAATGATAGGCCCCAGTGTGGAGTGATGGTCCCTGGAACCAGATAAACTGCTCTGGGAATAAAATAACATTCCAGCTGTGAAAAAGGGAAGTTATTGGTATGGTTTGGGAAGAGACAAGGGGGTATGTATGAAGGAAGATTTAGCACTGGCGATGGGCACGGAAAGAGGTACTAGAGGAAAGGTTTGATGGATATGGCAAAAGAGATAGGGAACTGTGACAAGAAAGTGCTAATAGGAGAGGAGACTCTGAGGAAATGTCACAGCATTTAAGGCCAGGAAGGAGGGAGTATGTTCTACTAAGAATAAGACAGGTAATGTCAGGCTGGTCAAGAAATAGCACTGAACTAGAGTCTATCCTTACAGGGTAGTTGGTTGGTTTCACACATAAAGAGGAACAGAACCCCTTGACAGTTACACGGTCATGCTATACAGGAGTACTTTTCCTTGAACTCTTAACTTGAAACTCCTCATTGGAAGTCCCCAGAATATTCTGATTGCTGAGAAAGCAAAGTCCCCAGGACAAAGGTGCAGCCTGCAACTTGACAGACAAGAAGACCAGTCTCATGACCGCTAAGAAGAGCCTGGAATGGCATATTGTTTTGAGATACTGGAAAGATGCTATGGAAAAGGGACTTTGGACCCCTGGGCGCCAAAAAACAATAAATGAGGGGAAATTACAAGTCAACACTTCTTTATCCACCTTATGGAATGGGAACCATTTTGGTAATGCCCCTAATCAAGTGAAAGGTATAAAGATCTTAGGTGAGAGTGGGCTTTTAGCAACTTGGAATCCATGAACCTGTGGATCCAGCCCTTCTACTTTTACGCCTTTAGAGGCCTGTTTCTGGGACTTGGACCCTTTGGGGATCATTCTCTTATTAGCTTGAACAATTTTCCCCTAAATTTATAGATATTTGGTCTTTATATCTGTAGTTTTTGTTCTTCCCACATGGTAGAAATACTTTTTAAAGGTTTTCTTTCTGGGGCCAAGGAACTCCAGGTCTGGACAGGCCTGTCTTGTTGTTCCAGGCCCCAAGCTGCTGTGTTTCCCCCCCCCCCTTACTTCCCAGAACTTTTTAGGGTTGAAAGGCTCACAAGAGCCTTTGAGAGTTCTGTCTCTTCAACATTCCTGGATCTTTGGATAGGTAGCTATGAAACTGCATCAGTTTGCTTGTTGGGAAACTCAGCTAAAACTAGAAGGGCAACAGGGTGGTAGGGCAACAATGTTTTAACATTTAGATTCAGATTGGATAATATCCATTACATTTGCTCTCATGTTTGCAATTTTTCATTTCAAGTGTATTCATAATGCCTAGTGATTTATGGTTCATCTCCTTACTACCTAATGTGTCCTGTACTGGTTTAGAAGATTTAGAATTTTATTTTATTTGCTCATGCTTCAGCACTTCCTGTTTATTATTTTCTGTAGCCATCTGCAACTTTCTGATGGGTTAGAATTAACCTCTTTTATAAGTATTTCTGTATCTTGCATCTGATTCAGTTTGCACTTTGTGGTTTGCTTTTGTATATTGTGCAGCAATAAAGCATTTCATTCATATCAGTAGCACTAAGTCTTTCTGCCAATAGTCCTGTATCCACCAGGGTGATAAGACATTTATGCTGAGAGTTTTGCAACTGAAATATACCAAAAAATGCCAAAATACTACACATTATGTTTAAACTCCCTGAGGTTTGTTAAGAGCTTTTTAGAATAGAAAAAAAATAAGAAATAGATGAACATTAAGAAGGGCCTTATAATAGCTCTTCAAATGGGATGTAAGTGTATGGAACACGTACCGCACTTTAAAATGAAGAATACTTTTATGTATGGCTCATTCCCAGCATCCACTGCCCTACATGTAACAGCTTCCTAAGCATGACATACTTGGGGAAGTATGGCATTGGGGCAAAATACTGTTAAAATACAGTTTGACCAGCTCCTTAACTTTGAATGTGATTCCATCAAATGTGGAGAGCCACGGAAGTAAAAAAAGCCCAGAGTAGACATGACATTTCCAGATTTTTTTAATTCCATTCCCTTTTCTACATTAACTATAGCTGAGTTTGAAACCACCCTGAAGCTCTGGTTTTCAGATATGCATGATTCATTCTGCACCCTGAGAATATAATGCTGAAAAGGGAAGGGAAAATGGAGTGCAAAGAGCATGGGTGCATCATATGTTTTAACCATAGTAAAAAAATCAGGGATTGTTCAGTCTGCGCTGAGTGGAACAAAGTTCTTCCTTTGTCACTCAATCAGGTGAGTGGTTTTTGCTCTCCTAAATGCACACACACACACACACACATTGATTCCTAATCTATAAAATTGGAATAAGTGACACGAGCTCAAGAGGCTGCTGAAAGAACAAAATAGACTGAATCTGCTTGCCAAAAAACAAAAACAAATGAGCCCTCCCTATAATGATGTGTCAAAAAAAAAAAAAAGGTTTTGGGGACATACTCTGAGACTCTGTGTAACAATTAGACCTGGTTTGACATGAAGCTAGAAGTTCCCTGGTGCTGGGCAGCTTGGCAGTGGTTGCTAGAGCTAAAGCTTGTGGTCTAGTGGTATATAAGCATGAATACCAAGTTCTATGGGGGTGCTGAGGATTTTAAAAGATTTATTTGAAAGTATCAGGCATGAAGTTTAAAAAGTATATATTTGCAAAACTGTACTAGGTAAGGCAAATAATATCCCAGTCCAGAAACAAGGTGTATTTTTCTTCTTTGTTAGGAGACTCATCAATGTATGCTTGCTTCTGGTTTGTCCAAGCTGCAAGCTGCTAGTTCAGATGCGCTGAGCATTTCTACCATTTCAGGCAGTCTGAAGACTTGGCCTGCAAAGTATGTCAGCCTGTACACCCAGATTTTTTCTTCCTTTTTTGGTTGTCTGGAAGATAAAAGTTGTTTACGAGAATGGTCTTGTACTATAAACGTAGGCTAAAGAAATCCCACGCTGAGGGAAGCCAAGGAAATTGCTTGCTTCCCCCCTCCCCCCACCCCCCTTTGCTCCATCTGACAGTATGTGTGTCTGGTCAATGACATATATGCAGATGAGTCACAATCTATAAATTGGCTCCGATGAAAAGTGCCTTTTGGAACTAACCTTATGGGAAGCCGAAGCATTTTATAACAGTTCTTAACAAAGCCACACCATTCTGGGAATTTGTCCGACTTACCGAAGCAGATAGAGCTTCAGTAGAATGGACGGAGCCAGCTGGCCACTCATAGTGGTGTAGCTGAATGGAAACTGTTGCCACTTGTTGCTTCTACAAGACTTTACCTCTACATAGTTCTACCCAACATGTATCTTGTTCTCACAACAGTCCTGTGACAGAGGCAACCTGTTTAAATGTGACTTGCCCATGGGAACCAAAATTAAACCCTGGCTGGCTTAACACACTGATTGCATTGGCCACTTCTCAAGTCCTTCTGCAGACTGTCAAAAAGTGGTGACTTGAAGGAAATTACCACACTTCCCTAAGTAAAATTACTGCCGTTATTGACAGCTGCACAGGAAAAAAATAGTAATAAATATATTGTAGTATATATTTACTCATTAGTAATAAATATATTGTTAAACCTGCAGCACTTCTGGTATTTTGAGAATGGCTAGTGGGCACAAGCCCCGTGGCGCAGAGTGGTAAGCTGCACTACTGCAGTCCAAGCTCTGCTCACGACCTGAGTTCGATCCCAACGGGAGTTGGTTTCAGGTAGCCGGCTCAAGGTCGACTCAGCCTTCCACCCTTCCGAGGTCGGTAAAATGAGTGCCCAGCTTGCTGGGGGTAAAGGGAAGATGACTGGGGAAGGCACTGGGAAACCACCCCATAGAAGCATAGAATCATAGAGATGGAAGGGACCACCAGGGTCATCAAGTCCAACCCCCTGCACAATGCAGGAAAATCACAACTACCTCCCTCCCCTACACCCCTAGTGACCAGAAGATGGCCAAGATGCCCTCCCTCTCATCATCTGCCTAAGGTCACAGAATCAGCATTGCTGACAGATGGCCATCTAACCTCTTCTTAAAAACCTCCAGGGAAGGAGAGCTTACCACCTCCTGAGGAAGCCTGTTCCACTGAGGAACAGCTCTCACTGTTAGAAAATTCTTCCTAATGTCTAGACGGAAACTCTTTTGACTTAATTTCAACCCGTTGGTTCTGGTCCGGCCTTCTTGGGCAACAGGAAACAACTCAGCACCATCGTCTATATGACAGCCCCTCAAATACTTGAACATGGTTATCATATCCCCTCTCGGTCTTCTCCTCTTCAGGCTAAACATACCCAGCTCCGTCAACCTTTCCTCATAGGACTTGGTCTCCAGACCCCTCACCATCTTTGCTGCCCTCCTCTGGACACGTTCCAGCTTGTCTACATCTTTCTTAAATTGTGGTGCCCAAAACTGAACACAGTACTCTAGGTGAGGTCTAACCAGAGCAGAGTAAAGCAATACCATAACTTTACGTGATCTGGACACTATACTTCTGTTGATGCAGCCCAAGACCGCATTTGCCTTTTTAGCTACCGCATCACACTGCTGACTCATGTTCAGCGTTCGGTCTACTAAGACCCCAAGATCCTTTTCACACACACTACTGCTCAGACAAGTCTCCCTCATCCTATAATTATGCACCCCATAAACAAAGTCTGTCTAGTAAACGTCGGGATGTGACGTCACCCCGTGGGTCAGGAACGACCCGGTGCTTGCACCTTTAGTGGGCACCACCACAAAATGCCGGCTGTGGAGGCCATGGCCAGTCACAACATCTTAGAAGGTTCCAAGGCAGGTGGTGTGCTACGGATTCAAGGCTGATGCCTCCTGGGCTTTTCTGAAATGACTTCGGCACTGAAGAGAGCAAAAAGGAGGAGTGCCTTCTTGCTTTGCAGAAGAGAGGTGGTTTTTAGGGAAAGAGGGGCGTTTGCTGCCTGCATGGTCACATGGAGGGGTTTCCAAGCCTAGACAAAAGAAACACTGTCTATTGCAAAGGTGAGGGTACACAACTGCTATATACCTGCACAGGATGGGTTTATCACTCTGATGATAGGGAGTGAGCCCAAGACTTCTGTGTTTTTTCTGTTCCATTCAAGACTCTTTGCACTGTATCCTTAAGAGTCAAGAAGCAAGCGTCAGGAAACACATAGGTGAGTACCATGGCACCCTGGGGCATCATGTTGGGGATCATTTGTCCTAAGAATCCTATGGTTTCCATCAATACTATTGTCCTGGCTATAGGTAGTGACATTATTGGTTGAGAAGCTGGGAAGTTTTCTGGAAAATTAATAAAAAGAGTTGGTTTAATACCCTGCTTTTCTCTACTGAAAGGAGACTCAAAGCAGTTTACAATCACCTCCCCACTCCACAACAGCCACCTTGTGAGGTAGGTGGGGGTGATAGAGTTCTGAGAGAACTGTGACTGGCCCAAGGTCATCCAGCAGGCTTCATGTGAAGGAGTGGGGAAACAAATCCAGTTCACCAGATTAGAGTCCGCCGCTCATGTGGAGGAGTGGGGGATTAAACCTGGTTCTCCAGATTAGAGTCTGCCACCCTTAACCACTACACCATGCTGGCTCTGAACTGAGAAGTTCCCACTGGTAGGATTAATCACAATTGGAGGAAAATAGGTCTCAATTTTTGAATGGGTATCTGCCAATCATTAATCTTTGAGGTGATTGTTTCCTATAAGCTCACCTTATAATTTTACCATGCATTCCAATATCCTTGGGAGTTATGCATTTGGCAGCCAGCAAATCTTAGTCTGTGAGAATGTAGCATCCTTCCTAACTGGTGATAAGAATAAGATAAAGAAGACAGGCTCATGTGGACGTGGGAGACAGCCAACACGTGAAGGGTCCAAGTAGTTATGTTTAGGGTCCTGTTACTGGGTTTAATTGTAGAATGCAGTTACAAATGTAAATAAAAGTAAAGATTTAAGAGCAAGATTTGTTTAAATTTCCTAGACTTTTTTTAATGAAGGTACAATTTGGCTCTGCAGTCCAGCTGGAACCATGGTTCCTGGGAATGGCTCCTCTGTTATCAACTTTGTAACCTAGAGACTGTGAATGTAATGTCTGGAAGATGCCGTTCTTTGCTAGGTTAACAGACGGATTGCTCCTCCTGACAAAGGAAGGAAGTTTGCTTAGATTAAAAAACAAACAATTTTTTTAATTCTTCCTTTTTCTCAGTTGATTTAGAAATACGCTGTTTTTCTCCAAGTAGAGACTGCTGCTAGAAAGAACTGATCATTTATTTTCCAGTTTCTTTGAGTACCAGAGATGAGATGATGAAGGCAGTGCAAGCAATTATTAACAAACCCAAGCCACTTTTGCACAAGATTTAGTTTGGATTGATGCTTTAGTCAAATTTTGATTAGTTTGTGGTAGAGGAGTTTAAAGTGAATAGTGTTTACATGTGGGAATCCCTTCCCACCCATCATACTCCCTGGTCATGTAGTATTTTTATTTATTTGCAAAATTGTATCCTGCCTCTCTGCCCTTACCAGGGCTACCAAGGGGGCTAACAATTTAAAACATACATGATAAAATAACATTTTAAAACCATTAAAATTAACCCACCCAAACACGCGTCATTAAAACAATTTAAAAAACAGAGTTAAAATACATACAAAACATAAAAATAGCAATTAAAACATTGGTTAGGAAGGAGGAATCATTGAGGGAATGCCAAACGAAACAAAAAAAAATATTCACCCACAGGAAGAAGACAGCAACAGAAGGGGACAGATGAATCTTCCTGGGGAAAGAGTTCCAGAACTTTGGTACCTTGCCTAATCTCAGAAGGCAGAGCCGGGCTTCTGAAGATGAGCATTATGGTTGGGCAGGTTCATAAGGAAGTAGGTGGTCCTTTAGGTATGTTGGTCCTGAACCGTATAGAGCTTTGAAGGTCAAGACTGGGGTCTTGAATTGTGCCCAGACACCCATTTGGAGCCCAGAATGATGTGGTTCCTATGACACATCCCAGCCAACGTCCTGGGTGCAGTGTTCTGTATCAACTGAAGTTTCCAAACACTTCACAAGGGCAGCCCCACATAAAGTGCATTGCAGTAATCTAATCTAGATGTAACCAGGGCACGTCGTATGCTGCTTCTTAATCGTCAGTCAGCCCATCCCCTTTATAACATATGAAAGTTATCTATACACTTGAGAATGAGAAAAGTTCTTGTATGTTTTAATGGTTGGTCATTTTGATGCTTTTAAGGGATACTGTTAGCCCACATAAACTTACACTAAAATGAAATTATTCTTGGACTGTTTACCATTGGCCAATTTACCTGATCATCAAGTTCTGGCATTTTTTAAACATTCAGGCTTACACCAGCCCAATGGAATTGTTAACTCTGAATCTCTACCCCATGGCATATCACCAATCATTCTGCCCCATCAGAATTACACCAGAAATAAAGCAGCACCTGGGCCCTCCCTGCTTGAGTCCCAGGAACTTGGAAAATCTCAAGGCTGGATTGAGAAAGGCATCTCTCTTTTTTTGTCTGAGGGGGCACTTTTAACCCCAAAAGTTGCAGAATGGGGCATGATAGGAAGTATGTGACTGTCACATGACAGGAATCGACAGAGCCATAGTCTTGACTTCACCTGTCACCAGCTAGGACTGTAGACAGCAGAAAAAGAGAGCTGGGATCAGAGGCGGATCTACTGTCAAACTAATGAAGCTTAAGCTTCAGGGCCCCTAATCCCGGAGGGGCCCCTGAAGCAACTTTTTTTTAATTAGTGAAATTCTCAACAAAATTGATGGGAATATTGTCGAAGGCTTTCACAGTCAGAGTTCATTGGTTCTTGTAGGTTATCCGGGCTGTGTAACCGTGGTCTTGGAATTTTCTTTCCTGACATTTCGCCAGCAGCTGTGGCAGGCATCTTCAGAGGAGTAACACTGAAGGACAGTGTCTCTCAGTGTCAAGTGTGTAGGAAGAGTCAGAGAGGGGTTGGGTTTGAGCTCATTAGTACATTATCTTGATACTTACAGGACAATGATTAGCACATTACATCTGCAGGACAGTACTCAGCTCAAACCCAACCCCTCTCTGACTCTTCCTACACCCTTGACACTGAGAGACACTGTCCTTCAGTGTTACTCCTCTGAAGATGCCTGCCACAGCTACTGGCGAAACGTCAGGAAAGAAAATTCCAAGACCACGGTTACACAGCCAGGATAACCTACAAGAACCAAAATTGATGGGAGTTTTTTTAGTGATAGAAACATAAGCCAATGGGTTGAAGTACTTAATATTGACCTTAGAATATGCTCTAATGCCCATTTCATATATCCTCAAAATGTCCCTGTAATTGGTCACATTTCAAAATTTTCTCAGGGGCTTGCAGCACTCAAACCCCCAGCAGTATGGGCTCGCCAAGCTCGCCAGAAGCTATTCATAGCCTACATTTTGGCAGCTGAATCCTCAAATCCTTCGTTGGTTATGGCTTAACAGTTATATAGTTTTATTTCATATGGCCCATTTTCAAGGACCCCACCCTACCACCCTGTTCTCGGCCATTTGGGCCTTGAGGTCCTAGCAAGGCCCTTTGGACCGTGTTGGATGTTGTCCTATTGTTGCTGGTTGCGAAGGGGCCCCCATAACAGTTCAAGCTTCAGGGCCCCAGAAATGTAGGTCCGCCACTGGCTGGGATCAGGAAATGTAAGCCAAGAGGAGGTGCACTGCAGTTAGGAACGAGGCAAGGAAACCAAGTCAGGCGAAAGGACAGAAGGCACAAAAGACAATGTAAGAATATGTGCTAAAAAGTGCCTTTGGTTCACTTTAGCCACCTCCCCCCTCCCCACAGCTATTTTGGCGCTTAAAAAGGCACAGGGGAGAAACAAACACCTCATTCCGCCACACTGTGGGTCCAGTGGGTCCTTGTGGCATTTTTAAATTGCCCCATTAGGCTTTAAAATGGCACCGGTAGGACATGTGGATGCCTAGCCATGTCTAGTTTGGCCTTTAGTGAGCATGCCAAGAGAGGCAGGAGGCATGGCACCCTTGCTTTCTGTGCCCACACACTTCAAAGAAGAATGGTTGCTCCAAAAATGAAGGTGAGGAGAATGATGCCAGCTGCTTTGGCTCCCCGTTGGGGGAAAAGGCAGGGTAGAAATGAAGTTGACAAGAAAAACAACGCTGCATATCCCTTGGGTGAAGAGTGCTGCACTAGAGCCCCTGACATCCTAACACATCTCCAGGAACTAATTTATGGGAACAGGGAAGGGAAGGAATGGTTAATACAGTATTTTTGAAATGTTGTAAGTCACTTAGAGAACCTTATGGTTGAAAAGCAAGGTATAAAGGAACACTTAATTTCTTCTGACATCAGTTCCAGAAGCAGCTTGTGAGGCACAGAATGATTACTCTTAAAAATCTAAACTGTCCTTGAGCTCAAAGCATGACTTTCACTGTTCTTTGGACCTTGGCCAGTATTTTGACCATCTTTGTTTATTGACCTTGCTCTCAGATCCTCCAGTCTCACGCCAGGTGAAATCCTGCCCTCCCAAGACTGCAAAAGAAGTTAACGTACAATTCCACTATTGTAAATGACAATTAGGAAAACAGCTTAGCAGCTCTGGACATGTCTGTGTTATATCAGGCCAATTAAACCTTTAGAAGGTTATTAATGGATGACTCTAGTCAGTAATTTTTTCAGTGAAATTCATTCCATATAAATGGGTGGGGCCATTGTCTAGAAATAATAAAAGCTGGGATGTATGTCATTCAAAGTTACTAGTATAATTTTGAGAACAGCAAAGACTTCCTTTCATAATATTCTTGCCTTTTAAAAATATATATGTTTCTTTAGAGATAATGGTGATATTTTTAATAGTACATTTTATGCAAGTGGTTCTTTCTTTCTTTCTTTCTTTCTTTCTTTCTTTCTTTCTTTCTTTCTTTCTTTCTTTCTTTCTTTCTTTCTTTCTTTCTTTCTTTCTTTCTTGTTTCCGAAGAACAAAAGCAAAGACACTGTAAATTATTTACTGCCCCTCTGCAGAGCAGAATGGATGGATATAAAACACCAAGGGAAGAATCCAAAGGGACTGCATGAGGTGAGGGAAGTGCTTCTCCTCCCTCATAAACAGCATGCTAAGTCGCTGCTATAGTAAAAGACAAAAATGTCAGGGGAGGGGAGAAAGGGGTTTTCTTCTTGTGGGGAATTGGTTCTAAAATAGGTAATGAGTTTAGTGTGCGTAATCATGGTCTCCACTAGTTAGCTTTGTGGAATCCTATTGTTAGACCCAGAACACCCTTCTGTCTTGAGATAGGCAGCATTCACTGCTGTGAAGAGATTTAGAAACACTGCAGTGTAAAAGCTGTGAGGGAACCCTTTGTACTAAGCACTCATCCAAACTCTTCCCGTCCAAGCTAGGACACAAACCTCTGGAAGGTCAGAAACAGTCAGGACAAACGGAGTTTCCTGGCTGAGGGAATTTCAGGTCTGATGGCACCTTACAGAATGCCCTTTTCTGCCCTCTTGGCAGTTTCTCTGCTGATTTCTTCAAGTGGGACCAAGACTGGGGAGGGTGAGTTTCTCTCTGCAAAAATTTACTCTGAAAGGATTTCCATGTTTTCTCAAATATTACTGGTCCAGTTCCAAATTTGTCTTTGTTTCGCTGTAGCTAAAGACAAGTGCATCAAAATGTTAACTTTGGAATGTAGTTTATGGCATACATTTAAATTCCTACAGGTTGTGGTAAATATATGTGCAAGAACTTTGCAAATGCTGTTAGTATCAAATAATTATATC
This sequence comes from Euleptes europaea, assembly GCF_029931775.1. Taxonomy (NCBI): domain Eukaryota; kingdom Metazoa; phylum Chordata; class Lepidosauria; order Squamata; family Sphaerodactylidae; genus Euleptes; species Euleptes europaea. The sequence continues at coordinate 7,559,603 of NC_079318.1, read as the reverse complement.
TACAGTTGGAAAGATTTGGTTTCTTTATGTAATTTAGATCTAAGGTTTCAAAAAAAAATGCCCTAACCTTTGTTATCATCGTAATATATCATAAAACCTGACACTAACATTCTGCTGTTCAGTGAGACCTTTTTTAAAATTGTGGATGCTTAATTAGGTCAATCTGTCTGTACTATGAGTTAATTGTTTTGCGGTCATATTATGATACATGTTTGGTTTGAACTACAAACACAGACTTAGTTGCACTTCTAGAAAGGTGGGTTATAAACTTTATAATAAATAATGAATTGTTAAAATACCATGTGTGAAAGTCCTGACTTTTGACATTAGTGCCTGTTTATTTCTATAGTGTTGCTTTCATCTAGCTAGTTTATTTATCCCTTCAAAAGAATTAGCTATCAATTACAATGTGATTTTTTGCACCTAAATTATTGGATGACTTCTATTTGTAATAAAAGCATTTCCAACAGAAAAAAAATATGTGGGTGAAATCTTTCACTGAACCATGGTTCAGATTTTGGAGGGACATCTTGAGGAACACAAATAAAGCAGAAGAAAATTATGACAATTAAAGAAGTTTTATTCGTGCACTTATTTGGTATATTTAAATCTTACCATTGGCTCTGAAATGACTTACAAATCAAATCTATTACATATTTGTATTAAACTGAGTTGCTGAGGCCACATTTTTGTTTAAAATCTCTAACATTTTTACCCTTTCCTATTCCAACCCTTATCAGACATCCTTTTTTCTTTATCCTGTCATTTAAACTGGACAGGGAATATACTGGAGGGAACAATATATTGTTTAAGTGCATCTCTGCCATAAATCCTGGAAATGAATTTCTGAGAGAAATCCAATTAAAGTATCTGGAATGAGAGTTTAAATCTTATTTTGTGTATCAATCCAGTAATAATGTACTTATTTACATTACTGCATTACTTTATAGCAGCTTGGCCATATCAAACATGAAAAGCTAACTATTTAATAGATCTTTAAGTAACAAAATACAGAAAGGAGTCAAAAGGGCTTTCAGATGAATGGTTAATGTATTAATAGCAGAAAGCTCTCCATGGTTTATAATACAAATAAAACAAAAACATCAGACTAAAAACATATAGCAATCGCATCTACGGGTTGAGTATCCCTTACCTGGAAAGCCAATATCCAAAAATATTCCAAAATCCAAAACTTCTTGAGCACCCACAAAGGGTAATAAAATGGCATGTGTGCAGGCCGGTCGTGCCAATGGCAGGTTCCCCACGAAGTCCCACATGCAAAACATTATTAAAAATATTGTATAAAATTACCTTCAGGCTATGTATATTGCGTGTGTGTGTGTGTGTGTGTGTGTGTGTAAAGTTCCATCAAGTCGTAGCCAACTTATGGCGACCCCTTTTGGGGTTTTCAGGGCAAGAGACTAACAGAGGTGGTTTGCCAGTGCCTTCCTCTGCACAGCAACCCTGGTATTCCTTGGTGGTCTCCCATCCAAATACTAACCAGGGCTGACCCTACTTAGCTTCTGAGATCTGACGAGATCAGGCTAGCCTGGGCCATCCAGGTCAGGGCCCTATGTATATTAGGTGTACATAAAACATAAATGAATTTCGTGTTTAGACTTGGGTCCCATCCCCAAGATATCTCATTATTTATATGCAAATATTCCAAAATATGGAAAGATCCAAAATATGGAACACTTGTGGTCCCAAGCATTTCAGATAAGGGATACTCAACCTGTATATCCAGTAGAATATAAAACTGTTTTTGTGCCCTTCAATACCCCTTACTTCCTGCTACAATATTGCTTCTACTATGTGGCTGCTGTTTCCCACTCTAAAACATTGAGCCCAGAATGGCTTGGGGTGCTAGTTCAAGTGTGGACATATCTTTGGTTAAGCAAAGGCTACACGGTTAGCTTGCAATGAGGTGACCAGATGATTAAAGTGCAGGGTGCCCGTGTCACTAACCTTTAGGTAGAGTTACAGTTGCCATGCGTAGCGCAGAGGTTGTGGGAGACCCAGGTTCAAAACCCCATTCTGCCAGAAAATTTGCCCAGCATTCACTCTCAATCTAACCTACTTCACACACTGCCTTGGAGGAAGGGTGAAAGATGCATTCATGGAAATAAAGAGGAATGAATGGTCTGCAGGTACAGAGAACGTGCCTCTTGTCCTGTTCGATATTATAGGAGTAAGAGAAGCTGTATTTGCATTAGCTGCTTCTGTACAGCCATCTGTGTGGCATCTGGCTACCTTCCAGCTGCCTGAATTTAGCACAGTCCAGTTGTGTTGCTGTTGTGCAGGATTCTTGCTGGCACTCTTCTTACTTCCCGGGAATTAAGTGCTGTTTCTTGGCTACTTGCTGACAGATCGGCACCTACAGGGCTTTTGCTTCTTTCAAAGAGGTTCCAGGAATTTGAAAAAGAAGCTGTTCTTCTCATCCTACATTTACGTGTGCCCTGCAAGGTAAATTCTCTCAATTAGACCTATCAGGATCAGCCTTCATATTTTTTTGGCATTATTATGCTCTTTAGTACATTACACATTCAGTCGCTAAATGGTTGACTGAAAAGAAGAAGGCAAAAGCACATCCTTTCTTTCACAGTATTTATTTTTAGAACAGCTCCTGTCTCCAGGGAGGCTCAATAACCTGCTGGTTTGGCTTGCATCCTGCTTGCCAGTTGCCAAAAAAAGAAATGTTTGCCAAACTGTTTGTCTATATCCGAACAAAGTTGGAAGTGTCCATTTCCGTGAATAGACTGCTTTCTTGCAGCTGCCCCCTCACGCCACCTGTCTGCCACTGCTGCCACCTCCAATTGCTAAAAGCCACGGTATTGGAAGAAAAATTTGCTTGAGATTTTGAGTGGGCTTACTACTTAGCTATGAGAGATTTGCTATGTTAATAAGTAAATCCATTTCCCTTTAGCAGTTCATTAGAAAGACCTTTGGGTCCCCTTCTGTAATTTATGTTCCTCTAAGATCTGTGTGCCTTCATTGGCTGCCCATGAGCCTAGCTAAAACTGTGACCAATTCAGAACAGAATAAAAGCTGGCAACATGCCCTCTGTAGGTTTATTTAAAGGATTCATCTAACCAACCAGGTACATGTAGATAAGTTTAATGGCCCACCCATTGTTGGTCCCCTATCTTTCTCAGCACTCCGGTATGCCTTAATGGCATATGGACCAGAGCTGACAGGGAACAGCAGGCACTGTTCTCCCAAGATGAACCAAAGATTCTGGGGCTCTGGAAGCCATCTTGGCACCTGTGTAAAGGCTTTGGTTGCTATAAGACAAAGATGGGTTATTTGGGGTAAGCTGAGACAATAAGGAGTAAATGAGTCCCCCTTGTATTCATAATGAATTCACCTTCCAGCTCTATCTAACTTGCAGAATAGATTAAACCAGAACATCTCTTGTCTACTCCTCCCTTCCTTGGAGAACGCCTAAGACATGTTCCTATGTCTAAAACTTTATATTGATGACATTACAGGTAGTTAATTAGGCAAATGAAGGTAGTATTCTCCTTTGCCCTTACCTCCTATTCTTTCAAACTTTAATATCTCAACTACTCAAGGAGTAATTAAACTTTTTGTCCCTGGAAAAACTCATTGCGTTTCCAGTAACATACAGCCCCAGGACTCATTTTTGGGTATAAGTACTGCCCCCATCATAATTCAAAGTGTGTACATGTTTTCTTGGATCCAGTCGCAACACCCTGTACTTGCATGTGCGGCCTTTATCGCTGTACTTCTGAGAGACGCTGGTCGTTTCTCTGCTACTCAGTGCTGCTATGATTTGGATGTCGCATTCTTCTGACTGGTAAATACTGCCCTCAACACCCTCATGTTCTTGTGTCCACCTCTTCCTCTCTTTTATTTCTTAAGTGCTTGTGTGTTTCAGGTGTGTGATTTTATGGTTGTAAGTGTGTGTTTGAAAGTTATTTTTCAATAAAATCCCTTAAAATTATAACATGCTTCCTTATTTAAGGATGTGATAATCCTCATAAAAATTGAAGAAAAGATTCCGTACCCCTCCCTCTTGCTAAGCATAGTCCCTAAGCTAATTCCCCCATCTTAAAAAGAGGCTATTTTAAAGGTTAACGCTATGACTCCAGGGGCATACACCCCCAAAAAGATTTTATTGGAAGACTGCAAGTGCTACAGCAGCTGCAAGCCTAAAGCACCAACGTGTTCCTCATGACTGAGGCACAGCCAGGTCATGCAGCACAAACAGCTGCTACCCTAGAAGCAGGCACCAAACGGCCTGACACAGTGCTCAAAATGAATGTCAGCAGCACACATCGAGGCAAATCTGATCAGGTAGCATAAGGAAGTTCAATCTGCCATTTGTGTTTGTGTCACAGGTTGCAACATCCTTGTCTGGAAACTGTACCTGGGTATGTGTTTCTAGTCTCATAGGCACACTGTCCCTTCTTCATCCCAACAAGCCACCAAGTGCCTACCCTCCTTGCTTGCTCTCTAAACCATCCAATAATCTCCTCTTGGCTCTCAGATTCTGAACTATATGTCAACCTTCTGCTTCATGTGGGTCAACTTATGTTGCAGCATAGAATTGTGATGCTTCAGATGAAATGCCATCCTATCTCTGCAGAGCAAACCATAACTCATTTCTGCAACTGTGTTTCAATCAATTTGTTTCCAAATATTTCATTTTTGCTTCATCTTTGCATTCATTCTTTTCCCTTTTCTACTGACTTACCTAGTAAACAGTCAGCCCTGGTTAGTATGTGGATGGGAGACCACCAAGGAATACCAGGGTTGCTGTGCAAAGGAAGGCACTGGCAAACCATCTCTGTTAGTCTCTTGCCATGAAAACCCCAAAAGGGGTCACCGTAAGTCGGCTGCGACTTGACGGCACTTTACACACACACCTAGTAAACACTTTTCTGGCATTATCTTTAGGTAATTCTCACTGAGGCTGATGGCTTGACATTCCAAAAAGGCAAGCAGAACTGTAGAGCTGACAGAGGGAAGTGTTTGGTACCATAAGATTGGGAGTCAGACTTTACAGGGGGCACAGTGGCAGATGTTTTCCTTCCATAATCATGAAGACAGTAAGGCAAAGCAGCCATTTGGGAGCCACAGGGAGATAACTGGGCCTTGGGCTAGAATCTTATCTCAGAAGCAGACACAAATCCCTGCCTCTTTCTTCTTGTGCACACAAGACATTCAAGATGAGTATGTATGTATGTAAGTGCCATCAAGTCACAACCAACTTACGGTGACCCTAGCAAGGGCTTTCCAGGCAAGTGAGAAGCAGAGGTGGTTTGCTGCTGCCTTCCTCTGCAGAGCCTTCCTGTTGGTCTACCATCCACAGGGTTGCCAACCTCCAGGTACTCTGGGTACACAATATAACCTATGCTGAGAATAGCAATTCAGGATAATAAGATCAGCACAATAGCTCACAATATTAATATAGTCTATTAATAAAATCAAAGACAATGAAAAAATTCCTTGTATTGCATATAAGGGTGAGGAACATAAACAATATCAAATACTGTATTCTGCTCAGGCTATAGTCACCTAACAGTGATTCATACAAAAGTACAGGGCAACAGAAATGTAAACAGCAGCAGCACAAACAATGTCAAGTACTGTATTCTGCTCAGGTTAAGGTCACCTGGCAATATTTCATACAAAAGTACTGAATAACACAAAATCTTCAATACGGTAATAGCAACACAATTTTCTTCAATGGTGGCACAGACGACACCTCTAGTTTGGTAGTCGTTTCGCTAACAGCTTCTTCAGTTATTCCTCAGTGTTTGCATTTATGGGCAAAAATACCTCTGAAATAATACATAAAAAAGCACTTAATACTGCTATACAGTATTTTTCTTATGCCCCAAGACCACAACGGGGCCCCCGCCGCAGACCACAACAGCGGCAACAAACCTAATAGTTAACTTGTCCTCTAGAATTTTTACTCAAGAGGAAGAACAAGTGTTGAATCTTGGCCTTGGCTTTGTACCCACCCCCTGTTATTCAGTGTTTCAAATGCGAGTGGACTTGTACAAACAATTTCGAGTTATTAAATTAAAAGAATTCTTTAAGGGGCATTCCAGTGTCACTCATGATTTTCGCCCAAAGTCTACTTTTATACCTAAGAATTCGAGCCACTACATTAACACGTTTCAATCCCTGGTTTTAAGGGATATAGATAAACTTGAGAAATGTAGGGGGATCCGAAGCGGGGGAGTTCGGACTTCGGCACGGCCCGAATAAAAACGGGCTGAATTTTGCCGAAGCCAAACTATACCGAATTTTTTTTTCAACAGCCCTAATCAGCTGTACTATGATTTTGACCTGTATAATTCTTGGGGGATACTATAGCTATCTTAACCTCATTTGAGGACAGGAAAGACAGCAGGGTCTGCTCTCTTGAGAAATTGGTAAGGTTCCTTTGATTCTATCCCTTGATATAAATTATTTTTGAGAAATGTTGTTACATTATACATTATGTTATGATCTTTCAGAGGCCACTGGCCCTATTAAAAGGAAAGCATTACTTCAGGAAATCCATTGTGATCTTTACTAACATTGTGGTAAGCTTATTTTTACAAATTGCTCCTTTCTGTAATAATGTATTGTATAGCAGTATTAAGTGCTTTTTTATGTATTATTTCAGAGGTATTTTTGCCCATAAATGCAAACACTGAGAAATAACTGAAGAAGCTGTTAGCGAAATGACTACCAAACTAGAGGTGTCGTCTGTGCCACCATTGAAGAAAATTGTGTTGCTATTATTGAAGATTTTGTGTTATTCAGTACTTTTGTATGAAATATAACCTGAGCAGAATACAGTACTTGACATTGTTTGTGCTGCTGTTTAAATTTTTGTTGCCCTGTACTTTTGTATGAATCACTGTTAGGTGACTATAACCTGAGCAGAATACAGTATTTGATATTGTTTATGTTCCTCACCCTTATATGCAATACAAGGAATATTTTCATTGTCTTTGCTTTTATTAATAGACTATATTAATATAGTGAGCTATCGTGCTGATCTTATTATCCAGAACCTCCAGGTACTAGCTGGAGATCTCCTGCTATTACAACTGATCTCTACCTGATAGAGATCGGTTCACCTGAAGAAAATGGCCACTTTGGCAATTTATGGCATTGAAGTCCCTCCCCACCCCAAATCCCACCCTCCTCAGGCTCCACCCCCAAAACCTCCCACTGGTGGTGAAGAGGAACCTGGCAACCCTAACCATCCAAGTACCAACCCTGCTTAGCATCCAAGATCTGATGAGATTGGGCTATACAATGTAGCCCCCCCCATGTGAATACTTGATGGTACACAGACACACCAAAGTGGGCTGGAAATTTCATGGAAATAGCAGTTTAGTTTTCTTAAACCAGCGATCAGTTACACATAATTGTTCAAAGTTACTTGTAACGATTCCATAAGCTAAGGAAATATTTTTTCCGGTTTTTCCTGTTTCCTAAATCCATTTACCTTCTGATCTCATTGCTAAACCTCAGCTTCTACTTGGTAGAAATATAATAGTGTGTATTAGACCCAAGATGAGACCTTTGATACATAAGCCATGAAAAGCATGAAGCTAACTCATCTTCCATTTTAGCTACCCAAAGGCTGATGATCCCTTCCTGAATGCAAATTACAGTGTTTTGTCAAGTCAATGACTTCGGTGACATTTCAGGAGACAAGCAGTATGTAAGAACCTTCAATGACTCTAGAAGAAGAACTGCTGATGCAATTTGATCTCCTCCCTACAAACGAACAATCATGCATACTTGAAAGATTAGAACTTGTAAAGAGTAAACTTCAGGGGAATAGGAAAAAAGGGAAGCTAGGACGAACACAAACTTGTGAGGACCCAGAGCAACTGATATCGTTGGGGACTTGGATCACATAACCGACATGTGTGGATGAAAACAGGAAGATAAGCAAGGGTGAGGAAGCACTGACGTTCAGAGCTAATGATGGAAGTCCTGATACATATCAAAGCAAAGATCGTACGCCTCAGGAGACATCAATATATACATCGGGCACGCCTAGATGTACAAATGGATCAAGGAATAATCAACTCCCTGACCCCATTGTTCCCATTAAGGTACCAAATGGTTGTGTCTTTCATGATCCTGATGGAGCCCTTGAAGAGATCCAGCAGGCAGATTGACTACAGAAGAGATCTCTCAATGATATTGAGATTTTATCGTGGAATGTGGCAGCTTGGACTCGCTGCCTGTCTCAATATCCGGATATCCCTTTCTCAAGATGCAATTATGATATCATTGCTGTGCAGGAAACATGGTCAGATGCAGATTTGGTCCTGGATGGATTTAATATCTTTAAGATTAATGCAGTACCAGGGAAGGGCCTGGGAAGACTAAAAGGGGGCCTAGCTGTTCTCATTTCAACCACCCTGAGGGTGAAATGTATAATGAAACCTTCTCTGAAACAGTTAGCTATGGCAACTATTGTAACCTGGGAGAAGGGAAGCCTGGTCTTGATAAATGTTTATTTACCTCCTGTAAGTATAAAGGTACTGGTGGCTTTTGGAACATTATGTAAGAGAATTAATTTTCGACCATCCACAGGCCTCATGCATGCTGGTAGGTGATTTAAATGCACGCTTAGGTCCTAATGATATCTGCTTAGCTACTAAATATAAGATGACCTTCAGTGCTTCTGATGAGGGTCATGAATATCCACACCACCCCAGGGTCTTTAAAGATCAGTATGCAAATTTTTGCTGGGGCTTGCTTATTTAAATTTGCTTATAAATTGGGGTTATATATTTTGAACGGCTCCAACTGGGGATGGGATGACATCCCAGGAGAATATACCTTTATGGCAGGGACTAGGACTAGCTCAATTGATTATGTGCTAGTCTGTAAAGCCCTGTTTCCTCAGGTAGGAAAATTTAAAGTCCTGCCCTATTTAGAGGGTGATCATTTCCCCCTATTCTTGCAGATCTGTCTAGATACAGAGGACCTACATCTTGTGACCCCATTCCCCATACAAATTTCTCCCCCGGCTCATTTTGGCTGTCGAGCAAGATGGTCCTCAAAACTTGCACAGAGGCTGAAGGACTGCCTAATTAGGGATGACTCCCCTCTGTGTGACCATCTAGGGGTGGGACAATCAGTAGTTTCGGATCCCATAGCAGATTATGAAAAACTGGTGGGCAAACTAAGGCCTATACTCTTCCATCCCTCTACAGATAGGATAGCGAGACCAGGAAATTTTAATAAGCCTTGGTTTGACTCAAGGTGCATAGTAGCAAAAAATGAGTTGAAGAAAGCCTATCAGCGCTGTTGAAATACAGAAGAGAACTCAAAGACGGAAGCTTACTCTTCACTGTTAATTTTAAAAAGAGAATATAAAGCCCTGATCCAGTGCAGAAAAAAGGAATATTCTAGAGAGTTATGGCAAGAGCTCATCAAGGCTGCTAAAGATAAAAAATCATCTCTGTTTTGGAAGTTGGTTTCCAGTCATTTTACTAAACCAGGGTCATTAACAGCATCTTGTATCCCTCCAGATAGATGGGTCTGCTTTTTTTAGTGAAATGTATAGGGATGAAGTGCCTCCCCTTCCTCCCTTTGAAATAGAGAACCTTTCAAAATGGCCTTCTGTAACCCCAGGGGAAACTGAATCCCTCATTACCCAGCTGAGGAATGCCAAAGCTCCAGGGCCTGATGGAATCCCCCCCCCCAGTTCTTAAAAGTGAACAAGGAGTGGTGGGCCTCTTTTCTGGCCCCTCTTTTCACATACATTAACGAGACTGGCCTTATTCCCAAATTGTGGGGTACAGCTATAATAGTGCCTTTTTACAAAAAAGGCCAAAAAGAGGACCCGGCAAATTATAGGCCAGTCAGTCTGTTGAATATTACAGCTAAGCTGTATGCGAAATATCTACTAGACAAAGTGATTCTTTGGATGGAACAAGAAAAGATCCTAGTCGATGAGCAAGCAGGTTAGCCGGCAATAATCCCCAGATCTCAAGCCATGTTGCTAGATGCTGCATGATAATATGTAGGGCTTGGAAATCACAGCTGTAATTTTTAACTTTAATTTATTTATTTTAATATTTTCATATTCTATTTTGATAGTGTTCTTATGGTTTGTCCTCAAATCTGCCTTGTCTTTGTTAGTAAGCTGATGACATGCATTTCTGTATTTTTATAATGCTGGTCAAATGACCATAATAAATTGGAATTGAATTGAAATTGAACCTTCAATGGAATTGTGTAACACTTCAAATAAGAAAACGAATCAAGCAGCTAAAACATTTCTGTAATTTCAAAGGAACATAATGCCTTCTGGTTGTTCCAATTGACCGGGATATTTGCTCACCTAATATTTTTTAATGATGTGAGCTAGTTTGACTGGACAGTGTAAAGATACAGTTATCAAAGCAAAAACAGATCCCCAAAGACTAATAACTGGCTGTTGACACATTAGATTACAGTGTAAAAGTAGGAAGAAGAAAGAAGTAGACAACAGTATGGCTGGCCAACAGCTCACTCAGGTGGGTTGAGAAAGAGCAGGCAAAAGTAAGCAAGATGATAAGGATCCAAAGCAGGCAGAAGCTGGATTTGGATTTTCTGCATCAGGTGCTAAAAATGTCTCCACTCAACCTTGCAAATGCTATAGTTTTCATTTGCAAGGTTCTTCTAACCAGCAGAGAAGCAAGAACATTGATACCTGAAATACCATACATTTGGATAAATAACAGCACGTGGTACATTTACAATGCAATCCTAAAAAGAATACCACCCTTCGAAGCCCACTGACTACAATGTATTGTTACTATTGAATGGGTACAATTGGAGTGTGTGTATTCTTTGTAGAATATTCTTGTGTCAAATTTGGATGCCTAAAGTTGGGCCTTATAAACCAACCTTCTGATTAATGCAAGAAATCCAAAGCTAGAGCATCTCTGACAGATGGCTGTTCAACCTCTGCTTGAAAACCATGAGAAAAGGTGAGCCTCTCATCCCCGGCCCCCAAGGCAATTAATTGAAGAGCTCTTATGGCTAGGAAGTCTGTCCTAATATTCAGCAGAGATTTACACTCCTGAAACTTAAGCACATTGGATCTAGTCCTGTCCTCTGGAGCTGCAATGCCTTTTCAGTCCTTTCCCTCCTCCCTGGGAAAACCAGGTTCCTCCAACTTTTCATCATAGGATTTGTTTTACAGATCCATCATCTTCATTGCCCTCCATTCAGCCTGTTCCTGTTTAGATGCATCCTTGTCAAAGTGTTCCACTCAAATTAGACATACTTCTTAGTGAAGAATAGAGTAGAACTATTACTTCTCATGACTTTGATTCCATGCCTTCTTTAATGCATCTGTCAGGAGCAAGCCATGAGGATGGTATGCGATAGTGTGATTGAGCTGCCTCCCAGCTGCTGTTGTGCTATTCTGTCCAAGGCCAGTCTGTGCCCCGTTTAGTCTTCATAGATTCCCATACTGTGGGAAATGCCAAGTACCCCTTCCTGCCTCTGGGAGGGGGGTTGCCTGGGTTATCAGTTATCTCCTTTTGCTCCCCTGCTAAATTTGCCCGTTTGCCCTCTGACGAAGAAATGACCAGTCCTTAATTTTAATGGTAGGTTTGTTGTAGCTGTGAGAGACAGAATAACAATAGGAAAACCCCCAGAAACCCAGAAGACAAAAGTCAGAGATTGATGTGCATTATAATGAGGGAAATAAGTATTTGATCCCCTATCAACCAGCCAGATCCTAACCCTAACCCTAACCCTCAACCTCCTTGTAGCTGTGAGAGACAGAATAACCCCAAGAAACCCAGAAGACAAAAGTCAGAGATTGATGTGCATTATAATGAGTGAAATAAGTATTTGATCCTCCATCAACCAGCCAGATCCTAACCCTAACCCTCAACTTCCCTCGGTCTGGGGCTCCATGCAAGATCTCATCTCGTGGAGTTGCAATGATCATGAGAATGGTGATGAAGCAGCCCAGAACTACATGGGGGGAACTTGTCAATGATCTCAGGGCAGCTGGGACCATAGTCACCATGAAAACAGTTGGTAACACACTACGCCGTGAAGGACTGAGATCTTGCAGAGCCCGCAAGGTCCCCTTGTGTAAGCCCTTGGCCCGTAGAATCCCCAAAAACAACAACCCAGACAGGTGGTCCTAAGGTAAGTTGACTTTATTGGAAATCAAGCAGGTAAACAGAGCTTGCATACTAACTAAGCCAAGAATGGCTGGTAAGTGCAAATCAGTAATATATATTGGCATAGCAGATAATGCAGGTTGGCATAGCAACTCAGTCTCCCATGGGAGAGGAATGTCCGAGATAAAGTGTCCGTTAGAACAGTCCTTGGCCGAGACGAGCAAAGGAAGGCAGCTGTGAGAAGCTGCGAGAAAATCAAAACAACTCAGAGGAGCCGAGGAGCCGAGAATTGTCAAGAACAGGCCCGCTCCTGACATCCTGCTCCCCTTAGGGGCCCCTCCCGGCCTGAAAGGGGGCTGGCTTGTGGGGTAGGTGGAGTGAAAGGCTCGCACTAGCCGAGGGGCGGTGACGTTGCAGGTGTGTATCCATTCGTCATAGGCAGGGGGGAAGTGCCTCTAACGAACGAGATACTGGAGGGAGCCATGGCGAATGCGAGAGTCCAGGATCTTAGCAACTTCGAAATGCTCCTCCCCCCCCACCATCACCGGTTGCTCTGGAAGCAGGTCTGAATGCCACTCTGGGGAGGAAGTGTGAGGTTTCAGAAGGCTTACATGGAAAACTGGATGGATACGTCTGAGTGCCTTTGGTAGAGAGAGTTCCACTGTCACGGGGTTGATGATACGAGAAACGGGATAAGGTCCCACAAATTTGGCACTCAGTTTGTCACAAGGACGGGTGGATCGAAGGTTCTTGGTAGACAGGTAGACCAAGTCTCCTACTTTATAGTCTTGGCTAGGAGACCGATGTTTGTCAGCCTGAGCCTTATATTTACGTTTGGCTCATTCTAAATTCTTAATTAGCCAGGGCCAGGTGGTGTGAATTGCTTCCACCCATGTAGCAACATCCCCATCGCCCTCTCCCCTGGAAATATCAAGCTGGTTGATAGGACCAAAGTCTTGACCATATGCAGCTTGAAACGGACTGAACCCTGTGGACTGGTGAACAGCATTGTTGTAGGCATATTCAGCAAAAGGTAACAGTTCAACCCAATTATCTTGGTGGTAATTGACATAACAACGAAGGTAACATTCTAACACAGCATTGACAAGTTCAGTCTGCCCATCAGTCTGGGGAAGGAAAGCACTAGAGAGACCCTGCTCCACCCCCACCAATTTAAGGAAAGCCTTCCAGAATTTAGCCAAATAGGTGCCCCCGCGGTTGCTCACAATCTTCCACGGAAAGGAATGTAGGCGGAAGACATGTGACACAAAGAGGCGGGCCAGTTTTGGGGTGGAGGGAATACCTGCGCACGGGATGAGATGCACCTGTTTGGAGAAAAGATCAGTAACAACCCATAAAACAGTTTTACCCTCACTAAGAGGGAGGTCAGTCATAAAATCCATCGCAATAACCTTCCAGGGTCTAGACGGGATTTCCAACGGTTGCAGGAGTATGGGGGGTTTTCCTTGAGAACGTTTGACAGTGGCACAAGTTGGGCAGCCTCAAATGAAGGAGTCCACGTCAGTACACATTCCCGCCCACCAGAATTGTCTGCGTAACAAGTGAAGAGTTTTTAAGAATCCAAAGTGCCCCGCCGTTTTAGCTCCATGGGCTAGTTTTAAGACTTCCCTCCGTAATTCTTTGGGCACGTATAGTTTAGAGTCTTTGTACCAGCAACAGCCACGTTCCAGAAGGGAAGGAGGGAGAGTGTGAGCGGAGAGCTCAGTCTGGCAAAGGGCACGGAGCGAGTCCAGGAAGGAATCATGCAAGTCCATCTTACTCGGTGAGGTGGATGAGGCTGGCTGTCGAACCAGAGAGGAAATCGGAGGAGAGGGTAGAGAGGGCGGCTTGTCTGAGCGTACGGGCGCCAGGGGGGTGGGTGAGGAGGGTGAAGGAGCCTGGTTCGGTGTCTGGACAACCTCCCCCCAGCGCGGGGCTGACGTTGGTTTTGCAACCTGGTCTGGACGGCCAAAGTGGGTAGGAGACCCCTTTGAGCCGGGGTGAATAAGGAGACCGTGGGACGGTCATCTTTGGTAGGATACTGGGGGAGCCTGGAGAGAGCATCCGCCAGTACGTTCTGTTTACCAGGGACATGTTTGAGTACGAAACGGAATTGGGAAAAGAAGTCAGGCCAACGAAGTTGCTTCATGGACAGTTTATGGGTCCCAGTAAGGGCCTCCAGATTTTTGTGATCAGTCCAGACTTCAAAGGGGACCTTGGAACCCTCAAGGAATTGTCGCCATGTAGTTAGAGCATGGTAGACGGCGGCTGCTTCTTTTCCCCAAATGGGCCAGTTGAGTTGGGAGTGTGCAAACTTTTTAGAAAAATAAGTGCAGGGGTACAGCAGACCATCATTGCCCTGCTGCAGAAGGGCACCTCCCATGGCTACATCTGAAGCATCTACTTGCACTATAAACATACGATCAGGATCAGGATGCTTTAAAACCGGTTCAGAAGTGAACAGTTGTTTAAGGGTATCAAAAGCAGTTTGGCATTGGAGAGTCTTAGCTGTGGGTAAAGAGGCTGAAGCCCCCTTGTCCTTAGTCTTTAGGAGGTCAGTGATTGGCAGAGCAATTTGGGCAAACTTGGGAATGAATCCCAGATTAAAAGTTTGCAAAGCCAAGAAATTGTTGCACTTGCTTACGGGTTGAGGGGGGAGCCCAATCAACAACTGACTGAACCTTGGCGGGGTCCATGGTGAGACCTTGGTGTGAGATAATGTAACCCAGAAATGTCAATTTTTTGGGTGGAATTCGCATTTGGATACCTTAGCATAGAGCTGATTGTCCCAGAGACATTGTAACACTTCTCGCACCAAAGCTACATGCTCTTCCATGGAGTTAGAATAAATGAGGATGTCATCCAGATAAACCACCATGCCCCGGTATAAGAAATCATGGAGGATCTCGTTTATGAATTGCATGAAGACCCCCGGTACCCCCTTTAATCCGAAGGGCATGACAAGGAACTCAAACATACCGAAACATCTGGAAAAGGCTGTGAGGGGCTCATCCCTGTCACGAATGTGAACCCTGTAATAGGCTTCGACTAAGTCCAGTTTAGTGAAAATGCGCCCCTCCTTTAGCTGTCCTAAGATATCTGAAATTAGAGGGATGGGGTAGGCATTAGTTCAAGTGACAGCATTGAGCTTCCGAAAGTCTATGCACAGGCGTAAGTCGCCCGTTTTTTTACGGACAAAGAAAGCAGGAGCTGAGTAGGGAGCTGAAGACAGTCGAATGAAACCACGAGCAAGGTTTTTGTCCAAAAAGTCTCGTAATACAGTACGTTCGGCAGTGCTCATGGGATATATTTTACTTTTAGGAAGTTTACCGTCCCCCTCCACTTCGATGGCGGAGTCCGTCCTACGGTGGCGGGGGCAGAGCATCGCATTCTTTTACATCGAAAACGTCTGCAAAATCTCGATACTCTACAGGCAGCACTAGAGGGGAGTGTCAGAGACTAAGGCTGAGGCTGTCGGAAGAACTACTGTGACTTCGTGTCGGTGTTGGGCGCAGTCAGGATGTGAAAAAGTGATAGTATCGGCCTTCCAGTCTATAGAGGGGCTGTGCCCCTTTAGCCAGTTTATTCCCAAAATGACTTCATATCGGATGGGGGCTATAGTGAAGTCTATTTGCTCCCAATGAGAGCCGATACCCATCGCTATGCCACGTGTGCGACGGTCCGCTGGACCTCCCCTAAAGCTACTGCCATCCATTTGAGCGAATTGGATGGGATCAGGCAGTGTCTCTGATTTGACTTTAAGAGCTTGAAAAGTGGCTTCATTGATTAGAGAGCGCCCATAACCAGAGTCTATGAGTGCTTTAACGTGTAGCTGGGGGCCTTTTTTGTAGTGCTGTAACACTACATCCACATACACAGTAGTTTCAGCTTCATTCACCCGAACAGGAGTCTTGGGTTTTGCAGGAGTAGCTGCAAGGGGCTGCGGTGCCGCTTCACTCACCGCAGACCTTGCCCGTTTGTTTGAGAGATCCAAAGGAGACTCCAAATTTAAAGTGGGGGAATCCCAGCTGCGATCTTCATCCGAGGAAGGTGAGCTGTCCCCCAATGGGGCACTTGTAATCCGGGACCCCGATGGGTCAGCAGACGTAGGTGCACTGGGTGCTTCTCCGACGTGGAGTGCAGGCGACGCATGTCGTTCCGGTGCAGTGCTACGGGTGGCCGCGGTGCCTCTGCGCAGAGGTCGCCCCCAAGTCTGGGGTGGCCCTTCTGGTCGGGGAGGAAGTGTCCGGTCCGAACGAAGTGGGCAGGTTGAAGCAAAGTCGCCCATGGTGCCGCAAATGAGACAGGTTCCCTTCTGGGACCGAGACACGTGGTCCTGAGAGGGAATGCAGTACGGGAGCTGCATTTTGCGGTGGAGGGTTTTGACTGCTCTCCTCTCTGGCCCAACATCGGGCTGGGGGCGCTGGGGGTAGCACTGGCGGTTGTCCTGGAACCGGCAACACTGGTTGTCCAGGGAGTAGCAGGACCGGTACCCCCGGTTGGGCTGGTTGGATTGGCTGACTCGGAGGGAGCAAAAGTGGCTGTCTCAGCAGCAGACCTTTGTGGTTGTGGAGCCGGCTGAGTTGGCTGTGTCGGCACCTGTTGCACGGTGGGAGTTTGAGCGTGCTGTAAGTGTGCGTTGTCCCGCAGTAGGAGCTCCATTCGGTCTTGTAGATGGAATACCCAATCGGTCGAGTCCCGGTTATGGTCTCGTAAGAGACGCCTTTTGTCCTCAGTTTCCCCAGTGCATCGGGACTGGCTGACTCGGAGACCAGTAGCCCAGTAGGGTTCATTACAGTACAAGTCCTCCTTAACGGAGAAATCCAGCTTGGTCAGACGCCCGGCAAGCCGGCGTGCGCGGTGCCCTTCTCAAGGCGGACCGTAGGCTGGAGAAAACGAGGGGAGTAGCCCGAACCCAGTGCTCTCCTTGGGACGTACGTCCATTACTGTCAGTGTGCCGTATTGAGCTGCGGCCAAAGCAGCAGTCGCGTCCGCGGCTCGTAGTTGCTTCTCGGCCCACTTCCGATCGGTAAGAGCCTGGTCGGCCTCGAGCCGAACGGTGACAGCCACTGTGACGATTGGGAGGGCCTCATATTCCTGAAAGGAAAGGAGCTCGGCAGAATCATGATTCAATAGCGGTTGCACTTGGACCGCCAGCGCAGTGGCGTCTGCTCCGAACTCAGGGGTTAAAAGTTTCGTGAGTTCGGCTACTGTGACTGTAGTCGAAGTGAGTCCCAGAAACAGTGACGCCGTCTGGGCTGCAACCTCTTGTGCCTCCTTCAAGCACAAGTTGGGATCAGGAACGGTTGACATCGGAGGTCCCGCTCCCGCCATGGATCGGGGCGGATCGGGTTCCTGCTGCGCCTCAGTAGGCATGTCCTGCAGCAGAGTAGGGCCATGTGGGAAGTCATCCGATGATCCCAAAGGGAGGGGCCAACGTCCAGGACCCTCCAGGGTTTCAGTCGGGAAACCCTTTTCCAGGGAGCTCCCTGCTCCCACCCAGGACATAGGCAAACCCTCCAGGGCTCTAGCCAGGTCACACACTTGGAGAGCATGTCCTCTGCTCCAATCTGAGATCCCGGCGATCTCTCCAGGGCTCCAGCCAGGCAGGTAAGAGTAAAGGTGATGATTCTTGGCTTAATGTAAGCCCTTGGCCCGTAGAATCCCCCAAAGCAACAACCCAGACATGTGGTCCTAAGGTAAGTTGACTTTATTGGAAATCAAGCAGGTAAACAGAGCTTGCATACTAACTAAGCCAAGAATGGCTGGTAAGTGCAAATCAGTAATATATATTGGCATAGCAGATAATGCAGGTTGGCATAGCAACTCAGTCTCCCACGGGAGAGGAATGTCCAAGATAAAGTGTCCGTTAGAACAACAGTCCTTGGCCGAGATGAGCAAAGGAAGGCAGCTGTGAGAAGCTGCGAGAAAATCAAAACAACTCAGAGGAGCCGAGGAGCCGAGAATTGTCGAGAACAGGCTTGCTCCTGACACCTTGCTCAAGACAGCACATGTACAGGCCCGTCTGCAGTTTGCCAATGCACATCTGAATCGCAGACCAGAGGCGGGCGCAGGAACAACTGTTGGCTGATGCGGCCGCTGCTCGGGTGCAGGCAGCAGCAGGAACTGGAGCGCGATCTAAAGTTAGCGGGGGAATGGACTAGTCGTTGCCCCCATTTTCTTTGGGCTCCCCAGAGCTTGGTCTACCCTGGGAAGTGGCACGCAGGCAATGGCTCACTTTTGCTCCTGATATACAGAAATATTCCAATAAGGAGGACTTGTATGCAGAGGAGGGTGACTGGAACACGAACTACCGAGTCAGCGAAGCCCGACGAACTGGGGGGGCTGAGGAGGACATCCATGCCTTGCGTTTTCAAAACCAAGAACTGTTGGATTGTATAACCCATATGCAGGACCAAATGGGCATATTGATGCGTGAGTACGGTCGCCTACAGCAAGCTCAAGTGGCACCGGTCCCAGGCCAGCAACCCCCCGGCCAGCAACCTCCGGTGCAGCCAGTACCACAGCAACCTCTGGGACAAGTGCCACCGGGGCAGCCGGGACAGCCGGGACAACAACCCCCCGGCCAGCAGCCTCCAGCACAGCTGGTGCCAGGACAGCCTCCAGCACCTCCACCAGTGGCACCGGTGGTGCAGTGGAAGCAACCCCGATTGCATGTGACATTTGATGGCTCCGCGGATGCATTGCCCTGTTTTCTTCACGAAGTGGACAGTTACATGAGAGAACAAGGGCATATTTTTCCCACGGAAGACAGTCGAGTAAGGTTCGTTTCCTCACTTCTAGCTGGAAAGGCTGCAGAATGGATGGTCCTCCAGTTTGATACCCGGGCCCGCTCCATACGGTCGCTTAATGAATTCATGCGAGCATTGAGAAGGCGTTTTGAGGACAGTTTCAAGGGGAGAAGGCCAAAGTGGCCCTCCTACAACTCCGTCAAGGATCCTCCTCAGTCCGGGAGTTTGTGGATGAGTTCCAAAGACTCGCTAATAAAATAGTGGACTGGACTGAAGCCACCCGGGTGCACTACTTCAGAGCAGCATTGCATCCTGTGATTCTAAACTGGGCATACATGCAGCGAGACCCAGCCACCTTGGAAGAGTGGATTTTACTGGCGGAAGAAGTGGAAAGCTGCCGCCAGTTTATTTCTCTTGCCCGACAGCAAGCCAGGGAGGGGGGGGGGAAGCCAGAAAAACCCTCCCAAACCTGCCGCTCCTCAGACCCCGTGGAGGCCGGCTCTACCTCCACCAGACCGAGCATTGCAGTTTCAAAGGGGAGCCTGCCTCGTTTGCAGTACCATGGGTCACTTCGCTGCCACTTGTCCGTCATGCCCGGGGCTGCCGAGTCCCACTCCGCAGCCAGGTGGGACTCCCCGCAGGAGAGGACGTGCCCGGGGGAGAGGCACCGCAGCCAAGAGGAGCATCCCTCCAAAACGGAAAGCGCCCCCAGCTCTACACACTAGAGAAATGACGATGGACCTTTCGCCAGTGGACCCATCGGGGTCCAGGATTACAATTACTACTCCTGGAGAGAGTAGCCCCGCATCTTCAGAGGAAAGCGACCACTGGGACTCCCCAGCCCTTAACTTGGAGTCCCCCTCGACCAGCCAAAAAACGGACTGGGTCTGTGGTAGAGGGAGCGATACCGCAGACCTCCGCAGGTGCTCCTGCGAAACCCAAGGCTCCTGTCGTGGTGAGTGAAGTAGAAGAGACTGTGTATGTAGATGTGATGTTACGACATTATAGAAAAGGTCCTCAACTACAAGTTAAAGCCTTAATAGACTCAGGGTGTGCCTGCTCGTTAATTAACGAAACCACCTTTAAGGCGCTCCAAGTAAAGTCAGTCCCTTTACTGGCACCTCTTCACTTTGCTCAAATGGATGGCAGTGATTTCAGGGGGGGGGCAGTCGACCGTCGCACTCAAGGAGTGGCAATGGGAATTGGCCACCATTGGGAACAAATCAACTTCACTATTGTGCCCAATGTTCAATATGCTGTGGTGTTAGGACCAAATCGGCTCAAAGGGCACAGTCCCACCATAGACTGGGAAGCTGAGACCTTAACGTTCAATAGCCCGCTATGTGAATTGCACTGATACGAAGTGGCCGTTAAAACCGTAATCAAACCAACTCCTGCCCTGATCTCGGACACCTCCAGTCCCACCCAATTGCCACTCGACTACCAGGACTTTGCAGATGTATTTAATGTGCAGGAGTGTGATGTATTAACCCCCCACACACAGACGGACGGACTGTGCTATTGAAGTGGTGGGAGATGGAAAACTGCCAAAGAGTAAAATCTACTCGATTAGTCCTACGGAATGGATGGTGCTCCGTGAATTCTTAGACAAGAAGTTGGCTCGTGGTTTCATCCAACCCTCCACCGCACCCTATTCGGCACTGGCTTTCTTCATACGTAAGAAAACAGGAGATTTACGTTTGTGTATTGACTTTTGAAAACTCAATGCTGTTACTCAAATGAATGCTTATCCCATCCCCCTCATTTCTGATCTCTTGGGACAGTTAAAGGAGGGACACATTTTCACCAAATTGGACTTAGTTGAGGCTTATTACAGAGTCAGAATCCGGGAGGGGGATGAATCTCTGACTGCCTTTTCTAGTTGCTTTGGAATGTTCGAATTTCTGGTGATGCCTTTTGGATTAAAAGGGGCCCCGGGGGTCTTCATGCAACTCACTAATGAGATCCTCCATGATCTACTGTTCAAAGGAGTGGAGGTCTATTTAGATGATATTCTTATTTACTCTAAAACCATGGATGAGCATGTTGCCTTGGTTCGAGAGGTGTTGCAACGTCTCAGAGACAATCAGCTGTATGCTAAAGTGTCTAAGTGCGAGTTCCATAAGAAGCAATTGACTTTCCTAGGATATATTATCTCACACCAGGGACTGACTATGGATCCTGAAAAGGTACAAGCAGTGCTCGATTGGGAACCACCCTCTACTCATAAACAGGTCCAAAGATTCCTCGGGTTCGCAAATTTTTACAGGGTGTTCCTCCCACATTTCGCTCAGATTGCGCTACCCATCACGAACCTCCTTAAGACTAAGGGAAAGGGGAATACAGCCACCTTACCCAATGCCCGGGTGGAGTGGACTCCCCAGTGTCAAGCCGCCTTTGATAGTCTTAAGCAGCTTTTTACATCCAAACCTGTTTTGCAGCACCCGGACTGCAATCAACCATTCGTAGTGCATGTAGACGCTTCTGATGTAGCGATGGGGGGTGCAACCTGCAGCAGGGGGAGGATGGGCACCTGCATCCGTGTGCCCATTTTTCCAAAAAGTTCACTCAATCCGAACTCAACTGGGCAGTTTGGGAAAAGGAAGCTGCTGCGGTAAAGCATGCCCTGACAGTGTGGAGGCAATTTTTAGAAGGTTCAAAGCTGCCCTTTGAAGTGTGGTCTGATCACAAAAACCTAGAGGCCCTAACGGGGGCTCGCAAGTTGTCCACGAAACACGTGCGCTGGGCGGACTTCTTTGCCCAGTTTCGGTTCGTCTTAAAATATGTACCAGGGAAGCAAAACCTTCTGGCTGATGCTTTATCCAGACTTCCCCAATATCCCACCAAGGTTGATTGGCCCACAGAGTCACTCTTTACCCCTGCCCAATGAGGTCTGTTGCCCACTTTGGCCGTACAAACCCGTTCTCAGACCCGATCCCCACCGCCGCCACTTTCGGTGGGGGGGGGAAAGCCTCACGCCCGGCTGAGCCAGCAGCGCCACCTGCCTCACTTCCTTCTCACCCTGAGCTACCGACAGCCACGGTCCCCGAGGTACAGGGACCTGAGCGCCCTGTTCAGTCGCTCCCTGCACCTGTGTCGGCTCCATCCCAGGTCAAGCTGCCCGCCGACACAACCCCAGAGGGGATGGATGGACTGACTAATTCCTTTAAGGAAACCCTTCTTCGCAGTTGTCAAGTGGAACTGTCCTCACAGACCCTTCCGGCTACTCTCATTAAACGCGGGGACTTTTGGTACAAAGATTCTAAATTATATGTTCCAGAAGTGTTGCGGGGGGAGGTTTTGGATTTGGTTCATGGTGCCAAGACCGCCGGACATTTCAGGTTTCTCAAGACATTGCATTTGCTATGGAGACAATTTTGGTGTGCGGGCATGAGGTTGGATGTGGACTCCTTCATCCGCAGCTGCCCCATTTGTGCAGCAGCCAAACGCTCTCAGGGCAAGCCGCCCGGACTTTTACAACCATTAGAGACTCCCTCAAAACCATGGGAAGTAATTGCAATGGACTTTATGATGCAGTGGTACTTTGGGTGATAACTGGTCTGTTTTCGAAACAGGTGCATCTTGTACCCTGCGCAGGTAGGTATCCCTTCCGCCCTGAAATTGGCCCGCCTCTTTGTGTCACATGTCTTCCATCTCCATTCCTTTCAGTGCAAGATAGTGATGGACAGGGGGCCAACTTTCGTGGCTTTTCTTAAATTGGTCGGAGTAGAACAAGGACTGTCTAGTGCAGTGGTTCCCAACCTTTTTTTTGACCAGGGACAACTAGGACTTTTTTGTTCGGTGCAGGGACCCCAAGGTTCAAAATAAAAATTCCGGGAATTTGAAAATAAACTTTAATCATAACTGTTAGTTAAACATTAAACTTAGAATTATATTTGAATATATATATTTTATAATAGAGAACTTTTAATTGAAAATATTAATTTATTATGGGTTTATAACTTTGTTTCTCGGACCTTAATTTAGTTCTCACGGATCCCTGAGGGTCCATGGACCCCTGGTTGGGAACCAGTGGTCTAGTGCCTTCCATCCCCAAATGGACGGTCAGACCGAACGGGTAAATGCGGTGTTGGAATGCTATTTACACTGTTACGTTAATTATCATCAAGATGATTGGGTAGACCTGTTGCCGTTCGCTGAATATGCTTATAATAATGCGGTTCACCAATCCACAGGGTTCAGCCCTTTCCAGGTTGTCCATGGTAAAGAGTTTGGCCCCGCTGGTCATATCGAGGTTTCTGAGGAGGGGGGAGCTGATGTGGCCGGATGGGTACATTCAATTCAAACAACCTGGCCATGGCTGGTTAAAAATCTGGAGCGAGCCAAACAAAAGTACAAGGATCAGGCTGACAAACGTTGCTCCCCTGGTAAGGAATGCAAAGTGGGGGATCTTCTCTATCTGTCCACCAAGAACCTACGGTCCACCTGCCCGTGTGATAAACTCAGTGCCAAGTATGTGGGTCAGTTCCCCATTTCCCGGATTATTAATCCAGTGGCTGTGGAACTCTCCTTGCCCAAGTCCCTACGAAGGATTCATCCAGTGTTCCATGTCAGTCTGTTAAAACCGTATGTTCCTTCCCATACATGGCATCCTGAACCACAATCCGAAGTGCCTGAAATGGTGGGGGGGGGGGAGCATTTTGAAGGGGCTAAAATACTGGATTCTCGCATTCGCTATGGTACCCTTCAGTACCTGGTCCGCTGGAAACATTTTGGTCCCACCCAGGATGAATGGGTGCGCGCCCGTGATGTCTCCGCCCCCTGTTTAGTACAAGAATTCCATGCCGCCTACCCTCACAAACCCGTGGTGGGGGGTGAGGGGAGGTCTTTAGGGGGCAGCATGTCAGGAGCAAGCCATGAGGGTGGTATGCGGTAGTGTGATTGAGCTGCCTCCAGGTGCTGTTGTGCTATTCTGTCCAAGGCCAGTCTGTGCCCCGTGTTTAGTCTTCATAGATTCCCATACTGTGGGAAATGCCAAGTACTCCTTCCTGCCTCTGGGAGGGGGTTGCCTGGGTTACCAGTTATCTCCTTTTGCTCTTCCATATATGCATGTGCCTTACCTTTGCCCCTTACTAGTGTCCTTCTAAATATGGCTTCTGAAACCTGTCGATTATAACCAATAAAACTGCTTTCGTGGACTTGCCGTCTGCTGGAATCTGTTTATGGGTTTGCTGCAGGGCTAGAGCTTACAGCATCCTAAAATCACATCAGCCTTTTTTGCAGCAGCATCACGTGTCTGACTCACGTTCTGCTTGTGAGTGACTGGAATTCTGAAAGCTTTTTCAAATGTACTGCTTCAAAGCCTCATATCCTCTGCCTTGTAGCTGTGCATTTGATTCTTTTTGCCTAAATGCGGAACTTTACATTTTTCTTCCTGTTGAATACCATTTTCTGAGTTTTAGCCTAGCTTTCCAACTGTTTCAATGTCATTTGGATTTTTTTTTTGTCTACAGTATTAGCTATCCTTCCCAGTTTCAAGTCACCTGAAAATTTGATGGTTCTCTTCAGACCTTCATTTAAGTCATTGATAACAGTTACTTAAATCCTCCCGTCATAGTGATGGTGTTATTAATAAACTATTTTTACTGTGGTTCTAAAGTCAGCTGTGAATTCACTTGATAGTACTGCAACTAGCCGGTATTTAACTAGTTTGCTGACAGAACTATCATAGGGAACTTTATCAGATGCTTTGCTGAAATCAAGCATTTTACCTCTCTACTAAGCTAGCCCAATGGGGGAAAAGAGATAAAACTAGTCTGACAGGATTTATTCTTGAGACATCCATGGTGGCTTGTTTTAAGATATTTACAGATTGCCCCCTTTGTAATCTGTTCTAGTGTTTTCCCTGGTATCACAGTCAGAGTCAGACTGACCAGCCAATAGATTCCTAGATTTCTCCCCTTTTTAAAGAGTGGGGCATTTGCCCATCTCTCTAGTCTCATGGGACCTCACTGGCCCTTCCGGATTTCTTACAGATGATAGGTGTACAGAGAACACAGTAGCAAGTTCCTTTATTACCCTAGGATGCAGTTCATCCAGATCTGAATACTTAAAATTCAGCCAGCGTGGTGTAGTGGTTAAGAGCGGTGGTTTGGAGCAGTGGACTCTGATCTGGAGAACCGGGTTTGATTCCCCGCTCCTCCACATGAGGAGGATGCTAATCTGGTGAACTGGATTCGTTTCCCCACACCTACACATGAAGCCAGCTGGGTGGCCTTGGGTTAGTCACCTCTCAGCCTCACCCACAAGGTGTCTGTTGTGGGGAAGGGAGGGGAAGGTGATTATAAGCCAGTTTGAGTCTTCTTTAAGTGGTGGAAAAAGTCAGCATCTAAAAACTAACTCTTCTTCATTTATAGTAGTTAAGTTTTCCCTGACAAATGTCTTGTCAACCTTGAACTGAAATTCAGTCCTCTCACTATTTACAATACTGGTATTACTCTAGACAGCAATAGCTACTAGCCACACCCATTAAACTAGATAAGTGTTCCACAGTGCCATCCTAAGGGCACTTTCCTTGGAGTAAGTTCTATGAGACTTCAGTAGAATTCAGAAGAAGCCAAAGTATGCAGAAATTCCTTCAAGCTCAGTATAAGGAAAGGATGTATACCAAGGTTCAAAATTCCAGTACTGGAAGTGAGCTGAACTGGAAGGATATTTTCCAGTCGTTGTACATTTTGCCCCCAATTTGGATTAATTATAATGATATTAAAGTACAAGGTGTTTTGGTTTTGAGGTCTAACTGCCACAACTTTAGCATAAGTTCAGGTTGTTAATTCTCTTTCCTAGAATATAAATGATTTACTATGTCAGGAGGCCATGACTGATAATGGTTACAGCACAGTAATATAGTCTGGTTATTTTACAATTTCTTGAGAAATTGCCTGTTGAGCACACAGTCAGCTGGCATGGAGCCTCATGGACAAGGGAACTCTGAATCACAGCCAGTGGGTTTGATTTGGGCTTTCTATCAGTTACATTACGAAAGAATTGAAATGCTGACAAACTCCCAGTACAAGTACTGAAGAGCAGATAAGTGTTCCTGGTCTTACATGTGTAGGCTAAACAAATCACCAATGATGCCTTCACAGCACTTACCCAGTACTGGGGCACGGGGTCACACCAGCATACTTTTACAGGTTAGGCCTTAAGCCATGGAATTTTCAGAAGTTTAATCAACTAATATTTTAAAATGTATTGTATCAGTAACACTGGCTCACTTTCTTTGGAAATTCACCAGGGTTCAAATTTATGTACAATGGATGCAAATTAAACATTTAGTAACTCTCCCTTTAATGTGTAGCAATTTTAATACTTACTCAGAAATCAATGAAACAATCATCTGTACCAAGGACCTGATTGAAGTGGAAATCCCAAGTACTTTCTTTCTATCAAAGAACCCTCCAATATTAGTAAGTACTCTGACTTAATCATTTTGAATAAGACATTGCAATCTGAACTTTTTTTGGTTTTTATTTTGGATACAGCTCAGTTTCCTGTAATAGCCAGTAACTTTAATCAACAACTTCAGTATACACAGCAGAAGATTATTTATTATCAAAATCTTCCTTGTCATTATCTTTCTCTGTGTGCAGTTTGACATTAAAGTTAAATTTTAAATATCAATGAGATCAGCAAGCACACTCTTCTTTGGGGTCAGGAAGGAATTTTCCTTCAGACCAGACTGATCAGGGATCCTGGAGGTTTTTTTGCCTTCCTCTAGGCATAAAGCAGGGATCACTGGGGGAGTGGAGGGTGTGAAGGGAGTAGTGAATTTCCTGCATTATGCAGGGGGTTGGGCTAGATGATCTTTGAGGTTACTTCCAGTTTTGTGTTTCTATGTTTCTTCTACTTTTAAGGGAACATTTATAGAAAACCAATGCCCTGGTTCTGATCTGTACACCTATGGCTTCATTATGTTCTAATTGTTTGGCTACTGCCAACCAGGTGGTTATAAAATGTGACATCATTTATAGGCAAAAGTCAATAATTATGGAAGTGCTAGTTTCCTCTTCCAGGCTTCAAGCATCAAATATTTTAGATGAGGTGGGGGAAATTTAGAGGATGAAGCTGTTGGTAGGATTTGTTGATGCTGCAGATTTCCCTGTTCGGTAGTGTGCTGCAACTAAGCCAAATCACCTGATTGGATTTCTACAAATAACAATTGCCATTATCACAAAATATACCGGTAAACATGAAGTAAAATGGCACATAAAATTATCACTTGATAGCTGGTTGTGTGAACTGAAAACTGGTTGTATAATCTGGACAAGTGCCATACTTATATGATGCTGTAGAAACAAGAGAATTCCCGCCTTCAACAATAAGATAATAGAGGAAAATGTGAAATTTGGAGTGGGTGGGGAATCCTCTTTCCATAACCGCTGCCAGGAAAATGTGGCTTTACTAGCATATAATTATGCAATACCTCTAAGCGATGTGTCAGGTGTTAGAGCCAAGATATATTTTTGATATAGCAGTTATAAACATGATATAAGATGATGTCACTTAACACACACACACACACAAAGTGATTACTTTTCTTTGCAGATCTCTGATTTGCACCTTAATGATCCAGAATGCCATGGCGCTGAAGTAGGAAACCTATATGTGTTCAACATTAAGACCAATTTCACAGATTGCAGAACAAGAATGGTAATACACAAACAATGTCCCCATGGCTTTGACTTTATATATATATTTAACATCACATTTTTCCTCGTGGCTGCTGCTTATTTAGTGCAAGAAGGGACTGGTTTTAAAGAACTTTATGCTTCTTCATGCATTTAATTTAATATGGAACTTAATAACCATCTGTCTGTTTCTGATTCTTAATATGAGCCATAAACATCATTGAAACATGAAGAATGTTTATGGAATTCAAAAAACTCATATTTTATGTGCAGATTCCCTTTATTGTATATGTAGATGTTTTAAACCTCTATACTACATGATTCTATGAATGGGTATAAATTAAGGGTGGAAAGGTACCGACTGAATATTAGGAAAATTTCTTTTTACAGTAAGAGTAGTTCAGCAGTGGAATTGGCTGCCTAGGGAGGTGGTGAGCTCCTCCTCACTGGCAGTCTTCAATCAGCAGCTGGACGAACATTTATCAGGGATGCTCTAGGCTGATCCTGCATTGAGCAGGGTGATGGGGGTGTTGGACTAGATGGCCTGTATGGCTCAACTCCATGATTCTATGATTTAGAAGCAAAAGTCATAAACATATACAGGGTACCAGGAAGTACACCCATACCATTATCTGTAAATGTTGCCAGTAGGGGTATGCACCAGTTTTTTTTTGGTATTTTTTGGGTTTGGGTTTAATAACCTGGAAATGTTTGAAAAATTCGAAAAAAGCCGAATACTTATTTTGGCTTTTTCCGGGAAAATAAAAAAAAAATTGGGTTAATAAACCTGAACCCGAAAAATACGGAGCGCAGAGCTGAAGGCTCTCCGCTGCGTATTTTTCGGGTTCAGGTTTATTAACCCAAAAGTTTTTCAGCCTTCAGTTCTGCATCCCTGCTGCTGAACTCCGTGTGGAGTTTGGCTGCGGTGGCGGAGAACTGAAGGCTGCTCTTGCTCTGAACGAGCCCAGCATTCAGTTCTTCAGTTCTGCATCCCCGCCGAATTCCAAGTGGTTTTCGGAGGTGGTGGTGGACACAGCCAGCAGGTAAGTGAGGGAAGGAGAGAGGGAGGGAAGGGGGTTGAAAATGGTGGCTGGGCCACAGTGGCCCTGAATAATGCTGAATAAATTCTTTATTTGGGATCCGCTTTATTGGCTCCCTTTTACTGCCACCATTTTTTTGGGGTGTGTGTGTGTTCAGTTTAGCTTTATTTAATATACACCCCTAGTTGACAAGTTTAATTTCAGTTACTGCATATCTCAGAATTATATAGGTAATAGCTCCTGGAAACATGTCATCTAAATTTCCTTTATTGTGAGCAGGGTTAACAGCCAGAAGCCGTTCGGGGATGGGAACATTTGGGAGATAGAGTCTGGGGAAAATGACATTATGGTGTCATGCAATGCTCTAGGAGTTCCCTGAAACTGTACGGTAAAAACCACAGAGACTGGAAACATTCCTAGATTTTCATGCAATGCTGTCCTCCCCCAGTTTTGCCCCGCTGCTCCATTGAGGAAGGATAGAGGCTGGAGCAGGGGGTCAGTGGGAGTGGACTACCTGGTAAGTCTAACTTCAAACGCCAGACATTAAGGACAGAATCAGCCTGCTGAGTAGGATTACCAGCCTCAAGGAAGGATCTGGAGTTCTCCCATAATTTCAATTGATCTCCAGGCCATTTTCCATGGGGAAAATGCCAGGATCAAAGGGCAGGCTCCATGGTATCACCTTCCTACTCTAAATTCCACTGTCTCCAGGCATCATGTCCAAATCTCCAGAAATCTCCTAAACCAGAGTTGGCAACCTTAGGCCTGCAGAATTTTTGCCAGCGTGGTGTAGCCAGCATGGTGTAGTGGTTAAGAGCAGTGGTTTGGAGGGATGGACTCTGATCTGGAGAACCGGGTTTGATTCCCCATTCTTCCACATGAGTGGCTGAGGCTTATCTGGTGAACTGCATTTGTTTCCCCACTCCTACACATGAAGCCAGCTGGGTGACCTTGGGCAAGTTACAGCTCTGTTAGAGCTCTCTCAGCCCCACCTACCTCACAGGGTGTCTGTTGTGGGGAGGGGAGGGGAAGGTTATTGTAAGCCAGCTTGAGTCTCCCTTAAGTGGTAGAGAAAGTCAGCATATAAAAACCAACTATTCTTCTTCTTCAGATCTGCTCTTGCCCAGCATATGTCAGTCCCATCACATATCTGATATTCAATCCAAACTCTTCAGCAGTCACTGGCAACAAAGACTGAAGGAAGCGTAGATTAGGAATCATGAGGGGTCCAGGGCTTCACTCAATAGGGCCATGTGCTCCAAGAAGCTGCCTGGCTTTGCTAAGTCCTCTAACAAAACATAAGGAGCATAGCTTCCAAGCTAGAAGATGGGTTTTCTAGGCAGTCGCCAGCTGCCGCTGCCACCATATTTAGCTGTCAACCTAGAAGTTGGAACTCACTGGGAATTTTTCCCTGATTTTGCAGGAATCAGATGGCACTCACATTATTTTCATCAACACCATACAGAACAACTTCTCTGATATAATCACAAGAACTTTTATCAACATTACATTTGCCTGCCGATATCCTATTAGTTACATGGTACAGCAGCCTAATGGAAAAAATAAGATCAGTGTTGATATCAGGTAAGCTATTAAAAACAACAGCCTTCACTTCCGATCATGTGCCTGGAATAAAGTCACTGTAAAGAGGCAGCTGAACAAAGCTGGATACATCATTGCACTAAAAGAGTTCCACAAACTCTCCTTTCTTGAGGAGAGTAGGCCTTGCCCAACTGTTTTCCCTGCTTCTGAACCTCAGAGGCAGAAATTCAGTGTGAAGCCTTTCCTGCTGAAAAGTTTCACTAGCAGAATTGCTGCTTGTGACAAAGTTGTTTCAGATGCAGATGACTGGCCAGAAAAAAACAACTGTGAAACCTCACTGAAAATGCCATGTTGTCTGGTCACCAGGAGTTGGACCCAGACAAAGTTTTCCATCAGTGGAAGAACACTTTCCTGCTTCCTCCCTTCCACTGCAGCCTGCAAATCTCCACAAAATGCTGGGAGATAGGAAGGGTTGCCACCTCCAGGTGGCAGCTGGAGATCTCCCGCTGTTACACCTGATCTCCAGGCTACAGAGATCAGTTCACCTGGAGAAAATGGCTGCTTTGGAAGGTGGATTCTATGGCATTATACCCCATTGAAATCTCTTCCCTCCCCAAACCCTGCCATCCTCGGGCTCCATCCCCAAAATCTCCAGGTATTTCCCTACCAGGAGCTGGCAACCCTAGAGATAGGGGTCCTGAGGAACAACATGAGCGGTTGGAGAAAAGGGAATCTGCACAACTTGCTAATTGGGTCTGAACATACACAGAGGACTACAGAATTTCTTATAAATGGATCTGAAACAAGTGTATAATATTTCTGCAATGCCAGTACATATAGCTGACACAGAAGTAGTTACTTAATGGCTTTAGGGAATAATCCTAAGCATGTCTACTTGGAAGTAAGTTCCATTTTATTCAATTAAGCTTACTCCTAGGAAATTGTTCTTAAGATGACACTGCCAGAATATTGGCTTTAAAAGGAGATTAGACAGATTCCGTCAATCAATCAATCGATTGATCGATTAGACAGATTCAAATCCATCAATGGTTACTAGCCGTAGTGACTGAAGGAAACCTTCATCTACAAATGCAGCAAATGTCTGAATATCAGTGTTAGAGGACAACATCAGGGGAAGACTTTGGTCTCTGTGTCTTCTAAGGCAACTGGTTAGCGGCTGTGTGAAATAGGGTTGCTAGGCTGTGCCTTACAACTGACAGGAGTTTGGAGAGCAAGGACATGGGGCGAGGGGGAGTGCTGACATCACATGTGCTGTGACATCACTTCTGAGGAAAACCAGCAGTGACACCACGTCAGTCTTGGAATTGCTGGAACTTCTATGGTAAAACCACAGCGTTTCTGCCCATTCTTAAAATGCTGTTATATTACTTCCAGGTTTTTCCCAGAAGTGATGTCTTGTTGGTGCATGATGCTATAATCCCCCCCCCTTATTTTTCTCCTGCCACCACTCATAGTGGGTGGTGGGTAACAAGGGTTGCCAGCAGGAGGTCTCCCATCACAGCACGAGAACCAGCATTCCTAAAGAAAAATGAGATGCTAGACTGGATTGATCACTAGATCCAACAGGATTCTTGTGCTCTTAAGAATGCCATAGCTTAAGCATTAATTGAACTGGCTGCACCCGTTTATGCACCTAAAATGTATATGATTTACCACTGAAGCTTAACACACTTTCGTCAATGTTTGATTATTTGTTTTGTTTCTGTCTGAAATCACCAGAATAATTGTATGCTTTCAGCTGTTTCGTTGATTGAAGCTGTGAATCTATGTGTGTTTGTTCAACAGGACCATCACACTAAACACTGAAGATGGAAACTTTTCTGTGTCCATGATACTTTACAAAGACCCACATTTTGAAGACATGTGGACTACAATTCCCCTTTTGACTCTAGAGGACAACATATTTGTCAAAGTTAAAATGGTACCTGGAGTTATTGATTCCCTGATAAATTTGGGAACTGAGATGGTACAGAGGAAGCAAAAACTAAGCAGGTTCATTAAAAAAAGAAAAATAATGGATAATTTAATGTCAGAAATGGTTTCAGAAATGAGTAGCTTTATGGGATAAGGGAGGTCACTTGCCTGCAGGGCCTCTGAGTTAGACTGTGACCCAAGACTAGAGAATGCAGGCTTGGTGAAGCCAGTTCCAGCTCTGCTTTCAGCGTTAGATCCCAGTGGTGTTCTTCAGATAGTTTTCCAGTATTGGTGTAACTTCTTTAACCTTCTCCCTTCATTTTCCTGTTTCCCAATTAGTACACCTCAGATCAATCAATAAAGGCTCTGGGTGTTTCAAAGGAAAAATAACTTCAAAGCCAGAGACATAGAACTCGCAGGCTGCATTTAGATATCACTTGTAACCAACATTAATCTAGGCCATGCACAAACCCAGCTTGTTGCTGACTTTGTGTGTAAACATTAAGGTTGCCAGCCTCCAGGTTGTGGCTGGAGATCTCCTGCTATTACATCTGAGCTCAATTCACCTGGAGAATATGGCTGCTTTGGAAGGTGGACTCTATAACAGCATACCTCAAACCCCACCCTACTCAGGCTCCACCGCTAAAATCTCCAGGTATTTCCCAACCCGGAGCTGGCAACCCTAGTAAACTTCAATTACTTGTAATGAACAAATGCAGCCATGTGAGTTTCTTCCTGTCAAAACCAGAATTTTATTTGGGTAGGAGAGCCAGTGTGGTGTAGGAGAGCTAATGTGGTCTAGTGGATAGAATGGCGGACTAGGGCCCTTGGGCCCATCACAAACCCTTAGCCTGACCTACTTCACAAGGGAGAACAATGAGCTAAAAGCTACTTTGAGTCCAAAATGGAGAGAAAAGTGGGATATAAATAAATGCAAATGTATAATTCTAAATCAGAGTTTAATCCAGATTTAGAACCCCAGTTGGTCAGTGTAGGGGAGACAGGGAAACTAACACTAGGTAAATAGGGTTGCCAGGTCCCCCCTAGCCACTGGTGGAAGCTTCATGGGGGCAGGGCTGGGGGTGGTGATCCATAGAGTTTTGTGGGGGAGTGCTAGAGTGTCCCCGTCACAATGCTGGTGCTTCCAGAGTAAACCCAGAAGTGATATTATCATGCCACATGCATCGCTCCTCCCCTTCAGCTGGCTTGCTTCTGCCCATCGGCCAGCTGAGGGTCAGTGGGCAGCTCAGTTAATTGGCGGGCAATTGCCTGCCATAACTGGGCAAATGGGATCATTATAGGTCCGTGATGGCGAACTTATGGCACGCGTGCCGCCTCTGGCACGTGTAGCCCTCTCTGCCGGCACGTGCCCGGCTGCCTCCTCTCAGCCCCTGGGAAGCAGCCTTCCTTTCCCTTCCCTTCCCTTCCCAGGCTGGAGGCGAGGGGTCGAGGCACGGCTTTGCCTGGCCCCGCACCACGGGCGGTCCGCAGCGACTCCGGATTGGCTCCTCACGCCCGAGGTCGGACTGGGAGGCACTTCAGAACGGGGGCGGGGAACAGCGGGGGAGCCGGCAGCGGTCGCCCTCAGGGACCCCCGGGATACGCGGCCTGCCTCCCCCAACTCCTGCCCCGGATGGAGCCCCGGCCTCATCGACCCGTAGCAGTCCAGGGACTGCCGGGACACAGCTCCTTGCAAGGGAGGCCGGGCCTGCCCGCCCGCTGCAAAAGGCCCCGAAGGCTGGGCCGCCACCTGCGGCGCCTCCCCCACTCGGCCAAGAGGAGCCGCCGCCGCTGCCGCCGCCCCGGTTCTGTCCAGCGCGCAGCCCAGCCGAGCGGCCTGCGAAGTGGCGCCGGGGAGCGGGAGTGGCCCGTGTGGTGGGGGGGGGGGCATTCTGCGGTGGCGGCCGGCGGGACTTGCGCCCAAGCAGCCACGCACCACTTCACCTTCTTACTCCTCCTCCCAGAGGCTCCAGGCCCAGCCTGGGCTCCATTGCAGCTGCCAG
This sequence comes from Euleptes europaea, assembly GCF_029931775.1. Lineage (NCBI taxonomy): Eukaryota > Metazoa > Chordata > Lepidosauria > Squamata > Sphaerodactylidae > Euleptes > Euleptes europaea. Next base: position 7,525,546 of record NC_079318.1, on the reverse strand, counting down.
AGAAACACAGCACAGCACGGACCTCTCTGAAGCCGCAGCGTGCAGGAACGCTACGGCCCCTTTAAACCCCCTCTCGCCATCGGCAAGAGGAGGCAGGAGGGAGGGAGGAAGACGCTTCCCCCAAGCCGGGAAGGCGAAGCGTCCCTGCACGCCGCGCGGCACAGCAGTTGAAACCTTTCTCGCCCGCCGCGGAGGGAGGGGGGAAGAAGAGGAAAAAGCCAGTCGCTCCCTCCCGGGGACAGAGCATGCGCGTGGGAGCCGATCAGGTGGAGGACTTTTGTGGACTTGGGGGAGGTGGGAAGGCTGAAGCCCGGTCGCAGGGAGCCGGCTGTGTGTGTGTGTGAAGGCTTTTCTCTCTTTTCTTCCTTTTTCTGTCACTCTCTCTCCTATTCTTTCTCTCCTCTTTTTCTGTCTCTTCCCCCCTCTCTTTCTCTATTTTTTCTCTCTCCTTTTCTTTCTTTCTTTCTTTCTTTCTGTCTGTCTTTCTGTCTTTCTGTCTTTCTGTCTTTTTCTTTCTTTCTTTCTCTCTCTCTCTCTCTCTCTCTCTCTCTCTCTCTCTCTCTCTCTCTCTCTCTCTCTCTCTCTCCTTCTTTCCCTGCTTCCTTTCTTCCTTCTTTCTGTCCTTCATTCTTTACTTCCTTCCTTCCTTCTTTCCTTGCTTCTTTCTGTTCTTCCTTCCTTCCTTCCTTCCTTCTTTCTGTCCTTCTTTCTTCCCTTCCTTCCTCCTTTCCTTCTTTCTGTCCTTCATTCCTTCCTTCCTTCTTTCCTTGCTTCTTTCCTTCCTTCTTTCCCTGCTTCCTTCCTTCATTCTTTCTGTCCTTCCTTCTTTCCTTCCTTCCTTCTTTCCTTGCTTCTTTCTTTCCTTCCTTCTTCCCTTTCTTTCCTTCTTTGTGTCCTTCCTTCCTTCTTTCCTTGCTTCTTTCTTTCCTTCCTTCCTTCCTTTCCGTCTTTCCTTCCTTCTTTCCCTGCTTCCTTCCTTCTTTCTGTCCTTCATTCTTTCTGTCCTTCCTTCCTTCCTTCCTTCCTTCTTTCCTTTCTTTCCTTTTTTCCTTCCCTGCAGATCGACTGCAGGCTGCAAGCTGCGCCCCCCTGGCACCTCGGTTGCCTGGGCCCACCGCTGGCTGCCCTCCCACCTGGGAGGAGGGGGAAGACCTGGGGGAGCAGAGGCACCCTCCAAGCCTTCTCTGCATAGCCTCCCCTAGGGTTGCCAACCTCCAGGTGCTGGTTGGAGATCTCCTGCTATTACAACTGATCTCCAGCCAATAGAGATCAGTTCCCCTGGAGAAAATGGCCGCTTTGGCCATTGGGCTCTATGGCTGTGCAGTCTTCCTCCCCAAACCCCGCCCTCCTCAGGCTCCACCCCCAAAACCTCCCGCCAGTGGTGAAGAGGACCTGGCAACCCTAGCTTCCCCACACACACACACACCAGGAGATCTACGCCTGGTACGGCCCCCAAACGATGTTATAAATATGCAAATGGCCCTTGGCAGAAAAAAGGTTCCTCACCCCTGTTCTAAACTAAAACCTCAGTATTCAGGTTAAATTGCCGCATTGGCACTCGGCGATAAATAAGTGGGTTTTGGGTTGCAGTTTGGGCACTCGGTCTCTAAAAGGTTCGCCATCACTGCCATATCCAGTTCAGCATGGGGAGGGGCTGTGGCTCAGTGGTCGAGCATCTGCTCTGCATGCAGAAGGTCCCAGGTTCAATCCCCGGCATCTCCAGTTAAAGGGACTAGGCAGGTAGGTGATTGTGAAAGACCTCAGCCTAAGACCTTGGAGAGCCGCTGCCAGTCTGAGTAGACAGTACTGACTTTAATGGACCAAGGGTCTGATTCAGTGTAACACAAATCATGTGTTCATGTTGTTTCCAGTTGTGGTCAATCAAATTCTCCCAGAAAACTTCCAAGTAGGGTTTGTTTGCTCTTAGTATCTAGTATTCAGAGGCACTATTTAGCATAGGTATCCTGACTAATGGATCTTTCGTGACTGTTTCTAATCCTTTTAAAAAAATATATGAGCAAATGGCCATTAGCACATGTAGCAGTAAGTTAATTATGCATTTTGCATAGAAGAGCTTATGTCCCGCACCCGGGCTAGCCCCGGGTGCAGGACTGCCCAGCGGCATGCTTACCGGGCAGGAGGAGGCGAAGCCAGCTTGGAGGGAGGGGGAGGGGCCGACGGTTCCGCGGAAGCCCCGGGAGACCTGCCGGCCTGGCCGGGAGGGCTGGGGCCGGGTGACGCGGCAACGCCGACTGGCGGGGGCCGGGATTGCGGGGCGGTGCCGCCAGCGGCCCAGGCACTGAGGCGGAATCCACTGGCGTAGGAGGAGCCGGGTGGGGAAGAGCCGGAGGGGCGAGAAGGCGCGAGAGGGAGCGGCGGAGCACGAGCCGCCGATCAGCTGGGTCGGGGCTGCAGCCCTCCTGAGGGGGAGGGCGAGCGGACGGAGCTGCCAGGGGCCGATTGGTGGAGCCCCTGTCGGTCAGAAGGGGTGGATGGGAAAGGGGCGGAACCCCGGGGAGCCTGGCTGGCTATATGACTGGGAGGGGGTGGAAGGCCAGGGAGGAAGCGGTGCAGATCTGCCATGGAGCTGGTGGCTCAGAGGAGCAGGGACTGACCGCGGGCTGAAGAGGAGGGAAGGACATCCTCTCAAGAAGCCCATTCTGAGGCCAAAGGAAGCCCTCCCCAAGTCAAGCCGGCCAGGCCGCAGGGCTAAGAGGCGGGGCCCGAGGGGATGGTTCCTCACAGCTTAATTCTGACTGTCGTACTTTTACTGTCAATCAACTTTGCAGTCTAGTATTATGAGACTGGTGGTAGATATTATCAAGTATTCATAGCTGCTGCTCAAAACAGCAGCTCTATGTCTCCTCTACCCTCTTTCCCGGATAACTGCTAGTATATGTGTAACAACTTGTAGTAAATGTGTAACAACGTGCTTTGCTTTTCCCTGAACTTTCAAGTGGCAGCCAATGAAATGGAGTGGTAGTTGGAAAACACTGTGCATAATGACATTGTCACGTTTTGTATTATTATTTACTTGTATAGTATTTTTACGTCAGTTATACCCTGCCTTTATCCCCAATGGGGATCCAAAGCAGCTTACATCATTCTCCTCTCCTCCGTTTTATCCTCACAACAACCATATGAGGTAAGTCAGTGTGAAAGTGTATGACTGGCCCAAGGTCACCCAGCAAGCCTCCACAGCAGAGTGGGTATTTGCACCTTGGTCTCCCAGATCCTAGCCTAGCACGCTCACCTCTACACTCTTAGTTATGAGAGACATGCAGGGCTGCTATTTTTGGTGGCAGCTCCATATTCTCCATAGCATCCAGTTCCCGCCTCAGAAAAAGAGCAAAAAATCTCTCTATGCACAGTTCATAATATGGAAGCTCTGTAAAAATTGGTTTGCTTCTTTTACTGAAATATTCAAAATATAGTAATAAAATCTGACCTGCAGTGGGAGGTTTAATGTTCTTTTAAAAGGATTTTTTTTTTAAAAAATGGCAGTAGTAACTGTCTTACTACAGTTCAACAGGATAATGAGTGCAGCCAGACACAATAATTTATGTTCATGCTGTATTCCGTTTTAAGACTTTGCGACAAAGCAACTCTTTTACCAGGGTAGAGTATCTTAGGACTGGACTATAAATGACAGATAAGGCTTCCATTTAATGTAATGGGGATTTTAAAATCTATAGTTATTTGTGTGATGGTTTCAATCTTGGGATTGGTTAGCAGTTTTGTCATTGGATTCATCTGATTTGGGTCAGGCATGCACATGAATACATACTGACTTTTTCTTACATTCTTTTTTGTGCTTTTTCTCTCTTGGTGTCTGGCAGGTTCCGGGTAATTTAATAATTCGGCTTGAAAACTGTTGGTCTACCCCGACAAAAGATCCTGTTCAGGCTATTCAGTATTCCTTTATTAAAGACAGGTTGGTATCCCCCTCAATGTCAATTAGATTAATAATTCTTAAAATAGTTGCATTTTTTACTACAATGACATACAAGTTTCCATATAAAATTAATGGAACTTGTTAGCTTCTGTATAATTGCTTTTGCAATACAAATTTTTCTTTCCTTTAAAAAAAAATTATAAGATAGGGAGAGGGGTATTTCCAGCTAATTTAAATGCATTGTGCTTCTAGAGCTGCATGTGCCTATCACTGATAACTCTCCACAACTGTGAATTTCTGTCATTCACACCTTGAATATTATTTAAACTTTACATTTATAGTGCCATCCTAAGGACAGTTACTCCCGTTGAAGCCTATTGACTTCAAAAGAGTTGAGCATCTCTGCATAGGATTGCACTGTTGGAATCCCAAATTCCTATACCATTGTTAAAAATACTGAGGCAAATTATAAAGTAAGTTAGTAATAGCCAAGGGTTGTTCCTGGGAGGAATTGGGGGTGGGGTCAGGTTCACCATGTTGCAGCAACATGAGATGTCACTTCCAGGAAAAAATGTACATTTAAACAATGTGATATGTCAAGTAGCCTTCAGCAATGGCACCTTTTATCATTTCATTGGCACCCCTTAGTGCTTTAGTACACATAGCTTTTCTGTTTTCTGCCCCGTGCTCTCACCAGAAGAAAGGGGCAGCAAACTCTTTATCATACTTAAAGGGCTGATACACAGTTGATAAAGTAATTCAGCCACTTTATTTTGAACGGTAAGGTGGGTTGCCAGGCTGTGCCAGGTGGGAGACATGGAGCAGCAGCAAATGTCCTGTGTGCTGCTACACTACTTCTGGGGAAAATCCAGAAGTGTCATAGGGTAGCTCTAGGAACTACCAGAAACTCTATGGCTTTACTATATTGTTTCTGGTAATTCCTAGAGCTATCCTGCATCATTTCTAGTTTCCCCCAAAGGAAGAAGAAGAAGAGTTGGAACCTGCCAGACACCAAGAGAGAAAAATACACCGATTTTCTCTACCTGTAAGGAGAATCAAACTGGCTTGACATGACGGTGCAGATGATACCTTTTAAAAAAAATTATCTCGCCTCCAAAGAGCGGAGAGGGCTGTCAGCCCTAATAAGTACAATGTACTAAGACTGGAATTCTGCTAAGTGGCCTACCTTTCTTCTGTCTTCATCAGTTTGCAGAGATTTTGATGTAACTACATGTTTTGTTTTCTTCACAGCTGCCCACAAATGGTAAAAGATGAAACCTTGTCAGTAATAATGAATGGAGAAGGTGAAGAAGCAATGTTTAGGATCCAGATGTTTAAATTTGTTGGAGTCTCATTCAATCATGTTTTCCTACACTGCACAGTTCTAATTTGTCACAATACAGTATCTGTTTGCAAACCAGTAAGTTTTTTTTTTTGTCTGTTTCTCTGGGTGTTCAATTATCTACTGAATATAAAATATCAAAATTCATAAAGGAGAATTCTGAATTTCTGAGGCTATTTTGGGGAGCAAATTTATTTCTGCTCTTCTGTACATCAATGTATTATTATTGTTATTACTGTGAATTTGGTCATCTTGAGGCCTGTGAATGGACAACTCGTGTGAAGCCAAGGACGTTAACAAAGGGATTTTAATGTTAATTAAAGACTGGGAAATCTTTCTTCAGTCTTCAAAAAGTGAGACCTTCTAATTAGTGAGAGGGGCAATTTGGGCCCATTTTTGCAGACTGAAGTCAGAGAGAGAGAGATTTGCTGCCTTCGAGGGTTCTCGTGGACTCTCAGGCAGCATCAGCTGTTGCAATACCAGTTGTAGACGCTTGTTTGCTTTTCAGGATTCAAGGAAGTGGGGGGAAAGCATGTATCAATATATTCATAACATAAATTGATGTGCGGTAGAAACAAATGTTCTACCAAAGGTAGAAAAACTCATAGAGGAGAACATATGTGTGAGTGTTGGTGTGAAACAGGCTTTAATAATTTTGCTAGATCTAATAATAGTATCTAATACAAGACAGTTGTTACTTTGGGGCCCCATTGGGGAGAAAAGTGTAATATAAATAAGTGTAATATAAATAAAATAAAATAACGTTTTTACCAGAATGAGTCCATGCACTGAGCTGTTAGCCTTCAAGTGGTTGGTCAGGAGGTAATGCATATGCATTTGTGAACCAGTGTCAGGCTTCAGTACCCCATTGCATCTCAGCAATAAACTTTACTCCAGACGTAGCAGAGAGTTTAAAGATTTATTAAGAAAAGCTAACGGGTCAGTAGGTCTAACGAACTTAAGGTCAGAATGCAGGTATGGGAATACAGGGCATCTTTATAGGGAACATACAATACATTTGGTTACATCATTGGTAGGACATGAAAGGGTAAGCTATATCAAAGGAAGAGTATTTGTCACCTCGAGAGCAGATAGCAGTTTTACCATTGGAAGGCTTATTTTGAAGTGGAGATCGCTGCCTCTGGTCTTCACACCGATACCTCAACTTCCCATGGGAAAGGAAGTGGCTTTGATACTAAACATATGCTTATCCGGGGTTCGAATGGATGCCCTGGCTGACACTCCGCCTCCCCAAAGACCCCTCCCCGAGACATCCCGGTTTGGCGGGGTAGAGCCGATGGAATTCTGCTACCAGGGTGGGGGCTTTTACGTGCATAGCGGACACCCATTCATCGTGACTAGAGTTCAGACGTTTCCAATGCACGAGATACTCCAGCTGGCCCCTCCGCACCCGAGAATCTAATACCTTGGAAATCTTGAAGTGTTGTTCCCCCTACACCATGATCGGGGTCACAGCCGTGGGTTCAGGGTGCAATTCAGGTGCCGGTACAAAAGATTTTAACAGACTTACATGGAATACCTGGTGTACCCCCTGTAAAGTTTTTGGCAGTTCCAACTCCACCGTAACTTCATTGATAACCCGGGAGATTGTGAATGGCCCCACAAACCTCTGACTTAGTTTCTTGCACGGACGTAAAGATCTGAGATGCTTGGTGGAGAGGTACACCTTCCCTCCGACCTTTAATTCCCATTGGGGTGCCCTGTGTTTGTCTGCCTGCGCCTTGTACTTTTCCTTCGCCTGTTCCAAATTTTTTACCAGCCAGGGCCAAGTGTTCCGCACTGTGTTGGCCCATGCTGATACTTCAGGGGGATCGCCGCCCGGTGGGAGGGGTACGGCCCCTAAGGGTCCGAAGTCCATTCTGTAGATCGCTTTGAATGGACTTATAGAGTGTTGTTATAGCTGTTATAGGCATATTCTGCCAACGGCAGCAGGTCGACCCAATTGTCCTGGTGGTAGTTCACAAAACAACGCATGTAACATTCTACCACCACGTTAACCCTTTTGGTTTGCCCATCCGTCTGCGGATGATAGGCTGAAGTCAAACCCTGTTGCACACCCACAAGTCCTAAAAACGCTTTCCAAAATTTTGACACGAACACGGACCCCCTGTCACTCACGACCTTCCGCGGAAAGCAGTGCAATCTGAAAATCTGGTGTACAAATAAGCGAGCCAATTTGTGTGCAGAGGGCATCCCCTTGCAGGGGACGAGATGAACTTGCTTCGAGAAGAGATCTGTAACCACCCACAGAACCATTTTGCCCTGGCTAGATGGGAGGTCAGTTACGAAATCTATCCCGATCACCCGCCAGGGAGCCTCCGGGGACTCTAGGGGCTTGAGTAATCCAGGGGATTACCCCATTAAGCATTTGCTCGTTGCACACACAGGGCAAGATTTTATGAACACATCAATGTCCTGGCGCATCCCCGGCCACCAGAACTGCCTTCTCACCTGGTGCAAGGTTTTCACAAACCCAAAATGTCCCCCTGTTTTGGAACTGTGGCTCCATCCCAACACCTCCCTTCGCAACTCCGTGGGGACATAGTGTTTATCCTCGTGGGCACCTTCTCCTAATAGTACCTCGGATGGGGGTGACTTCTCCCTCCGCTCTCGCTGAAGAGCCTCCCCCCACCTACACTTGAATGCTTCTGGGAGCTCCTCCGGGATTGCTAAGGAGCAGGGGGTAGATGCAGGCGGCCCCTGAGGGGGGACCAGGACCGACTCTACTGCCCTGTCTCCTCGCTCTCATTGAGAGGACTCCCTCTCCCCCTCTGCGATAGTGACCGGAGGATCCCCTGGGATCAGCAGGGATGGGGGAGCAGAGGCAGCCCTCACCCGAGAGGAGTCAGGGACAGACCCTCTCGCCGCTGCGCGGGATTGGGCTCTGGTCAGGACTCCCACGCTACTCCCCTCCGTAGCCAAGCCCAGGTGTTCCCGGGTGAAAAGGGAACCACCGGCCGCTCGACTCGACATACGTATTGCAGCATCCAGGACAGCCCGTCGGCCAGGCAGTTGTCCTTTCCGGGCATGTGTTTAATGGTGAAGTGGAATTTGGAGAAAAAGTCTGCCCAGCGCAGCTGTTTGGCCAACAGCTTCCGCTGACCCAATATGGCCTCAAGATTTCGGTGATCCATCCAGACCTCAAAGGGTTCCGCCGCCCCCTCCAGGAACTGCCGCCAGACCGTGAGGGTATGTTTAATAGCCATGGCTTCCTTCTCTCCGATCGGCCAGTTTAGCTCCGGTCCGGAGAATTTTTTTGAAAAATAAGCACAGGGTTTAAGCACCCCTTGTTCATCCCTTTGAAGGAGCGCACCTCCCATTGCCTTTTCCGAGGCATCTACTTGAAGGGTAAATGGTCTAGAACAGTCTGGGTGAGCCAGAACGGGCTCGGAGGTAAAGCGCTCCTTCAGAGTTTCGAATGCCGCCTGACACCGGTCGTTCCAAGGCACTTGGTAATGCGCCAAGGTGGCCTCCTGCCCCTTCCCCTTGGTTTTGAGTAGATCGGTGAGCGGTAAGGCTATTTCGGCAAAGTCCTGAATAAAACCTCTATAAAAATTTGCGAAACCCTTTCCCCTGACCAATGAGTTCTACCAGAGCCTAAAAAATCAAGGGAGATCAGGAGGATTCTTGGCACAAGGATGCCTAGCTGGAACAGGGGGAGGGGTGTAGGGTGGCAGATGAGGAGTTCCTGCTTGCCAAAGAAGGGCTTGAAGAAATGCAGTCTAGAGGCAGACACTGTTCTGACTTCCCTTCCTTTCTGATTTGAAACTTTCAAATTATGAGAAGAATTGGTGGAAGATGGGTAGAAGAATGGCAGGAGCTATGGGTTAGAGGATAGATTATGAGTGCATACTGTTTTTACAGATTCTTTATTCAGACCCTCTTAAGCACATAATTTAATGTCAGTACTCAATCCTGGAGGCAATTTAACTGGGTGACCTTTACTGGCAATCAAGTAGCAAATTAGCTAGGCAATTGAGACAAGTCTATCTAACAAATGCAGTATATCATGTTTCTAAACACTATTCCTTAAAACAGTTTTTGCACTTGAATCATGAACAGTTAGAAGTATAAGTACAACATAAACTGCAGAGATGTTGAGAATTGTTTTAGAAAATAGATGCCTCTACCTTTGCAGAAATTGCAAAGCAGCGGCATGGCTCCATACACGGATTTATTTCCTGAGCCTTATTTCTAAGAGGTCACCAAATTAAAATACTGAGCAAGGGCAGGATGAAATCAAACGTCATTGTGACATTTTGGAAGGACACTGTTATAAAATCAGAAGCTAGTTCCAGATGTCATATGAAACAACCCAATATAATAAATAATGGTTGTGAGTCTCCAAGTATTCGGCTTATATAACAAGCGGCATTCATTTGAATTCAAGAGTCTATAGCATAGGTTGAGAACTTTAAATAGCATAGTGGTTCCAAAATAGTGGCTTGTATCCAGCCACACAGTTCAGAAAGCTTAAGACTACTTTCACCTTCAGAAGAGGGAACAACAATGTTTACTGATTCCCCTCACACTCTGCAAGGGCCACTCAGTGATACAAACTAATGGGGCATACCCTTCAAGTGGATTACACAGGTGTGTATGTGTGTGTGGGGATTCCAGGTAGCTCAGCATGAGATTCACTATTTGTGTGCTCTCTGTGGAGATGCATAGTAGACAATGTGAAATCTCATCTTTACGACATTGCATAAAGCAGGGGTCCCCAAATGTGGTGCCCACAGGCGTCATGGCAGCAACTGACACCTTTCTTTGCATTGACAAAGTGTTTTTAGAAAGTGCTAGATGGGCCTTTTGCCCAGGAGGGCTTGTGATTGGCTGCCGGAAATTTGATTGGCTGCAAAGATTTTTTAAAAATTGTGTTTACACCATCTGCCCCCACAGCACATAGACTGAGTTAAGCTGCTTGTATGCAAGAAAATATTTTTAAACTAACAGCTCATTCCTGAGCCCTGCAGAGAGGAATTGCAGCTGCTGCAGGGGGGGAAACCCCTTTAAAAAAATAAAAATGCCAAAATGGGGGAAATAGTCCCATTGAAAACAGCGATGCTGCGCCAACTAGGGTTGCCAACCTCCAATATCTACCTCTGTTTGAAAAGAGGAATAAGCTGGGGTCATAACAAAATCCAAACCTAAATTTAATACCTGTAATTCTAGGGGGGTAAGAACTCTGGAGGACAAGTTCACAACTAGGCATTTTTCTTTCTGTTGTATGGACGTTTGTCGGAAAAATTCTGTTTATAGTTTTTAGGTCTTAGACCATAGCCTCTACTGGACCCTGAGCTGGCTGCTGAGTCACTGTAGGACTTCCCTTCCGTGGAATATTCCTCTTGTCTGTTAAATGGTTTTCTCTGAAATCTCTCCCTAGGTTTTCTGTTAGTCTCCCTCTGTTCGTTAGAGTAATACCACGTGTATACTTTCTTATTTGCATAATCCTCTTTGTCCCTTTTGTATTTTTTAGCTTTGTATGCTTTAATCTCTTCATTAAATGCTTTGAGGTCCGTTTCTAATTTCTCCATTTGGGTTTTAAAAGAGTCTGAGGAAAGTTGACTTTCTAAACTTTTTCGTATATCCTCAGTTTTTGCTTTCAAGAATACAGCTTGTTTTTTAGCATGTTCAATTATTAATAGCATAAGATCTATTGAACATCTGTTCAATATAGCAATCCAAGTGTCTTTGAACTCCACATTGTTTCTAAATAAAGTTGGAATTTTGGGAATTCTAAGTCCTCTTGGTATGATATTAGCTCTAACATAATCTGAGAGGACTGCTGCATGCAATTCACAACGTACAGTTTTTTGGGCATTGTTGAATAACGCTGAAAAATCTAGCTCTTCTGTTTCAGTTATACACACTGACGGCTGACCTTGTAAAATTCTGTCTCTATCTGCGGCAGTAAATGCAAATACGTCTGTAAATTTAGCCATGGTGTTCTGAATACTGAGCAACCAAAATTAACACCACTGTACTGCTACCACAGGTTAGGAAGTTAGCACAGGACTGGCTGAAATAACTACTGGATAACAATCTAGTAAACAAGTGTATTAAAGTGCATAAAGTGAAATAAATAAATATATATACACAACAATATCTTAGACAGTCCAAATGGTACTATTTTCAAATATTCAATGTAGATCAAGCTGGAACACTTCTTCAAAGATGAATGATGAGGGGGACGATCATGCTTGCAATTCCACGTTTCACCTGTGTTTATTTAGGCAATCAGTAGTTCAGTTTCTACAGTTACCTATTGTATCCCTTTGGGAACGGTTGAAGTCGTCTGTGCAACTATGTCTCTGAGCTGTTGTATCCTGCATGGAACTTGACATTGCCATTATACATAAGTTGCCACTTTCATCCCCATGGGAGAAGTGAAAATAATTGAATTCCTATATATGCATGTGAAATGATTCTAATAGTAAGTAACATATGATTTTTATACAGTATTTTATGTACTTTAAACATTGTAAGTGCTATATATAGACATGTATATTTTGTATGTAGAAAATGGGGCTGAAGAAGAAATGAAACGATTGTCCCCCTCATCATTCATCTTTGAAGAAGTATTCCATCTTGATCTACATTGAATATTTGAAAATAGTACCATTTGGACTGTCTAAGATATTGTTGTGTATATATATATTTATTTATTTCACTTTATGCACTTTAATACACTTGTTTACTAGATTGTTATCCAGTAGTTATTTCAGCCAGTCCTGTGCTAACTTCCTAACCTGTGGTAGCAGTACAGTGGTGTTAATTTTGGTTGCTCAACCTCCAGGTAGTAGCTGGAGATCTCCTGCTATTACGACTGATCTCCAGCTGATAGAGATCAGTTCACCTGAAGAAAATGGCTACTTTGGCAATTGGACTCTATAGCATTGAAGTCCCTTCCCTCCCCAAACCCTTCCCTTCTCAGGCTCTGTCCCCAAACCTCCCGCTGGTGGCAAAGAGGGACCTGGCAACCCTAGCACCAACGAAAAACGGGTGCAGCACCGCTGTTTCTGAAGGTGGCGTTCTGGGGCTGAAAGGGGTTAGGAGACTGCCTACTGGCAGCCCCGCCCCTGGAACACCCCCGGAACCCCTTCCAGACACTGGCCCAAGCACTTGCACCAGCAGGATGCCAACGAGAGGCTGAGTTGCAGTCCAAGGGCTGTGCTGCCGTGGCAGTCCTGGGGGGGGGGGGCGCCGCAAGTGGCACTGCGTTGGCATCCATGCCAGTTTGCACAGCGCATGTGGCACAGATGCTAGTGTAGGGGGCTGGTCACCTTCTAAGCCCATTCAGCCCTCTGGCTCAGGAACGGGCTGTAAATGCTCATGTTCAAAGACATCCTGTTAAACATAGCTTCTGCATGAAATGTTAAAGTTACTGTTAGAATATTGCAAGACCTCACATCCTGACATTTTGGGGTTGGCTCTGCCTCCTGCGACAGCCATGTTGTGGTTGTACTCACCCTGTGTCAGAATTCAAATGTGCCTGGTTCAAAAAAGTTGGAGGTCTCTGGCATAAAAGAAGGAAATACTGTTGTATTGTGTTTAATTCCTTCCATGCTGTGGAATACTTCCCACACAAACATTAGGTCTGTTCCTTACACTCTCCCTCCTTCCTTCCATTCACACCTGTTCTTCTTTTACTTCCCCTTTTTGGTGGATGGACAGATTACAATAAAATGGTGGAATACATTCTGATGTTCCAGTATGGTGTGCTGTGACAGTACATGAGCATTCATATACATGAGCTCCTCGCTCCTGGGACTGAAAAACTTTGCCAGCATATAACTGTTTTTTTACTTAACCAAGAGATATTTTCCTAGGATTTTTGCTGTAGTTTTTTTTCAAGAGTAACATGAGCATGTTTTCATTTTTCCTAGAATTGCACCAACAATGGTAGCCTGGTCAGAAATAAAAGAGAAGCCACAGCTTTTTCTAATCACATGGTGTCTTATGGTCCTATAAACCGAAAACTGGTAGATAATGAAGAGACCAATATAAGTAAGTGATTAACAAATGCATAATATAAAATATAATTCTTAATTCAGTTGTGTACTAGTGGTTCTCCTTTATAGCACATACAACATATTCTTTAATTCAATGAAAAATCAGTTTATGCCAAGAGATTCAGCTTTAAATTTCTGAAACATCACACACAATTTTGCTTTTTGCCACAATGGTTATTTGCATGTCTCAAGTTGAGTCATACATTGGCCGATTATGCATGCTCACTTTACCCTTCTTTATTCCCCGTTTCAGCCAGGATCAAAGCAACCTGGGTTGGGGAAAACTGTATGCATTGGCTTCTAACAACAAACACTTTATCACTGCCTTGCCAGAAAAATACATAGGGTTAGTTCAATGGGCAAATATAATCATATACATACTATATGCTGTTACAACATAATCCTTCTTTCTAGGAACTCAGTCCTAAATAGTTTGAATACATAATTACAAAACCAATGGATGCCCTTTTGAGGTTAATCCTTACACTCCTTAGGAATACTCTTAGAATGACAAATTTTAATCGCTACTGCACAGAACCTGGCCGTGGAGGATGTAACCTGCTTGTTTTCCCCCAATAACAACATCTGCAATAAATCTGCTTGTGGTACCCCTGTGACACCTTTTATTAGGGGAAAAATGAGCTGGACACGAGCCTCATTATACCAGGGACAACCAAATAAAACATGTGCCACTGATTCCAGCTCCCCTGACCCACAGGGGCAAAGTCTCTCTGATAATGGTATCTTCTTAAAACGGCCCTCCAACATAGCTGAAGGGAGAGCCTGGACACGTGCTAAAGTAAATGTATGCATTGGCTTGAGTGATCAGGGAATAAACTGTGTGCAAATCGGGGGCATGAATACAGGGAAGCAGTCTCCCAAGTTCAAATCAAGTCCCACCCCTTTAATTGCTGCTCTGTGATTGGCTCACCTCGTGAGAGAACATTTCCTTCCCCCCAGACCCAACTGCCGCATAAAAAAGCATTTTAAGAACAAAAAATTAAAAAATGGAGCCATTTGAAAGAAGGGGTGTGTGTGAAATCCAAGCCTTGTTTTTAAAAAGCCTTTCTTTCTCCCAGAAAGAGCTCCCAAGAAGCAGGAAGCAATTGAATCCCTGCCTCTTTACACACTTCTTCTTGATTGGCTGTGAGAGAAGCCAATCTTTGCTGCTTCCCCTGTATGGCTATCAGCAAACAGAACAGAAGAGGGCTTTGGAAAGGGAGGGGAGGAAGCTCAACGCGAGTTAAGTGTTATGCTTGCTCTCTGAATCTGGTATGAGCTAGGAAAGACCATTTGACTCTGGCAAGAAGAGGAATGGGAAAAGCCGAGTTTGTTTAAGGTTGAAACGGGGTTGAGCCAAAAAGGAATGAAGTAACGTGCATTTTCAAAAACTTGATCCTGGTTGAAGCAGGGAATGAAGGAGGCTAAACCAGCCATGCATAACCGACCATTGAGTCCTTATAAAAATCTGCAGGAGATTCTAACCAAAAACTTTCATTAAAATGTTTCTTTGTTACTAGTAGTTTCGCTGAAGTGTTAGGCATAATGTGGTGCCCCGCATCAATGCCCCCTGCTGGTGGTGGGTGCAGGTTGGCGCGGCCGCTCGGGTCTGGCTCCTGGCTCCCATCTAATGCTCCCCTGGGTGGTCTCAGCAAGGCCTCAGACAGGGAGTTTCAGGACCGCTTGTCCCCTCTGCACTCCCTCTAGCTGAAGGACATCAAGCAACTCTTTCTAATGCCTTGCCACCCCTTCCTCCTCAGCTGTTGTCCTTTCTACTCTTTATCCTGTTCCTCCCAGCACCTGCCCCACCCACCAATTCCCCATACCCGCTTCCACACTCCAGGATCGGCCCATTCCCTCCCTCCAACTGGCTCCATGTAGGGCCCTCCCCTCCAGCTTAGCAGCAGAAACTTCTGCTGCTAACTGGGGGGGCATCGCTTGCTCATGCCTCCATGGAGTTCCTTTCCTCCCCATCTCCATGGCCCCTTTCCTCCCGATCTCCCGCCCCTGGTGAGCCCCTCTTGCCTGTCTCACTGCGCCCGCCGCTTGGCTCTCTGGTGGGGCCGCCCCTGGGCCCTTCTCCTGCTCCCCCCAGCTTGCATACGTGCTGGGGGATAGGCTCCTGGACACACCTCTTTAGCTGCGGCTGCTTGGGGCACCCGAAACCCAGGTCGCCACTGGAAGGCCTGTGGCTGCCTCCCTCGTTGCCTGCCTTTGTGCTGGTCGCGTAGTGCCCACCACCAGCACAACGGGCCCCAGTGTGGCCTTCTCCCTTCCCATGCTGCCATTTGCAGCGAGGGTGGGGCGTCGAACTGCTCCCCCACTTCTCGGCCCGACCCAGACAGGCCAGGTGAGCTGCTGCCGGGGGGGTGTCTCCGAGCCTGAGTTGGGGCCGGAGGCCTCTGGCATGGGACACATAATCTTGTTTAGTTGATCCAATATTAATGTCTATAGGTGAAGAATGACATGCACCAGATGCTATATGGCAAACCACCTTTAGCTTCAGTGGGATTTGCATCTATGCAGAAATTGATTATATGCAATACATTTATTCACTGTGAAACACCACTTTCTGATCATTGATTGAAAATGCTAAGCTCCAGAATATGAGCTGGATCCACCCTTATTCCCAGCATAACAAACCTGTTACACAAAAAACTTGCTTAAGGGCTAGGCTCATAGTTCACTGAAGAAGTATATACTTTACAAGCACAAGTCTCCATGCTCCCACAGTTGTGAGGCAGGAGACTGTTAACAACACCATAGATGATCTTAAGAAATCCTTGAAGAACCTACGTTACAAGGCTGAGTTTTTGAATGTATTTCTTCCTGGGAAATTAAATAATACAGATTGTCATATGAATTCCATGTGAAGGAAAGTGCAATTTGAATTTGGAATCTGTGGTCAGAGACTTACAAATACAAGAAGATGTGGGGATAAACAGTGTTAACAATTGTTCCAGAGCAGCAGTGAGAGATGTGAGAAATATTCACAGAAGTGAAGAATCTCCTGGTATAATGTATGTGTGAGCACTTGTCCCATGACAATCCCATAAACATCATCCATAGACAGGTAGTCCAAAAGAGAGTTGATTTATTGGAAGATCCATAGTTTTACAGCAGCTAGAAGCAAGATGGCACTAATGAGAACTAAGAGCATGGTACAGGGTATATATGAAATCAAAAGCATTGGATGCCATGAGAACCCCCCCTCCCCTTGAGGCAAGATTCACACAGAGTCCAGAGTCAAAACACAAGTTGGCAGTTGCTACAGCTGACCTTGGCCAGCACCTGCAGTAAGCATAACATCTTCAGTCAGACCTTGCCTGGCATTTCCTGTACAGGCTAGGCCTGACAGTATAATAACAACCTGCAAGATGACTTCATACCTGACATGGAGTCAACTTCCGAGAATCCGTTTGTCATTTGTATCTCTTCTCAAGCTGACATTATAAGAGTTCAAGAGGATTCCAACATTATTGTAAATTAGAATTCTATTGTAGAAGAGAATTCTCAACCTCCAACAATATCTCCAGTACCAAATATTACAACTGATAAGCAGCCTGGTAGTCTTGACCAAATCCAAAACTGACTAATTTAAAAAAAACTTTCTTGGAACCTAGCTGGTTGGATTCCCCAGGTTTCCTCTATTGAAGTTCAAGAGTTTATTAGTGCTCATGATTAAGATATTGATGAAGATTAAGATGTTGATAATGATTTTTAAATTGGTGGAATTTGCTTTTTTGATAAAGATTTTCCTTTTTTTTAGGTGAAAGAAGATTTCTGCCAATAGAAATGTTAGTCCTTGGAGGAATTCTAATAGCTGTTCTGGTGATAATTGCAGTTTTTGGAAACCTTTTGTTTCAGTCAAGAAGGACATACCCTGCTATGCAAGCACAGCTGACAATGTCCCGTTTTCATATCTCTGAAGTACCAGCATGACAAACTGTTATCCAATAATATCTTACAATATTGCAACAATGGTTATGTGGCAGATTAGCATTTATTATATGTTTGTAATTTTTATTTTTATACATCTAAATGTCCTAGTTTAGTACTGCTTCTTCTGTCAAATAACAAGTATACCAAACATAGGAAGAAATTTGAAGTAATGAATTAAGTGAAACTATCATCACAGGTTTTGTAGGTAATTAAAAAATGTCGTACATGAGTAGCATTTTCTTGTAGGGAAAAACATAGAAACCTTGTGACAATGGCACATATGTATATTTTGCTGAATGTACTTATGCTGGGAAAGCATGTTTCTGAGCATGAATACTATATGCAACAAAATGGATGAACTTTTATCATCACACGCAATGAACAGACTATGTATTATTTGCAACTTTCTCCTACAGAAAAGCAGGACCTTATTTTACAATCTTTCAGAACCAATAAACTCTAAAAACCCACTGAAATCTATTCAGAGTTTGCTTTACATTTGTAAATATAGATTAATTTCAAATATATCCAACCTTAATTTTTTAATATTCTGAATAAAAATTCCTGAGACAAATTGCTTATTTTTCTATGTGTAGTGAGATACTCTGAGATACTCTGTAGTGAAATATTTATTTGTGACCTGGACAGCTTAGGCTAGCCTCATCTTGTCAGATTTTGGAAGCTAGGCAGCGTTGGTCTGGTCAGTATTTGCACGGGAGACCACCAAGGAATACTAGGGTCGCTACATAGAGGCAGGCAGTGGCAAACTACCACCGAACTTCTCTTTCCTTGAAGACCATACTGGGTTACCTTAAGTTGGCTGTGGCTAGATGGCAAAAAGAGAGAGACAGAAAGACAGACAGACTACTTATATTTGTTTATATGTGTGCCAATTTAACTTTGTTTGTGAAATATTTCATCAGTCCTATTACTCCATTAAAAGAAATAAAATTTAGCAGTTTTGTACTGAAGTTCTAAGCAAAGTTATACCCTTCTAAGCCTATTGGCTTCAGTGATCTTAGAAGAGTGTAACTCTGCTTAGTATTGCCCTGTTGGAGACTTTTGACATGAACAATGAAATAATTTAGTGGATTCATCTTTTATGAACTACACTTCAAGTTGGCAAAACGGACGAGCAAGAATTGAGGAGAATCCACAATTCATATGTGGCTGTGTTGTATCTGACACTGGGTGGGGATCCAGTCCCAAACTGTGTACCCTGAAATGTGCATCCTTATGGGAAATTCAAAATTGAAGTTGCTGTGTGCCTAAACAAATAATATCTTGTGTCATGAACTAATCTTTGTAAATTCTGGATGTGACTAGGCAGATCTTAGAATCTTACTCAGGTCTAATCAGTAAGACTTACTCCCAGGAAAGTGTTCTTAGGATCACACTATTAACAATGATAGTAACTGTCACAATAGTAATTCACAGTGGGTAGACGTGTTAGTCTGTTTGCAATAGTCAAAAAGGGCAAGAGTCCAGTAGCACCTTAAAGACTAACAACTTACTACAAGATAAGCCCAGAGAGAATGATAACAGAACACCTCTGGTTGTCACTTATAGCTCCCAACTAAAACCAGTCCAACGTATTATTAAGGACCTACAACCAATGCTGGATTGTGACACTTCCCTCGCTGAAGCACTGGGGGGGCGTCCCTTTCTTGCTTACAGACAGCAGGCTAACCTAAAACTTCTCACCCATGATGATAAATTACTTAACAGAAACATGGACTCTGGCACCAAGGCCTGCAACAAACCAAGGTGCCAACTTTGCCCTCATATAGATTCTAGGAACACCATCTCTGGACCCACCAATGTCAGCCATACTATCTCAGGTTCATATTCCTGCTCATCTTCTAATGTGATTTATGCCATCACATGCCAGCAATGCCCTTCCACAATCTACATTGGACAAACAGGTCAGTCTCTTAGACAAAGATTAAATGGACATAAGTCTGACATCAGAAACCACAATATTCAAAAACCAGTGGGTGAACATTTCAACCTTCCAGGACATTCTGTTGCAGATTTAAGAGTAGCAGTTCTCTTACAAAGGAATTTTAAAGGGAGATTGGAAAGAGAAACTGCTGAATTACAGTTGATATTCAAACTAAAGTCAATGCATTTACCTGGGCTGAATAAAGACCTTGCATTCATGGCCCATTACCAATGCTGATTTCTCCACACCCATCTCTCCCCTGGACATCACAGACTCTTCTGCATATCACACCTAATCCCATCAAGCCTGCTATTCACATTTACATACTGTTCCTCTACTTAAAGACCGATGGATTCACATTCTAGCTGTATCTGAAGAAGTGAGCTGTGGCTCACGAAAGCTCATACCCTGCAAGAAAATATTTTTGTTAGTCTTTAAGGTGCTACTGGACTCTTGCCCTTTTTGACTGTCACAATAGTAGGAAGAAATCAAACTGGATATATGAAAAGTAGATGCATGGAGAGAAGCAGGAACTCCAGCAGAGACAGGGCCTAAGGACAGCATTCATTGTCATTTAAACTGGTTGTCTCCCACTTTGTTCTCCTCTAGCATCGTCAGATTTCAGAAGCTAAGCAGGATCAGCCCTGGTTAGTATTTGGATGGGAGACCACCAAGGAATACCAGGGTTGCTGTGCAGGGGAAGGCACTGGCAAACCACCTCTGTTAGTCTCTTGCCATGAAAACCCCAAAAGGGGTCGCCATAAGTCGGCTGCGACTTGACGGCACTTTACACACACACAGCATCACTATACAATTTCTTAGCTGTCAAAATAAAACCAGTGGAAGGGTGTATTGTGTCTCCCAGAGACCTCTGGCCCTGGCTCATCCACAGACTCTTAAAAAATGTGGAACAAAGAAAAGAGCCTCTGAGCAGCTGCAGAGTATAGGGGCCAGCCTACCATTGGATTCAGGGTGAGGCAGACCTAGTTCAGGTGGCAGATTTTCAAGTAAAACAGATGTCCAGTGGCACCTTAAAAGCTGACAACAATTATTCTAGCATAAGCATTTGTGAGGCAGAGCTCACTTCTTCAGATGCTATATTGCTGGGCACTATTAAAAACAAGCAAATTGCCAATCATTTAATCTATTATATTTGTTATCAAACCAACATAGTGTGTGTGTGTGTGTGTGTATAAAGTGCCATGAAGTCACCGTTGATTTACGATGACCCAATAGGGGGTTCAAGGCAAGAGACGTTTGGTTGTGATTTGCCTTGGCCTGCCTCCACATGGGCTGAGAGAGTTCTGAGAAAACTGTGACTGGCCCAAGGTCAACCAGCAGACTTCATGTGGAGGAGTGGGGAATTGAACCCAGTTCTCCAGATTAGAGTCTGCTGCTTTTAACCACTACACCATGCTGGCTCCAAACACAGGGTAAAGGTAGTCCCCTGTGCAAGCTTACTAGGCAGACTTTGTTTACGGGGTGGTTTGCCAGTGCCTTCCCCAGTCGTCTTCTCTTTACCCCCAGCAAGCTGGGTACTCATTTTACCGACCTTGGAAGGATGGAAGGCTGAATCAACCTTGAGCCGGCTACCTGAAAACTGACCTGAAACTGATCCATAGGGATCGAACTCTGTCATGGGGCTCTGTTAAACAGGGTAGGGATATAGAAATAAAAAATAACATTGTATTAAAATTTTTGTAAGCAGCTATGGCCTGGTGATGAAACTCAGAGTAGGTCCAAAGATAGAAATGGGAGTGGGGTCGACCTTGGTGATTTGTAATACTATTTCCACTTTCAGTTGTTTAGTTGGGCGGGTTAGTGATTGGGTGCCACAAAGAACAGTAGTAGCTGCCTCCTGCTTTCTCTCTATATAGTGCATGAGGAAGAAGAGGACAGGAGGACAGGAACACAAGAGTGCAGGCCTACAGAAGGCATCTTAAGGGTGGCCTTGTCAAAAGCTTCATGTTTACAAAAGTTGTTCATGTTTAGAAATGAAGTGGGTGAAATAAACCAGGTTTGCCTCTTTCTGACAAATGGCCTGAAATAAAAAAATCTCAGGCCATGCCCTGGTTGGCAATTCTGCCCTGAGTTTATGAAGGGCACCCTGCCGATTTTCTGCCCCTGGCAGCAAACTGCCTCTTCTTCTCAACAGCCACAGTCACTTCCTAAGCACACATGTTGCAAAGCAGAAAGACAGCCAGAACACATGATACAGTTTATTCCCTTGTTCATCTTCCAGTGTGATATGTGCCATCATATGTTAACAATGCTGTCTAATGTTGAACAAGCAGGTATGCAAAACTATCTTATAATATAATAAAACTCCCATGCAGCCTAATCCTAATGCACATTATGACCACGGTTGCAAGAGTGGCGATTGCTACAAAGTGGAAGTCATAAGACAGTCCCGGTGAAGAAGAATGGAAAGACAAATTAGCAGAACACACAGTGATGGCCAAGTTGACAAATCAAATTGTGAAGAGATCCAGTGAAGAGTTTCAAAAGAACTGAAAACTACTATTTATATGAACTGTGAGAGAGGCATGAAATGTGGCAAAAATGAAACATGTATACTTAATATGGAAATTGGTTAGAAAAGTCACTAATAGAAAATATTGATTATAGTTGTGTTAATAGTAAGGTTTATTTAGAGGAGAATTTAATAGACAAGTCTATCTATAGGATGACCTTGCAAAATAAGTAAACAACAAGCTGAGTATTCAGTTAACCAAGTCAGAATAGTATAATAATGACAAGATACCAGTATTTGTTTTACCCAGTTTAGGTTATATGTTTCTCTAGTGTGTTTTGTTATGCTGACCAAGTGTTAGCAGCACACCTGTTTTGTTTATTTTTGAAAAACAAAATATTTATGCAAAAATAAATAAATCCTAATGCATCTTTAGATGGAGGAGGGGCGAGGATTACATAGCTACCCTGGTGCAGAGCAAAATCCAAAAACAAAAGCCGTGTACTAACTTTATTAAGACAACACAAAAACACAACGCAGTAATTGCTCCGAAGTATAAAAACAAACTTTAATACTATTATTACCGAAGAGCAATACAACACATTTTCCACGTGTTCCATCCTGCAAACCTTTTCGGAGAATGAGGCTACCAATAGATCTCCTCGCCCAACAACGCCGCGGCCAGCAGGGGTCCAGAGGGCGACTCCGGCCTTCCGCCGCCCACGCGCGAAGTTGTGTTTCCCTCCCCTCCTGCGCCGGCGTCACAGGCGCTGCAGACTCGCCCGGCGGCCGCGGCGGCTCCTCCATCACCTCCCCCCCCTTCTTTTACGACACTCCTCCCTCAACTGCCCTGCTGCGTGGAGAGGGGGCGAGGGAGCCGCAAAGCGACGCTGTGAGCCAGCACTTGCCGCCTTCCACCTCACCGGAACCGGATCGAATCTTAAGAGCGCCTGGGAGGGGCGGGCTGCTTGGCCGGTCTCTCTCCCCCCCCCCCAACTGTTCCGCGCGTACGAACGAGCGGGTGAGTCTCCCCCCCCCGTGAGGGGCAAGCGGGGCGGGGGGCCGAGGGCTTCCCCCGCGGCGGCTCCGAGTTGCTGCTGCTGCTGCTCCCTGCCGGCCGAGGGGTAAACAAATGGCGGCGGCCTGCGGTCGGGGATTCCCCCTCCCCGCCCTGGCCGGGGTTACGCCGAGCCGAGGTCCTCGTCGTCAGGCCTGTGGGAGCTCGGCGGGGTTTCCCCGGGAGGCGTTGGGCGGGCGGGCGGGATGGCAGCTGGGGCGCTTCTTTGGGAGGCGGCCCGCGAGGGCGGCGCGGAGTCTTCCTGGGGGCGCGGGCGTGGATTTCCCTTGGAAGGAAATCCACCGAACGGGGGAGGGGGAGCAGGCCTTCTCCCCGGGCTTTTGGTGGCCGTGGGAGGGCCGCGCCGCCTCTCCCTCCAGCCCCGCGCTGCCTGAGGAGCCTTTCCCCGGCAGCCGGATGGGGAGCCGCGCGAGCACACACGCGCCCGGCTCCCGGCGGCGAGGCGGCAGCTGCGGGTCATCTCGTCGCGGCCTCGACCCTCCGCCCCCCCACCCTCCCCCGGCAAGGCGTCCAAATGCTTTCCAAGAGAGAGACGGGTGGATTGCAAAGCACAGAAAAGTAAAGTAAAAAAGGAGCTGAACGTGGTTCGCTCCACTAAGCGGGGTCCCACGAAGGGCGGCACGAGCCTTAAAAGGAGGCGGCTTTGCTCCTCTGCTAAAACGCTAGAGAGGAGGGAAGGGGGGGGTCGGCTGAGCGCTGCTTTGCTGGGTGGTGCCCGGGGGCCTGGAGCTCCGCGGAAAGCCGACCTGCTCCCCTGAACACGCGCGCGCTGAAGTGCGTTTGTTCCGCTGCTGCGTCGAATATGAGAAGACCTCTCTTTGGACCTTGGGAAGGGGATGGGGATGGTCGTGGTGGCACTTCGAAAAGTTTGGTAACTGAAAGCAAAATGGGGTAAAGCTAACAGCAAGATGGGAATACACAAATATAATCCTTGTGAAATGAGTGGTGAAATTTAAGAATAGTCTATTACTGCAAACATTAGCCGTTACTATAATGTCATGTAATTGCCAGTTTTCTGAAGGAAATCCTCTTTCATTTTTAGTTGCCATCTTCTGTCACAGTACAGTTTAGAGTTCTTGTGCTAAAAATCTTTAGCTAATGCACTTCAGTGGTGCCCCAGTGGTGGGGTTTATGATTTTAGAAAGTACTTTAAGCCTGAATTTTTAACATTTTCTGGAAATCCTGAACAACTCATTATCAAATAAGTGTACTTTTTAAATAGCTACATTAGTATTGTACCTTGATAGTGTGTGCGGGAGCTTATTTTTAGCTGAGTCATGACTGTCAGCAGTCTCTTTTAAAAGGTTTGTGGGATTGTTCGGACGATACAGATTACCTTCTGGATTCCAAATCATTAATCTTTGCTTCAATTTTTTAAAGTACAAGATTTGACCAACAAGATTTCCAGGATATAAGCTTTAGAGAGTCTGTGCTTCCTTTGTTAGAGCTTTGACTCCTAAAAGCTTACACCTTGGAAATCTTGTTGGTCTCTAAGGTGCTACTGCGCTCCAGTCTTGCTCTTCTACTGCAGACTAACACGGCTACCCTCTGAAACACTTTTAAAGTATAATAACAGAGGGTATTGGTAGACGAGGCGGTAACTGGGTTAAATTTTAATGTATGTATTTATTCCTAAATACTTTTGATGTTTGAGTACTATTAATGACTTAATGGAATATTGAAGTTCCTGCCTCTTTCAGAAATCACATCACTTACATTATGAGGCTTTGTAAAAAAAAGGGTAAAGGTCCCCTGTGCAAGCACCGGGTCATTCCTGACCCATGGGGTGACGTCACATCCCGATGTTTACTAGGCAGACTTTGTTTACGGGGTGGTTTGCCAGTGCCTTCCCCGGTCATCTTCCCTTTACCCCCAACAGTATTAAAGTTGTTATTCAGCTGTATAATACTTACAGTGGGGGGGGGGGAAGTATGTGATCCCCTGCTAAATTTGCCCGTTTGCCCTCTGACGAAGAAATGACCAGTCCATAATTTTAATGGTAGGTTTATTGTAGCTGTGAGAGACAGAATAACAACAGGAAAAACCCCAGAAACCCAGAAGACAAAATTCAGAGATTGATGTGCATTATAATGAGTGAAATAAGTACTTGATTCCCTATCAACCAGCCAGATTAGGGTTAGGGTTCTGCTGTCGACAGAAGCAATCAATACATCAGATTCCGAAGTAGCCACCATGACCAAATCAAAGAGCTGTCCAAGGATGTCAGAGACAAGATTGTAGACCTGCACAAGGCTGGACTGGGCTACAAGACTATTGCCAAGCAGCTTGGTGAGAAGGTGACAACCCTAACCGTCAACCTCCCTCAGTCTGGGGCTCCATGCAAGATCTCATCTCGTGGAGTTGCAATGATCATGAGAACGGTGATGAAGCAGCCCAGAACTACACGGGGGGGACTTGTCAATGATCTCAGGGCAGCTGGGACCATAGTCACCATGAAAACAGTTGGTAACACACTACGCCATGAAGGACTGAGATCTTGCAGAGCCCGCAAGGTCCCCTTGCTCAAGACAGCACATGTACTGGCCCGTCTGCAGTTTGCCAGTGCATCTGAATGACCCCGAGGAGAACTGGGTGAAAGTGTTGTGGTCAGATGAGACCAAAATCGAGCTCTTTGGCATCAACTCAACTCGCCGTGTTTGGAGGAGGAGGAATGCTGCCTACGACCCCAAGAACACCATCCCCACCGTCAAACATGGAGGGGGACATATTATGCTTTGGGGGTGTTTTTCTGCTAAGGGGACAGGACACCTTCACCGCATCGAAGGGACGATGGACGGGACCATGTATCATCAAATCTTGGGTGAGCACCTCCTTCCCTCAGCCAGGGCATTGAAAATGGGTCGAGGATGGGTATTCCAGCATGACAATGACCCAAAACACACGGCCAAGACAACAAAGGAGTGGCCCAAGAAGAAGCACATTAAGGTTCTGGAGTGGCCTAGCCAGTCTCCAGACCTTAATCCCATCGAAAATCTGTAGAGGGAGCTGAAGGTTCGAGTAGCTACACATCAGCCTCGAAATATTACTGACTTGGAGAGGATCTGCAAAGAGGAGTGGTACAAAATACCTCCTGAGATGTGTGCAAACCTGGTGGCCACCTACAAGAAACGGCTGACCTCTGTAATTGCCAACAAGGGTTTTGCCACCAAGTACTAAGTCATCTTTTGCAAAGGGGTCAAATACTTATTTCACTCATTATCATGCACATCAATCTCTGACTTTTGTCTTTTGAGTTTCTGGGGTTTTTCCTGTTGTTCTGTCTCTCACAGCTACAATAAACCTACCATTAAAATTATGGACTGGTCATTTCTTCGTCAGAGGGCAAACGGGCAAATTCAGCAGGGGATCAAATACCTTTTTCCCCTCACTGTAAGTCATTAAAAATCTGAAGATGTGACAGCTGGGGAGTGGAGAGTGATTTGGTGTCTGGAATCAGTTCCCTTGCTTCCTGATGATCGGCCAGACTGTCTGTTTAAGGCTGTGTGTTTGGGCATGCAAGCGGCATCCCACTTTTCAGGTGCTGGGTGCAAAGGTATCCCCCTCCCTTTCCAGCTTTTCTGTACAAGGCCAAATTTAAATGGTTTGTGTATGTGACTATTGGAAGTGATGCATTTATAATGAAAAATAGCAAACTAAGCCAGTTGTTGGTTTACCAACTGCTTGACCATGAAGCCAAGAACATCAGTGGCAGGTTTCCTCATGTCATCATTAGCATCATTTGTTTGAAAACTATGCCAGATCACAGATCTTCTACTGGCTGCCTGCTGTAATTGCCGGCATCTCTGAGCGGTATTTTGTTTTCAAATATATGCTGTTAGTTTGCTTTATTTGTTTTGATTTCATTTTAAAAAATTAGGCTGACTCTGGTGTTCCAGGATAGAAGCCAAAGAGAAGAACTGTTCAGTGCACATAATATGAAAACTCTCTTTAACATGATTGAAAACAATAACTGTAATGATTTATTAAAATATAAATTTAGGTGTTTCAGAAGACCTTGCCCATTGATGCTCTCCTCAACAGTCTTCCAGGCCAAAATACTTATTTTCACCCAGGCTTTTAACTAAGGGTTTTGGTATGTTAAAGTTGTTCAGTCTGCTTCTAGCTTAAAGGGTGGTTTATGAGGAGTATTTTTGGCTGCAAAATATTTTTGCTGTTTTCATGCTTTGGTTGGGCTAGGGTTTTTATGGTTTGTTAGGTTGTTCTGGTTTGTGAGCTGCCTTGGGCAGAGCTGTGGGAAGGCAGCGTATACTTTTTCCTAATAAATCTGGAGGGTGGAGGGCCAAAGGTCTCCAGGGAGACCCGTCAGGCACAAGGTGACTTCTATTAAATGAAGGGTGTGTATTGAGCCTAACTCCCATGGAGCTGGGGAGCAAGGGCCCTTGGAACTGCCATTGGTGTTGGGTGATGTCATGGTGTGATAACAAAGACTACCATTTACATGTGGAAATTCTGTACTGTAGGGTTTCTTAAATATTTGACTGGTATTCCAGCCCTAGGCAAGTTCACTCTTTTTCACACTTTTCTGTATTTGCAGATGTGGTACAGACAGGCGAGGGACGATTGATTTTAAGAGCAGAAGTGCCTTACACATAAGAGTATCCGTCTCTCTACTTGGCTCCCTGTGTTACAGTTTCATCAGGTAGAGTATTTCTGTACCTGGGCCACTTTTTAAGCTTACCTGTTTCTGATACGGTTGTCTTATAATAGTATGTTAGTGATTGTAGCAGGTGGTAGTAATCTCATGATACTTCTGAAAGATTCTATTGGAATCTTTTAGAAGTTGTGCCAAGGTATCAGTAAACTAGTTAAAATTGATAGTAGTCTTGCATAAAACGTTGGAATTCCCTCCCCAGGGAATTTTTTCTGTCTCCCTTGATCAGTGTCACTAGCAGGTGAAGGCATTTTTGTTTCGGCTGGCATAACCCCAGTAATAGTTAGTGGCCCTCCTTCCAGTGTTTTCGTGCTTTTAACTTTTTAAAATTGCTTTAATTTTTTTTCCAATGTTGGTGCCTTGTCGACCCTGACCAGGTGGAAAGGTAACATAAAAATGTGTTAAATAAATAAAGACTAGGAAAAATAATTAAATATTTGTAACAGAAAGTTCATAATCTAATGATTGAAAATACTGGCTTGGATCCCAGCTCAAATTTCCGTGGATGAAAGCGTTTCAGAGCATGACTGGTTTTAGGCATACTTAAATGCCCAAAAGAAAAGTTGGATGTTCCAAATACCTGAATGATACCTATTTTAATCCTCTTAGTCATATTCCCTTCAATTGGTTTTAGTAATTAAAAAAACAGTACGGCTACAATTCCTTTTAAATTAAAATCTGTGATTAATTAACATATTATTTTAGTATTAATGGACTAGCAATTTGTGACTCAGTGAAAACGTAATGGCACCCACCATTAGCTTTTATGATAATCCCCCCCCACTGCAATCCAAAATATTCCCCCACATGCTGCACCTGGTGACAGGGGACACCCCCCCCCCCCAGGAATACGTTGGGGGAAGTGGGAGGGAGAAATTGCTGAAAATTATTCCACCTTCTGTCTGCAAAAATTTATCCAAGCCTTTCATGAAAACATTTAAAAACATTTTTATGTTTTAAATGTTAAATCTGAGAAATGTTTGTTCTTCTAATTCTTCACTTAATATAGTTAAAGCTTATATGATAGTAGGTCATCTCTATGTGCTCTTACTGCCTGCCTGTGGAACATTCTAATTTATTTCATATAAATGTAACATTTACAGTGATACAGCAATATTTTTCCTTGGGTACATATTTAATACCTAAGCATTGATCGTCTTTAATTTATGTATAGTCTGCCTTTCTGACCGAGGCTCAGGGCAGTGAGTGTAGCATGCTCTTTTTCTGTGTATCAATTAAAAAAACAATTTTTAGCACTATACAGAAAAAGTCAATTTTTATGGAAATGTGTCCAGTGTCACTTGTTCAGTCAAGTGTAAAGTACCAATATATTTGGGTCCTTGTTCTGCAAATCTAAAAAGTATATAAATCTCCAAATGGTACTTTAAATCTCAGTTTTTCTTATATAATTAACAATTCAAAGAAAAGAGCTGAAGTGTGTAAAGAGCATAAAAACCATGATATAAGATAATGATTATTGGTTTTTTAGAATTCTAATGTTCTCAACAAAAGTCAAACTAAGCGTGCAATCCTGAAGGGAGGGCGAAATGGGTGAGGAGGCAGCACGACCCATATGGCGGTGTAAGTGCCAGAGTGGTAAGGACAGTGGTACACTGCCTCAGGGGAGCTGTGCAACAGCGCAAGCCATGGGCGCTGGTACAGCCTTGCTGGCAGTGTATCTCCAGCACAAGAGCTTGCGCCGGCGCTGAAGAGGTCATTCCTGGGAGCGGAGCTGCCTTTAGGCAGCTTCCAATGACCTTTTGACCTGGGAACACCCCTTTTTGCAGGTGCTGAACCCCGTGAAACTCTATGGAGAGTTTCATAGGGTTTTCTTTAAAATATCGTTTTTGGCTTGCTGTGCCCGGCAGCAAACCAATCGGGGCAACATGGCTGTGCCATTCCTGGGTGTCCTACAACTACCCCCCTTCAGGAATGGGCTGCCCAGCTTGAATGGCACAAAATTATTTTTTGAAAATCAGTTATTACGAGGTATCTTGGTTGAGCTGTTAAAGGTCACATTTTACAAAAAGATTTTGACTTTGCCTTTTTGAGGACTAAACTATCTCAAAACAAGTGGCAGTGTTTAAACCAATCAAGCTGCAACAGCTGTAATACAGTGATCCTCTTTCATGCTCTGCTCCTTACTGCTGTCTGAAGCCTCCAACAGTGAATAGGAAAACCACCACTAACCTTAAATAAACAGGGAGAGTTAAATGTCTGAAATTTAAAAAATCCTTTTTGGGAGGAGTTATAAATCCAGTGTTCAGAGTTTAAAAGTGTAGCTATAGTAGCTGGGTACACAAGAGGGCAAGGGAGGATTTGGATTACACTTGGAATACTAAGAACTTTCTATTTCAAGTCAAAATTATGATCATAGTTGTTCGTACAAACATTGGTCACTGGGTTGTTTGCTACCTTGGTCACTGGGTTGTTTGCTACATTGGTCACTGGGTTGTTTGCTACAGTTGTGACAAAATTTCCAAACACATTTTGACAGTTCTAGTCAGCTGATTGTAGTATGTACAATAACATCAGGTGATCTTCACCTTTGGAGAGCAGTGGACATTACACAGAACAGTGTGTATTTTTAGGTTTCTTGGTTGGTAACAGGCAATCATACATACTTAAACATCTCAAATGAACTGAATCTATCTGCTGACATTGCCTAATCAGAAATGAGCAGCTGTTCTTTCTACGTTTGTTCATTGGTAAGAGCATGTGCAATGATTTGCAGTTACCTTAAAAACAGTGAATGGAATCAAGCTTCACTGCATTTAGTGAGTGTGGCTAAGAGAAGAGGAACTTTTATTTATAAAATATTCTGGTGAAGAATGAATTGTTATTTTGTAAATTTACGGTATGCCACTTTGTATTTTCTATTGTCATGTCACAGATTGCAGTGTAGCCACCTTAATTAACCAAGTTAATATATTTTGTTCCTCACCAATTTTAGTTAAGCAGTATGGTAAATACACAAGAAAAATTTAAATTAAACCATTTTAAAATTAGATTGTACTTAACAATGCAAGCAAAACTGCACATTGATTTAAAACTGAATATAGCCCTTATCCAAACTCAGAGAAACTTATGTTTCTTGAAAATGTAGTTTTACTATTTTATAAAATAAGCAATACAATGTGCATGAATACAATAAGGGTTAGACTTACAACCTGAAGCCATGTCTGACTTTTGCAGACAGGTGGTTTGAATTAAAGCTGAAAGGTGTTTTTTCTTTCCTGTGTTGTTTGTTATTTAGGGGATTTTTTGCATTGATCTGCTCTTTCTCCTAAATAGTTGTTCTGCCCCACCCCACTGCATAAAAATATAAAGAATCTCAGTTTAGAAGTAAGGGAACTCTCACAGGTAATGCTGATCAGTACAGTGTTCTCTATTAAATGAAAAACAAATAGAAGGTAAATGTTTGTGATCTTTAGTAGGTAAAAGGTAAAGGTAGTCCCCTGTGCAAGCACTGGGTCATTACTGATCCATGGGGTGACATCACATCCTGATGTTTACTAGGCAGACTTTGTTTACAGGGTGGGTTGCCATTGCCTTCCCCAGTCATCTATGCTTTACCCCCAGCATGCTGGGTACTCATTTTACCGACCTTGGAAAGGCTGAGTCAACCTTGAGCCTCCTACCTGAAACCGACTTCCACTTGGATTGAACTCAGGTCATGAGCAGAGCTTTTGACTGCAGTACTGCAGTTTACCACTCTGCATCATGGGGCATAATGTATTTTAAAATTACAGAGCCTGTTGCAGAGCTCGGGTAGTATCTGGCATCAATTTAGTCCTTAGGTGATCCCTAGCTCAAAGTCTCATGCCCAAGGTGGATAAAAATAAATGATTTAAAAATATATTTTTATTGGATTTTTTATTTAAATTGGATTTTTTAAATAAAATGCTTTTTGAATAAAAATCTAAGGATAGTTTAAATAGTTTTCTGTTTAAGATACATTATAGTCCAAAGGTTATTCATCATGAAATAAAGACTAGTTTTTAAGTGTGTAGTAGGAGACTGTATATTCATGCAGTGGTTAAATTTTTTGGTAAATGAATTCCATTAATCCATTCACAATGTCATGCTCTTCTAGAGATTTCTGTAAGAATATTTTGGGCAATTTTTCCTTCTAGATTATCACAGATGCTTGGTTTTGCAGTTCTCAAAACTTAATTTGTGTCTGCAGAGATAACATGCCTCTTCACAGTAAAAATGTTATAAAATAAACATACAGAGTTGAGAAAAAGACCTTAATCACATTGTTCCTTTGCAAATCTATGTACACAGAAGAAGCCCCTTACCTCGTAAGTGCTAAATTTCAAGAAATCCAATGATTAGGAGATTGCTTGGAGTGGAATAGATCTGCACAAGGAGCTAAGTGTGAAAAGGGAGGGATAAGCAGTAAAAATGAAAGTGAAACCTTTTGAGCAGAATACTCCACATGTCTTGGGATCTTTGTGTGTATAGCTTGAGATTTATCATATTATTTTCTCCCTGGAGGAAGTCGTCAATTGTAAGCCTGGCAGAACATCTCCGTCTTGCAGGCCCTGGGGAACTGGGTCAGATCTGGCAGGGCCCTGGTCTCCCCAGATAGAGAATTCCACCAGGCAAGGGCCACGGCCAAAAAGGGCAAACTTATTGTAGAACACTAACAGCGTAGTCTTAAAACAGTTGCATTCTTCTACCCCATCAACTTCCGTGTCCTTAGAAGGGTGTAACTCTGATGAGGACTGTACCACAAGTCATGGTCTCAAATTCTATAAATATGCTAAATAGTACAATTTTATAGACTAGCTGAGTTGTAAATTATGTATTTTATATTATGTTATTTCAATTTCCCCCAAAATTTCATCTCCCCCCCCCCCCATGGCTTCCAACTTTTTGGAAATTTTACATCTTTAAAGCAGTGCATTCCTCTCCAAATGTTGATTAAAAAAAAAACTTTCAGGGTGAGAAACTCTATTAATTGTTGCTAACATGTCATCATGGGCGTAGTGACTACCAGATAAGGGAAGGAGAGGTTCAGATACCTTCCAGCTTCTTGTGCTGGTGATCTGTGTATTTTGAATTTTGCTTAGTACTTTTATTTGTTTGTCTCTCTTACCAGTATTCTGTCAGTTGGATTCCCCCACCCCACATATTCTAAGAATGGAGGCTATACCAAAAAGATGCTCACTCGCTGTGCTCCACATTAAAAGATCTTGATCTGGTGAGTCACTTTTTCCTGTTACATTCGAAATTGTAGTAAATATCTTTACAGCAGGGAGATGGTCTCTTTCATGTTGCCTCGGTTACCCTGTTTGGCAGCACATTGAAGCAACAGAATGAGTTTGAGAGCTCACATATTGTAATAATGACCATGAGTAGAGAATTTCCTGGTTCAGTCTAGTCACCCCTCTGCAATATGAAATTATAATAATGGTTTATCTTAAAAGGACCATTGCAGTAATTTTTGAAAGAAATGCTTTGAACACTTGGTGCACTATATTAATGTTAATTTTTAACTGTCCTTTAGGGAGAAATTACTGTATTTTCTGGCGTATAAGACTACTTTTTAACCCAGGAAAATCTTCTCAAAAGTCGGGGGTCGTCTTATACGCCGGGGGTCGTCTTATACGCCGGATGCTGAATTCCGAGCCAGACTGGAGAATCTGCCTGGGGAGCCGCCTCCGCTCTGTCCATGTCCGCCGGAGGAGGGAGGGGAGGCGAGCTCGCTGAGGGTGCTCACTGCCCGGCTCAGAGTTGGAGCCAGGCGCGCCGGGGTGCACGGAGGGAAGTGCTCGGCTGCGCTCCAGCGGCAGCGCAAGGCAGGCAGGTGGCTGGCTGGCCGGGGTGGCCACTCTCTTCTCCCGGCACAGGGTGTTTTGGCTGCCGCCTAGCACACCCAACATGCCCCCTTTCCTCCCCGGCCTCCGCTTCAGCTTCTGTTTTTATGGGCTTCCCTCCCCTCCAAACCCTCCTTTAGCCCCGCCCTCCGTGGGCCGTCGGCTCAGTCTTCCCCTTGCCTTTAGCCTCGCCCTTCTCGAGGGCCCTTACTCTCGCCCCCGTCCCCCTCTTCTTCCCCGCTCCCTTCTCCCCTCGCCGACTCCTCCCGAGAGCCACGTCCCGCCACTTCGGGCTCCCACCCTCCCGCCGGAGCCCGGGGCTGAGCCTTGGCTACAGCCGGTGTCTCTGGCTGCGGGGCTCCCGCTGCCCGGGGAGGCTCCCTCCCCGCCTCGCCTCCAGGATTTGCTCCGGCTGGGCCGGGTCGGCACACACTCTTCCATGCCGGGAGGTCGGCCCCCGGCCTCCTCCTGTTCCTCCCGCCAGCCCCGCCTCCCGGCACGCTGCCAGCTCGTCCGGCTGCCCCCGCCCCCTCTTTCTCCCGCCCCGGTAAGTGGTGTTGTTTCCCCGGGGGTTGAGCCGCCCCAGGAGGACCGGGGGTGGCCGCGGGGTTGGGGCGCAGTCCCGAGGGCCGGACCCAGGCCGCGGACTCGGGACAATCCCAAACTCTATATTTTAACTGTAAAAATGGGGGGGGGTCGTCTTATACGCCCAGTCGTCTTGTACGCCGGAAAATACGGTATTTTAAAGGGAGGTTAATGTTGAGCTTAGTCATCCAGCATCACAAAAAATGTTTTAGCAGAGATTACTTTTGGTACAGAAGTGTTGAGAATTGGCCAAAAGGAGAGGCCAATGCTGAATTTGTCCAAAAAAGGTTTTGAATGGATGTTGCTGAAAAATCTAACAAGTGCTGATTTGGAATAGATTTATTTGTAGGATGGCTATTATGCATATAGTTGGTCAGCACTTTTGCATATATCATGTCACAATTTTAATTTGGAGATAGGAAGACATGTAAAACTAATCTTGATCAGTGCAGTGTCGTTGGTGTATGTGTTTTCATTTGGGTACCAAGTTCTGAAGTAGGACCTATTTAACTAGTCCTGGGGATGTCATTCTCATTTAAAGCTCAAGTAAACACTCAGTGAATGACAAACTAGAATGTCTAATGCCATATGTGACTTTTCCAGGAAGACACCATTCCTTGAAGTGGTGGTGATTGTCATCCTTTTCTTCAGTTGTTCAGGAATCATACATGGTCTAAAGAAAAGCTTGGAAGAGCAAGAGTTCAAGTACGTATGTATCTGGACAAAGTTTGGATTATCTGAAGAGACTATGTCTGCATTCCTGAAAGGGTGGGAGGGTTGAAGGTCTTCAGGAGCTGGTGTGACCCCACGCGAGAGTAGGTGCCACCTTAAAAAAGGTAAAGGTCCCCTGTGCAAGCACCGGGTCATTCCTGACCCATGGGGTGACGTCATATCCCGACGTTTCCTAGGGAGACTTTGTTTACGGGGTGGTTTGCCAGTGCCTTCCCCAGTCATCTTCCCTTTACCCCCAGCAAGCTGGGTACTCACCTTATCATGGAATAAAGTGGCATCTATACCAGCTAGGGGGCAAACATGGTGATGCCTGGAAGCCCGCTGCTGCACGTGGCTCCAGCACTGTGATGCTAGAAGTGGGAGCCTGCGCTGGCGTGGGGGGGGATTGTTCCTGGGGGAGGAGCTGCCATTAGGCAGCTTCCTAACCTCGTGGAACCTGGGAACACCCTCTTGAGCTGCAGCGTGGCTATGACACCTTTTTTGGTGGTGTAGCCTTAATCTTTTTAGTGGGGGTATTTTCCCTTTTCCTCATGTTAATGTCTTTAATTGTATTTTTGACGGCCAGGAAGCCTCTGGAGGCAGCGTGACTGTGCTGCTCCTGGCAGCTGCCTATTTGCTCCCCCCTTCAGGAATGGGCTGCCCATCTTAACTGTGGAAACTATTTCCGATGTTATATATGGTGGTACTTTTCCTTATATGTGTCTTCCATTTATGGTTTGGGCCTGCTTCATTGTACTGTACCAGTAGCTGGCTTAAGCTACTTTATTCCTTTAGCAGCTGTCTTGTAGGGCTGTTCTTCTGCAGCCAGAGACATAAACTAGGTGAGCTGATTGCTGTTTAGTTCAGGCCGGATATTAATACTGCATTTTTTGCAGATAGCTACTTATGGTAGACTTTTATGTCAGTTATGGATAGAACCCGTTCAGTGAATTTACCTTGTGCCAAAACATTGGGGTGGAAACCATGGAGAATTTCTATGAACCAAAGGACCTTTGCCCAGAGAGCATGACTCCTGCCCCTACTGCATCCCCAAATGGCCCCCATGCTGTTCCTGGGATCCCTTGTTCCCTAGGAGCAATGGGTGGCAGGGGATGGGATTTGAGGCTGCAATGGGAGGAAGGAGGTGAGAAAGTTGTGTTCCATGGGTGGAAATACTTCTGCCTATGGAAAACGCTCCATGTAATTCACCCCTTCATATTTTGTAAATGCAGAAAAGGTGTAAAGAATTGTCGAAGGCTTTCACGGTCAGAGTTCATTGGTTCTTGTAGGTTATCCGGGCTGTGTAACCGTGGTCTTGATATTTTCTTTCCTGACGTTTCGCCAGCAGCTGTGGCAGGCATCTTCAGAGGAGTAACACTGAAGGACAGTGTCTCTCAGTGTCAAGTGTGTAGGAAGAGTTATATATAGTCAGAAAGGGGTTGGGTTTGAGCTGAATCATTGTCCTGCAAAAAGTATCAAAGGTAATGTGCTAATCATTGTCTTGTAAGTATCAAGATAATGTGCTAATGAGGGTGTGGTATGTTAATATGGAACCATTGTATCCTGAAGTGATCTGTTAATGTGTGAAATCCAAAGCTAATCTGCATGGCTATTGTTGACTGTAGTCTTTGTTAGTCTGGAGGTTTTCAGGACAGGAAGCCAAGCCTTATTCATTCTTAAACTCTCTTCTTTTCTGTTAAAGTTGTGCTGATGTTTATGAATTTCAATGGCTTCTCTGTGTAATCTGACAAAATAGTTGGTAGAATTGTCCAGTCTTTCAGTGTCTTGGAATAAGACCCTGTGTCCTGTTTGTGTCAGTCCATGTTCAGCCACTGCTGATTTCTCAGGTTGGCCAAGACTGCAGTATCTTTCATGTTCTTTTATCCTTGTTTGTATGTTGCGTTTTGTTGTCCCGATGTAAACTTGTCCACAGCTGCAAGGTATACGATATACTCCTGCAGAGGTGAGGGGGTCTCTTTTGTCTTTTGCTGATCATAGCATCTGTTGTATTTTCTTTGTGGGTTTAAACACTGTAGGTTGTTTTTTCAAATGTTTCTCCATCCTATCAGTGACTCCTTCAATAAATGGCAAGAATACCTTTCCTATGGGAGACTGTTTTTCCTGAATTTTCTGATTTTTGTTTGGTTTAATGCCCCTTCTGATTTCATTCTTGGAGTAGCCGTTTGCTAGCAGTGCGTGATTTAGATGATTAGTTTCTTCCTTGAGAAACTGTGGTTCACAGATCCGTCTTGCACGGTCCATTAATGTTTTGATTATTCCTCTTTTCTGTCGGGGGTGGTGGTTAGAGTTTTTGTGTAAGTAGCGATCTGTGTGAGTTGGTTTCCGGTAGACCTTGTGACCTAACTGAAAGTTTGTTTTACGGATGACAAGGGTATCAAGAAATGAGAGTTTACCCTCAATTTCCTTTTCCATGGTAAACTGAATGTTTGGATGGATATTAATAAGATGGTTTAGAAAGTCCATTAATTTTTCTTCACCATGGCTCCAAATAGTAAATGTATCATCTACGAACCTGAACCAGACTGTAGGTTTGTAAGGTGCCGATTCTAATGCTGTCTTTTCAAAATATTCCATGTAAAAGTTTGCTATTACTGGACTGAGTGGACTTCCCATAGCTACTCCATCAATCTGTTCATAAAATTCTTTATCCCATAGGAAATAACCTGTTGTCAAACAATGGTGAAATAAGGCTGTTATATCTTCTGGAAAAATCTGGTTAATCAATGAGATTGTGTCTTATACTGGAACCTTGGTAAAGAGGGATACAACATCAAAACTGACTAATATATCCTGTGGATTGAGTCTCAATGGACTGATTTTGTTGATGAAATGAGTTGAATCTTTGATGTAAGAAGTGGTTTTTCCAATGTGGTCCTGTAGGAGGGTGGTCAAATATCTAGCTAATTCATATGTTGGGGAACCAATGGCGCTCACAATGGGTCGGAGTGGGACGGAATCCTTATGAATTTTAGGTAGTCCATATAATCGTGGTGTTTGGGCTTCTGTCTTGCATAGTTTTCTGTGTGTGTCCGGATGAAGAGTGGAATTCTTGATCAGTATGCTAGTTTTCCTGGTAATTTTGCAAGTAATTTCCTGGTAATTTTCCTGGTAATTTTTGAACGCCTCTACAGGGAGGAAATATTTCAACAGACCCGGAGATTGGAAACACTTCGGAACAAGAAAGCACATCTACTTTGTTCTTTAACTTTTCTACTGTGATGCAGAGACACAGGAACCATTCCATCTTTTCTCATAACTAAAAGAATCTTTAAAACTTCACGAAGTAACCGCATTTATGACCAGTGTAAAGAATTCTTCTAGACTAGAAGTGAGCTTGTAGAAAACATTTTGCTGCTTTGCTTCCTCTTCTGAGAATAAGAGTCTAGAAAATATCTGTTTAAACCTTATCTTTGAGACTTCATGCAAAATGTTTTAGTTAAATTTGATTTTGATTTTCTGAGAGTCCATGCAGGTTTGCCTTGTGAGCTTTGTATACAGCTGGGGCCTTCTGAGTTGTCTTATAACCTTCCCTTGGCAGCCTAACTCTTTTGATGAACTTCTTAAACCGTAGAGTTTCAACAGCAGCTTCTAATACAGAGACAGGACTCCAGATATGGGGGGAGAGAAGAGGGAGGTGGCATGTGTAAGCCTGTAGGAGCCCTCAGAATTTTAGATGGTAGATGGGAAGTGCAGCTGCGTGGGTAGTCACTGTTATGTCTGCATAGATAAATACAAGCCTACACCATATTTGATCCATCAAAACCAAATTAGAGATTAAGATACGTTTTTTAATGGTTCATCTTAAACAGACTATGCAGAAGGATTCTAAATCCCTCTTTTCCACCTTGGCAGGTATGAGGCACATGCACTGAATAGAAGCTTAATAACACTAATTGTATTTACTGGAAAACAAGTTTCATTGTATTCTGTGGAGGGTCAGTCATAGAAATATATGCACAGTTCAGAGCACAGCCTTGAAGATATTTTATCCAATTTTCTCACTTTCCAGGATTGAGAGATTTGGCTGCAGATAGAATGTGGACATGAATTAATTTTGGGTAGGGAGCAAGTCATTTGTATACATTGTATCTCTGTTTTACCCATGTCTAAATGTGTGTGTGTGTGTGTGTAAAGTGCCGTCAAGTCGCACCCCCCTTATGGGGTTTTCAAGGAAAGAGACTAAGAGGTGGTTTGCCAGTGCCTTCCTCTGTATAGCAACCCTGGACTTCCTTGGTGGTCTCCCATCCAAATATTAACCAGGGCTGACCCTGCTTAGCTTCTGAGATCTGACGAGATCAGGCTAGCCTGGGCCATCCAGGTCAGGGCATGTCTAAATATGACATGCTAAATAATTTAGAGACATTGGTTAAGGAGGAATGAATGGTATTAAAGAAGAAAAAGGTTAGATAAAGCATGGCCAAAGGAGGCTATGGTAATATTAAAGCAGTGCATGACAGTCTCATTAGAGGATCCACAAAAACTTGGAGCCAGCCCTGCTGCTACTGGTTGATGCAAGTGTAAATAATAAGAGACTGCTAAATTCACTTTTGGGACTAAGCCTCACTGGAATTGGTCTTTGTACTGCTTTTCTGGTGCATGCTTAGAGTTTTATCAGAAGTAATGCAGATGTATAGGCTATTTACCCCAATGTATGGTTCTTAGGATGCAGCAGGCTCCAGTTGATGGGTCTTTTGGCTTTGGGGGTGGGGAGGAAGGTGTCCCGCCTATCATTGTTCTGGAGATTATGTTCTTAATATGTATAGTGTTCAAGCACTTATGGAAAGTAACTACATTTACAGGTAGTAGAAAAGAGCAAGAGTCCAGTAGCACGTTAAAGACTAACAAAAATATTTTCTGGCAGGGTATGAGCTTTCGTGAGCCACAGCTCACTTCTTCAGATATAGCTAGAATGTGAATCCATCTGTCTTTAAGTAGAGGAGAGTGAATTCAGACAAGCATTAGTATGTAAAGGTTAACAGTATGTAAATGTGAATAGCAGGCGTGATGGGATTAGGTGTGGTATGCAGAAGAGTCTGAGATGTCCAGGGGAGAGATGGGTGTGGAGAAATCAACATTGGTAATGAGCCATGAATGCAAGGCCTTTATTCAGCCCAGGTAAATGCATTGTCTTTAGTGTGAATATCAACTGTAATTCAGCAGAATTCTCATGCATTCATGGCTCATTACCAATGCTGATATCTCCACACCCATCTCTCCCCTGGACATCTCAGACTCTTCTGCATACCACACCTAATCCCATCACGCCTGCTATTCACATTTACATACTGTTAACATTTACATACTAATGCTTGTCTGAATTCACTCTCCTCTACTTAAAGACAGGTGGATTCACATTCTAGCTGTATCTGAAGAAGTGAGCTGTGGCTCACGAAAGCTCATACCCTGCCAGAAAATATTTTTGTTAGTCTTTAAGGTGCTACTGGACTCTTGCTCTTTTCTACTACTGCAAACAGACTAACACGGCTACCAACTGTGAATTACATTTACAGGTAACTTCAATATATTCTTACACAAACTGAGTGATCTCAAATGCTAGTACGAATGGGGTGTGTACTTCAGCTTCAAGAGACGCTGACGATAATATAGAATATGTAATAGCTAGAAAGTAGTCCCGTGGCGCAGAGTGGTAAGCTGCAGTACTGCAGTCCAAGCTCTGCTCACGACCTGAGTTTGATCTCAACGGAAGTTGGTTTCAGGTTGCCAGCTCAAGGTTGACTCAGCCTTCCATCCTTCCGAGGTCGGTAAAATGAGTACCCAACTTGCTGGGGGTAAAGGGAAGATGACTGGGGAAAGCACTGGCAAACCACCCTGTAAACAAAGTCTGCCTTGGAAATGTCGGGATGTGACGTCACTTCATGGGTCAGGAATGACCTGGTGCTTGCACAGGGGACCTTTACCTTTTTTTAATAGCTAGAAACCAGAGTAGCTTCACGTGTTAATTGTACCCTGCTTCACTTCAAAGTACCATGTTACCTGCAACAATTTCTTACACTTGTTTCAGAAGCAGCTTGTGATACAGCTTGGGGTTACTGTTAAAGAGTCACTCTTGTCACACGTACTGGCCTTTCGGGATATGTTGAAAAACGCTGACTCTTTCCTGGCTCAGGTGGCAGCCTAGGTACATCAGTGAGGGTTGTTCTATGATGCCATTGTGTGGCTGGTCTCGTGACCAGTAGAAGAGTGCCAGTTTATGCTGCTGTTTCTTACTGCTTATTATTCATGATGCATGTTATGCTGTTGGTGGTGCAACTAGAGTCAGGTTATCACTGAAATGTTGGGTTTTATATGCGGTATCCAAGTTCCTGCTTTTGTTATTGTCCATGTGATAGTGTTTGATTT
Organism: Euleptes europaea; assembly: GCF_029931775.1. NCBI lineage: Eukaryota > Metazoa > Chordata > Lepidosauria > Squamata > Sphaerodactylidae > Euleptes > Euleptes europaea. Next base: position 7,484,661 of record NC_079318.1, on the reverse strand, counting down.
TATATCCTACCACCTCCCACCCACCGTATGGAGTTTTCTCATTGAGTTTTTAAAAAAATACTGACCCATTTCTGTCTTTGTTGCACTCCCTAGAATTGAACTTCCCATCATGGAGGAGCACCAGCATCTACATTGTGTCAACTGTGTCAGTCGGCGTTGCATGACCAGACCTGAGGCTGGCATTTCCTGTGATTTAATTGGTTGCCCCATGGTTTGTGGAGCCGTGTTTCATTCATGTAAAGCTGAAGAGCACCGCCTTCTGTGTCCACTTGAAAGAGTGCCTTGTCTGAACAGTGGTTCAGGCTGTCCATTTACTGTAGCCAGAAACAAAATCGCTGAACACCTAGAAATTTGCCCTGCAAGTGTGGTATGTTGTACTATGGAGTGGAATAGATGGCCAGTCAGTTATGCAGATCGCAAATCTTATGAGAATCTGAGCAAAGATGTTGATGAAGTCGAACAGTTGGACATGGCTCTTGCCCTTCAAGACCAGCGAATGCTCCTGGAATCCCTCAAAGTAGCAACTATGACATCAAAAACAGCTGATCAGGTATCAAAATCAAAAGAACAGACTTCCGTTGTGAGCGCCCCAGATGTCACCCTTCCAAATGGCTTGATGCCAGTAGATGAAGAGTCATATGGTGTGCTTTATCAAGCTACTGTGGAAACAACCAAGAGTTTAGCTACAGCACTAGATATCCTGAACACAGCTACTAGGGACATAAGCATGTTAAGTTCAAAGCTTGGCATTTCACCATGTGAAACAAATGAAGATTGTCATATTAAAGAACAAAACTGTAATAGAACTATGCAGCATAAAATGACAGAGCATGACTGTCCAGATGAAGATAATATGGGAGCAGCTGGTGGCATTCACTTGGATGTCTTGAGTCAAAATGTACAGGTGGAACAAAATGGCTCGAGTGACTTTTATGATCCCATGCAACAGTACGATTTTGGCATGAGCCTTGATAACTCTTTCTGTAATTGCTTTCATGTAGAAAATGCATGTACAGATACGCTGCAACAGAATGACGAACTAGGAATGTCTAATTCAGAGCAATCTAATGTAGCAAATGGTGTATGTAATTCTTGTGATGAGGCATCAAGTTCTTGTGCCCCCACTTCTGTAGCAACACAACTTAAGGAAGGAATACATCTGCATAGTTTGCCTAATGGCAATATTAATCATGTATACCTACCACGTGATTGTAGCGAAGAAAACCTGTTACACAGACAAATAGAACAAGACAGGCTCAGAAACACAGATGTATTTTCTTTACTTCCTCACCGTACTTACAGTTTTCTCACCAGTCATTATTTTTCTGCGCCAAAGGATGACAAGGCAGTAGATACATCAGATTTGGAAGTAACTGAAGATCCGATGGGTCTTCAGGGTATAGACTTAATCACAGCTGCTTTGCTGTTTTGTCTGGGAGATTCTCCTGGTGGTAGGGGAATATCCGATAGCCATGTAGTTGATGGATATCGTGTCGATTTTGGGACACAGACATTCTCTCTCCCATCTGCAATCCTGGCCACAAATACAATGGTAGGGGAAATCGCTTCAGCCTCTGCATGTGATCATGCCAATCCACAGCTCTCAAATCCAAGCCCTTTCCAGACACTTGGTCTAGACTTGGTACTAGAATGTGTAGCTAGATACCAAACAAAGCGCTCAATGTTTACATTTGTTTGTGGACAATTGTTTAGACGAAATGAATTTTCTTCACACTTCAAGAATGTGCATGGTGATATTCATGCTGGCCTCAATGGTTGGATGGAACAGAGATGTCCTCTGGCTTACTACGGATGTACATATTCTCAGCGCAGATTTTGTCCTTCAACACAGGGGGCAAAGATTATTCATGACCGACATCTTAGGTCTTTTGGGGTTCAGCCTTGCATATCTACTGTGCTAATCGAGCCTGATAAGAGATGCTGCTTAGGACTGCGTAGTGACCATCTGAGTAGTCTTCCTTTTGAGGTTCTACAACACATTGCAGGGTTTCTTGATGGATTTAGTTTATGTCAGCTCTCACGTGTGTCACGATTAATGAGAGATGTATGCGGAAGCTTACTACAGGCACGTGGAATGGTCATACTACTTTGGGAAAAAAGAAAGTATCCAGATGGAAGTTCTTCATGGCAAATAAAAGAAAAGGTTTGTATATATTGATGCCTGGGTGGCAGAAATTACCTCTGCTAGAATTGGCATATTGTTTGGTCTAGCTCAAGCATCTGTGATTTTCTTCTTTGCCCTCTCCAGGTTATAAAAAGATGTACAGGCTTATAGAAGAGCTTGCAGGTAGTAAAATAAAACTTTGTAACTCTTATTCAGAGAATAGAGTGTACTAGATAAATAGCATACATAAAACAAAAACAAAAAACCCTAAACATTCAAAGTTTACATATGGTCGGAGATTACTGTTGTGCTGGCTCACCCCACCCCTGTCTCAAGTGCCTTGTGTCCACTTGAAATCTGTACACTGGTCTTCGCATTTGCATAGAGGCTTACAGATAAATTGCCTAATATGTGTATTCCTTTATTTGAGGTTGTAAGTTCTAACTATAGACTGGGCTTTGGTCCTAAGCCTTGTTCCATTTGTGTCCCTATTCATCTGTTGTAGAGGTGGTCCCTCTAGTGGTTGTTGCTTTAAGGCTCCCTAAATACTGGTTTTGAGTAAGTGGAAGCTCCTAACTCTAGAGGACTGCACCTGCGATCGGAACGGAGGCTTAGGATCCAAGCCATGAAGTCCATTGGGTATATATCAATTAGAGAAAGAGTGGGCTACCTAGATCTCTTACCACATGTAGCATTTGAACATGTGAATGGACTTATATCCCCTGGTTAATACTAGAACGTATTCACGTCTAAAATTACAGCTAGAAGTCTCCTCTGTTCAAGGGTTTTGAGCAGAAATAATTTTTCACAACTAGTAAATCACAGATCCAAGATAAGACCATAAGTTTCCTAATAGCTACAAGCTACTAATTAATTAATAGTTGCAATTGCTAGCTGCACAGGAAAAAATCTTTCCTTCAGTTGTCCTTACTATCCTGTAAGCTTTTTTTAAAAAAATTATTTTGTTTAGATTGAGGTTGTCGAAGTCAGAGGCTTTTAATATCAGATACGATATTATGTTATGAATCCAGATACTGCATCATAGCTGTGTCTTAATGAGCATGTTTTTCTTCATTACTGTTAAACTGTTGCCAGTTACCTGTTTGTTTTTGGTGGCTGACGCAAAATGGCAACAACCAACACTGCTTTAGAATTCTATCACTTCTGCTTGCAGACTGGTAAATTCTGAACTCAAAACACTCTATTACATAGATCTGAAAATGAGCTAGGTTAATTCTCTTGTTATTTCAATAGTTGGTTTTTTTAAGAATGTCGTCTCTTTTCAGTGGGTTTTTGTTTCCCAGCTGCGACAGAGGTTAAGCTTTTTTTGTGATTTGACACACTCTGGTTCAGCCTATTATTTTGAAAGTTTTAAAAAGATATAGTTGTGACTTGGTTACATTTTAAACTGTTCACAAGATCATAGTAAGTGGTGTCCGTCTATATGCAGAAAACTGACTGTAAATTAAGCAAAAGAGGAGGAAGCGGGGATAGAATTGGCCTGCTCAAGTCCTGAAAGCATATGGAATCCTGGAGTTGAGAGATTTGGGTGAATTTCCAAATTGCCCCCCTTACAATTCCTTGCAGAACTCCAGCTTAAACATCTCCCCAAATATCGACTTTAAAATTCTCCTGTTAACACGGAGCCCAGATAAAAAACCCTCAGGTTTTTAAAAATGCAATGGTAATGACATATTAAGCCGTCAAAGCTACACCTACTTTGGGGTCTTCTTTCCCTTCAGTGCTAAGTTAATCAAAAAAGCTTTTATGTGGCTAATGGCCTAAGTCTAAACAGCTTGGTTTTGGGGGGCGGGTGGTGGACAGGAAACCCTCATTGAGTTGAGTCAAAGTTGTCTTGAAGAATTAAAGGGATGAATGAGTTCACAAATTTGAATGCCAACCATGGTTTGGTGACTCACACAGCATTATGGTTTGAATCCCAAGCCATGCTTGTGCTTGCACTGTGCCCTATTCGGTTGTAGACGCAGTCCCCTGTAGAACATGCTCTTCTGGTGCTAAGCACTTCTGCAAGGCCAGTGTCGTTTGGTGAGCCAAAAAGTGCCTAGCACTAGAGGAAAATGCTCTAGCACAGAATTGTCCCTGCAGTGAATGGGGTACAGCACAAGTAGAAGCAAAGCTTAGGGTCTAAGGTATGTCTGCACCTAAACCCTTGTTTATTATTAGAAGAAGTAGTGCTGGCTTTTATATGCCAACTTTCTCTACATTTGAAAGGGGACTCAAACCTGCTTACAATTTCCTTCCTCTCCTCACAACAGACACCTTGTGAGATAGGAGGGACTGAGAGTTCGGAGACAACTGTGACTAGCCCAAGTTCACCCAGCTGGCTTCATGTGTAGGAGTAGGGAAATCAACCCGGTTCACCAGATTAAAGTCCCCCACTCATGTGGAGGAGCGGAGAATCAGACCCGGTTATCCAGATTAGAGTCCACCACTCTTAACCTCTACACCACACTGGCTCTTGGATTTCATTACTATTCTATCACATATTTGGCATGTAAGGACTACTTCGCTATTAAAACGTCAGGATTTTTTCCACCTATGTCACCATAACTGCTTTGTTAAAATACCAATGCTGTTCTTTTTTATTTTCTAGGTGTGGCGCTTCAGCACAGCTTTTTGTACTGTAAATGAATGGAAATTTGCTGACATCGTAAGCATGGCTGACCACTTGAAGAAATGTAGTTATAATGCTGTAGAAAGACGGGAGGAGGCTGTGCCACTGCCATGCATGTGCGTCACGCGAGAGCTTACGAAAGAAGGACGTTCACTGCGCTCTGTCCTGAAACCTGTACTTTAAATATGAAGTTACTCCAATTGCACATACTCAAGCACCTGATGTAACCTCTGTAACATTGTGACACTTTATTAATTTACTAAAGATTTCTAGATAAATCTACTCTGTCATTATGTACATAATGTTTTGAAGTGGCATTTATTTTTTATAATACTGTCTGGTTTTAATTAATGCAAAATTGCCTTAATGTTTGAAAATATGGAACTTGCTGGACAGGGTAGTTTTATATAACTTATATAATTTACAGATTTTTCTTTAGGGATTTTTTCTGACTTAATGGTGCCCATTTCTTTTTATTGATTTCAGACTTTTAGAGATATGCACATTTTCAGACAGGAACTTTAATTGTGTAGAGACAGGAATCTGACCAGACAACTTGTATATTCGGTCATTTTGCAGATTAAAAAATCTGCAGATATGAGAAATGTAAAAGATTAAATGCTAAACATAATTTAGCTGTGTGTATCTTAATCAGTTCTTTTCTTTAAATAATGCTGTGGCCTCTCAAGATACACTGGCTCAGCTCAAATTAGTATCTAGTTGAGGTGATATAGGACACGTGCTTTCAGTGCTGATTGAAAATGAATAGGGGACACAATCCTCAATTCTTTGAAGTCAAAGATAAGACTCCCCTTGATTTGCAGCAGAGATGTTTTTTAAATAACATGTGTTCTTGATGGTCGATATAAGTTACTACTGCTAGCAGCCTTACAAAGAAAAAATTATTTGTTGAATACTTACACCTTCACTGGCAATTGAGTAAACTTTCTCCCTTCTAATAACGGTTGAGGTGAATGTGGACAAAATTCCCTTGGCTTCCTGTAAACCAGATACACAAGATTTATAATTTTAGATTAATCAACCTAATCAAGAGCTTATGATTTATGGTGTTGAGAGAGCATCTTATTAACATGCCTACAGATGTAATACATGGCTTCAAGGCTATTTTAATTCTATAGGACTGATTCTGAGCATACTTAAGAAAGCTCCATTGAAACCAATGGAACTTACTTCCAAACAAACGTATTTAGAAAAGTGCCAGTATGCCATCTTTATAAGATGAGAACCCATTTGTTGCATAAAGCATATCTTAAATGCATGTTCATCCTTTTCAGAACTTCATATTTTTCCATAGTCTTCCATTGAGGACATTGTGTTTAATGTTTACTGTAATTATAAGAATGCCTTTACTAATGTAACTTGGAGGCTTTCAGACTTGATATTACTGGGGGGTGGGGGTTGCACTTGGTAACTGTGTGCCACAGGCTAAAAACAGACCAAGTATGTATCTATAAATAGAGTATTCCATTTTTAAAGAGGAAAAGTATTGAAAAGGTTTATTACAGAAATGGCTACGTTTTGGTATACTTCATCAAAAGTTCACATCTACAACATACATGATTCCAGTGTGGAAAATAATACCTTATTCATTACTTAGGCTGTCATCTTTTAAAAAAACTAAGCCTCATTCTTTAGTGCCATATATTGAGACCATTGGAGTTTGAATCTATTTTCTGGGATGCCTGGATGTTGGGATCAGTTAACTATTCTCACAAAGCTGCCTTTCTCATTTGAAGGGCCTAGAGAAGAAAATTTTTCTTCAGCCCTGCAGGATCTGGTCTTTAGTTGATAGTTGAGAATCATTTAGAATTGTCGTAGTTGGGGGAAGAAAGAAGCCTTGACACACTGAATCTTATTCTGTTGATGTGACCAACCAAGGCTTAGGTAGTGTTTTTCTTCAGCAGTGCATCTGTGATGTTTGTCTTCAAAAAACAGCTGTCAAGTCTGAAATAACCAAAACTATTCACTCAATAGGTTTTAAAAGCTGATTTCTGTACCCTGTTCATCCATTAAATACCTTACTTGTGTGTATTTTGGTATTCTTTTCTTGTTAGAGTTGGGTAAAAAAATGTCTTGGCTCTGAGTGAATACTGCAGAGGCAGGAAGGTTGTCTGAGCGGTTGAACCTGTGATTAATAACTAGTTGAGTTTTGTCACAAGTATTTTGAATAATTCATTCTTACATGCACTTTTATTTTCGAATCTAGATACTGTGTTAAACCTTTAAAATCCAGAGCTACTAAAAACTGTAATGCTGTTCAAAAGAAATCTTATTTTGTATACTTTTATGTGCGGGAATGCAGTACAATCTAGGATTCCAGTATTTTATACTGCTGTGCAGTTTTTACAAAAACCAAGCAGCGGTATATAGTTTATCATTACTTTTTTGTTTCCTTGTACTAAACCTTACATTTTACATGTATGCCAAGTCTCTCCTAGTGCTTGGTTCCCTTTGCATTGCCTTTACTTACCAGTTGTTTCTCTTACCGACATGACACTACTCACCTTTTAAAAAATGGTTTCAGTTAATACCATTGTTTCATTGTCTGATATTATCCTGATTAAACACATTTGCCATTTCCCTCTTATTTTGTGCCTGCTTGATTCCCACCCCCACTCGGATAACAAGAAGGATCTATCTGGTATTGAAATTACATTCTTTGCCAGTGTGTAATAGGCTGGCCTAAAAATATTTAAGAGGTGAACACACACATGGAAGAGGGGCTGTGGCATAGTGGTAAAGCATCTGTTTAGGGTGCAGAAGGTCCCAGGTTTAATCCCTGGCACCTCCAGTTAAAGAGACCAAGGTAGTAAATAAATCAGGGGTGTCAAACATAATTGTTAGGACCAGATACAACATAAAGGTCACTTCATCAGGCTGGGCCATGCCTTACCAGATTGGGGGTGGGGGGGACAGTGGCTGCCTAGGCTTATGTAGAAAGGTTTATAGGCACATAGATGTAAATTTTCAAGAAATTTTGAAGGCACAACAATTTGCGGGGAAGGACCTAAACGTTTTACTGATTTAACAACAAAATCAGTAAAAAAAAGTTTAGATTTGATATCTTAGCATGTGAAATTATACTATTTGGCATGTTTATGGAATCTAAAACTATAGCTGTCTTAATTTTCTATAAGAAAAACTGCATGTATACCCAGTATCTGAGGAGTTTAAAATTGCTGTACTCTATTCTGCCCTAGGGTATGTATCAGTTTTTGCAATCTGAGAGGTAGGAAAAAATAAAAGTTGACTCTAGAAGAATTCTGTAGTAAACAAAGCACATTTGGAAAGAAACAATCATGGACTATTTGGATATTGTTAAACTTTAATGAGTTTTTGCCAAAATTATTTACATTTTAAATATTCTTGAACATATTTGTCTACACAGTATACCTAGAAATCATATTTATCTAATGTTGAACATAAAATTTTCGTCCTATACATTTTCAGTAAAACCTTGCCTTTCATTTTAAAAATTAGAAAATGTTCATGCTTTATACTTTCAGAATGAGTAAAATCTGCTTTAAGACAAGGTTTTTCCCATTTTAATATATTTCACGGGGATGTTCAGTTCTGCCAAATTTCTCCATTGGGAAACTGAAGAAGCCCTTAGCCTTTTCCTGCTGTACGTTTGGGTAAAAATACTGTTATCACTAGCATGTCAGTCTTTCCAAAACAAAACAAAATCAGGGTTCCCCCCACCCCAGCATTTTCCCCAAATGCCCAAATTTTCCAGTGGAAGACCTGAAAAAATGTCCTGGCAAAATCCCCCCCTCCATTTTTTCCAGTTTTTCCCCCCAGACTTCAATATTACTGTATAGACATATGGGCTTCTATGATTAATTAGATTTTGAGAATCCAGAAAAAGGTTGGGATACAAAGTAGGGACTTTCATATAAGCCTTTTCCCTTGAGTTGGATACATATCTAATTCCCAAGTCTGCCCCATGCCTGCGGATACTTTAATCCACAGATAAGGTGCAGACTTGACCCCCCCAACAAGTTTTTATGCAGACTCGGGACTCCTGGGTCTGCAGAAAAATCCGCACCTTAATCAAGCTGAGGGGTTAAATTCCCCTAAAACTAAAAGTGTTCTTGCCAACAAAGATTGGGGGGGGGGGGCAGCCTTGGCAGGCTCAGCAATGGTGAGAGGGCCCCCACTTGTAGGCAACGTCAAAGCCAAAAGATCATATGGACATTTTAAATGTTTGACATTTTTTTCTACGCACAGAAAAAGGCTTTTAGAAGGCTAAGCGAGCATATCTGCTAGTGTTTGGAAGAAATCTTAGAAAGGGTGCATATCCTTGGTTCAAAGGATTGGGGGGGGGTATTTAGCTATTATGAAGAGTGACAAAACTGACATTGCTGCACATTTGGAATAAATTGCACTAGGGTGTGATCTAGACTAGAATTTAGAGACCTTTTGAAGTGCGCACACTGTTCAAGCAGGATTTTTTTAAATGCTGCAAATGTGCTGCTGTTGAATGTATTTGTATTGTCATCCACACAGAGACGGATACTGCTTGTTCATAATGTGACTATAGGTAGGTTTTACTACAAGTCCATTCACCTTCTTGTTTGAATAGTAAATCAGAACAAGTTGGGGACTTGCAGGAGGGATCTCATTTCCCCTCCCCCACCATTTCCTCTGCCTTCCTTGAAAACCTTTTCCTGCTTCCTTCTCACCCACCGGCCAACCTATTCCAGTCCCACAACACCCCTGCTAGTCCCAGGGGCTGTCAATCCACCCCTGAATAATATATCTGGGCCTAGAGACCTGAATGGAAAATCTATTCCACATTTTCTTTGCAACCATGTTTGCGCTGTAATGTATTTCAATGGAGCCCATGCAAGTCAATGGGCAATCCTGGTTCCCATTATCTTCAATGGGGTGTGCAGCCTCTCCAAGTGTTTCTAATGGGCTAGCCTGTCATTCGTTTTAGTACATCCCCCAAATTGGTAATCTTTCATTTCTAAAGATGGTCCACGCCGAATATGGAATGCAAGGCAACCCAACTTTTTAAAAGGGAAGATACACTTTTTTTGTCATCTAGGGCAGGGTTCTTAAACTTTTTCTGCTCACGAACCCTTTTTGCCCAAGAAATTTTTACACAACCGTGGGTATATAGGTATACAGAATAGGTACACAAATCAAACATTTACTGATAATAAATCGTAAAGAAATTTAAAACTCTCTGGTTTTACTGTTGCCAAATTTTTCGCACATACCCCTGCATTCAGTTACTCAACCCCATAGGGGGTCACAACCCACAGTTTAAGAAGCTTTGATCTAGGGTGGTACTAATAACCTCTTAAATGGTGTGAAGGAGTACTTTTATACACACACGTCTATATCCTTGGAAGGAAGGAGGGATAAAACAGCATCAAGCAGGTAGACATGCACTGAGCATGAGACTTTTTAACAGTTCTTGAAGCAGGTATGCTCGCTACTGCTGAAAGTTAAAAGAGAAAGTGCCGAAGCAGGACTGCAGCTGAACATCAAGAAGACAAAAGTAACGACTACAGGAGAATCGCACAACTTTAAGGTTGACAATGAGGAAATTGAAATTGTTGAAGACTTTCTATTTCTTGGCTCCCCCATCCACCCAAAGGGAGGCTGCAGCCAAGAAATCAGAAGGCGGTTGAGGCCGGGAAGGGCAGCCGTGAAGGAGCTAGAAAAGGTCCTGAAGTGTCAGGATGGGTCACTGGCCACCGAGACTAGGTTAATTCATGCCATCGTGTTCCCTATTACTATGTATGGGTGCGGAAGCTGGGCAGTGAAGAAAGCTGACGGGAAGAAAATAGACTCCTTAGAAACGTGGTGTTGGAGGAGTGTTATGGATACCCTGGACAGCCAAAAAAACAAACAAACAAACAAAAAACAAATCAGTGGGTTATAGATCAAATCAAGCCTGAACTGACCCTAGAAGCTAAAATGTCTAAACTGAGGCTGTCGTATTTTGGTCACGTCATGAGACAACAAGAGTCACTGGAAAAGACCGTCATGATAGGAAAAGTTGAGGGCAGCAGGAAAAGAGGAAGACCCACCAAGAGATGGACGGACTCAACAAAGGAAGCCCACAGCCCTCAATTTGCAAGACCTGAGCAAGGCTGTCAAAGAGAGGACGTTTTGGAGGACTCTGCTTCATAGGGTCACCACGAGTCGGAAGCGACTTGACGGCACCTAACACACGTCGCCTCTGAGTCACGTGATACTGCGCCTCCCCCTTTAATGGGCGGCGCCACAAGCCTACGCAAATGACGTCGCATTCTTTCCGCAACGCTGCTCTATCTTTCCCCCTCTAGCGGCCGAGAGCGGGAGCCGGGGCGCGCATTCTCTCGACCGCGGGTGTTAAAGTTCCTTAAAGGGCCAGGCCCCTCTCATGCTGTTCCGTTTCGGGGTAATCGTGCCCGCCAGGCTGGCGGAAGGCGGCGCGGCGCTGTGTCTATCAGGCTCCCGCCCGGAACTGGGTCACTGGGACCCCCGGCGCGCGCTGACCATGAAGCCGGCACGGCCATTGGCGCCTCTGCCTTCTCAAGAGCCGGCGCTGTGGCTGGCGGAGGCGGCCCTGCCCGAAGAAGAGGCCGCGCGCAAGTTCTGGTACAAGTTCCTCAGGCGGCCCGAGACGGGAGAGGCCGTCTGGGAAGGTAACGGCCCACTCAGGGCGGGGCTGGGGCGGGGCCGCCTGCCCGTCGTCCGCTCCTTCCGGTAGCCGGAAGGAGGCGAGACAGATACTGACATGCGCAGTAAGGGTGAAGGGGGGGGGTCGGCGGGAGACGTCATCGTTTCTTCTTCGTTTCAGGTCAGCAGGCGGTGGTTCACCCCCGTGGCGGGCTGGGTCTAAAACTAGTGGTTGCCAGGAGGCAAAGGGTTAGGGCCCATAACTATAAGGCTACCGTTTAATTTTAATTTTTAACTTATTGTCTAATGTTTCAGGGGGCCCGCTTCATCAGGGCCCCACAGGCCAGCAGGCAAACGGATACAATGGTCAGTCCACCACTGGTTCACATGTCAGCAAACCAAACGCATTGTTATATAACCACCAATGTGTTGTCTTGCAGTACAAAAGCCGGTGTCACAGCTACAGAGCATCCCTTCTTCAGGTCCCAAGTCCTGACTAACTTGGCATTATTTCCGTGCAGTGGAAAAAGTTGTATTGCCACATTGGTCCATGTGCCAGGCTAGCTTCCCTAAACCCTTTCACATGTCAGGGACTAGTTTATTTTCTCCATTAAATATGCCAGAAGTGCCTTATAATAGAACCAGCAGACAATACAATACATTAAACCTTTACCAGCAGTAATCAATAATAATACTATCCAGACTTTTCTCCCCAAACCCAGGTGCTTCAACATTCCTGTCATCAAAAGCTTTCCCAACGCCCAGACTACACTCTTTCCGTTTTGGCTGCCAACATGAGCAAACTGGAAATTCTGTGCTTCATACACCTACCTTCCAGTGTACTCCACTCGCTTGTGTTTCTCGCTCCTCTGCCACCTATGCCCCTGGAAGAGGCAGCTGCCTCCATCTTGAAGTCTTCCTTCAATAATTTGTGTGGAGTGTAGTAAAGGTGCACACAGGGGAGCCTGAACAGCCTGTTTAAGTCCCCAGACCTTATAGGTTGGATTCTACCAACTTTCCCATTCAATCTCAAACAGTTCCCCTCCCCATCGCAGCCCCCCACATTGCTTTCAAGTCTCGCCATGCCCAGCATAACATAGTCAGAGGGACCCCTCTTCCCTCTTTTGCCATCAGAAAGGTGTTATGAACCAACTGTATATTTGATCATTCTGTAATGTATCAAGAGCACTTATTTAAAAAGTGGCAGTGATACAGAATTACAATGTAGTGGTGATTAGGCTAATAGCTTTTACTGTTGGACCATCTAATTTTTTTAACAAAAATGGCAAACTAACTGTTGTTAAATTCCTTTTTTAAAAATAGAAATGTTAAAATATGTATCTAATTATGGGAGCCCCGTGGCGCAGAGTGTTAAGCTGCAGTACTGCAGTCAAAAGCTCTGCTCACGACCTGAGTTCGATCCCGACGGAAGTCGGTTTCAGGTAGCCGGCTCAAGGTTGACTCAGCCTTCCATCCTTCCAAGGTCGGTCAAATGAATACCCAGCTTGCTGGGGGTAAAGGGAAGATGACTGGGGAAGGCAACGGCAAACCACCCCACAAACAAAGTCTGCCTAGAAAACGTCGGGATGTGACGTCTCCCCATGGGTCAGGAATGACCCGGTGCTTGCACAGGGGACCTTTACCTTTTACTTAATTATGGGAAACATCAGCCACAAATCAACAGAATTATGGTGACTGGCCAGTAAAACTGATGCGGGCAAGCATAAAGAAAGGGTGGCTCTACTTGTGTAAATGTAACATTTACTTAGTTAATAATAAACAAAGTTTGAAAGTGCCTTTATCTTACAAGGAGGGAACAGGAAGTGTTATGAGCATTGTCCAATAAGTTCATGTAGCCATCATTCCAAAATATATGCCTGTCTAATGTAGTTGAGCTGCTTGTACTATTGGAAGCCAGTCTTGGAGAGATTTTTTTCTTAAAATTGTTTTGAAAGTGTAGCTGGTAAGGTTTCATTGTAATTGGTTCTTGTAGGTTATCCGGGCTGTGTAACCGTGGTCTTGGTATTTTCTTTCCTGACGTTTCGCCCGCAGCTGTGGCAGGCATCTTCAGAGGAGTAACACTGAAGGACACTTCACTGAAGGACACTGTCCCTCAGTGTTACTCCTCTGAAGATGCCTGCCACAGCTGCGGGCAAAATGTCAGGAAAGAAAATACCAAGACCACGGTTACACAGCCCGGATAACCTACAAGAACCAATGAACTCTGACCGTGAAAGCCTTCGACAATATCTCATTGTAATGTTTTGTGTATGTGAGTGGATGGAAGAGGGGCATCTGCAGCTTGCCACATATGTTTGAAAAGAGGCTGTGGAGTATGTGGAATGTGCTAGCTAGGAAAGATGGGATGGTTTAGTGATCTGCAATGTTTTTTTTAATCAAAGGTGGTGGTGGCCTTGGGTTGCTGAAGTTTGAGAAACACTTCTGTAAATCATTCTTTTTGTTTGGCCATTTAGAAAATACGATGGAAATTAAGGGGACAGTAACCTGTTGGTTTGAGGGATTTTGGCCAGTAGGACACAAAGAATGTCAGTTACAGACATTGATTCTACTATATGGGGTATAACTTGTGGAGTTTCTTAAGAGCCCATTCTTTCGTCTATGTTTTTCAATGTTTATGGCAGGTTACTAATTGAAATTATCTCTAGTTTTTACAATTAGCTTTAAATTTATTTGTCTGAGCCACTGGAAGCTGCTGCTAATGTTCTTGGCCAGTGGATTTACCGTAAGCTGTGATCAAGGGGCTGAAGGGGAGCAAGCTGAAATCGAATGCAGACAAGATGGAGGTGATGCCAGTCAAGAAGGATTATGTTTTGAAAGTATTGCTTTCCCAACTTGTTGCTTTTCATAGATTAGTAAATTGCTTGGGAGCATTTGGAGAATAATTTATAATGTACAAGTAAGAGACTGTGAAAACCCACCAGAGGGGAAATCTCATTCCCACCCCTGCTTGTCATTCTCCTCATGATATTTCCACTTTCCCTCCTTCCTTCCTTCTCACCTATCATTCTCAGTTCCCTTCACCTGCCGCTTTCTCTCTAGTCCTTCCTCCCTTCCCATCATCACAGTTCCCCCCCTTAATTCCTTTCCTTATTCCATTCCCCTTCCCCCCACCTTTGCCCCATTTTTGTTTTTCCCTTCCCTCTTCTTTAAATTAATTCCCTCTACCTGCCTTCTGTTTCCTGCCTGCCCCTTATGCACCACCAGGGATGCCAGCCTCCAGGTGGGACCTGGGGATCCCCCAGAATTACAGCTCATCTCTAGACTACAGAGATTGGTTTTTCTGGAGAGAATGGATTCTTTGGAAGGTGGACTCTATGGCATTGTACCCCTCTGAGGTCCCTGCCCTCCACAGGCTCCACCCCTATGTCTCCAGGAGTTTCCCAACCTGGATCTGGCAAACCTATCCCCCCCATCCCCTGCTGGCGGCCAGGTGGACCTGGCAACCCTACTCATCACCCAGATTCACTTAAGGTTTCAAATTGAATTGTAACAACCATTTTGGATTACCTATGCAACTACAGACAATTGTTGATGTCTGCAGCTACCTAGGCAATCCCAAACGGCTGCCTAGATTTTGGGAGAAATTTTTGGGGAGATCCATACATTCTAAAACTAAACTAAAATAAAATTATACCCTCTTTTTAGTTTAAGATTTTTTCCCCCAAACCTTAGAATTTTGCCAGATTATAGAAATATCTGCTCTCTGTACCTGGCCACATAGTGTAGATTTTTTGATCAGTACTTTGGGACCATGTTCAGTATTAAATATGAAAATGATGGCAATGAGTGCTGCTGTTCTGCTTATAATTGCGAAAGAAAGAATGACAGTACTGCAAATAGACAGGAGAAACTTCAATCAGTTAAGTGGATCAGATATTTGGAATGCAAGAATGGATGGAAGTATTGAAGTTAATGGATTGGCTTAGCAAAGATTCATCAGGGTCTGCAATAAAGGGTGACTTCTTCCTGTTAAACTAAAAATGAAAATAGGATTTCAGAGCTACACCTTGGAAATGTTGGTCTTTAAAGTGCTACTGGACTCAAATCTTGCCCTTCTGATAGTTATGTGTGCTATCTTCTCTAAAAAGGAATAATAAAATCAGAGTGTGACATTCTGAAAAATTTTATACTTTTAATTTACACCATTCATTCCACACATTGTTTTGTTTTATTCAGTGATTGTAATTGCATGTAGACTGTTTGACAGCATCAACTTTGACAGATTTGAGTGAAACTTTGAATTTCAGAATATGTACTGTCAAATAGTTGAAAAGTTTTCAATAGGACTGTTGTGGTCTCTGTCACATTGTGGGCAAGACTAGCAACTGTTTTGCCCCCTCCCCCCCCCCAGTCTTCCTCCACTAGGTAAAATCCATCTCCCATCTCTCTATCTTGGTTCCCCGAAGCCAATCTCACAGGCTTCAGTCGCGTGCCAAAGAACCAGGCAGGTGGGTAAGGTCTTGTGCAGACTCTCTCAAGTTAAACAAGACTTCATCTCTACAAGTCACAAACTCAGGGTATTGCAAAGGGCAGAATTTTGGCACACTAAGGAAAATAAACAAAACGACAGGTTCTAACTAAAGTACTTACAATCTATGTTGCATCCGATCTAGGTAGAGGCAGGATGCCTGCCCTGGAGCATCTGCACTCCCTTTTGCAACATCCCCCCACCGATCATCCTCCATGGAGTTTCCAACCAAGAAGGAGCCAAGAAGGAAGCCCAAATCAAAGGAACAGCTCCTCTTTTCAGACCCCTCCCTCACATGTGCTCTGGGGTCTTCAGTCTTGTGTCTCTAGCTTGCCAAACCTGCACCCTCCAATTAAGAGGTGTTAACACATCAAAGGGCTGGTGTGCTGGAAAGGATGCCCTGTTCCAGCAAAGAGCATTTCCCTCCCTTCTTCCTAGCCATGAAGACACCTGGACCTCTTTCCATCATCATAATTGTCAAGGCATCTCCTCCCCCCCCCCATCTCACTACAGGGACATACACAGTAGTCATTGATTGTAAGTGCAGTTTTGTTTATTTGGAACCCAAATCAATAAACCTTTGTGATCAGCTCTGACCAGCGTGCTTAATTTGGCCCTATAGAGCACATCCTTCAAAACCTATGACCCCTGAAGGAAGTATATTGTTTATAGTGAGAGTCATGTGTTTCTAGTGAATGACAGTTGCCATTTCTTCCTACCTTTTTGCTGACTTGTAAAAATGTTTATTCTTCCTCATATGTTCCATTACCCCAGACTTAAATGGTTTTTAAATCAGAATCTTCAGTCTTTCTTTTACTTATTATTCCCACAAGGTGGCACTATATTACTTGAGTACAGGCAAACCCCGTTTTTCTCCTATAAAAAGCACCACGAGAGCTTAATTAACGTTGACTTTTCAGTGTTTTTGTTGTTGATGGGAAAAGGTAAATTTCACCCTTTTTAATCTTGTTCTGAGAAGTCATGAATGGGAGGGAACCTTATAACTAGATATTGACTGACTAGTAATTTATTATACGAAACAAAGGTTTGTTTCCATTCCTTTTAATGAGTGAAAAATATTAGGACTTTATATGCTTTCAGGTGCAAGGAAATCTTGATAGGAGGGAATAGAAATCAATTGGAAATATATCATAGAACCCCATATGCTTCCATTTATGTAACATTACATAATAACCGTGGTCTTGGTATTTTCTTTCCTGATGTTTCGCCAGCAGCTGTGGCAGGCATCTTCAGAGGAGTAACACTGAAGGACAGTCCTTCAGTGTTACTCCTCTGAAGATGCCTGCCACAGCTGCTGGCGAAACGTCAGGAAAGAAAATACCAAGACCACGGTTACACAGCCCGGATAACCCACAAGAACCAATGAACTCTGACCGTGAAAGCCTTTGACAATATTACATAATAAATTTGTTCTGGCAAATGAACATTTTACACTGATATATAACAAAGTAATGTCTAGCCGGCTCAAGGTTGACTCATCCTTCTATCCTTCTGAGGTCTGTAAAATGAGTACCCAGCTTGCTGGGGGTAAAGGGGAGATGACTGGGGAAGGCACTGGCAAACCACCCCATGAACAAAATCTGCCTAGGTCCAGAGATGGAGTGGACCACAGCGAGAGACAGCTGCCCATGGAAATTCAGCCAAATGAGTGGACCTGGGCTTTGGACCACATGCTGCCTGTGGGTAGGGTTGCCAGCTCTGGGTTGGGAAATGCATGGGGATTTTGGGGATGGAGCCTGAGGAAGGCAGGGTTTGGGAAGGGGAGGGACTTCAGTGGGGTATAATGCCATAGAGTCCACCTTCCATTTTCTCCAGGTGAACTGATCTCTGTCTACTGGAGATCAGTTGTAATCCCAGGAGGTCTCCAGCCACCCCCTGGAGGTTGGCAACTCTACCTGTGGGTTGTATGTTTTGCGCACATGACAATTTGCTTTCTTGGTTTGCACGTTAATTCTTCATGGAAACATTGGAATGAATAGAAATTGCTGTATATCAGCGTGTTTTATGTTTTCCAAATGTGGACAGATTTTTCATAGATAAATGCATCTCTAAATGCACAGCACCAAACAGTTCATCTCTCATTCTGTCCAAATTCAAGCCGGTGTTTCTCACATGCACCCATTCTTGCAGGTAAACTACACATTCAGGGAACCATCTGCAGTCACTGAGAAACATTCACGGTTTTTTGTCAGTTCCCTACCCTCTTGTTCATAGTCAAATGTCATATTATGGGTGCTAGCAGAGGCCACAGTGCTTGGTGATTTGGCACAGATGAGCTAGCTCCAATCAAGGACCATTCTGTTTGGGTTATAGAAAATAGCAAGAGTCCAAAATAGCAAGAGTCCAAAACTAACAAAATTTCTGGCAGGGTTTGAGCTTTCATGAGCCACAGCTCACTTCTTCAGATACCTGTGGCTCACAAAAGCTCATACCCTGCCAGAAATTTTGTTAGTCTGTAAGGTGCTACTGGACTCTTGCAATTTTCTACAGCTATTGACAGACTAACACGCCTACCCATCGTGATCTATCCATTTGGGTTGTGAACCTCTGGTTAATTTATGTAATTAGTCACCATCATTATACACTGTGTTAGCAGTTAACTTAAATTATATTAGTTCATTGGGTTCAGTTCCACCAATTGTTCCATTGCCATTTTCCCTTGTAAGTGGATCCTATGATCCCAGGATATTTTACTTTAATTTTAATTTATTGATTTTAACCAGTTTAGAGGCCCAAAAGACCATTTTGTCTTCTTGTGCCTGTGGAAAAGCTGGATGATGCCAACATCCAGAGGATAAATTTATCAGTGCTGTTAGTCAAAACCGATAAATGAAACCTCTGTATTCAGAGGCTGTGTGCCTCAAATTATCTGATCCCAGGTCAAGCATCTTTCTCAGTTCTTCTAAGAGACGTTAGCTAGCCTCTTGAAAAAAGGATGTTGGGCTCCACAGACCCAGCCTAATTCAGCAAAGCAATGCTTTTAATCACAATTTTGGCTGTGAGACCTCCTAGTAAAAACCTTTGCTTTAAACTTGGCTATATCCTGGTTGTGAATCAGAGCAATGAAAGAGACTTACTTTTGTGTTATAAATTTCTTTAGTAACAGGAAATTCGAAAATTCATTCCATTCATTCTAGTAGACAGAAAGTAAATGCCATATAGTTTTGTTATGTATGCTTATAATTCCTAAATTTTCAGCAATTTGCACTGTCTTGAAATATATATGGTAGGGGAATGACAACCAGAAACTAGCTAGGACTGTTGCCAAGAGGTTTAAACCATCCATATGGAGATGAGGAAAGTCTAACATGTTGATAGGTCTATATTGTAACAATCAATAACAATTCTGTCTTGCTCAGTTTGAAGCAAACACCATTCCAAACCATTTGAAGATTGAATTTCAGCCAACAGTTAGACAGCAGGAATATTTCCATAACAATCTCACAAATCAAACGTTAAAACAAAAAAAATTATGTGGACTATCAACCTCCAGGTGGTAGGTGGAGATCTCCTGGGATATTACAGCTGAACTCCAGGCAACAGATTAATTCCCCTGAAGAAAACAGCCGCTTTGGAAGATGGACTCTATGGCATTATACCCTATTGAAGTCCCTCATCTCCCTAAACCCCTCTCTCCTCAGGCTGCACCCCCAAGATCTCCATGTATTGCCCAACCCAGAGCAGGCAACCTTAACTATTACATGCACAGTAGTAGAAGTCCAATGATGATAATAACGAGAAACATTACCTTGCAGGAGATTTGTTTTTCTTAATCTAGTAAAAAACGGGCCTAAGTGAGTACTCCATTTCTTTTTCACTGGAATGAAAGAGCCCAGAAAACAAAAAGGATTAATCGTTTTTATGAAACATGAGTCAAAACAGCCACGTGTATTTTTGTCTCTCATAAAGTTCCATGCTCATGTCAGTTTCTGTCTGTCTGCCTATTCAGTATGAACCAAGAACTGGAGAGGGGAGGAAAGACTTGAGCTGTGTTTGGGGAACCTGCAACTTCACTTGGCAGGAAGCTCCATTGCCCATTTCTTCCAAATGCCCATTTCCCCTCAGAACTGCCAAAGCGGGATATCAGAGGAAAACTGGCTGAGTTTCTGTCTGGAGTACCTTTGTAACTTCAGTAGCTAGTTTACCCCTCCTGCGACCCACACTTATTTGTAGGGTTGCCAGCTCTGAGTTGGAAAATACCTGGAGATTTTTGGAGCGCAGCCTGAGGAGGGCGGGGTTTGGGGAGGGGAGGGACTGCAATGTCATTTAGTCCAATTGCCAAAGTGGCCATTTTTCTCCAGGTGAACTGATCTCTATCGGCTGGAGAGCAGTTGTAACAGCAGGAGATCTTCAGCTAGTACCCGGAGGCTGGCAAGCCTACTTATTTGCATTATTATTCCCAAGGCAATAGGTATGGAAATGTAGCTGTAAGGATGGGCTGTAGAAGTAAGGGACAAAACTGAAGGCGATAGGGCCTGAGGTAAGGAGGCAAAGGGAAGAACAAACAGAAGCAAGGAAATAAGGAGGGAAGAAAAAAGTAGTACTGAGAAGAAGCTGTGAAATAAGCAGAGAGACAAGGGAGCAAACTATGAAAAGAAACAAGGCATAGAAGGAAAGGATGGATGGGGGCAAAGGAAATTAGGGTGGGGAGTTTGCAAATCCTTATTATTGCTCCGATGTTAATTGATGTCATGACCCTTTTAGCCTGACCTCACTTTGTTCGTTTATATATTTATTGCTTTTGAAATTGTGTTGATTTTAATATCCAGGTGCTGTTCTGGTTTGGGTTTGGAATATTAGTAAATTGCTACTGTTTTCAGAGATTATGCAGATAAATCTGGTGTTGAGCATCACTGCCAGACTAGTGTACAGGTGTCTGGATTTTGATAGTAATCCATCTTTCATTATAAAGCAAATTAGTTTTCAAACTGTGAGCCATTCTGGCAGAATGTGTTGCTACAAAGTGTGAAAACTGTTTTAATTTCAGTTTGGATTTTTTCATTTCATTTCATTAACCTTTATTGGCATACCAAAAGACAGAGATAAAAAAAACAATATATCTCCAAAGGGCAATACATATAAGTTACAGTCGGGTTAAT
This sequence comes from Euleptes europaea, assembly GCF_029931775.1. Taxonomy (NCBI): domain Eukaryota; kingdom Metazoa; phylum Chordata; class Lepidosauria; order Squamata; family Sphaerodactylidae; genus Euleptes; species Euleptes europaea. The sequence goes on along the minus strand of NC_079318.1, from coordinate 7,463,650 downwards.
AAAACTTTTCTTGTTCTTTAAGAACTCCTGTAAGAAATTCAGCCACTGTAGCCGTAATTTTAGGATCATGGTCACTCAAAAGAAATTTGCATTTCACTTCATTACTCCTGTATGTCTTGTACTGAAGCAAAGTAGATAGCAGTTTATCCCGCAGAGTCACATAGAAGGGGCAATCTAAAAGATGTGGTCAATTGTATCTAACAAGTTTAAACCGCATGTGCATAGGCGTTCATGTCTAGGGATCTGGAGGTATCGGCCTAAGAGCATCCTAGATGGGAATGCATTAACCCTAGCTAATAGAAAAGCGCGGCGTTGAGAAGGTATCTCTAGGTTATCTAGATACCTAGCCATTTTACCCGATCCATTATTAAGGCCTAGGGCCGCCGGAGAGCAGATGGGGGGAAGAGCTGGGTTAAAATTCTGCAATTCTACATCAAGGAGACGTTGCTTGATTCTTTTAAAGATGTAAGATTCATTGTCCAGAGCAAGATTATCTAAATCAATTCCAATTTGACAGAGTCTAGATCTAATCAATATGTCCCATGAGAAATAATGAAGTTCACTTTTCAAGAAATATAAAAGGGAACCTGGCTCAGTTTGAAAATATAATTTGAGCCAATATCTTATTGTTTGAATCCAGGCTTTGGTGGCAATCAAGTTTTGCCCAGTTTCATGACAAATTGTGAAATATGAGACACATTTAGGTATCCCCAATATTTGTCTAAGAAATACGGCTTGGATGTTCTCCACTTCTTGATTAAGAGTACCAAGCCATAAGGGAACTCCAAACAGAAGTTGGGGGAATATTTTCAAATTCAGGATTTTGATCACTGCAGGAACACACTGATTCCCCTTCGCGTAGAAAAACTGCTTGAGTTGATTTAAGGAAATCCTGGTGGCTTTAATAGTATTTTGTCGATGTATAGACCAATTGAGATTATAGTTATAAGTAATTCCCAAATACTTATAGCTTTTAACTTGTTCAATTGAATCCTTCCCAATGTGCCATTTGTATGAGGACCATTTTTTGGAAAATACCACTATTTTTGATTTGGAGGAGTTAATAGAAAGTAAATTAAAATGGCAATAATTATTAAAAGCATCTAGATATCGTTGGAGGCCTACTTTAGTGAAAGAAAGAATGACGGTGTCGTCCGCATAAAGAAGTAGAGGTAAAGACTGGGACCCTAATTTAGATGGATGACCATTAACTGAACCCAATGACTGCACTAGATCAGAAAGAAAAATATTAAAAAGTAGGGGAGCTAAAACACACCCTTGTTTAACGCCTCTTTGAATTAAGATTTTCTTAGTCAGTCCACCATTAGGTGAGTATTTAACTTGGCAGGTGGTATTTAAGTGTAATTTCTTTAAAAGTATTAGCAGCCTGGGGTCAATTCCTAGATTTGACAATTTTTCCCACAGTTTCTCTCTAGGAATAGAGTCAAAAGCACTTTTTAGGTCTATGAAAGCTGCAAACAATTTCCCCCCACCTATCTTCATGTATTTTTCCACAAGAAAGGATAAAACGATACAGTGATCTAAAGATGATTTGTTCTTAGTGAATCCTATTTGCTCTGGGCCAATAATGGATTTAGCTTGAGACCACTCCGAAAGGCGGGTCTCAAGGTGTCTAGCATATAACTTGCCCAGTACTGATAGCAAGCTAATAGGACGATAATTTCCCGGTAGATTGGGGTCTCCCTTTTTATAGATTGGCATTAATATTGAGTTCAGCCATGAATCAGGAAGGATACCATAATGATCAATTGATGTAAAAAGACTGGCTAGTAGTGGAGCCCACCAGTCAGCATATTTCTTAAAAAGTTCGACAGGGAGCCCATCAGGACCTGGTGCTCGACCGCTTTTTAGTTTAGAAATTAGGGTCATAATTTCTTCCCTACTTACTGCATGCCATGGAGGGATATTTGAGGGAATAATTTCCTCATTATCAGATGGAGGGACCACAGCATGGCCAAAGACGCAGTTTGGATTTTTATTGATATAATTTTTCTGTTTTTAATTATTTTTGTAATTTTCATTCATGGTACTCAGGAATAGGTCATTTTATCATTCTTTGTATTTTAGGATGAAAGTTGGTAATTATGTTTTAGTGCTAGTGCTAGTAGAAGTGAATTGTGAATGAGAAATTCTCAGCTAACTCCTCACCCATTTGGGAGTGCTGTGTGCCACCACGCTTGAGCCAAGCACCAGTTTAGGTAGGAGAGGAGGCACACTGCATTGTGAGCCAGGTGAGTGCGGAACCTGGAGGTAGCAGCACATCTAGCGATGGGGTTGGGAAGGCAGGCCAGGTAAGCAGGCTCCCGATGGTGGCACTGCAGCCAGGGGCACCTCACTTTCAACTTCCTGTCCCCTGGGCGGGAAACCCAGTTTCTGTCCTGCCTTGATCAGGGTGGCAGCTTCGTTGTTGAACTCCGACTTGCTGAGAGAAATTTCCCTTGTTTTTTGTCCGTTTGTGTTCACCCTTACCTTACTTGAGTCTGTCTGCCTTTACCTTCTTATCTTTGCTGGCACCGGCCTCGGCCGCAAAAGCCGTTCCTTCACCTCCGAACTCTCCCCGCTCTTCCGTCTATTCCTGCCCCCACTTCGCCCACTGAGCAAGATGGCGGACGGCAGGAGGGATTCCGATTCGGACCTTCTGTCCAAGGAGGATCACGACCCAGCCCTCGTCGCCTCGACAGGTCGTCGTCGCAAGGATAACACCAATGGCCGCTGTTGCGGTACTGCGGTACAGGGCACGGAGGGCCCAACCACGCCTAAAAAGGCACGCTCTAATGAGCCGCCCCAAAATGGCGCCAAACACGGCGAGTTGCGCGAGACAGCGCCCGCTTCTGCTCCAACCGTCAGGAGTCCTCGGCAGGAGAACACATCATCCACAGCCGATTCACAGCAGGGGGGTAATGTATTGCAATTTGAGTCTGAGACTCCTGTGACTAGAAGGGAAATGCTTGACTTATTTAACGGGGTCTTAGACAAACAAGCACAAATGATGGCCTTTAGGGACTCTATTGCCCCTCTGATACAGGGATCAGATTTGGTTGTATCTCCTACCACTACCCTTACCTCTCAACAGAGGCAGGAGGAACGCTCCAATTCCCAATGGCGCACCAAGGCGGCACTAAAAGACCCCCCTCATTCACAAACCCTTCAGAATCTGGAGGATGGCTCTGTGGTCTCAGACACAGAGAGCAGAGAGGAGGGGGAGTTCGATTCCAACGAGAACAATCCAATCCAATCCTGTTAGAGGAACAACACCCTTGCCTCTTCTTGACAGAGGATTTCCAGGGCTTATTGAGCAAGGCTCTAATAGCCCTTGACCTTAATGAGGACCCAGTTCCTGTGGCTGCAGCCACACCAAAACCCAGAAAAAGGGAGCCAAAGAGTTTTTTCCCAGTACAAAACCACGTATCTGGGAAATCCCCTTTCCAGAATTCTTTGAGAATCAAGTACAAGCTGAGTTAGATAAGCCCATAGCTAATAGGCAGTTCCCATCCAACATCAAAAGACTATACACCATGGTACCCCAGGCCATGTCTCTATTTCAACTCCCACTTATAGACGCCATCCACTCCCCAGACCTACCCTCTGAGGATGGGATGGGGTCAATTAGGGATCCACTGGACCGTAAAACTGTGATCCTCTCCAAAAAGGTTCATGAGGCTTCCTCATTAGCCATACAAGCCTCTGCTGCTACTTCTATCATGGCCAGAGCCTCCATAGTATGGCTCAGAAAGATCATTCAGCTTTATACAGGGGACAACCGTAAAATCGCTGAGGGACTTAACAGATTACTCAAGGCGTCTGCCTTCATGGCAGATGCCTCACTAGATACCATGTCATTCACGGCCTAGCCACTTCCTCCAACATAGCCATCAGAAGGGCACTTTGGATTCGCCCCTGGCAAAATGAGTTTAAAACTAAGACTCTGACAATGTCTTATCCTTATACTGGTGGCAAATTATTCGGGGAAAGACTAGAAAAGATTCTAGTAGAGAATAAGGACAAGAAGAAAGTCCTTCCTAAATCCTACAAGAAGGAAGGGAGGGCTTCCTCCTCCTTCCCCAATTTCAGGACTTCCCATTCTCTTGCGCCTTTTAGGCCAGACCAACGACGGGGTACCTGGAATAATAGCAGAGGCTCCTTTTGTAGAGGGGGCAACAGGTTTTTTCGTCCCCCCCCCCAAGGACAACAACCATTCTTGGGCAACAAGGGAGACAAATTCTCCAAAGCCCCAAAACAGTGACGCCGCATCACAGGAGGTGGGGGGGAGACTTCTACAATTTCACCAAAGGTGGACAAGGTCATACACAGATGCCTGGGTCTCTCAGGTGATATCCTCAGGGTACCTTATAGAGTTCACCTGTCTCCCAAAAGACAAGTTTGTAAATTCACCAAGATCGCTACGCAGGGGAAAACATCAGCGAACCCTAGCTGTAGAACCTGTCCCTCAACACCAAATTGGCAACGGGGTTTATTCCATCTTCTTTACAGTCCCCAAGAAAAATGGGGACTGGTGGGCTATCTTAGTTCTGAAGCACCTAAACAGGATGGTCAGATACAGGAAGTTCCACATGGAAACACTCCGGTCCATTCTGGAAGCCCTGCAAATAGGCCAGTTCATGACTTCCTTAGATCTGAAGGAGGCCTACCTGCATGTACCAATACACCAGTCACACCGGAAATTCCTCCAGTTCTGTTACTCAGGAAAAAACTACCAGTTCAGGGCACTCCCCTTCGGCCTGGCTTCTGCTCCCCGTGTATTCACCAAAATCCTGGTGACACTGGTGGCACTACTTCGCCAGGAGGGAATAACAATATTTCCCTATCTGGACGACATTTTAATCTGTTCCAAGTCCAGACAGGAGGCGTTACAACACATGGACAGGGTAGTCCGGGTTCTCACCAAACACGGCTTTCTGGTGAACCTGGGGAAGAGCCATTTGACTCCAACCCAAAGACTGGAACACCTGGGGGTCATTCTAGATACTCACCAGAATTTAGTTATTCTCCCCCAAGACAAAATTGCCAAGATCCAGTCTATGGTACAGACCGTGATCAACTCCAACCACGGCAGAATCATGTTTCTGACCAAATTACTGGGAAAGGTGGTAGCTTGCCTCAGCTCAGTACCATGGGCCAGGTTTCACTCGAGAACACTTCAGAGACTGTTACAACCACATCAGGCCCTCATCACACAGAGCAGAGACAAATCCATACCTCTGCCCCTAGTGTTCCGCCAATCCCTTTTTTGGTGGTGCAAGAGCAACAACCTCAACAGGGGAATGCATTTTGTCATAGAAGATCAGATACAAATCTATACGGATGCCAGTTTGGAAGGTTGGGGAGCCACCTGTCAGAACCTCATAGCGCAGGGTCTATGGACAACAAGGGAAAAGAAACTGCACATAAACGTTCTAGAATTAAAAGCCATCCGACTGGCTCTAAAACACTTTCAGCACCTACTACGACTCAAACACATTCTGGTTCGCACAGACAATGTGTCAGCCAAAGCTTATTTGAACAAGCAGGGGGGGGGGGTCAAAGTCTTCCAATCTCCATCAGGAAGCGGAGATCATTATGTCCTGGGCAGAATCAAATCTACTGTCCCTATCAGCAGAACACGTCAGAGGGATCCTCAACCTACAGGCCGACTGGCTAAGTCGACAGGTGCTAGACGAGGGGGAATTGTCCCTCAACAGGTTGGTCTTCAACCAAATTGTGGAAAGGTTTGACCAACCCAAGTTGAATCTGTTTGCTTTGGCGAGCAACCACCTCCTCCCACGATTCCTCACACGTTACTTTCATTTGGAGACGGAGGACATGGATGCTCTCTTGTCCCCATGGCCGAGGGAAATACTATTTGCCTTTCCCCCCATTCCCATCTTTCCAAGGGTAATAAGAAAGATCAGGAAAGAGGGCAACGGTCATACTCATTGTTCCACTGTGGCCGAGGAGACCTTGGTTCCCCAGCCTAAGAGAATTATCGATTCAATCGCCCTGGGAACTTCCTGCAATTCCAGACCTACTTCATCAGGATCCCCTATTCCATCCAGACCTTCAATGGCTGCGTTTAACCGTGTGGAAATTGAGCGGCAATCACTCTTAGATGAGGGATTTAGTGCAGTGGTGGTGGATACCATGATAGAAGCCAGGAAGCCTTCTACCAGAAGGATCTATAACACATCATGGAGAGCCTTTGTTCTATGGTGTAGACGCAAGCACCTTGACCCACTGTCACCGGGGATTCCCAAAATCTTGGAGTTCCTCCAAGATGGGGTTGAACAGGGCCTTAAAGCTTCCACTCTCCGCAGGCAGGTGGTGGCATTGTCCACTGTGTTGCCTTTCACAGACGGCCTTCCACTCTCCAGGCATACTCACATTCTAACCTTTCTAAAGTGAGTGGTTCAGACCAAGCCCCCAGTAGTCCACCGCTTCCCCACGTTGAGGCTCAATGTGGTACTCACGGCATTGACAGGAACTCCCTTTGAGCCCATCAGGGAGATTCCTTTGAGGATGCTGAGGATGAAAACCATCTTCCTCACTGCGGTGACCTCGGCCCGTAGAGTATCCAAGCTTAGAGCGCTCTCAGCTCGCGAAGGTCTCTGTGTTTTTCACAGAGACAAGGTGGTACTTAGACCGGACCCCACCTTTATCCCGAAGGTGAATACCGTTTTCCATTGCTCTCAGGAAATTCACTTACCTTCATTCTGCCTCAAATCCTGTCCATCCCAAAGAAAAGGAATGGCACCATTTAGACCTGCGACGGCTACTGAAGGTGTACCTCAATCGTACTGAATCTATTAGGCGTTCAGACGCCTTATTCATTTCCCTAACCAATCCATCCAAGGGTCAAAAAATGTCTAGTTCTGCTATCAGTTGTGCAGTGAGACAGTGCATTACTGAAGCATACAAGGCCAGTAAAATTACACCTCCATTGGGTATCACTGCACACTCGGTGCTCAGTGTGGCTACTTCGGCAACCTTCAATAGACAGGCCTCACTAGACGACATATGTAGAGCGGCCACTTGGTCTACAGCCACTACTTTCATTAGACATTTTAAGATTGATTCCATGGCCTCTGCTAACGCAGCCTTCGGTCTTGGATAAACCTTAGATCCCACCCAGATGAAACAGCTCTTGGATATCCCGCGAGTGACAAGATGCCCTTCAACCAGAACAAGAACGGAGTCTTGTATACTCACCGTGAAGGCTCCTTCTGTTCTTGGTTGAAGGGCATCTTGCCAGCCCAAGGTAAATAGGGGAACGAATAAATATCCCAAGATTTAGCTTCCCGTTTTTGGGAAAATGACCAGTGGTGGGGATTGAGACAAACTGAGGTGCAGTATAAGATGCTCCCTATGTCCGCTATCTTGCCAAAATCAAACAGTTCTTATGTGTTTTTTCCTTATGTGTTAATGTTTAGGAGTTCATGTTTATTTAAACACCTTGTTTGTTGCTGGGTTGTCTGTGTCACTTACCTGTCTCCTTTAGCTCGGCGAGTCCAAAAACTGGGTTTCCCACCCAGGGGACAGGAAGTTGAAAGAAAATTTTTTTAGTCCTGCCTCCCTGGGCACATGATAGTAATACCCGCGAGTGACAAGATGCCCTTCAACCAAGAACAGAAGGAGCCTTCACGGTGAGTATACAAGGCTCCGTTTACAGGAATTTTATGTATTTGTTTATCATTCTAGGCCTTTTCATCATTTTCTACTTCAGTCCTGCCCTAAAACACTTGTGCTTGTCCCAGGGGCTGTCAATCCACTTGGGGGGGGGGGCTGTCAATCCTGCCCTAAAACACTTGTGCTTGTCCCAGGGGCTGTCAATCCACTTGGGGGGGGGACTGTCAATCCTGCCCTAAAACACTTGTGCCCATCCCAGGGGCTGTCAATCCACTTGGGGGCTGTCAATCCAGTCCCAGAGTATTGTATCTGGGTTTAGAGACCTTGCTGGAAAATCCATTCCACATTTTCTGTGCAACTCTTTTTTTTGCTGTAATGTATTTCAATGTAGCCAATGCAAGTCTGTGGACAATCCAGGTTCCTATTATTTCAAATGGGCTGTGCAGCCGCTCCCATTGTTTCTAATGGGCTAGTCTGTCATTCGTTTTAGTACATCCCACCTAAACTGCCATGGTCTGCAAAGGTAATGGCAGACACAATGTGGACAATGTGGGCACAACGTTGGTGCTTAAGGGGAAACACATTTGCAGACCATTGGAATGGCGACCAAGCAAAAACTAATTGTGAGGGCAAGTGTCCTCATTGGCAACGCTGTGCTGCTCCCGCCTTCCATGCCAAGCGCAGCGCGAAAGCAAACCTTCCCCAGCAAAACAGGACTGGAGCCAGCGCAGCAACAGCTGCCCCCACAGACCCAGCGAGGGAGCAACATCTAGTGGCCGCGCAAAGGGCAGGAAAGGGGGTGGGCTTCTGGTCGGAGTGCAAAACTCCACTTGCCCAATCGCCGTTCGCCTGGGTGAGGAGTCGCGGGAGAGGGAGGAGACATTTGCCGGCATGGGCGGGAAGAATTGATCCAAATCCAGGGAATTTTTCATGGGAAAAGGGCGAGTGGAAGGCGGGGGCAAAATCCAGGTTCACGGCAAAACAGGTTTCTGATAATGCGGGGATAAAGCGATCTTTGTGCTCAAACTCGAAACAGTCATGAATAATTAAAAATTAGCCACGCGGCAACACAGCATGGAAAGCGCAGCAAACCGCCATGAATAATTGGCCAAAGAAAGAAACAAGGGCTAGTAGAATACTTGGAAGTCGTACTGATTAGACTGTTCGTAGTACAGGTTTCTGTGCCTGAGTCTACTTTTTTGTCTTGCAGTCTTAAAGTTCAGCTCTTTTGATATTTCTTCCCTTCTCCCTTCCTGATAGTGGAGCTTATGTTTTTCCTGCTATCACTGAATCTTGGCTAGTTTGGATTACTTTCCCCTTCTGATCATTTCTTGCCTACTTTTTATATTCTTGTTTGTTCTTCTCTCCGATATGAGCTGAACATTGCTCAGAGATCTTTGTTTTATTCTGCTTTGCAGTAAAGCCAGTGGCTTTTTGATATGCCAGTTTGATCATCTTTCTTACATATCATGCCAGGAGCCATCTGGGCAGTCCTGCAGGCTTTGAAAGGAATACTATTCACGAAGATTGATTTGTAAGGCAGACTTTACTGATTGCTTTGTTCTTGTGCAGGTTGCTCTGCAAGCAAATTGCATGGAAGTGTTTTTGATCAACAAAAAGATTATAGTTCAGAACCCAACCCCAAATAAAAAATATGCCTCTTTCCTTTCTAAAATAATCATGTTTTGCTTTCTGTATATCTCCGCATAGAACATCCAAGCCATGTATTAATTGGGATCTGTTTAGAGACACACCTGTGCATCTTTCTTCTTCAAATGAAAACCCTATATGGAGAATTAGAAAAAATGTGTTGTTGTATATTGCAATGGTGCTGTACAATGTTATGTTTGATTTCAAGTTGCAAGATTGCTTAAAAAAGCCCTCTTAAGGCAACATTTCTGCAAACAGGAAAGCAAAAGAAATCAGGATTGGAGAGATATATGTTTGTAAATTGATCTAAGTTTTACAAATAAACTCTTTATTTTTGATGTAGCCCTAGGGTGATTTTTGTGTTTATTTGATTTGTTATTCGGCAAGTGCAAGAGTGTGTGGTTAGGGTTGTCAGACCTGGCCTGGCAGCCAGCTGGCAACCCTAGTATGGGTGGAGGCTTTGATTCATTTATTTGTTAAACTCTGGCTATGAGTGAGGAAAAATATAGAGAAACTGAAATATTAATGATTTAGCATCCAAGGTTTCTGACACTGGGTATTATCTGCATTTTTAAATCAGCATGTTGAAATGGCTAAAAGCTACAAACTAACAGTAAGTCATAGTTCTTCCATCAACATCAACTCTTCAACACATGCAACAACACATCATTAAAAATGCATAGTCATCTCAGTCTCATGTGTGAGTGAACTTTCGATTGATAGTTATATTTCCCTTGAAATACCTGTGTGGTGCTGTTTTGGCACTTGAAACGGTGCAGAGATCACACAAGATCCCCTGTTCTTACTGTGCTCTGGGCTTGATCAGGATCAGGCCCTTGCATCATTTTTAAATGGCTGAATTTGTCTCTAAAATGGCATTGGCATAATGTCTAGTTTGCCCATAAGGCTGAATTCTCTGAATTCATGGCTGTGCTGACATTTGAACCCAGAATCGTTCACTCATAGCTTATCTTCTTAGCCACATCCACAACAGTCTTAAATATGATCAAAGTGCTTATGCAGTGTGGTGGAAGGTGCCAAAAAGTCACAGCTGACATATGGCAATCCCATAGCGTTTTCAAGGCCAGAGACGTTTGGAAGTGCTTCCACATGGGCTGAGAGAGTTCTGAGAGAACTGTGATTGGCCAAGGTCACCCAGCAGGCTTCATGTAGAGGAGTGGGGAATCGAACCCGGTTCTCCAGATTACAGTCTGCCGCTCTTAACCACTATACCAGTAGATAGGGTTTAATTAGAAAGATGAGCCTGACAGAATTTTGAAGTAAAGTTTATCATCATGGGTGGTGGAAAGTGCCATCGAGTTGAGGCCAACTTATGGAGACCCTGTAGGGTTTTCAAGGCAAGAGATGTTCAGAGTTGGTTTGCCATTGCCTGCCTTTGCTTAGCAACTCTGGACTTCCTTGGTGATCTCCCATCCAAATACTAACCAGGGGTGATCCTGCTTAGCTTCCGAGATCTGATGAAATCAGGCTAGCCTGGGCTATCCAGGTCAGGTAGAGTTTATCATTATCGATATATTTAATTCTCAGCATGGCCAAATTTGTAGATACTTAATTTGAGAGACTGGAGCCATGAACAGACAAGACAGATCTTAAAACAACCCTGAAAAACGACACAGGTTTGCAGAAAAATCTGAAATCTAAAAAAATTAAGTGAGTTAGGAGCCCCGTGGTGCAGAGTGGTAAGCTGCAGTACTGCAGTCCAAGCTCTGCTCATGACCTGAGTTCGATCCCTACGGAAGTTGATTTCAGGTAGCCGGCTCAAGGTTGACTCAGCCTTCCATCCTTCTGAGGTTGGTAAAATGAGTACCCAGCTTGCTGGGGGTAAAGGGAAGATGACTGGGGAAGGCACTGGCAAACTACCCCGTAAAAAAAAGTCTGCCTAGTAAACGTCGAGATGTGACGTCACCCCATGGGTCAGGAATGACCTGGTGCTTGCACAGGGGACCTGTACCTCTTTTTAACCACCCCAATAATAAAGGTAGCACCTGTAGCTTTAAGGAACGGATGCCCTCAGTGGCCATTGCTTAGGCAACCACAACAGTATTGCTAGCCTTCAAGGCTTTGCTTCTGTCAATAAAAGACAGGGGGAGTTGTTTTGCCCTTTCAGAGAGGACTCATTGGGGCCAGACCTGGCAGCAATCACCAACCTACTTTCTATCACCTAACTTGCATGATTCACCCAGGCCTGGCTTCTTTCTACTGAAGATGGGGGTGGGTAAAAAGTAGGTTGGTGGATGACTGAGAAGGAGATAAGCAGAAAAAGGAAAGAGGATATGAAGGTTGCCAGGAGGAGGAAAAGAGAGAAAAAATGCAGAGAGGGGGAACCAGGAGAAAGTGAGGTGCCCCACAAAAGTCCTTCTGGGTTCTGTACCATGCAAGCAGGCATGGTCCAGTGGCTGGCACCACACAACTAGGACATCGTTTTCCTAGGTAGAGGCTTTGGGTGGGGGAGCTGACAGGGGACAGATAAAGGTAGGTTGGCTATTGAGTAGGAAGGAGAGAAGCAAAGAGGAAAAGCAAAGAGACTATGGGGGTTTCAGGGAAGGGAAAGGGGAAATAATGGGGGAGAAGAAAATGAGGCTTCTCACAAGTCCTTGTGGGTCCCCCACTTGTATATTCAAACATTCTTGTTAGTCAGCAGTATGTGAATGCATTATTAATTTTATGTATTTAGATGTGTTTTTCACATTTCTTCTTCATGATTAATTTTTTAAACAAATATTTAAAAGGTGACAAAATCCATTCCAATGAAATTACAGAACAACCATATTACAGCCGTGGGTGCCGTTTACCAGCTTCGGCTGGTTAGCGAGCTTTGGCATTTTAGAGTCATAGAATCATAGAATTATAAAGTTGGAAGTGACCACCAGGGTAATCTAGTCCAACCCCCTGCACAATGCAGGGCATTCACAACTACCTCCCCCACCCCACACCCCCAGTGACCAGAAGATGGGCAGAAAAGATCTGGCTACTGTGGTGCATGCCCTGGTTACATCTAGATTACATTATGGCAATGTGCTGTAAGTGGGTTTGCCCTTGAGAAGTAATTAGGAACTTCAAGTGGCACAGAATGCCACAGCCAGTATGTTGACTGGAGTGTATCGTAGGGACCATATCCAGTCTTGGTCCATCTACACTAGCTTCCAATTTGTTTCTGGCCACAATTCAAGGTGTTAGTCTTGACCTTCAAAACCCTATACCATTTGGGACCAGCATACCCAAAGGACCACCTTTGGTGGTCGACCTCTATGGTCATCAGGTGCCGCTGACTTCTGAGATTAGGCAGGTGCCAATTCGGGAGAGGGTCTTCTTGATCATACCACCAAAGCTTTGGAACTCTCTCCCCAGAGAGTCGGTCTGTTCCCTTCTGTTGCCATCTTCTGCCAGTGCTTAATGGAGACTTTTGTTTCATTTGGTGTTCCCTCAATGATACCTCCCTAACCAATGTTTTTATGCTTTGTATGTATTTTAACTGTTTTTATTGTTTTAATTATGTGTACTGGGGGTTGGTTTTAATGGTTTTAAAATGTGATTTTATCTTATGTTTTACATTGTTAGTTTTAACAATGTAAAACTAACATTGTTTTACATTGGCAGGATATAAATTTATAAATACATAAAATTTATAAATACATAAATAGAATCATATGATAAACCAAAATATTGCTACATTTATTAACATAATTAAAAGGCCACTAGAAAAAGGAACATCTTACATATTTCCTAAAAGTAGGGAAGCAAGGGCACAGACGAACCTTTGGCAATCAAGGAATCACCACTATAAAGGCTGTTGCCTAAATGGTGATATCTGGAGCAGGATAATTCTTTGAAATTTAAGTGTTTGTGTTTATATAGGATTTTAATATAATAAAGCTGTAATTCCCAAAAAAACATTCTTAAGAATAAATTGATGGGATTTAGTCTTGAGCGCACAATTATGGGACAGAGCCTTTGCTCCACTCTTGATATTTATTCTAATTTCTTTTCATAAATCTGCCTGGCTGATAGGATCATTCTCTTCCACTACATTACACACACCCCAGCCACAGTTCTCAAATGCAATGAACTCTTTCATCAGCAACATGTTTACATGTTGTGAAAGGCTGTGCTTAGCTTCCCAAATTCAGTCAATGAATTTTGAAAATGAACCGTTCCAAAATACTGGTGCACAATTTTTCATGCAGTAGATGGCACTGTTTAGCCTTGAAATAGGAAAGGAATCTACTGATAAATTATATCTGTGCCACAATGTTGAAATGCCTGGTGAAAAATTAGTGCAGAGTGTTCTTGATGTTTAGGTCATTTCACTTAGAACATAAAATGGCGCTTATCTTTTCATGAGCTCTTACCATATCTGTATCCTAGGTTGATGGACTATGAAGAACATCTTAAAAATATTGTACATGGCAAAGGATATTTAGAAGATATGGCAACATCCTGCATAAATAATTAAGGGTTCTGAATGTGGTGGTTGGTTTATCAACAAAGGAATTCTGTTGACAGTTAAAGAGAACATCTTTTCTTTTGCATCTTCTCAAAAATGTTGAACCTATGTATATACTTCCAAGTCACAATTAGGTACGAATTTAGGCAAATTTAATTATTTGAATGGGCTTCAGTATTCCTCGCTGTGTTGGATAGAATCATAGAGGTGGAAGGGGCCAACCAGGTCATCTAGTCCAACCTCCTGCTCAGTGCAGATCAGCATAGAACATCTCTGACAAGTAGATGTTCACTCACTGCTTGAAGACTGCCAATGAGGGGGAGCCTCACCACCTCCCTAGGCAGCCAATTCCACTGCTGAACTACTCTTACAGTAAAAAAATTCCTAATATGCAAACAGTATCTTTCTGCCCATAATTTAAACTCATTATTGCAAGTCCTGTCCTCTGCTGCCAAAACAGCTCCTTGCCCTCCTCTAAGTGACAGCCCTTCAAATACTTAAAAAGAACAATCATGTCCCCCCTCAACCCCCTCTTCTCCAGACTGAACATTCCCAAGTCCCTCAGCCTTTCCTCGTAGGGCTTCGTCTCCAGGCCCCTGATCATTCTTGTCACTCTTCTCTGCACCCGCTCCATTCTGTCCACATCCTTTTTGAAGTGAGGCCTCCAGAACTGCACACAGTACTCCAGGTTCGGCGTGACCAATGCAGTGTATACCGTGACTATGATATCTTGTGAGTTGGATGTTATGCCTCTTTTGATACACCCCAAAATCGCATTAGCCTTTTTTTTGCTGCTGCATCACACTGGCTGCTCATGTTTAGCTTATGGTTCATCCATACCCCAATATCTTGCTCACATACACTGCTAGCCCCCATCCAGTATGTGTACGTCTCACTTTTTGTTACCCAGATGTAGAACTTTGCACTTGTCCTTGTTGAATTGCATCTAGTTCACATCCACACACTTTTCCAGTGTGTTCAGATCTCATTGAATTCTATGTCTATCTTCTGGTGTGTTCACTGCTAATCCCAATTTGGTGTCATCTGCAAATTTAATGAGTAAGTCCCTCCACCCCTCATCCAGATGATTTATAAAAATATTGAAAAGTACTGGGTCCAGAACTGAGCCCTGTGGCACCCCACTGGTCACCTTCTTCTAGGGTTCCCAGGTCCCCCCTCTCCTCCGGAGGGAGGTTTTTGTGGTGGAGGTGAGGGAAAGATGACGCGCGCAGCCACGCCAACGCGATCGCATCACTTCCAGGTGTAAACGCATTGCAAGGGGCCATTTACTACTCAAACTCCCAGTTGCAATGTGGCGCTTCCAGGTGTAAACTGGAAGTGATGTGGCGCGGTGGGCAGGCGAGCGTGCACTCATTGACCACTGACCCTCAGCTGGTCAGCAGGCAGCCAGGTGGATTGGTGGGGGTTTGCCCACCACCACCTGGCAATTGGCAACCCTACCTCCTTCCATTCAGATGAAATGCCATTGACAACTACCCTTTGAGTGCTGTTCTCCAACCCCATCCCACCTAACTATCCTAGAGTCCTGTCCACAGTCCTTCAGTTTACCCATCAGAATATCATGGGGAACCCTATCAAAAGCTTTACTGAAAGGTAAACAACATGAACAGCATTCCCTTGATTCAGTAAGCTTGTCACTCAGTCAAAAAAGGAAACAAGGTTGGTCTGACAGGACCAGTTGTGGACAAATCCATGCAGACTTCCCTGGATCACCAAGTTGTCCTTTAGATGCTCACACACTGATCCCTTTATAATCTGCTCAGGTATCTTCCCTGGGACAGAGGTCAGACTGACTGGCCTGTAGTTTGCTGCATCATCCCTCCTCCCTTGTTTGAAAACTGGGATAACATTTGCCCTCCTCCAGTCTTGGGGCACATCTCCCATCCTCCAAGAGGTCTGGAAGATACTCTTGATACAGCAAGATACAGTAAAACCATCAAACATATACTCAACAGACTAAAACAATTAAAATAATCCCCACAAATCCATCAATTATAGTTACAATTACAGCAGATGGCGCTCCTCCTTGGAGCATAGTAACCCCTGTGGGGCATGACAAAACAGTAGGGTCCCCCCATATTATTTGATGGCAATCAAAAAAAGAACAGGGGGGGGGGTAGTAAGGAGACCAGCACTGATGAAAACCGTAGCTGCCCTCAACTATAGGCCTGGCAGTACATCTCCATTTTACAGCCCCTGCAAAAATCTTTTAAGATTCTGCAGGGCCCTGGTCTCATTGGAAAGGGAGTTCCACCAGGCTGGTCTCATTGGAAAGGAAGTTCCCCCAGGCTAGTCAAGGACAGCCAATACTCTTTGGGCCAGGGACCACTAGCAAGTTGTTATTAGTAAAGTGTAATGCTCTCTGGGGGACATACGAGGAGAGGCGGTCCCACAGATACGATGGATGGTGTTAACATGTGATAATTCACTCTTGAGGTAGGGTTGCCAGCCTCCAAGTGAGGCCTGGAGATCTCTTGGGATTAGAACTGATCTCCAGGAAACAGAGATCCGTTTCCCTGGAGAAAATGCTTTGGAGGATAAACTGTATGGCATTATACCCTACTGAGATTCTGCCTCTCCCCAAACCCCTCCCTTCCCAGGCTCCACCCCCAAAATCTCCAGGTATTTCCCAACCCGGAGTTAACAACCCTGTCTCCAGGAGTTAAATTCTTTGGATTCATAAAGAAAGCATTTTTATTTAGTTTTTTTAGAGTGCACTTTAGTTGTACTTAGATGAGCCCTATATTTTCCTACAGCAAGACACATGTGATTTGTTAAAATGTGTAGTCACTTGAAAATGGATGAAAATCCTATATATTCAAAGCACTTTGTTTTTATACTCATAAATTATATTGGAATTCTCTGGGGGGTTTTTTTTTTCAGGCAATGGGCCCCACCATGATCGATGCAGTGTTTATAACCCAAGCAACTTGGTTGATGGAGTTTACTGCCTCCCAATAGGGCACTGGATTGAAGTTTCTGGACATACTGATGAGATGAAACATACAACTGACTTTTATTTTAATATAGCTGGACATCAAGCTATTCACTACTCCAGGTAAAAATACATAGAGAATGCATTTCTAATTATCTTAGTTTTTTACAGTATTTGAGGAAGAAGATAGAAGGGAATTAACGGCATGATATTAAGCATATTTACTCAAAACAAGCTCACACTTCCTAGGACTAACTCCGCAGTAATTGTGCCTAGGATTGATGGCATAACTCTTTGGCTATTTATGCTTGGGTATTTAACATCGCAATGCCCATGGGACTGCTTCAGGGCTTCGTTTGGATTATGCTTGATTTTTCCGACCATCAGAAGTAACTTCACTGTTGCCTTGCACTTGTCCTGCTGTTTCAGGAACCTGTTTTAACACAAATTTAAAGTTTGCCTTGATCCCAAATCAAGGCAAATCAGTGCCATTTTCATGCATAGGCTTTCCTTCTGGTTTCTTTCCTCACACCCCCATTCTCTTTTGTCCCACCCATATCCAACTCCTTCCTGTCAACGCCATTTTAATTTTTGCAAGTGCCTGAAGCGGGAAGCTTATTTGGTCACTACATGTCCCAGTCTTATTTTCAAAAAAATTCTCTGCAGTTATAAAGACAATTTATAACTTACAATTTATATAATGAAAGGAGTTTAACAGATACACACCTGTATTTCTAGTGACCTTGGAAGACAGTTTTTGAATATATGAAAAATTAAACAAATGATATGATTTACTCAGAAGAAGAAGAGTTGGTTTTTATATGCCGATTTTCTCTACCACTTAGGGCAGAATCAAACTGGCTTACAATCGCCTTCCCTTCCCCTCCCCACAACAGACACCCTGTGAGGTGAGTGAGGCTGAGAGAGCATGACTTGCCCAAGGTCACCCAGCTGGCTTCTTGTGTAGGAGTGGGGAAACAAATCTGGTTCACCAGATTAGCCTCCGCCATTCATGTGGAGGACTGGGGAATCAAACCCAGTTCTCCAGATCAGACTCCACCGCTCCAAACCACCGTTCTTAACCACTACACCACGCTGGCTCCTACGCTCACTGGGAAGGTCAATAGTTAGGAATTGGTCAGTATAAAAATCTGGTCAGGTATTTTCCTTATGGAATTCTAAAAACTTCTGACATCATGCCAAATGACAGTAAAAATAGTTAGTGGTATGCTTATTTTAACAATGAATGCTGTTCACTTTATTTAACGCTGTTTGCTTTATTTGAATATCAAAGGGCAGTCCTTCAAACTTTCCAGTGTAGAATACATATATTATGTCTGGTCAACAAGATTCTGAATAGCATTCTATACCACCTGCAGACTCGAAGCTGATTCAACATGTTGACTGATACTGGTAATAACAAATGTCAGGTGTTGACCCATAGAGCGAATAAATAGGAAAAACAAAGAGAGGAGATAAGAAACTTGCTGTCAGGCAGAAATGATCCAAGTCACAAGCTGACAGCAGAAATAGAACCCAGAGTCATATTCACAAAGCTAGGCAGCAGTAAGTATCAGATTGGAAGACAGGTACAATACCAGGAGCCTGTCACTTGGAGATAAGCAAAGGTTGTTTCTTGTAAATTAGGCCAAAAAGTTGTAATAATGCAGGTGCAAAATGCTTCCTGGCAACCCGTGGGACTGAGGATGAGTAACATAAAACAAACTGGGTTGGAGCTATGAGTGCACCATATGGCAAAACTTGCTCTTTAAATATTATTCTCTGTGAAATTTGGTTGAGTTGCAACTAATGCCTAGAAAACGTTATATAGTAAAACAGAAGGAATACCATGTCACTATTTTGCATAATAATTCTCATGTGTGAAGGAGAAACCACTAGTATATGTATAGCTATAGAAAAGACAGATTTGCCACTTTGTCTGTACTAAGGAGCCAGCCCTTGGTAAAGGAGAAGACTCAAATTAAGATTTAATAAAATGTGAACTTTTTGATAGGCTTGGTTTGTTTAAAGTCTGTGTAAAAGCCACAGCAATATATATATTGCTTTTACTGGAATTATAAGGTTATTTGGGTGGGAAAGTTAGAGAGAGAGAGAGAGAGAGAGAGAGAGAGAGAGAGAGAGAGAGAGAGAGAGAGAGAGAGAGAGAGAGAGAACTTTCCCACCCAAATAACCTTGCAATTCCAGTCTAGTTCTAATTACACAGAACGGTAAATAGCCCATTCCCATATGCTCTAATAGTCATGGGAAGCCAGGTTAAGCGGGGACTGGATGAGCATCGGGGTACAGGCGCAAATCTTCACCAGCTATGTGGACAATAACTTTCTTCTGCATGGAGATCTGTGTTGCTAAATCTGAGGTTTTGTGTTTCAGGCACAAGATACTTCAAATGAAGACCAAAAACTAGTAATGGTTTAAAATAGCACAGGGACCACTACATAGTAGCCTCCAATCCAGATGCAGCCATTAGATAACCGTTGGGTGATCCACCAGATTCTAGTCACACTCTCAGTCCAACCATTGCAGTTCCAAAGAATCAATGGCAGCATCCCTACAGATTCTTGACAACATGGCCTTCATGCAGGATGGGAATGCCACCTTGGAGACTGGTATCAGTAGTTTTCAAGATTGCTTTGTTACTTACCTCAAATAGAGTCTTCTGCTCAAAAGACGTTAGCTTTTATCTCTCTGAGAAGCTGATGTGAATTTTTTTTATGGTAAAAGATTTTTGTGGTACAGTAGTTTCGATTTAGTTTCTGTCATGCCTCTTTGCTTTGCATCTACAAAATCCATGGAGTCAGATTATATTGAAGGCTTATAATGGTCCTATTCATCATTAATAAAATTCAAGTCACCACTGAATTATGCAACCTGAACCTCTGGAAGAAAAACTGTCTGTTTTTGTTTGATTTGAGTAGAGTATAAACAATGGGAGTGGGTGGGGGCGGAATTCAGCTGTTTAAAGAAAAATAACCTTTGTGCAAAGTGTCACCCTGGAGTGGTTTTTTTAATAACCTCAACGATGGTGAGGAAAGGGATGACTTTTAAGTGGAATTCAGTGAGCTGTGCCATTTGAGCAGAAACCTAAAATGATGCCCTGTGGTTAAATAATTAATTAGGAGCAGAGCTAAGATACCTAGTGGGATTTCTCCTTTGGAACTAAATTCTGAGGTCCATTTTCCTCTCTTTGGCTATAGGAATTCAATAGCAACTGCCTCAGTAACAAGGCTCAAAAATAATGAGCTACAGAGGAAAAGGAATTGATTGTATGTAAGTTTTAAAGAGAGTCTGAATACAGGCTCTCATTTAAAACAGGGGACAAGACTTGGGTTGCTTTTAATGCATGCTAATGGGTTTATCCTGGGCTTTTGGAAGATGGTGGAAATTTTGCCATTGATTTCAGACTGAATAGCACTGACCCTCCTAATGACTTATGAAAGTTAAACATATTCCGTATGTCATTTAACAATTAAATGGCCCAAATAAGTAACTAACAACGCAGTCCTATGCTGAGTCATCCCAGTCAAAGCCTACTGAAGTCAACTGACTTCAACTGGAGTAACTTTGCATACCATTGTGCTGTAAATGACAAAAGTAGCATAGATCAGAGTTATATAAAGTAATGTCTCCATAAAGACTTATGCAGTTATTATTATGGTGTAGTCTTAAAACTACTTGTAGGTAATCTGCAGCTTGGTCCTATGGACCTTTACTTAGAAGTCACACTGAGGTAAAGTTTCTGAATATGGTTCTATTTAAAATCATCCATATAAATCAGGACTTATTCCAAAGTAAGAGCATATAGAATTTATTTTATTTAGGAGGCTTTCCTCCTAAGAGCCCAAAATGATTGATTACATATCAGTGAAATAAATAAATATGTGGCAAAAACACCACACACACACAAAGATTGGGTTGGTTGTCATCACTATGTGGATTTCTGTATTATTTCTGTATTACAAGATCTGTATTATTTTATCTAAGACTCTGGAAGTTTCTGTAGGTGTCTTAAATGGGTATTTTGTGTTTAAGTAACTGAGGGGGGAATCCACAAAAGACACAAGTGATGCTGCCCAACTAGCTGGAGGGGCTGACCTGCCTGCCATGGATGGAAGAAAGTTATCTTTAGCAATTCTTAAAGAATTTGGGAATTCACTTGGAACCAGCTTTATTGTTGGAAAAGCAGGTTGATGTGGTTGCTAAGAACATTTTTTTCCAATTACATCTGTCTCATAAACTGTGCTGTTACCTAGACTCTTCTGATTTACGCCCACTGATGTATGTTACTATAACATTCATTGCAAAACATTTGTATGAGGAGCTGCCATTAATGACAACTTGGAAGCTTCAATTAATTCAGAATTCAGCAACCCATTAGATAACTGGATGTAGTTGTTTGCAGCTTAAAATACCTGTTCTTAAATGGCTGCATTGGCCTATTTTCTTTTAATTCAGTTTAAAATACTGGTTCTTAACTTTACAGCTTTTCAAACCTTCTACATGAAATGACTGCACAGTGAAGATCCACTGATATTATCTGAAGAAGTGAGCTGTAGTCCATCAAAGGTTTTTTCTTCAGATAATATCAGTGGATCCTCACTGTGCAGTCATTTCATGTAGAAGGTTTGAAAAAACGAACAGCAGGGTCAAGGGGCTGTGAAAGAATGAGGCATAAAGTCAAATGTATTTAGCTACAACTCAAACCTAATCAGGAGAAACCCCTTCAGTAGTTCTACTAAGCTAGTTAATACCTGTAATAGATAGAGAGTCACAGGTTTCATTAACAGCTTTCACACTGTCTCTAGTAATACTGATACAGAGTATGAACACAAAGATACATATCAGCATTCTTTCTCTATGCCTCTTCTTCCTCACTATTTCTGGAAACACAAGAGCTCACAGTGGGCTGCTCTTTTCAGCCACCTCATATGCAGTTGATCACTTGTCATGCAAAAAAGTTCAGATTCTGGTGGGCAACAAAACCTACAGATGAGACTACATTATGTCATTGATTTGTATAATAAAAAGGTAAAGGTCTCCTGTGCAAGCACCGGGTCATTCCTGACCCATGGGGTGATGTCACATCCCGACGTTTACTAGGCAGACTTTGTTTTACAGGGTGGTTTGCCAGTGCCTTCCCAGTCATCTTCCCTTTACCCCCAGCAAGCTGGGTACTCATTTTACTGACCTCAGAAGGATGGAAGGCTGAGTCAACCTTGAGCCGGCTACCTGAAACCAACTCCCGTTGGGATCGAACTCAGGTCGTGAGCAGAGCTTGGCAGTACTGCGGCTTCCCACTCTGCGCCACGGGGCTCCTTGGTCTGTATATTGGCCTGGAATTATTTAAAGCTTTTGTATTTTAGCAGGTAAAGCTGCAGCCTGCATGTAGTTTACCAGAAAACAAACTTACATGCTCTGTTTAGTTTCCCTATAAGACTTTAGAACAATGTTGTATTGTTTCTGAAGTAAACAAACATTACAGAATTATTGCTATCTTTCCCCAAGAGACTTCTTGTTTTTGTAGAATAAGGAAAAAACAAAATCCCAAGCAGTTGAATTGCAGCTCTGTTTGTAGAGAATGTGCTTAAGAGGCCTATTGTTTTTTTAAAAAATCTCCCATTTCCAACTTTAATTGTATGCAGTGGGAGATTTTACTGTGATACTCAGGGGGCCAGATATATAACTCCAATAACAGTTAAGAATGTTTTTCAAATCCTCTGCGAACTATGATCAAAACTGAGCTCTGTCAGTTTGCCAATCTGCATGAAACATGTATTTCATTTTCTTTTTATTGGTTAAGCAACACTGAGAACTTGAAAATCATGATGTGTCTCATTCCACATTCTTCCCCCAAACCATTTTAACAGGGTTATATATTAACAGATAAAAATGTGAAGAAGTTTGAAAGAAACTGCATTTTCTCACATTAAAATTAAACCCACGAAAAGGGGCCATGGTGATACATACTTCATTGCAATAAAGGAGAAATTAACCCTTCCCATAAGAAGTTCAACACCAAGCCGTGCTGCTGCACAACAGTATAGAAATACTGGGAAATACATCCCACCCAACAGGGTAAATTAACAAAATGCAGCCTCAGTGCTAACCAGAGAAATGTAAGAAGGTTGTTCCATAACCAATGCACAATAACTGGGAAGGCCCTGATTCTTTGCCCACCCTTCCTACTTCAGAAAGTGGAAGCATCCAGAAGAGGGCCTGTAAAATTGTCCTAAAAACCTGGCAGTCTCATATGTGACCCAGTAGTCCTTTATCAGTGAAATCATAGGAATACTTTCTTGGGAGTAAACTCCATTGAATAGAGCTGAATAAAATTGTGAGTAGACCTTCTTAGGATGACATAAGTATCTTGATCCTGAGCTCTTTAGAGAGCAATACTAAGTAGGTCTACTCAGAACCCTACTCAGTTCTATTCAGTGGGGCTTACTTCCAAGAAAGTGTTATTAGGATTGCCCTGCTGATGTAGTAATCACTAGTTCTGGCTGGTAATGCAAATGATTCAACCAATGTAGTTCTTTTAAAGGTAGCAAAATATGATTTGCAAACAATGCAAGTCAGAAATCTTGCTGCCGTACTTGGTACCAGTTAAAACCTCTAAAAGATCTTCAAAGGCACCCCACACAGTACACATTACATTAACCTAAACCAGATGTAACCAGAATGTGAATAACCATAGTCAGGTGTTTTTTTCTCAAGGAGAGAAATGTGTAGCCTTATAATGCTAATGTATACCTCCTTCTAATGATATATATCTCAATTAAATATTTCCTCTTTCATACTTTAGCTGGGATTTTTAAATATATTTCTTTCTTGAAGTCAGTAAATATAAGAGTCTTCAAACACTTTTAAATTTTGGTATATGCATACCAATATATCTTTCTTATCTTTTGATTCTTGGTCTTTAGTTTTCTTCTCTTATGTCGCCAAATTGAGACAAAATCTTCATAAACTGCTCACCTGGTAGATCACGAAACAGGACTTTTGGATGTTGCAAAACACTGAGTTTTTAAATGATGGCATATTGTTCCATAGTTGTGGTGTTCAGTGGTGATGACGAAAACAGGCATCTCTTTTTAGTCGCCAAGTATGTTCCCACGTGATTATTCCAGATAAGTAGACTAAATTGCATCTAAGAAGAAAATATGCCAGTCCTTAATTACTTTCTATCATGGTGCCACCAATAGTGAAAAGAGGGGGAAATAAACATAGAAAATGTATTGTAGCCTAATTCATTCCATTAAATTAAAAACCCTGCAGTAAAATTGTCTTATACTATGTGGTTTCAGTAGTGAGTAAGAAAGATTCTAAATACTGAATCCTGTTCATCCTGAAATAGATCAAAATAATGATGAGCATTCACAAATTTTACAGCTGTGCTGTTTTAGTAATGTATAAGTTCTTCATTAATCAATCCCTTTCTTCAACTAGGTTGCTGCTGTTTCTGCATGTCTGCTAAAGTTTACATAAAATCTGCATGCTGATGCAGATCATACTGCTGGCAAGTGTCTGCATCTTCCTTCATCAATTAGATTAGCATTACACCTCACAGGGCCATCCTCTAAGAAGGTTTGTACAGATGTCTTGGCACAACAATTTCATTGCAAAAGGACCAACCAAATCCTTTTTATCACCTCCTAAGAGGCCCTGGCATTGCACAGGTGGATCTACTATGAAACTAAAGAAGCTTAAGCTTCAAGGCCCCTAATCCTGGAGGGGCCCTGAAGCAACTTTTTTTTTAATGAGTGAATTTTTCAACAAAATCAGTGGAGTCTTTTTAACTGTTTGTTATTAAAATAAGGCTATTTTAGTGAAAGAATCATAAGCCAATGGGTTGAAGTACTTAATATTGACCTTAGAATATGCTCTAATACCCATTTCATATGGCCTCAAAATGTCCCTGTAATTGGTCAAATTTCAAATTTTTCTTGGGGACTTGCAGCGCCCGAACTCCCAGCTGTATGGGCTTGCTGAGCTCGCCAGAATCTATTCATAGCCTACGTTTTGGCAGCTGGATCCTCAAATCCTTTGTTGATGCACGGCTTAATAATTCTATAGCTCAGCCCTTAGGCTAGAACCAATCAGAGCCATAAAAAGACATCTGAATCCTCAATTCAGGCTGCACTCATCTCGCTTGTGCATTTTAATACCAAACAAAATCAGATTTTCATCTCTTTATCCTAACAAGCCCCCTCTGATGACCTTCTACCTCTCTTAGAGAATGAACCAATGAATCTGCCATAGAACAACCCCACTGAAGAAGATAACAGTGCTTACCCAGACCTCATAGCTGGTGGGGGCTCACTGCACGGCCCATTTTAAAGGATTCCACCCCACCCCCCTGTTCTCTGCCATTTGGGCCTCAAGGTCCTTGCAAGGTCCCAAAAATGTATGTCCCCCATTGCATAGGACCCTTGCAGTGCATGATGGTATTCTCACTGAGCGCCCTAAACTATTTTTTAAAAATCATCTATGAATGTCAGGAAGCCAAAATTGGTTATCAAAATTGAAATCAATGGACTTAGGCATGCCAAGAGATCAGATCAATTGTGCTTACCATGTGAACATTTCTAAGACACTGGAAGCATGCTTGCCAAGTGCAATTCAAAGCGACTTCAGGAGAGACTGAATCAGAATACTTGATTGGCCAAGCAGAGATCTGTAGTTCCTAAAAGCTTAGGGGCTGATTAAGTAGATAAAGGAAGAATTCATTGCTATTAAAAAGTGCATTGGCTTTCAACTAAACAAAATCAGCAATTTAAACAAATTTAATGGCAGGTGAATAGCTTTATTGCCAATTTCTTTTGCAAAAGAACTTAGTTTTGGAAAGTATTTAGCCTTAACCATAGGTGATGGCCATATAGTGTCTCATTATAGATAAGCAATTTAAATGTACCACTTAAAGTCTTCCTACACAGACCTACTTTTACAAGCCTTCTGGACAGGGATGAGTTGCTCTTGGGACTAGAAGGAATTTTATGAGCCTGATAATTTTTTTAATGCTTCATAGTGGCAGTGTACAATGTCAGAACAGCAATGATCTTTTACAGCTTTGGGCCCACAACATCTCTTTGGGTAAGATGATGATTCAAATGTGTATTGATTAAATAAAAGAATTTGTAGCTTCAGCGGTATCTAGAGTGAATTTTCGAATTTAATTAAGAGTGTGCAAAGTTGGGAATGGATTCATTCAAGCATTCATGCTTTAGCTTCATTAAAATAATTAAAAGGATAGAGACAGACAAAAACTAGTTGTGCATTTCTGTGTTTACTCTGCCTATGTTGGCTCCTCTTTCAGAATGTTACTGACCGCCCAATCTCCAGTCGTGATTGAGAAAAAAGGATGTCAATTTCTGTACAGGTCTAAGATCAAATTGTTTCACATCCAGTGTCATGGAGAGAGAAAGTATGCCTAGCCTGATGAGGCATGTGTGGAGGAATTTGTTCTCAGGCACTTACTTGAGAATGTCTGGTCATCAGTGGGAATCCTTGTCCCTATGAGTATCCAAGACTGAACGGATACCTTTAAGAGCTGCCTTGCTATTCAGTCTTTGTAGCAGGCTTCTGTTTTCAACCAGTGTCAAAAAAGATGTTGCTTACAATTGGTAGCCAACATTTTGGGTCGGTATGAAGTACAGCAAGAGTAATGTTCACTTTTCTCTGTTTTCTTGATTTGCTATGATACGTATGCTTCCGTTTTATGTATCTCAGTTTCCATTAATATTTGGTACTAATTTAGAGTAGGATCATACATTAGATAGATATAGGAAAAGAAGCAGAGAAATCTTGTGCTTTTTTCTTTCTCATGGAAAGTGGGACTTGCAGACATTGGTGTGAGAGCATTAAGTGGCAGTAAGTGTTTATGGCTTAAGTGGTTGAATCATTTAACCACATAATATTGTGGTTATAGCGGTCAAGTATCACACTTCAAAATTTGCTTTTGTTCTGGAGAATCCATTTTGATGGCCTCTACTCAAATTGCTTCTAAGCAAAGCATCAGGAAAGGCCAAGATCCCAGGAACTGTTATGATGACTAGATCAGAGATAACCAAATGGCAGGATTAAGTTTGTACCATTATTGTGTCCAGCAACTCATTCTCATATCAGTTTTTGGCCCTAATCAGTGTGGGAGAACAGAATAGGATGCCATGAAGGCTGGATTTTTTTTCTGCTGTTTTGTCTACTCCAAACATATATGCGAATTACCAGGCTTAGAATAGGAGTTACCAGGCTAGGAATTACCAGGCTTTGAATTAGGAGAAGAAAACAACAAACCCAATTGCTTTTGTGTGGATGGGTCAAAACAGATTAGATGACCAGGTTAATAGCAGCCAGGGGAGAGATCAGTTTCAGTAGGAGAAACCATACATGGGTTAAACTCTCTGTATATTAAAGAATTAAACTCTGTCTCTATAGCACCACTTGGTTGAAATTTATAAGATGATGAAAAGTTCTGCTCATAGTTCTCCCAACATCTCTTCTGTTATGACCTTTAGACTGAGCAAGGGATTCAAAAGAAAAAGGTAAAACACAATTCCTCTGTCCCTCCCCCTATACATGCCCGAGCAGATGTTAAATATGAGGCAGGCTCCTAAGCTTAGAAAGTTGTAGATGATCTATAGGTTTTCTATTGCCGTGAAGCCTCTTTCAGGCATGCAGACCAGCACATGGCAATGGCTGCCTCCTACAGACCTCAGGCAAAAGTTTTGTCTGCTTCAATGGAGTCAGCACAAAAAAAACCCTCCTCCTTGCTCTCAGGAGTTTGATCATCTCCCTTTGTCCTTCCACTGACCACGTCAGGTCAGATCAAAGAATCTTTTCCTGAAGTTTCCAAGAGATTTTTCTGGAAGACTTTGTGAAGACTTAATTCTTCCAAATCTCTGTTCCCTGCTAGTTATCACTGTGGGGGGAGGTGGGGAGACCTGGATCATCCCATTGTCTCTAGCTAGACTTTTTGTTTTTTTGTTTTCCTCCCATCCGAATACTAGCCAGGGTCAGGGCTGAGAGTATGTGACTGGCCCAAGCTAAACCTGTTAGCATTTCTAAAAGGGTGGCTGAAGTGAGGCCGGAAAGCAGTTGAGCTGAATTCCCCCCTCCTGCCTGTTCTCAGCCAAATGAGAAAGACTTTTTAAAATGCAAAGTGAAGGTTTTGCTTGGTTCAAACCTCCAAAGAAAAATGCATTTTTTCACAGTAAGTAATGGGACAAGCTCAGACAGATGATGTTATAGCATGATCTATGTCATGTTACCATTGGTTATGGGTAATGATCTATTAGGAAAAATCAAATGCATAATTATAGAATGAGGGAGACTTGTTTGAGCAGTAGTGTGTGTGAAAAGGATCTTGGGGTCTTAGTAGACCAAACACTGAACATGAGTCAGCAGTGTGATGCTGTAACTAAAAAGGCAAATGCAGTCTTGGGCTGCATCAACAGAAGTATAGTGTCCAGATCATGCAAAGTGATGGTATCGCTTTACTCTGCTCTGGTTAGACCTCACCTAGAGTACTGTGTTCAGTTTTGGGCACCACAATTTAAGAAAGATGTAGACAAGCTGGAACGTGTCCAGAGAAGGGCAACAAAGATGGTGAGGGGTCTGGAGACCAAGTCCTATGAGGAAAGGTTGAAGGAGCTGTGTATGTTTAGCCTGAAGAGAAGACTGAGAGGGGATATGATAACCATGTTCAAGTACTTGAAGGGCTGTCATATAGAGGAGGGGCCGAGTTGTTTTCTGTTGCTCAAGAAGGTCGGACCAGAACCAACGGGTTGAAATTAAACCAAAAGAGTTTCCGTCTAGACATTAGGAAGAATTCTCTAACAGAGCGGTTCCTCAGTGGAACAGGCTTCCTCGGGAGGTGGTAAGCTCTCCTTCCCTGGAGGTTTTTAAGAAGAGGTTAGATGGCCATCTGTCAGCAATGCTGACTCTGTGACCTTAGGCAGATGATGAGAGGGAGGGCATCTTGGCCATCTTCTGGTCACTAGGGGTGTGGAGGAGGGGGAGGTAGTAGTGAATTTCCTGCATTGTGCAGGGGGTTGGACTTGATGGCCCTGGTGGTCCCTTCCAACTTTATGATTCTATGATTCTACTTGGACTGTTGAAATAGGAGGTAGGCTGGCTCATGAGGCCTAAACTGCTATAAGGGTGAGGTTGGTTTTTCACCTGACTGTACCAATGAGAACCATGGCACATTGTGAACAATATGTTAGTAGAATGAGGTGTTACAACTGCAGACAATATCAATCTATATTGCAAGTACTTCTGTATGTAAATAACATCTAGTAAATTAGCATAGCTGGGAGAGGTGTTTAAGCATAGCTGTCTCAGCAACATATAAAGAGTTTTTTAATGGAGAGTTTTCAAAAATATGACCACCTCACCACACTCACATTCAGTCCGAAGCAAGACCATCCAGAATTCTACAACCTTCTACAGACTTCAGAAAACAGTTCTAAAATGTTTTGGCTGGGTCAGTCAAGCACCTTTGTATATTGCAATAACAAAGTGTGTTCTCATTTGTTAATTGTGTTCAGAGATCATTACTTTCTTTCCATGCTTTTACCTTCCAGAGAGTTGTTCTCCCAGGAAAGCCATCAGGGATGCAAAGCTGTCATCTCACATCGTTTCGCATTCTCCAGTTTGTTTGTTTTTTAATTGCCAGTAACCATCAAGATAATAGTGAGAGGGAACATTCTATTTTAGCAGGCTTATTTACATCTAGGGAAGTCTGAAGAGCTGTTTCCTTTCTGTCAGGAAACTAGTGATAGCTTTTAAGAACCAAAGGACCAGTTGGT
Organism: Euleptes europaea; assembly: GCF_029931775.1. Classification (NCBI taxonomy): domain Eukaryota; kingdom Metazoa; phylum Chordata; class Lepidosauria; order Squamata; family Sphaerodactylidae; genus Euleptes; species Euleptes europaea. The sequence continues at coordinate 7,434,114 of NC_079318.1, read as the reverse complement.
TTTAATGAACCAATGTGCACATGGTGTAACCAGGAGACCTCTGTCAGAGTCCCCCCTTCTAAAAAAGAATTTGGGTCCCTCTGGCTGGCTGTCAGTGTCCCCTTATGCTCTTTGCATGTGTCTACTCATACTTTCTTCTGCTGGAACAGTAGGTTGATTTTTACTTCCAAGATAAGGCTGAAAAGATGAGAGCACTGTGAGTAAGAGTAAGAACAGATTGCCACAAATGTGGGCAGCCTGTAGAGCAATGCATGCTGCTACTGCAGCCATAGCTATGCTACATGTTATATGATTGGTTATAGAAAATCTCTAAGTATTTTAACATGCAGTATTTTAACATATTTATCCCTGATAGAATTTTGCCAAATCTATGGCTGGGAAGTTGCCCTCGTCAAGTGGAGCATGTGACTGTGAAGCTAAAACATGAGTTGGGTATTACAGCTATAATGAACTTCCAGACCGAATGGGATATTGTTCAGAATTCCTGGGGATGTAACCGCTATCCAGAACCTATGACCCCAGAGGTTCTCATGAAGCTGTACAAAGAAGAAGGCCTTGCTTATGTCTGGATGCCAACACCAGACATGAGTACAGAAGGTAAAGTTTAGATTGTACCTTCAGCAGAGTATGCTGGAGAAAGAAAAATCTACCAAGATTTTTATCTATCAAGATAGCTGCATTATGTGAACAATTGGCTGTAACATTCATGAAAGTTACTGTTATCCTCCATGCAACATGTTTAGAGATTAATAAGCTGTTTACCAGATGTTTTGCTCCTTGGCTGTGCCCTGGTCCTGTGTGTATTATCTTTACTTGATTTTGCCTTTCTCTGCATCTCTGAATCATGGCTATTCTGCTTGTGTGTTCCCTGCCCATTTGTCCTTAGTTTTCCTCAAATCCTGTTATGCCACATCTGAGAAACCACTTCTTCATTTTCAAACATTATTATAGTGAGCCTGGCTTGTTTTCTGAAAGTAAATCCCTCCAGTTAAGATTGCACCAGCAGTTTTGAGTGGAAAAACAATGGGAGTGAAAAGTGTTAAGCATCCCTGTGATGGCTATGGGGGGAGGGGGGACTCTGAGTCAACTGTCCACTGGACTTGAGAATGTCTAATATTCCACTATGGACTCTCCTATGGATTCTTTAAACTCCAACCATCCACAATCAGGTAAAAAGAGGGACACAAGCTTTGATTAATGGGTCTCTTATTTGAAAACCTGCGAAACCTGCTAGACCAAGACTGTAATTATTTATGGGGTAATTATAAATCAGTTTTTCATAGATATTTGACTAGACCAGGGGTGGGGAACGTCAGGCCCGGGGACCGTTTAAGGCCCGCTAAATCATTTGGTCTGGCCCTTTGTGGGTCCTGGCAGATCTCTAGCTCAGAAGGATCTAAGACTGGTGATCCACACCCTCCCATGGACAGGAATAGCCTCTATTCAAGGCAGATGTGAGTTTGTTTTGCCAAGAAAAGGAACCTTTTCCCCCTTGAGCGTGCCACCGGTTGGATGCCTGCCTGCTTTCCCATGCTGGGGGGGGTCATCTGGGGCAGCTGCCTGGTTGGGGCTTGGTGGGCTAATTTTTAAGTTGATAATTTTGTATGGCCCGCGAATGGTGTTATAAATATCCAAATGGCCCCTGGTGGGAAAAAGGTTCCCCACCCCTGGACTAGACAGACAAGATACAAGTGGAGATGAACAAATGTTTATTTAACAGAAAATAAGTATTTCAGTAGATCAACTTCACTCCCATAGATTACAGTCTTTCCCCAATGAAAGTAACCTTTTCATAGCTGAGCCTCAGTTAACATAAATAAACCCTGAAGAGCTATTTGATTCCCCTTTCTCCAGACAGATTGCCTCAGTTTACAAGGTTTAACTGGAACCTATTTCCATAAAAGACAGGATCCTTTCCAAGTTGCTCTTTTAACACAACAAACTCCTGTCCACAGAACCTGTGCAGGTAAGTTAAGAATGTCAGGCCCTTATCAAAGTGGGTAGCCGTGTTAGTCTGTTTGTAGTAGTCAAAAAGGGCAAGAGTCCAGTAGCACCTTAAAGACTAACAAAAATATTTTCTGGTAGGGTATGAGCTACCCTCATACCCTACGAAAGCTCATACCTTACCAGAAAATATTTTTGTTAGTCTTTAAGGTGCTACTGGACTCTTAGGCCCTTATCAGGATGCTTATATGTCTCACTAAAACAAGCCGACCCCAAACCCTAACTAAAAGTTAAATAAAAACCTGGCTAAACTGATGTTTTCATCCAGAGCCACCAAAATCCCGTCTGAGGAAATTGTGTTCCTCCCCCTTCTTAAACTGAGGCTGGCTCATCCCCTCCCATCCAACGGAGTTCCATCGGCTCTGATTGACTGACAAGCACTTGGCTTGTATGATGCCAAAATCACAAGGATTGATCCCTGGAGGAGAGGTGGGATTTTTGGGGATGATTTCCACAACCCATTTTCCCCAACTATCTTTCTCCTCTGTAATCTTTCATTTCAAAAAGTTGGCAGAATGTTATAAACAACTGATAGTTGCTTTTAAGTTTGAATCCTATATCTTCTTTCTGCGTGTGGTCCTCTTCTTCCATTGAAGAGGCATTCCTCTATATTCCTCGAAGCCAGGGCTATTCAACTTTTTGAAACCTGCGGGCATGTTAGGAATTCTGACACAGGGTGGTGAAAGAAACCACAAAATAGCTGCCGGAAGAATCAGAGTCAATCACAAAATTTCAGGGAATTAAGATATGCATAATTGTAACTCTTCAGCATTCAGGCAGAAGCTCTGCTCAACAGGCTAGCCTGGGCCATCCAGGTCAGGGTTGAAGGACTTATACCACTACTTATTTGAATGCCCTCTATAAGTGGAACCCAGGGCTAAATTTCTTGCTGGGTTGGTTTCTTGCCTAAACACTTGTCCTAGTGCTGAGAAATTAGTATTTTTGTTAAAAGACAACGATGGATTTGTTTCTTATAGGACTTCCCTGTATGCTCTGGCGGCAAAGAAAATAAGGTCCAATATGGTTGCTAAGAGATCTGAACCTTCAGGTTGATTTTAATGGTTGCTAGGTCCAGCCTGATCTCGTCAGATCTCAGAAGCTAAGCAGGATCAGCCCTGGTTAGTATTTGGATGGGAGACCACCAAGGAAGTCCAGGGTTGCTGTGCAGAGGAAGGCACTGGCAAACCACCTCTGTTAGTCTCTTGTTTTGAAAACCCCATAAGGGGTCGCCATAGGTCGGCTGCGACTTGACGGCACTTTACACATACAGGTCCCATTGGCTGATTGGGACATCACCACAATTTTTACTTATTATTTCTCTGAATGCATCGAGTTTAGCATAGTTTTATTATGTATATTTTAGCATAGTTTTATTATATTATCAATCCAGAATTTTATTAACCTTATATTTCCTTTATTATGTATCTGTGGTATCCTTGACATGTTTGTAATGGCCTATGGCTAAATGCAAATAAAACCATTCATACTCATTAAAAAAAATACTACCCAGGGTCAGAGCTGAGACGATGTGACTGGCTCAAGGTCACTTCGCAAGTTTCCTTGGTGTGAGTGGGGATTCAAATCTGGATTTCCCAGGTCCTAGTCTGACACCTTAACCACTACACCATGCTTGCAAAGCATTATTCATAAAGGTGAATTTACTTCCATTAATAATATTATTATTTGGATATCAAACAGTATCCAAATTACAGTTCAACATGGTGCTACAGCATCAGTGCATTGCTGTGCATGTTCTCTCTTTCTTCCATAATTTTGGCCAATCACTTGATACAGGCAGTGATATTTCATGGTGAAGCTGACTTGTTTGGTAGGAAGTGAGCAATAATATTAAACTTAAAAGAGCATCTGATATATAATTGGACTGGTAACAAGCACCATCTCTGTAGGAAGTCTTTAAGCAATGATTTCTTTTTTTTAGATCATCAGTGGAATTTTGAGTACATTTGTCTAAATTGTCTCTAATCAGCATATATTTAACATTCTCTGCAAGGAAAGTTGTCTTGAAAAATCAGTGGACTGGTTTTTCTGCCAATTATACTAAATTAAATAAAACCTTTGGGTTTGTGTTGGCAGAAATCTCAATTCGAGTCTTTAAATTATAATAAGCTGCAAGGCATTTAATTTGCTTCAGATACAAACTGCAAATGAAAGGTTTTTTATAGTATTTATTAATTAAAAAAACAAACTTTTAAAGAAAAAGTTTGAGTTGGTATCTGGGCCAATCTGCATATTATACTTCCTACTATTGATCTACCTGGGGCAGTGTATGCTAAGGTTGCTCATCACCTGATTCACTTTATAGTGAATACGAATAGTGTTACGAACAGCTCTAAATGTTATACTTCTAGTATGGAAGTATTCACATACATGGGCTCCTTCCAGGACCTTCCATATAATTTGCATGATTCAGATAGCCCAGGCTAGACTCATCTGATCTGGGAAGCTAAGCAGGGTCAGCCCTGGTTAGTACTTAGATGGGAGACATCTAAGGAAGTGTAGAGTTGCTACGCAGAGGCAGCCAAGGGCAAACCACCTCTGAAAGTCTCTTGCCTTGAAAACCCTATGGGGTCGCCGTAAGTTGGCTGCAATTTGATTACAAAAAAATAGCCCTTGAACTCTGTAATGAGTGAGAGTAGAAAGGATGCTAATAGCGGTACCCTTTATTTTTGTGGAGCAAGTCCTATTGTCCTGAAGTGTTTGAAAATCACTGCTTTCAGATTAAGAATGGATGGTTAAAGTGCATTGATGAGGTAAATCTAAACCCCTAATCTCTCCATCATGTGTTTGCTTTGCAGTCACCATAAAGTATTTAGAACTGGTTTGTTTGAATAGTTTTTGAAGACATGGTTTGCTACATTGGGCCATCATATAGTGCTTCGGATGGGTTATATATTAATGGTTATAGCAGAACATCACAAAAGAGGATGTGAAATTGGTGTTATAGGTAGAAACACAAATATGGAGGTGCAAAACTGTTTGAAAAAATAAGGTGTCATTTTAAAGGTTTGTTGAGCCGTTGCTCAGCAGGCCCCAATCTAGCAAACAGGGTTGCACACTGATCTCTCAGGACTAAGCCCATTACATTGCATATGGCCAGACCCCTGGAAAGGATTGCAGTTGGAAAACCCAGAAACTGAAGAATTTATTATCTTTTGGCTCTTCTGCAAATCCTTGACGTGTCATCATAATGCAATCCCTAAATACAAGTCACAAACTGAAAAGTGTGTGTGTGTTTTTAAACCAATGAAAATAAGTGAACTATATATAGCTTTGGTTCTTGTAGGTTATCCGGGCTGTGTAACCGTGGTCTGTGTAACCACGGTTACACAGCCCGGATAACCTACAAGAACCAATGAACTCTGACCGTGAAAGCCTTCAACAATATATATAGCTTGTTCTGGAACAATGTTTGCATAGCACAATGAATGTTAAAGAAATACTGTTAACAAAGCTTCTAACTGTCGTTCCTTGGCATGTATTTGACAGTTCTGTTTTTATTCGTAGGTAGAGTACAGATGTTGCCTCAGGCTGTCTGTCTCCTACATGGGCTGCTGGAGAATGGGCACACTGTCTATGTTCATTGCAACGCAGGCGTCGGCAGGTCCACAGCTGCAGTTTGTGGCTGGTTAAAGTATGTTCTGGGATGGAATTTGAGGAAAGTGCAGTATTTTGTGGCTTCCAGAAGAGCAGCTGTCTACATTGATGAAGAGGCTCTTGTGCGCGCCGAGGAGGATTTCTTTCAGAAATTTGGACCTCTTCACTCTTCATGCAAGCCTTAATAGAAAAAGAGGAAATCAGTAGAGGTCCTGTCAAACCCAAGCATTTGACAAATCAATGATCTGGCTCCCAAATTGGTATGAATGGCTGAAGAAAAGAGCAGATCATTATAACTCATAAAAACAAGAAACATGATATGCCATCTGAATGCATGCTTCACATTTTTATTTTTTCTTAAACAATTTAAGCACAAGGGCTCTAATTCAGTGGGGCATGCATGCAAAGCCAGGGCTATGAGTGAGTGGGCAGTTCTGTCTAAAAGCAGTAATCATATTGCTAAGCAGGATGGTAGAGAAGGCGACCATAGGAAACTAAATTCACCCTATCCCTCTCCTCGCTTACAAACAGATGCTGAAGAGCTATTTGGATTTTTAAAAACTATTTCACATACGCAGCCCCCAGCAGCTGATAGCACAACACCTACTTGTACACTCTGCTCCTCCTCCAGCACAGGAACTATGCTTGAGCTCTCTCACTGTATCAGGATGAAACTCTTCCTAACCTACAACACACAGACACACAAAACGATCGCATAATGAAGATGACAAGTATGAGGTGTGTAAGTGAAGAGAAATAGAAAGGAGAAAAATTCATAGAGGAAGCCATTACAAATCAGTAAGTGTTCATGGTTTTTCACACAGTCAGAACTCTTTGGTCATTTCAAAGGGAACCCTTTTTCCAAGTCTTTGCCAAATGAAAGCTATAATGAAGTGGAATGAATGAGAAAAACAAGGAATTTGTGCAATACTCTTATTGCATCGGCTCATTTTTTGTGATGCATGACTAAAACTTTATCTTACAACATATGTAATGATTTAGATTTTAAACATGAATTTTAAAACGCTGCTGAATTTCATTTTAATCCATGTGTTTTAAGTGTGGAATTCTCAATTGTGATTCTTGCTGTGCAATTTAATATATTGAAATGTCAATATTGAATATTGAAATTTGTATTAGCTTGTTTTGAGTGGTAGTCTCTAGGGTAGGGAATTTTTTTACTTTATAGGTTGAAGTTGTACATCAACAACAGATAGTTAACTACTGAGCCTGCCCTGTTGGTATTGGCTGAGTGCTGAGTCACCTTTTGTTACACATAAGGAGAAGCCCCAAGACTGCATTTTGGCGAACTGCAGCAACCTAACCCCTTCCCCTCAAGAAATCTTTGGTAGCGCCAGTCTACATGTAGAAACCTCTTTCTTCATGTGGATAACATTGGCTAAATCAGACAAACAATGACTGTGGTCCCATAAGCATGAGGCATATATTCCCAAGAAGGTATAGATAACTACAGTAGGAAGCTGTAGAAGATAGACAGATAGAAGATAGACAAATAGAAGATAGACAGACGCAAGAGAAAAAGACAGTGGAAAGTCAAATACAGAGAGAGAGATACTGATAGAAAAAGACAAAAAAGAAAAAGAGAAAAGACCTTTAAGACAATAGTTTCTGTCAATGGTCTTTTATGCATGGGTACTTTGATTCACGTTAGCCCCCGGACTGACTAGGTTGTTCCTTGGAGTTATGCTTAAGCCACATGGCTGCTTACCTCTCCAGTCCCTGTTGATCACAGAGGGTAGCTGAGCTTGGCACTTCCCCACAATCTCCAGAGTGATTCAGTGGAATTAAGTGTGAGATCCTGTACAGTGGTAACCAAGAAACTTCTACAGACTCAGTGACAGCTTGTTCTGACTAGCTCAGCATTTGTGCATACAGATCTCATCACTCAGTCACCTCCCAGTGATTTGCAGCTGACTATGTGAGCTGTATCCATAGAAAAGTTGTGGTCTTCATCCAAAGATTTGAAGGAAGAGACTAGATACTGCCAAGGTGGACCCACTGATCATGTGTTTGGCCCTGATCACATAGTTCACATTAAGTGATCAAAACCACACTTGAGGTTCTGGATGCTAGTTTGATGAATCAGGTCATGGAAGCCATGCTTAAAGCTCCATTGTAGATGTGTGGTTCCTGATTCAGGAGGGAGCCTGCTGTGACACTGCGTTCCCCCCATTTAAGGATTCTACCGCTACCTATAGCATTCATTAGAGAGATTGATTCCTTGTAGCCCACATGTTGTGACAGCTATTTATCTACTTGTAATGCTTATTTTATAGGTAAAATCTAACAAGACTAGGCAGTCCCTTCCATCAGGATACTTCCAAAATTAGAAGATGCAGTATCTAATGACAGCTAAATCTAATTGTATTTCTCTTTATTTTAAATCCCAATATGTGGCTATACTATATATGCAGCTGGGAGTGATGCTGCCATTGCCACCATCATGCACCACCCACATGCCCTTCCTTAATGATGCTGGGCAGTTGGGAACACAGATAGACAGGTGGCAGGGGAGGTGCATGGCGGGTAGTAGGTCCCACCAGAAGTCCTGGACCCCGGCATCTGCCCCACCTCAGAGTATGCTGAAGCTGGCCCTGCTACCATTCATTTTAGCCAAGGGAAGTGTGCTGATATCTCAGTGCACATTGTTTCACATGTATTTGAAGTCACAGAATCTTCTCTTTGTAAGCCATTTTCAGCCTTAACATCCTTCTCGTTCCAACCTGTGATGTGGAGATGATAACACTCAACTACATACAGGTTTGTCATAAGTATTCCTTTTAGTGTCCCTCCCCGTAGTACGGTGATAACAACACAGGACTGCATTACAGGACTGTTGTAAGCCTTTCAGCCTCAGAATCTCCTTCTCAGTCTAAGGGCCTTTCCATACAAGGGCCCTTGTTCTGTGTTTTCTTACCTGCCGCTGTGATAGCAGCAGAATCATGTCATGCTTTGAACTTCTGCATGTCTTCCCTCTAAGGTTGCCAACTTCCAGGTACTAGCTGGAGATCTCTTGCTATTACAACTGATCTCCAACTAATAGAAATTGGTTCACCTGGAGAAAATGGCTGCTTTGGCAATTGGACTCCATGGCATTGAAATCCTTCCCCTCCCCAAACTCCGCCCTCCTCAGGCTCCACACCAAAAACCTCCCACCGGTGGCGAAGAGGGACCTGGCAACCCTCCTTCCAGTTTCCAGCTGCAATATTGGTTTATTTTCTTACAGATGCGCCTCAGTTTGATTGGGTTTTCTAAGTGAAGCTGCTGTTGTCATCAGCTGCTGTCACCACTAGTGGCACAACACCATCCCTTTTTTCTTTTTGTTAAAATGTTCATGCACTATATCAGTATATTGACCTACTGCTGGAAGAGGGGCTGGACATGTGCATACGTGAGAATTGCCATATTGTCCGTGTGGAGAAATTCCCTCCAGTCTAAGGTTCACCTCAATATTTGGATGTTTGGGGCTACAAACTGGTTTTAAAATGTTTTCCTGCTGACAAATAACAGGCAAATGGAGAGGAGTCAATTGCTGTAGCAGGCCAAGAGTAATGAAGCAGGCCAGCAGGGCCACACTACAACAGTCCTCACTAGAATCTAAAGCAGGGGTGTCAAACATGTGGCCCGTGGGCCAGATCCGGCCCCCGGAGGGCTTTTCTCCGGCCCGTGAGCTGAGGCAGCCAGCCCCCACTCCCCACTCCTTTTATAGGTTTCCTGAGGCCACGGCGGCCCTGCTCACGCAACCAGTGATCCTCATTCTGGGCTGAGCAGGGCTGCTCTGGCCTTGCTGCCCCACCAGCCACCTTCCCCTTCCTTCCCAGGTGCAGCGAGGCCCCCTGGCCTTGTTGCCCCATCTGGCAATCCCCCCCTTCTTCCCGGGCGTAGTGAGGCCACGTGGCCTTGCTGCCCCATTCAGCAATCCCCCCCTTGTACATCTCGGGCACAGCGAGGCCCACACGGCCTCGCTGCCCCATCCAGCAATCCCCCCATTCTTCCCAGGTACAGCGAGACCATGTGGCCTCGCTACCCTGTCCAGCAATCTCCCCCGTTCTTCCTGGGCACAGTGAGACCGCACGGCCTCACTGCCCCATCCAGCAACCCCCCCTGTTCTTCCCAGGCACAGCGAGATTGCACGACCTCTCTGCCCCGTCCAGCAATCCCCCCCTTGTGCATCTGAGGCCCACATGGCCTCGCTGCTTCTGTTCTTCCTGTGTGCAGCGAGGCCCGCGTGGCCTGGCTCACCCCCCCAGCAACACCCTTTCCAGTTCTCAGTGCAGCAGGCTGCAATGCCCCACAAGCCCAGTCACCTACCTTCTCCATCCCTCTTTGTCTTTTTCTCCCTCTCCCTCTCTTTCATTATCTCTCTTTCTTCCTCTCTCTCTCTCTTCCTCTCTCCCTCCCTCCCCCTTTCTCTCTTATCCGTTTCACTCTTTCTCCTCTCTTTCTCTCATTCTTTCTTTCTCCCTGTCTTTCTGGACTGGGGGAGTACTGCAGGCATGCCAGCCAAGGCAACACCCCCCCAGTCCAGCTCTGGGCTGGCAAGCCTGCTGCGAGCTCGCCATCCAAGGCAGCTGCCACCACCCTGTCCAGATCTTGGCTGGAGAGTCAGCTGTGGGGCCCCCAACCAAGGCAGCCCCTCCAGTTTAAAATGTAAAAAAAAATTAATGTGAGGGACTAGGTATTTATTTATTTATTTTGTACACATGGTCGGCCCGACCAAGTGACATTTGTGTTATATCCGGCCCTCCTCACAAATGAGTTCGATGCCTCTGATCTAAAGTGATAACAAATACACTTCCCAAACCCATAAAACATTAAATTCCCACAAAAATAAATATAGTAAAGGTGGGGGGCTGGGTATCAAGGCACAGGCATGTATTGTGGCATGTCTTACAGTGATGTACTGAATTTGGTGTTGTTTTAGCATTGTTTTAAACTGTATTTTAAATTTGTATTTACTATGTATATTTAATTATGAAGTTAGCTGCCCTGAGCCCAGTTCTGCCAGGGGAGGGCAGGATACAAATAAAATTCTATTCTATTCTATATACCAGAGTGTTTTTTTTAATATGCAAGGACAAAATTCATTCTTTCCATTGGGGGAAAGGCAGGGTCAGAGCATATCAAGAGCCAGGCACAAAGGCTGTGTGGCCTGAAAGAGCAATGATCCCCCCTGTGACTTCTTATAGCAATATATCTCTATCAGGCCCATGCTTTTTAAAAAATAATACTTGAAAATTTGCCATGCAAGGAATGAAAATTCCTTATTATCAAGGCAGGGCAGATGATAGGGCAGGGCTGTCCCACAGTCAGGGGAAAGTGAGCAGGAAGTGGAAGAAACCAACGAAAACGCAGGAAGCATTCCACGTGAATGCACATGACTCAAATTCAGTTGCTAGAACAATATCAGGATAAAACTCGTCCCAAAAGAATCAGAAAATAAACTGGGGAAATGTGAGGTGAAAACCAGTGGGCAAAAGAATATGTGGAAGCCAGGAGATAAATCAAAACACTTTGGGGGCAGAACTGATGCAATAATACCGGTGCGGAAAACCCATATGTATAGTGTACACCCAGCATTCAACTTGATGCTCTCTCTGCCAAAAACCTGTGTTCTCCAGCCATAGCATTTTTAAAAAAGTCTGCATTTTCCTACTCTTATTGAGACTGACATTAAAAATTTCTTATCTTTCCACTGAAAACTCTTCACTTGCCATCCTTCATTGTTGTGGCCTGTTTCATTTCACAAAGTAAAATTAGCTTCCTTTACACACACTCCATTCCTTTCTGTCGGTCTGCCAATAATGGGATGTACCAAAACAAATGACAGGAATGTCTACTGGGAACAATGGGAGAGGCTGGAAGGTCCATTAAATATAATGGGATGTAGGAATGCCCATTGACTTGAAATGTGTTACAGCACACAAGTTACAAGGACAATGCAGAACGTATTATGAGAAACCTGCCCTGGGCCTAGAATGTGAAATCTTAAAAAGAACAAAATTTGAGTCCAGTAGGACCTTCAAAGAACAACAAAAATTGTCCAGGGTATAAGCTTTTGTGAGTCAAAGCTCATTTCATCAGATATCTAAAAACATCTGGAAAATTTCATTGGTGCTACAATACTCAAATTTCATTCTGATACTACAGACTTAACACGGCTACCCACCAGAAACTGTGTTAAAATTAGAGTACTTGTGGGGCAGCATAACACTGTTCATAACTCTAGGTGGAACTGACTCACTCAAACTTTCATGGCGACACTCAAGACACAGGCAACCATACAAAGCAGTTTGTAGTGGCCACAGGTGGACAAAGCTTTGTGAACAGACTTCATACATTATTGCTATAAAGTCCTGGAGCTCAACACAATGAAAAGCAGTTTGCAGCTTTACTTCATTAAGACCAAGTAATAGATTTGCAGTGCCACTATAAGGAGACTTAACACCCATCTACCGTGTTTTTCGCTCCATAACACGCACCTGACCATAAGACGCACCTAGTTTTTAGAGGAGGAAAACAAGAAAAAATATATTCTGAATCAAATGGTGTACTAAACTATTTAATAGGCTACCGGTATATTAGAATAATATTTCAACCATGTAAAATGAACAGCAGTCAACAGTGGCATTAAGAACCATCATCACTGTAATTAACAAATGAAGAGAGGCTTTAAGGTTCGAGTACACTTCTAGTCTTCTGTGAACCCCAAGAACTCATCATCGCTAGAGTCAGAATTTAGGAAGCTCAATTGCTCACAATCACTGACATCACTTTCGTCGCTATCTTCATATAAGATATCATCTTCGTTACCATCCAAAGCATTGCTAATGCCACATTTTTTGAATGAATGGATGATTTCCTCCTTCACCGAGTGCCATGATGTTTTCACCCATTCACAAACTTGAGTGATAGTGGGCCTCTTCATTCGTCCAGTAGGTGTTGATGATTACCAGCAGCCATCCATTTGTTCCACTCTTCTCGCATAAAGACCTTAAATGGTTTGTTGATGGAAACGTCGAGAGGTTGCAACCGGCTGGTAAGACCTCCAGGAATTACAGCTAGATGAGTCTTCACTTCTCTAAAGCACTTTTTTGTAGCTTTGCTAATATGTGCCCTAAACTGGTCTAGTACTAATAAGGCAGGTTTTTTCAGAAGCCCTCCAGGACGTTTGGACCACACTTTTTCAACCCATACTCTCATTCCATTTTCGTCCATCCATCCTTTCTCATGAACATGTACAACAACTCCTCTTGGAATCACTTTTTTTGGAAATGTTTTCCTTTTGAAAATTAGCATGGGTGGCAATTTGGTGCCCTCTGCACAGCAAGACAACACAACTGTGTAATGGGTTTTCTCATGTCCGGAGGTTTTCACGGTGATAGTTTTGGCACCTTTCAGATCAACAGTCCTATTAGATGTCACATCAAAGATTAGCGGGACTTCATCCATATTCCCAATCTGGCCAATTTCAAACCCATATTTCTTCCTAGAATCAATTACAAATTTATGAAAAGACAGAATCTTAGATTCATATTCTTTTGGCATTCTTTGCGCAATTCTGGTTTTGGTGCACATAGCAAGGCCACATCGCTTCATAAATCTGTAGCACCACGATGGTGATCCAGTAAAATCGTGAATGCCTTTCTCTACAGCAATGCGTTTGGCTTCATATGTTATCATTTTTGTAGAGACTGAGAAGCCATTATTCCGCTGATGTGTGATCCATTCTTTCACGGCCACATCTAACTGTGGCCACTTTGCAGCATGTCCACGAAAAGTGTGCTTACTTTTATCTGCTTTTTGCAGCCGATCCTCCTGTTTCCTCCACTCTCTTATCATTCTTTCAGTTGGACGTGACCCAAAATGTCTCTCTGCTGTTCTGTTTCCATGCTCCTTAGCATATTTTACTACCTCTAGTTTAAAAGGAATCTTATATGCTAGTCTCTTCTGCTTTATCATCCTTGTATGTAGAATGGGGGAGGTTTTCTGCAAGAAAATACAGTAATGAAGGAACTGTCAGTAATGTACCGGTATCTCCAATGTTTACTGAGCGCTGACCATGGTCTTTAAACACACTCTGATGGCACAAAGCAAAAATATTCTGAAGAAACAGAATTTACAACATATGGCCGACTATCCTAATGTCAGATAGGGTTTCTAACAGCACGGACCAAACAAGTTGGTTCCTCTGTAAACAACAGGGATCCTTCCATGCACTCCCCCCTCCCCTCCTGTTTTGCACACGAGCCACGAGCTCCGGTCAGAGATCTACAATTGTATGGAGACCAGCCCGTGTAAATCTTTCATCTGATACCGGGTCTCGCTCACAATGCCAGGAACTCCACCAGCCCCACCTCTGCTTGCCCTTAAGTATCTGGTACTTGGTTTGCTGAAGTCGTTACCAAGAGAAAGAAATCATATTGTTTCCTTTGTATTGCTGTAACTCAATCTCATTCATTGTATCCATTCTATAAATGTAGCAATTCCCAATGCTCTGCATTCTAACCTCCGTCTTGCTGAAACTACTACCTCATGAATAAACTCACTGAATCACTGCTCTGTCTGGATTTGAGTTCTATTGCCTGAGACACTGTAAGTTTGCTGAAACCTGACACCTAATACCTATTAAAGGACCACCATAGGCACCCAGACCACTTCAGCTCAATGAAGTGGTCTGGGTACCAGGTCCCCTAGCTTTAACCCTGCAGCTGTAAACATAGCAGGGTTAATCCAGCCTCTAGTGCAGTGATGGTGAACCTTTTAGAGACTGAGTGCCCAAACTGCAACCCAAAACCCACTTGCGATATTTATCGCAAAATGCCAACACGGCAATTGGTAACCTGAATACTGAGGTTACCGTAATACTGAATACTGAGGGAAGGGGGGGGGGACTTTGAACCGGCAGCATCCGCTTTTGGGGACATCAGTAGGTGGGGGCTATTGCTGAGTCCAGGTGTTAGGGATGGGTGGGAAAGAGGCCTGCTTGGCTGCTGCAGTTGACCCCTCTATGGGGAGTTGGCTTGGCTGCACCTAGAGTGACTGGATGGAGGCCCGGCGGGATCTCAAAGCAGCCTACACTAACCTGAAAGGAATGCCTGCGTCGGTTTTAGGAGGTAACCCAACGTCGTTGCCTCCTAAAGAGGATCCTTTTACCACTGAAACCTGTCGCCAAAAACCTGTCAGAAAGAGATAGGCCAGCAAAAAACCAAAAGTGAAAACAAAAAGGGGCGTTCCCAAGCACGCGGACTGCGCTCCCATGCTGGGCAGCTGGGAGGGGCCTTCTGCCCCCCAGCTGGCCAGCTCCCGGGGCGGCCCGGCTCTGCGCCGCTGCGCTTGGATGGTGGCTGGGAGAGGCTCCCCCCCAGCTGGCCGGCTCCTGGGGCGGCCCGGCTCTGTGCCGCTGCCCTTGGATTGTGGCTGGGAGAGGCTCCCCCCCCCAGCTGGCCAGCTCCTGGGGCGGCCCAGCTCTGCGCCGCTGCGCTTGGATGGTGGCTGGGAGAGGCTTCCCGCCCCCCAGCTGGCTGGCGGCGTCCTAGCTCGCTACCGGAGCGGCCCGGCTCGGCGCCCCGCTGCTGCGGCCGGGGGTATTCGCTCCATAACACGCACAGACATTTCCCCTCACTTTTGAGGAGAAAAAAAGTACATGTTATGGAGCAAAAATTATGGTAAGCTGATTGGCTTCAAGGAATTCTGAAGGGTATGCCTTTGCTTGGGACGGCACGCTTAGGTACAGTATGGCTGCTTGTGAATTGTGACTGCAAATTGTGAAAGGGCTGAAAACACTGAGCAGTCAGTGATGCTGATTTATGGAAGAACCTGAACGGGTATAAGGGATGCCTTGCGCATTTTGCTGAGGCTGGCAGCAGGCTATCTGCACTGTAGTCTTCACTCTGGCACATTGCAATGTTACAGTGTTAAAGGCTTGCAGTGGTTTTTCTATTCCACCCCCTCCTTTCTAAGCCCTGCTGAGTAACAAGGGCCATTTATGCATGAGAGGTTTTACCTTGGATTTGCCACTCTCTAGATTTACATTTTCCTCATCCAAATTCTCAAAACCCAAAAATAACCCCCCATGCAGAATTCTGAGAACTTGGATCAGAAAAATGTGCATCTAGAGAGCGGCAAATCTGAGGCAAAACCTCCCATGCATAAATGGCCAAGGAGACTCTAGACAGGATCCAAATGAAGATGTCCCATTAACAGTTTTGGGCACCACAATTTAAGAAAGATTTAGACAAGCAGGAACATGTCCACAGGAAGGCAACAAAGATGGTGAGGGGTCTGGAGACCAAGTCCTATGAGGAAAGTTTGAAGGAGTTTGAAGGAGCTGGGTAGGTTTAGCCTGAAGAGGAGAAGACTGAGAGGGGATATGATAACCATCTTCAAGTACTTAAAGGCTGACTGCATATTTTATGTACTTTCTGTAACAATTGTAATATTACTTATGCCATTAAAGGTTTCATTAATTCAAGTACTTAAAGGGCTGTCATATAGAGGATGGTGCCGAGTTGTTTTCTGTTGCCCCAGAACCAATGGGCTGAAATTAAATCAAAAAAGTTTCCATCTAAACATTAGGAAGAATTTCTGTTCCTCAGTGGAACAGGCTTCTTTGGGAGGTGGTAAGTGCTCCTTCCCTGGAGGTTTTTAAGCAGAGGCTAGATGGCCATCTGTCAGCAATGCTGATTCTATGACCTTAGGCAGTTCATGAGAGGGAGGGCATCTTGGCCATCTTCTGGGCATGGAGTAGGGGTTGCTGTGTGTGTGTGTGGGGGAGGTAGTTTTGAAATTCCTGCCTTGTGCAGGGGGTTGGACTAGATGGCCCCTGTGGTCAACTCTATGATTCTATTAAAACACCTTACATTGTAGCTGGAATTGATTTGAATTTGCAAAGCTCTTGAAATTATATTAAAACATTGAAATATTTTTAATATATTATCCTACACTCTAATATAGAATAAGCATATGTGTTGCAGATTTGCATAACGGTTCTGAGTGCAGAATTTGAACTTAACTCTATTGATCCCACATAACTTGTCAAAGAGGTTCTACAAATGCAAAACAGGCAGCTACAGTAAGTTTATGCTGTTTGGCCAGCTCTGGGTTGGGAAATACCTGGAGATTTGGGGGGTCCGAGCCTGAGGACGGGTTTGGGGAGGGGAGGGGAAGGGTCCTTAGAGATACCATAGAGTCCAATTGCCAAAGTGGCCATTTTCTCCAGGTGAACTGATCTCTATCGGCTGGAGATCAGTTGTAATAGCAGGAAATCTCCAGCCACCACCTGGAGGTTGGCAACTTTAGTACTAACCTTACTGCTGCAGTACTAAGAACACCTTACTGAGAGTAAGGCCCATTAAATAAAATGGGACTTGCTTCTGACTAGACCTGCTCCAAAAGCCAGCTTTTCACCAATTGTTCACTGGCTCAACAAGTATGACTAACTTTGTACACAACCAGTTTTGAATCTAGTATTCTCTTGTGCCTTCTTCCATTTGAATACCTTCTCAAAAACCAAGGACCAGTTCAGCAAAGAAAAAAATATTGTTTGCCAATGCTGAATTTAAATTATAGTAATACAAAAAACAGGGTGATTTTTTGGTAAGAGGGCCATATCCTAAATTAAGAGAGACAAGTAGAAATGAGGGGAGAACAATTTTATAAGGAAAACTGGAAGCGAGGCATGCCAGCCAACTGAGGCAGAACAAATGAATTAATCACCTTCAAACAGTGAGGAAGGTCACATGGACATAGCTGACAAAGGTGAAAGAAAGGCTGGGAAAAAGGCAGAGAGCACAGAATGGCATTAGAGAGCTTCAAGAATCCTTGCTGAGTTATGAATTGCAGGAGAGCAATTCAGATATGAAGGAAGAAATGGAAAACGATATTTTTAAACCTAGCTTTGCTTCCTGGAGTGTGGGCATGGTGGCCTGCACAGCTGAGGTTAAATTGGCTATATGTTACAGAGAATAAATGCCATAAATTGAAAGTTTCAGAGGGAATACACTCACAAAAATTTAAAAACTATACAGAAACTCTCAAAATGTTAAAAAAGGCAAGCAAGTTATCTAATGAAATCTGCTTACTGTCAGGATCAGGCATCTGTCCCTAGCATCCCATAAGTAAACTCATCCAGGCAGGTAGTCCTGAAGCAGTAATACTTTATTACAGGGGTGGGGAACCTTTTTCCCCGCCAAGGGCCATTTGGATATTTATAACACCATTCGCGTGCCATACAAAATTATCAACTTAAAAATTAGCCGACCAAGCCCCAACCAGGCAGCTGCCCCAGATGACCCCCCCCCCAGCATGGGCAAGCAGGTAGGCATCCAACCGGTGGCACGCTCGAGGGGGAAAAGGTTCTTTTCTTGGCAAAACTCACATGTGCCTTGAATAGAGGCTATTCCTGTCCACGGGAGGGTGTGGATCACCAGTCTTAGATCCTTCTGAGCTAGAGATCTGCCAGGACCCACAAAGGGCCAGACCAAATGATTTAGCGGGCCTTAAGCGGCCCCCAGGCCTGACATTCCCCACCCCTGCTTTATTAGGAGCAAAAAGACAGATAAAAGGACTGACTGCTTGCACGCAGGTGAGGCTGGTAATGGCGAAACATTGGCAGGTTACATGTTTATAAGCATTACAGGTTACGATGGTAAACATGGCTAAGCATCCCCGAGATAAGCTATTCCCAGGACAGGCAGACTAAACATCAGCGCAGCTGTGGGAGAAAGGAAGAGCGAAACTGTGCACAGAGTTTACAGGCATGGGAACCAAGGACTTGGTGTGTAGCCAGAAGCTGGCCTGCTCATGTCAACAGCCTTTACCCCTGCTAGCAGCAAAGGCCTGACATTTACATGGTTTTTCAAAGGGGCAAAACAGAACGAAAGCTCTTTTGATTTTCCCAGATGGGTACTACAACACTGAGAACTTCCCTGGGGTCTAAAAGGAGTTCTGGGAGGAAAGGAACTCAGGAATTTCCACAGCTATCAATGCCTTCCAGGGACAAATCACTAAATCTAATCCATGATTAGAATGGAGTGTATTGTTCAAATGAGTATCACTACTACTTTTGGTATGTCTTTGGTATCTTACCATTCTGAACTTTGTCATTTGCAGTCGTAGGAATGAGTATGAGCTTGCCATGAACCTGCATCTGCCTGGTAATTTGTGACCTCACATCATTTTAGCACATAAACAAGCTTGAAAGGGGAATAGAGATTTGGAAAGAGATTTGGAAAGGTTTTATAGGAAGACCATACTGGAACGGGAAACTGTTTCCTCATATTGTAGTGACCTGGCCCTTCTGCTGCTATCCCACAATTTATCCCTTAGCACCTTGTTGCTATCTAATTGCATCAACCCTTCTGAGACCAGTCTGCACCATCTTCCTGTTGCCTGTCTTCTGTACTGCCCTGTTCAACCATTCAAGGTCCTTCCCTCTTCCCATGAGCTCCTGCATCATCTGTAGGGATACCAGGTCCCTCTTTGCTATCGGCGGGAGATTTTTGGGGCGGAGCCTGAGCAGGGTGGGGTTTGGGAGGGAGGGGCTTCAATGCCATAAAGTCTAATTGTCAAAGCAGCCATTTTCTTCTGATGAACTGATCTCTATCGGCTGGAGTTCAATTGTAATAGCAGGAGATCTTCTGCTATTACCTGGAGGTTGGCAACCCTAATCATCTGGGAGGAGACTGGTATCTCCCGCACTACACTCTCCCAGGAAGAACAAGGGCTTTGGGGTCCATAGAGATGTAATTCACTCTCCTTATTTAGTACTTTTACCAAGCACAGGAAAAGAGAGCACGCACTGAGCTTAGCTTTCTATTGTAGAAATTCAATTGTTTTAAGCACAGGTCAAGAAAGATCCAGAATTCTGCAGGCTGGGTCAAAACCAGATATAGTACTGGTTGTATCAGTAAAAGGTAAAGGTCCCCTGTGCAAGCACCGGGTCATTCCTGACCCATGGGGTGACGTCACATCCCAACGTTTCCAAGGCAGACTTTGTTTGCGGGGTGGTTTGCCGTTGCCTTCCCCAGTCATCTTCCCTTTACCCCCAGCAAGCTGGGTACTCATTTGACCGACCTCGGAAGGATGGAAGGCTGAGTCAACCTTGAGCCGGCTACCTGAAACCAACTTCCGTCGGCATCGAACTCAGGTCGTGAGAGCAGAGCTTTTGACTGCAGTACTGCAGCTTAACACTCTGCGCCACGGGGTTGTATCAGTAGTGCCACAAATTATGGAAACTCGTAATGAAGCGGGGGGAATCTGTAATTATGTTGCACTGGTACAACACAGGGCCAGCCAGAGACCTATCCTTAAAGTTTGCTAGTTCTGTAAAGTAAGTTATGTGATGTATAAGCCTGATGACAAGCAAACAAAAACAACCCAACCATGGGCATTTTTCAAAATTAAACATTTTAAATCAGAAAATATGCCTTCTTTGTGAATCTGACAGGAAAAAAAATGGAAGGCTCATAAATAGAAGTACTTCATCAAATATTCAGGAGTTTATTTGCCAAGAAAAGAACACTTAGATGCCACTTTAAATCATAAATATCCTTCATACCTTTACCCGACACTTTCTTATTACTTTCTCTCTACTAGTCATTAGCCATAAGCATCAAATATGTAATCAAAAACATAATTAGGCATGTTTAGGTGTTTCAGGAGCAGTAAACATAAATTACTTTCATTCAGAGGTCTTGTTACAACTAGAACACAAAATACGCTGCCAGCTAATTGGTTCATTAGATGCAAACTCTCTTAGGCAAAAGACTACTTTATCAGCTGTATGAAGAAAATTGAACAGGTGAATTCTAAAAATAAAGGCTGCATCAGACATTGGGCCAACTCTCCTCGTGTGAGAAACAAAAGAGCATATGGGACCACTATTGGGCTAATGGCTGGGTTAGGCTTGTAAGTAGGGTTGTCAGGCCCCTCTTCACCATTGGTGGGAGATTTTGGGGGCGGGGCCTGAGGAGGTGGGGTTTAGGGAGGGGAGGGACTTCATTGCCATAGAGTCCAATTGCCGAAACTGCCATTTTCTCCAGGTGAACTGATCTCTATCGGCTGGAAATCAGTTGTAATAGCAGATCTCCAGCTATTACCTGGAGGTTGGCAACCCTACTTGTAAGGGAGCATTGTTTATGTGAAACAGTCTCTTGAACATGAGTAATCCATACATGAAACTTTTAATAATGGTACTGACATTTATTTCTGCTGTTCTCATCATAGGAATTGAGCCATTAGAGTCTAGAGAGGAACCATGTTAAGGAAGATATTCACATTTTCCATGCACATCCAGTTTAATTGCACAGTGTTACCATGTATTCCCAAAGAGTTTATCACTTATCTGAACAGACTCACATATATAGATATGTGCGTACATAAATGGACACTAAAGATGTATGAATCTGCCATTTTTTATTTTAATTTGTGTTGCCATTGTGAACTTTTCTTAGGTTACTTTATGGTGTCTTAATGCCATTTCTATGTTATATGAAATTGATGCAAATGTACATTATAAATTGTGTAAATTTAAAGGGATAGATTTGGTATGAGGAAATAATAAATGGTGCAAACATAGATATGGGCTAGATTCTTACAAAGGGAGACTTGAAAATGAAATTCGGGGTTTTTTTTAAATCAAAAGAATAGAGCTATGCAATTTGTAGCATCTGCAATATATGCATTGGTTGTATATTGATGGACAACCAAAAGGTAAAAAGTAAAGAAAGTTGGGAGATCAACACATACAATCTAATTGCTGAAATGTAGCCATGTAATTTTACAGCAACAACATTTTAGCTGGGAAGAGAGTTAATTGAGCTAGCAAAGGGATTTGGGAGTTCTGAAGCGTTTTAATGATTTTGAACCATTTCAAGTGTGAAATACAAAAATAATAGATACTTAAATATTGAGGCAGAGATGGCACAAAGGGAGATTACCAATGAAAAACACCATAAAACTGCTGTATGTACAGAAATTAATAACCTGAAAACTAAGGAAAAGCATGAAATACAGCATCAATTAGTGGTATGCACATGAAAAACGATCATTTTAATTCCGTATTGTAATTTCAGAAAGGGCAGGTTTATAATTTTCTTAAATGTCAGGAATGTATTTATTGTATTGTAAAATTGTGTCAGGGGAAGTTTCCATTTTCTTTAAGGTAGGATCAGATGTCTGCCCGTTATTTCCTATGGAGGAGGGGAAAATGGCAAGTTTTCCAGAATGGCTGTTATTTCATCAAATGGCCCCAAAATTTAAGTGAATCAACTCCTCCCTCTCTACTAAAGATTGAATTGAGCAAAGAGCTCTAATTTTATGGCATCCTGAAGAAGGTGCACCCAGCCATCCTTCTCTGGAACAGCTAGTTTTAACAGAGTGTCATCCACCACCAAAGCACAACAAATGAACAACAGTTAAAATCAGATCTGTATATTAACAGCAAAACAATTTTCACTTCCACCACCCCAGAAAACACAAGTGTGCCCTCTTTGTCACTATCCCCACCCATGATGAAAAGAAAAACCAGCTACTCTTAAAAATCAAAACAAATCAAACCAGTCTGTAGTCCAGGTGAGGTCCATCGTAGGAGTCCAGTCCAGGTTCTGCACATTCCAGTCAAGGTCCAGGCAGAGGACTCCACATTAATCCACAGCTTCTGGACTGCCAGCTGCAAATGTGGACTAGTGGGAGGGAAATTGCTGCACATCACAGCATGACTGGCCAAGGCCACTTTTGCTAATCACTCTCTGGGATCAGATTGGCTGGGAGACCTGCCTCTCTTTCCCGTCTCCCTTCCCTTTTCAGGAACCATGAACAAACTGCAGGCACAGAATTGAGGGCTTTTCTACATGGGTTTTTCTCATTGGTTCTGGCCCCCATAGTGTTTTGGTTTATCTCCTGATTTCTGCATGCATTTTGTGCCTTTAGCTTTCACCTTATTTTATGTTGCTGTTTCCCCCCTAAGTTTTGTAATTTCTTTTGAGATCATTTTTACTCCAGTCACATTTTTCCTTATTCGTAATATTTCTGTTGGTTTTCTTTGTCCCTCCCACTCCCACTCACCCAAGGGCATAGACTTTCCAATTTCCTGGGGGGGGGGGCTGGGGCTGGACCAGAGGCATTATTTTGACATCATAGGGAGGAGCCAGTGAAATCACAGGGAGGGGACTCCGTTGCCACGATCTATGGAGGCAGGGCCATGGGTGATTTAGGGAGGGGCTCCCCAGAAATTTAGGGGGGCTTCAACAAATGATCTTCAGACAGCAGAAATACAACTTTAACTTTTAACTAACAATGCAAACTGTTTATTTACATTTTTAAAATGACAGTAATATCAAATATTCTCCTAATCCCCTATTACCTCCTCCTGCTGTTCCCACAAGCATCCTCTCCTGCCATATCCAACCTATCCTTCCCAATTTCCCTTCACCTCCCCACCCCAATAGTTGGCATGTGTTGGTATGATTAGTGGTAAAGCTGAACAGGTTGCTTCATCTAGTTACAACCCAGTTGGTGATCGGCATTTCCCCGGGCATGTAAGAAAGGGCCACAAGAGCCAAGAATCAGCATTAATGTCAGATGGCCATCTAGCTTCTGCTAGATGGAGAGAAGGAGAGCCCACCTCCCCCCAAGGAAGCCTGTTCCACTGAGGAACCGCTCTAACTGTCAGGAAGTTCTTCCAATGTTTAACCAAAACAGTATCTCGTCCCTGTGGTGCCCAGGAGTGGGGTAAACAGGAGACACCGAGGCAAGGCCTCAGGGTTTGAAAGGGATGCTGGGGGGGGGGGATCCTGACCCTAAGGTTGACAGGTCCCTCTTCACCACTGGCGGGAGGTTTTTGGGGCAGAGCCTGAGGAGGGCGGGGTTTGGGGAGGGGAGGGACTTCATTGCCATGGAGTCCAATGGGCAAAGCGGCCATTTTCTCCAGGTGAATTGATCTCTATTGGCTGGAGATCAGTTGAAATAGCAGGAGATCTCCAGCTACTACCTGGAGGTTGGCAACCCTGACTGACCCCCACCCCAGTGGGCAAGTCCTACAATGGTCAAGTGGTGGCAGCAGATACCTGAAAAGAGAGAGAAGCAACCCCATCCAGGAGAGGCTGAGAATCCCTGGGAGAGGGCAGGAGTGGAACAGGGACTGCAAGTCTGAGCAGGCCTGTTTCGCCACAGCTCATCCTATCTCAATTCTGATGCACAATATTAGTTCTACCCTCACTATGATATTCAAGCAGATCCTCTCTACCCTGACTACTTTCAGTGTGACCCGTATTACTCATATTGCTAGGGTTGCCAACCTCCAGGTACAACTGGAGATCTCCCGCTATTACAATTCATCTCCAGCCGATAGAGATCAGTTCCCCTAGAGAAAATGGCCACTTTGGCAATTGGACTCTATGGCATTGAAGTCCCTCCTCTCCCCAAACTGCACCATCCTCAGGCTCCGCCCCCAAAACCTCCCTTCAGTGGCAAAGAAGGACCTGGCAACCCTACACATTGCGCCATTTTTTATAGATCCATGTGGCATGGAACCACAATAGAACTTCTATCTGCTTCCTTGGGCTGTGATCCTGACCTCCCACCTGCTACAGAATCACACTGGACTATTTTTCTGAATCCAGAGCCTTACTGTGTTCCCACCTGCTGTGTTGAGTCAGAACTAGATAGGACCTGGAATCGTCATCAGACAACAAGATGGGAAAAACTATGTTCTGTTTCTAAGAGCAACAACGGCTATGAATGGCTCATTCAGTAAAGATAGAGGCTTCCTGTGCTCTACCACCAGCTACTGTCCCTATTTTTAAGGTTATGCACTTAGAAGTTATCATAGGTCCTTGGCTCAGGCCAGCTTCTGTGCCACCTTCTGTTATAAAAGAATTAAAAATCTCTAGAGAACAGGGCAGGAAGGCTGTCCTTTTCTATTTACCCACCCTTGTAGTTGAGGCCATTCAAGGGAAAAATGAAGACACCCAGCATTCAGCCCCTATTCATAGAGAGGCCCAGAAGCTAGATGGTATGGAGTGTACAATCCATGTTGCTTTTTCTCTGAGCTTTAAGATCACCAATTATCCATTCCCATTTATTTACTAGCTCCTTTGACCAAAGGTCTTGAGCTTAACCATAACAATAATCCATAATACAACACCAAATAATCAATTTACAATACCCAACATACACTTAAGGTTAAAACACAGTAGAATATAATTACCAATTATCAGACCATCACAGCCCAATATCAATTGTTCCTCTGGGAATAAATTGCTCTGTACTGAGCCTCATTCCAGATTATCATAATAAATTGGCTATGCATTCCCAGCTGGAAGACACTAGGCTTTCAAGACAGCAAATATCTTTTGCTAGGAACATTGCCACTGCAATTTCCCCAAGACCTTTTCCTGGCTATACTCAACCACCTTGCCCAGTGAAGCCTGGGCCTGTATAGTTAGGGTTGCCAGGTGCCCACTGGTGGCGGGCAAACCCCTGGCAATTGACCCTCTGCTCTCTGACCACCTGGGGGTCAGGGGGCAAACGTGCATGTGCGCATGCATACCAAGCGCATCACTTCCAGTTTAGAACCGGATGTTCTGCCTCACAAGGGGCCTTATACCTCTTAGTTTGAGTGGTAAAGGGCCGCTTTACCACTCAAACTAAGAAGTATAAGGCCCCTTGCGAGGCGGCACTTCCAATTCTAAACCGGAAGTGATGTGCGTGTGTTGGCGCACGAGCGCACACACATGCTTACACGCAAAAGCCTCCTGCCGGAGGAGTAGAGGGACCTGGCAACCCTATGAATAGTGGACCTGCCCTTTGAGGGCACTCACCTATTTAGTACTGAGATCAATGAGGCCTTAGAGCAAACATGAAAAAGAATAATGTGCATTGAAAACCTTAGGACAAATCTAATGCCTCTGTGTCTGACATAATGCCTTTTCTACTAAGCGATAGGGATCCCAAGGCTACATTGTCAGTGGCAAGATTTGTTTCAGTCCTTATATCCCTCCAACACTAGTTATATGCTGCTCAAGATCAATGGATCAAGGAGCTTCTAAGGGATAAAAGGAAAGGAAAACCTTATGTACGATGCCACCTAGCCAACCTGCACAAAGACCATCCTTTAGACCTTACCAAGCATCTTATTGTCAGCTCTAGTCTATTGGACAGGGATTACCAACATTTTCAGCCACAGATTGCATATTAACCCTTCTATTCTCATTATCCTCGACCTCACCCTCAGTCAAGGAGATTTCATTCCCAAAGAAGGAAAAACCGATTGCAGACACCAAAACCTACCCAATTATACAAGCAAAATTTTAGACAACCACACCTATTGTCAAGAGTCCCCATAAAGAGGGATTCACAGTCCCCCCTCACTTGGGAAGATATAACTCAGAATCTCTGGGTTCTTCACATTGTTTCAGAAGGCTGTGCTATAGAGAGTCACTCCACCATACAATATGTCCCCAGTGCCCAACCCCCAACATCTTTAGACCAGCTGTTGATAAAAATAAATGGCCTCTTAAAGAAAAGTAAAGCCACAGAATAGGTGCCTGTGAAGGAGCAGCACCTCAGCTTTTATTCCAAGTGATTTCTTGTCAATAAAATCCGGGGCGGGCGGGCAGTGAAGCCCATTTGAGACCTGAGAAACTTGAATAAATTCCTGCAAATTAAGAAGTTCTGAATGGTTTCGCTTCTACTGGTCATGGACTGTAATAATAAAGAACTGAACTGAACTGAATGGTTTCGCTCTCTGATGTCTTGCACCTTTTACATTATCTTTGGCATTTCCCCTCCCATGGTAACTCTTTCCACTGGTGCCTCACTAATGGGTTGGGGTACCCATGTTGGGCTGGTTACAGCTAGTGGCAACTGGTCACAGAGGAAGAGTCTACTCCCCATAAATTTACTGGAGCTCTGCATGTGTGGAACCCATGTGTGACTGCACAAGTATCCAATTGATGAACAATAGTTACAGGTAAGTGCAGCCATGTTTTATCTCAGTTTCATCCTCACATTAGCCCTGTTTAAGGCTGAGAGACAGCATCTTGTCCATTCTACATTCATCATGGTGGAATTGGGATCTGAACCCAGCAAATCCTAATTTAAATTCAGTTTAAAAACACAACACCATTCTTGTTCTCTACTAATTCAAATGACACACTAGAAGAACAAAATTCTTATCAGTTATCTACTTGAATACTGTTGACACAAGGGCGATGGTATTTACTAGGAAATGCCATGTCAGCATAAATGCCACCCTCGTTTCTATGTCCAAGTGGAACTTTTTGGAGCACCTTTTTGATCATTATGATGACCTCCCCTCCTTCCTATTATCTCCAAGCTCCCAGTTATCAGTATTTGGTGCAGAGGGAGAGAGAGAGAGGGATCACTTTACTTCTTTGTTATTTTGCCAGAGGGTAATTATTTTTCTTCTTCTCCAGTCCCCATAAGATTTTACCTGAGAGAGAATTAGGACACAAGAGGATGTTTAAAGATGACAAAGTAAACAGGGAAATTTATTAAACAGTATTCACAAGATGGATTTTGAGGCAAGGCTGAATTGGAGGGAAAGCACAAAACCATGTATATATACAAGATTCACTTCAGAGAAAGAGCTTAGTTTAGATTTTACTTAGATGTTACACAGGATGTCTTTAGCTTAGATGTTTCTCAAGTTAAGTTTCTTCAATTCTTGGGTTACAAGCTTAGTTCTGTTCCTCAGAACTCACACAGATTCAGTTTCACAGACTCTGTCCCCAGCCTAGCTATCAAGAAGGAAGAGACTTTCAATCTCTATTCCCAAAGAACAGCAGAAGTATGGGGATTTACCAAAATCCCTCTTCCATTTCCCACTGAACTACCCCACACCAGTGGCAGTAAGCCCCACCACCACCCTGCAACCGGAATAGCTCTGTCAGATGCTAATTCCCCTTTATGACCTGAGAAAGGGCCCTTTTCCACCCAGTCTCAATCCTGCTGTGTTCCACTAGCTTTGGCTACATCAAACCCTTAGGTTCATAGAGTTGTTCATAGCTTCCTCTCATGCCAGTTACCAAGCTCTGAATATCTCTGTCTCTCAGAGCTCAGAGTGTCAGCTTTTTGGCTCCACCCACTCTTTTTTTCATTTAATATATCAACAGAAACAGATATAATAGTAATAATAAAAAAGAAAAACAAGTAATATTTCTAGTTTAACAATCAAATGACTTCCCCCTCTCCCTCTTCCATCTAAAATTAAATTGTATAGACTTTTGCTAACGGATCTAATCACAATATTATTTTAATTAACCTGTTCTTATCGTATCAAACATTATTAAAACAACATCTAATATAAAAATTTATACAAAGTATAAATAAGGGATTAGATCAGAGAGTATCCTTTAAATGGTCCCGTTAAAAAATAATTTTCACAGTACATTCTCCAAACCTCCCATTTCCCCAAAAATTGTTCATTATCATTCTGATTTATCAAAGCTGTAAGCTTTGCCATCTCGGTCAGTTCCAGCATCTTTTTTATCCAGTCTTTTTTATCTGGTATCTCAACTGTCTTCCATTTAGCTGCATATATCAATCGTGTAGCCGTGGTGGCATAAATCAAAAAAGTTCTGTGAGTAAGAATGGTATCCGGTATCATACTTAATAGCATCATTTCAGGTGTTTTAGGGATATTTTGTTGTAAAATCAACCTTATTTCATTATATATCATCTCCCAAAATTTCTTAGCTTTTTCACAAGTCCACCACATATGATGAAAAGATCCTATTTCTTTATTGCATTTCCAACAGTTTGGTGACATTGAAGGATACGATTTTGCTAATTTCTTCTGTGTTAAATACAATTTATACATCATTTTGTATACATTTTCTCTTAGTAGTTGCGAAGATATAAGTTTCAAATCTCTCGTCCAAAGCCTTTCCCATTTTTGTAACATTATATCATGACCCAACATTTGTGCCCACCCAATCATAGTAGGTTTTATTCGTTCTTGTTCACAATAAAGTTCTAACAATAATTTATACATCTTGGAAATAAGATGATCATTTGTATCCAGCAAAAGTTTCTGTAGAGTTGATTTAGTTTTAGAAAATCCTGTTTTCACATCCTGTAAAAAAACTGAGTTTATTTGATACTGGAACCAAGATAATAAATCTATAGCATCTATACCTCTTCTAAATTTATCTCCAAAATTCATTACTTCCAGGGTCTTTTTCATGTAGTCCCAAGAGACCATATCAAAAGCTTTCTTTGCATCTAGAAAGACAAAAGCTGCTTTATGATGAATATTTTGTTCATAGTACTCCAGAGCATCTAAGAGTACCCTGACATTGTCCTTAATTTGTCTTCCTGGTACAAATCCTGCTTGGTCTTCATGAATCAGATCTTCAATGAACATTTTGATTCTAGCTGATAAAACTGAGGCTTAAGTTTTGTAATCCACATTCAACAATGAAATAGGTCTATAGTTTGTTACTTTTTCAGGATCTCTTCCAGACTTATGAATTAATGAAATAAAAGCACGTGATCATGTTTCAGGTGACGTTCCTGTTTCCATTATTGTATTACAAAGCATCAAAAACGGATTCAGCAGAAACTGTTTAAAAGTACGGTAAAACAAAGCTGTTATTCCATCTGGACCAGGAGTTTTATCTGTTTTTGCTTATTAAAAGCTTCTTCTAGCTCCTCTAAAGAAATTGTTTCATCTATAAGTTTCTGTTGGGCTGATGATAGTTTTTTGATATTTGTAGAGTGTAAAAAATTTTCCATCTTTTTATTTGATATCTTTATCTTTTTGATAAAGTTTAGTTGTCAGGGTGTTATCTCGGTTTAGTTGTTTCCTCTGTTCCTTTGCTGAACTGTCCAGACTTCAAGGACGGCTCCACATACCAAAGCCTGGGAACGCTACTCCTGGGAAATTGTGCTCTGTTTATGCTTTGTAATCTCCCGCCGTTTTCATGCTTTATATTTTCAACTAACGAGCAAGACACTCATAGCTGTCATCTTATTCTCAATGCACTGTATTGCCTATTTGACCAGTAAAAGCCATCTGCTTGGATTCTATGTGTCTCTGTGGTGATTTCTGGTTCTTTGGGTCAAGAGCTCACATTATGACAGCTATCACCAACTCTTCCTCAACAATCCCCTAGTCAGGCTGGAGCCCTGGAGGGTTCGCCTGCCACTCGGATGGGAGCTAGGAGGTCGCTCTCCGAGTGAACCGTGACTACTACTTCTTGGAACCCTGGAGTCCTCATTTGAGGATCCTACCCTTCTACAGGACATAGTCGCTGAACTCTTTAGGACTAATTTAGAGGTTTGCCGCTTGAAGGGACTGGTACAGACACAGTGGCAATCTCTAGTGAGAGTTCTCTGGATGTTAACGTCGGAGGATACTAATACTCGTTTAGACCTCCAGGATTTTGATCAGTTGCTGGATGATGCCCGGCTGGCAACTGAGGACTTACAAGTACTAACCGGATTATTGGACAAGCTTATTGCCCGTGAGACTCTCCCTTCCACGGCTCTAACGTGTCCTGTTGCCTTGGGAAAAGGTACCATGGCAGGAGCTGCACAGGCAGGTTTTTCCTTGATACCCGATGCAGCTAGTTGTCAAGCTGAAGCCAAACGGGTCGCTATCAATACGGCTCTCCTCTTTGCGGATTGTACAAAGGATACCACGGTAGCCACCTTGGCTCAACGTTTGACCTCGACGTTTGGGGCCGATGCACCCGCGATTGCGGTGCGAATACAACCATTGCTAGGCGGGGAACCCGACCCCATACTCACGCTCCTGGAAACAGAACTTTTACCGCACGTTACCACAGCTGCAGCTCTAAGACTTGAAAACGAAAAGGTTCTCGCGGATAAAGAAGCTGCTGAAGCAGCTAAGGCGGCAGCCGAGGCTCAAACCGCAAGGGATAAGGAGTTACAGTTGGCTGCGGATCGGGCGCGGACAGGCGGTCGCCCCAAGGACACTGTAAGGAGCGGTCCTCCGTTAGGTCTGTCTTTTCCCCCGGTATTTGCCCCGTCGCGCACGACCCAACGCGCACGCCGCCTTGCAGACCGACGCCAAGACTCCGGAGAGTCTGAAGAAGAGGACCTATATGGAGACAGTTCTCAATGGGCCACGAGCTTTCGGACAAGTAAACCCCATCGTACTGGTGGCCCAGGAGAGGACGTTCACCTGTTACGAGCCCAAAATCGAGAGCTGTCTGACCGTGTTGATCAACTCCAGGAGCTAATGGAACATGTGCTTCAGGACAACAGGCAGTTACAGCAAGCCCTGACAGCCCAGGCACAGCCCGTCCCCATAAGTTATCCGCAAAACAACAGCATTGGGCGGACTTCTTTGCTCAATTTCGTTTTGTCCTGAAGCATTTCCCAGGAAAACAAAACGTTCTCGCGGATGCTCTCTCCCGATTGCCTCAATACCCGGCGAAACTCGATCGGCCAACAGACTCCTTATTTACGCCCGCACAAAGGGAAGCCCTACCCGTATTGGCTGTACAAACTCGATCCCAAACGCTGCCCCAGCGAAAGCACACAGTCACCACCGTGCAAACTCCTCCAACCCTACCGGCTGCCCAGCCGCCCCCGCAACGGAAACCCACGATGACCGGCGCTCCAGCTCCTCCAGCCCGACTAGCCGCCCAGCCGCCTGCAGTCTGCGCACCGCCGCACGTAAGCGCTTCCCCCTCGTCAACCCCCCTAACTGCTCCTACTGCCACTTTAAACAAGGGGGGGGTTCCCGTCTCCGATTCTTTCTTAAAGTCCCTTCGGGACCAATGCATTATGGAACACTCTAATCAAACCCTGCCTCCTGGTGTAATCGAACAAGGAGGCTCTTGGTACAAAGACTCGAAATTGTATGTGCCCAAAGCGCTCCGAAAAGACGTCTTACACTTGGCTCATGGAGTAAAGACCGCTGGACACTTTGGGTTCCTAAAGACCCTTCACCTGTTACGCAGACAATTTTGGTGGGTGGGAATGCGTTCTGATATTGACTCTTTTATTCGCAGCTGTCCTATTTGCGCCACAGTCAAACGATTTCAAGGCAAGCCCCCAGGACTACTGCAACCACTTGAAATACCCAGCAAACCCTGGGAAGTGATTGCTATGGATTTTATGACGGATCTCCCTCTCAGCGGGGGAAAAACTGTATTATGGGTTATCACTGACTTATTTTCTAAGCAAATACATTTGGTTCCTTGTGCGGGGATCCCCTCCGCTCAGAAGTTGGCCCGCCTTTTCGTGTCACATGTCTTCAGACTACATTCGTTTCCGCGCAAGATAATCTGCGACCGCGGAAGTAGTTTCGTTGCAAAGTTTTGGAAAGCTTTTCTCAAATTGGTGGGGGTGGAGCAGGGATTGTCTAGTGCATACCATCCCCAAACGGATGGCCAAACCGAGCGTGTTAATGCTGTACTTGAATGTTATTTGCGCTGTTATGTCAATTACCACCAAGATGACTGGGTAGACCTGTTGCCTTTTGCAGAATATGCTTACAATAATGCTGTACATCAGTCCACTGGCTTCAGCCCGTTTTATTCAGTATATGGACAGGACTTCGGTCCTATCGCCCCAATGGAAGATTTGGAAGGGGAGGGGGATGCCGACATTGCCTCTTGGGCACACACCCTCCGCACCACATGGCCCTGGCTGGTTAGCAACCTTGACCGAGCCAAGCACAAATACAAAGCACAGGCAGATAAGCATCGGTCCCCCGGTGGGGACCTACAAGTGGGTAACCTAGTATACCTGTCCACCAAGAACCTGCGTTCCACCCATCCGTGCCATAAGCTCAACGCTAAATACATTGGCCCATTTCCCATCATTCGCATCATAAATCCTGTCACGGTGGAACTATCTCTCCCCAAAACCCTAAGGCGTGTGCACCCCGTTTTCCACATCAGCCTCCTAAAGCCCCATATTGCTTCCCCGCAATGGCATCCGGAGCTGCCTCCTGAACAGCCCATAATGGTGGGGGGGGGGAGAACATTTCGAAGTCTCCAAAATCCTAGACACTCATAGCTGTCATAATGTGAGCTCTTGACCCAAAGAACCAGAAATCACCACAGAGACACTTAGAATCCAAGCAGATGGCTTTTACTGGTCAAATAGGCAATACAGTGCATTGAGAATAAGATGACAGCTATGAGTGTCTTGCTCATTAGTTGAAAATATAAAGCATGAAAATGGCGGGAGATTACAAAGCATAAACAGAGCACAATTTCCCAGGAGTAGCGTTCCCAGGCTTTGGTATGTGGAGCCGTCCTTGAAGTCTGGACAGTTCAGCAAAGGAACAGAGGAAACAACTAAACCGAGATAACAGCCTGACATTAGTATAAAAAGATACAAATTCCTTTTGAATGTCTGTTGTGGTATAAACAGGTTCTTTTGCTGTTTGTAATTTGGTTATAATTCGTTTTTGGAAAGAGTCCCTCAGCTGAGTTGCCAAAAACTTACCAGGTTTGTTTGCCTGTTCAAAATATCTTTGTTTTGCATATTTCAAATTTTTATTCATTTCTTCAGAGACCACCATATTTAACTGATGATTAAGAGCATTTATCTTCCCTAAAATGATACCTTTTTGATCTTCTTGTGATTCCAAAATCAAATCTTGTTCAAATTTTTGTAAATCCCAAAGTATAGTGTTAGTCAACTGTAGCTGCTGTTTCCTCCATGCCGTATTTTTCTGTATCATAAATCCTCTAATCACCACTTTAAAGGCATCCCATACCATATTTAAGGTGGTTTCTCCATTCATGTTAATTTCAAAATAATCTTTAATCAAAGTAGATAATTCCTCCACCAGTTTCTGATCTTTCAAAAGTCTATCATTCATTATATTGTCGAAGGCTTTCACGGTCAGAGTTCATTGGTTCTTGTAGGTTATCCGGGCTGTGTAACCGTGGTCTTGGAATTTTCTTTCCTGACGTTTCGCCAGCAACTGTGGCAGGCATCTTCAGAGTAGTAACACTGAAGGACAGTGTCTCTCAGTGTCAAGGGTGTAGGAAGAGTAATATATAGTCAGAAAGGGGTTGGGTTTGAGCTGAGTATTGTCCTGCAAAAGTATTGTCCTGTAAGTATCAAGATAATGTGCTAATGAGGGTATGGTATGTTAATATGGAACCATTGTATCCTGAAGTGATCTGTTAATGTGTGTAATCCAAAGCTAACAGGACACAGGGTCTTATTCCAAGACACTGAAAGACTGGACAATTCTACCAACTATTTTGTCAGATTGCACAGAGAAGCCATTGAAATTCATAAACATCAGCACAACTTTAACAGAAAAGAGGAGAGTTTAAGAATGAATACGGCTTGGCTTCCTGCCCTGAAAAACCTCCAGACAAAGACAGCATTCAACAATAGCCATACAGATTAGCTTTGGATTACACACATTAACAGATCACTTCAGGATACAATGGTTCCATATTAACATACCATACCCTCATTAGCACATTATCTTGATACTTACAGGACAATACTTTTGCAGGACAATACTCAGCTCAAACCCAACCCCTTTCTGACTATATATTACTCTTCCTACACCCTTGACACTGAGAGACACTGTCCTTCAGTGTTACTACTCTGAAGATGCCTGCCACAGTTGCTGGCGAAACGTCAGGAAAGAAAATTCCAAGACCACGGTTACACAGCCCGGATAACCTACAAGAACCAACATCTATCATTCATTCTCCATCTAAATGCTTGTCTGTTGTTCCACTCAAAAAAAAAAACGGATTATGATCAGAGAAAGTTCTTGGTACAATGTGTATTTTACGCAGTTGAGTAAAAATAGATTTACTTGCCCAAATCATGTCTATCCTGGAATGTGAATCATGTCTTGCTGAGTAAAAAGTGAGTTATTTGGCTGTCATGTTCATTGTTCTCCAGATGTCCTGTAGTTCCAAGTCAGCCATCATTTGACAGAAGATCTTTCTAAGAATTCCTTCTTTTTCACTTTTAGCCTGGGTTTTCTTGTCCAAAATAGGGGAGATTATTCCATTGAAGTCTCCCATCAATAAAATCTGTTCTTGGGCATGTTGAAGTAGGATCTCATGCAGTTGTTCATAAAATTTAGCTTTCCCCTCATTAGGTGCATAAATTCCAACCACCAATGTTTTTTGGCCCATTATTTTTGTTCTAATTATCATTATACGACCTTCTTCGTCTTTATATACAAGTTCAGGGCTCAAACTAGCATGAGCATAAATGACTACTCCTTTAGTTTTGGTTTTAGATGACGTAATGAACGCTTGACCCAGCATTTTCCTGTCCAAATATTTTCTGTCTTTTTTTGAGATGTGAGTTTCTTGTAGACAAAGTATTTTTTTTGTAAAAGTTTGAAGATCCTCTCTCTTTTAATCTTCTCATTTAAACCATTAACATTCCATGAAATTACTTTAGCCATGATGATTCTTTATTTTAGTTATAGTCTTATAGTCTAGTTCCTCCAACTGCTCCCTTCTGTGAAAGATCCTCTTGTTCTTTCTCATCTTCCTGCTCATCTGAAAGGACATCCGCAAATTCTCTTTTGTACTTCCTCAAAAATTTTCCAGCATCTTGTAATGAGGTGATAGTAGTTCTGACTCCTTTGTACATAAAGGTTAGCCCTTGTGGTAGTATCCATCGATATTTTATTCAATTTTTTCGTAATGTTGCAGTAAAGTCTTTAAAGATATTTCTTTTAGACATTAAATGTCTAGGTATGTCTTTAAGTAGTATCAAGGTTGTTTCTCCTACCTTCATTGGCTTGTCATAATGAAGTTTCATGATTGCATCTTTCATCCTGATGTCATAGAAGGTAATCATCACATCTCTTGGTTTGGTTTTCTTCAGCCGTGCCGGTAGGGGAATCCTATAAATTCTGTTTACTGCATGATTCAATTCCTATTCATCTATTTGGGTTAACTCTGCCAAATTCCTTATCTTTGCATCTCTAGTATCACCTAAGTCCTCATAAAAAGGTAAAGGTAAAGGTCCCCTGTGCAAGCACCGGGTCATTCCTGACCCATGGGGTGATGTCACATCCCGACGTTTCCAAGGCAGACTTTGTTTGCGGGGTGGTTTGCCAGTGCCTTCCCCAGTCATCTTCCCTTTACCCCCAGCAAGCTGGGTACTCATTTCACCGACCTCGGAAGGATGGGAGGCTGAGTCAACCTTGAGCCGGCTACCTGAAACCAACTTCCGTTGGGATCGAACTCAGGTCGTGAGAGCAGAGCTTTTGACTGCAGTACTGCAGCTTAACACTCTGCGCCATGGGGCTCCTCATGGAAGTTACATAATCGCAGGTTGGATTCTCTAGTTTTCATGTCCATCATAGCCAGCTGGTCTTTGACTGTGTCTTGCTCAATGAGAATCGCATCAATTTGTCTCTCATGGCTGTTTACTTTCTTCTTGACATCCTTCTGGTCTTCCATCACTTTCTTTAGTGATCCATCTAATGTCTTCATATCAGTTTTAATTGTATTAACCTGGATTTTCACATCTTTAAGATCATCTGTTACTTCGTTCATTTTTGAGTCATTGTCTGGGTGAAAGCGTTCATCATGGTAGTCATTTGATCCATCTGCTTTGACATCTGCTCCTGTTGTTTTGTCAGCTGTTCATGCTGTTTTGCAGTTGTCTCATTTTGTTTGGCAAACATATCTTGAATTTTCTTTTCCATATTTACTTCTTGCGAGGGTTCTTTAAGTTTAGATGTTGCAGGTGAATCTGTGTGTATTGAGCCAGATCTTTGATAAGTTGAAGACATTTACAGCTGATGCTTTATTTCAAACAGTTTTGGTAAGTCTTAAAAAATGTTATTTCCAGGATGTGGGTAGTTTAAGAGCTTATGGTAAGCATAATCTCCAAGGTATTTAAGCTTAAATCCTCAAAAACAGCTTAAAAATAAACTTTTAAAATTTGAAATACCATCGAGTTTTCAGGAAGCTCTAGGTCGGCAAGCATACAGGAAGTAGGAAGTTGACCGGAAACTATGGAACTGCGGACCTTCTGTCGTCCCCTTTCTGTAGTTTTTAGTAGCAAACCTTTTAGTTGATGCACCACGGGGATTCACTTCCGGTCCTGCAGTACCTCTGTCCTTCCTGTCTCCCCGTTATCAGCAGCCATCTTGCAATGCAGTAGTGCTATTTCCTAGAGGTCTTCCGGTACTTCAAAATAAATCTTGAAAACGTGGCTGGAGGACTTTCCCAGCCCAGAAAAGGTAACGTGACCAAGGGGTAGGAGGGTTTTATTTCCCCTCCTTTCCCCTCAAACGTCACGGAGTCTGATTGGTAGTTGCCACGTCAATCAAAAAGTTCACTTGTTTAGTCTACCCACAGATCAACTTGATAGCATCCTTGCCGTTTTATCTGATGTCTTATCTTAGTGAGAGTTTTTATGCGATGGGGGGGGGGAGAATACGGAGTTCCCAGTTATTTCTGCCAACCAGTTCAGACTTCTATTCCCGGTAAGATCAAAAGAATTCTTATTACTCACTTAGATTTCGAAGGGTGAGGTTTTTCTCCATTAAAATAGTTCATAAGATGGTTATAGGTAATGGAGGTCCAAGCCTAATGCCAAAGAGACACTTGCAATCTCCCCTCAGTGCCTAGCGGGACACCATCCACACCTCCGGGGGACTTAAAAAAAGCTCCCTTGGAGAGTATGGGAGTCACACCACTTTCTTCGGGCTGCAGAGGAATTCCTGTACCCCGGTCCACTATTTAGAACCGGGTTGGTGTGCTAAAAAACACTCCAATTCAAAGCGTTTCTTGGATTCCCTTGGGAGCTTCCCCAAGGGACGTATGCTAGGACCAGCTCAATTACCGGAAGTCCAGCATCTGCAGAAGATTAACCCCTTGTTTGTCACAATCACCTATTGCAAAACACATACCATCTATTGAGGGGACTGCTTATTTCTCTCTCCACAAGGAGAAATATGAAAATTTCTTTTTGGATGTGATGGAGAAGCATGGAGATGAGTACAAAGCAAGTATTTACTGTCCCATGGCTTTTTTGAGCTGTAGATCTCTTGATATAGGTGTTGCCTAACCAAGGTTTAGTGGGGGGGAAATGAAAGATCTGTGGGTAACAATAAAAAAGTATTTCTGGTTAGAACTAAAAAAAAGGTTGAAGAAAGCCCTCTTTTATATGTAACAACAAACCTTATATATAAAGTGTATTGGTGGGCTCCCCTGACCACCTGATCGTTGCTTGTTATCCTTCATAGTTTTCTGTTATTCTCCCTCTTGGACATGATATCAGTATATCACACAACTTTTCATAGGCTCAGGCCTTTTGGGGGAGGGCTTTCCCTTTGCTATTATGCTCTCTTAAATAAGGAGGATGGCCCTGACTATTGACAGCAGGTTGGTACACACCTCATTGCATGGGAAGAACTTCATTAGACAGCTGCCAATTGTGTGGAACAGTTGATGAGGCACGAAAGCTGGACTTGAAATCAGTTCTGCTGTTCATTTCAAATCTAATGCAGAGTTAACAGTTTAGCAAATCAAATCAATTAACCTAGCTTAATTGCTTAACAAGATAAGCAGTCTTCTGCATTAGAGATGTGTCAAGCTTTAACAAGGAACCGATTATCTAGACATGTGTCCAAACACCATGGATCCAACGTGCTGCATTTGCATTCCTCAGTTTTTATATTACTGCTGGACCAATTTTATGACCATTTGTAATCCCAGTGGTTTCGGTGAGTTTATAGTGGTGGGTGTGTTGTTCACTGGAAAAGACAATGGAGTTGTCTTTACTAACGTGGCTGAAGGGCAGAATGCAAGAAAATATAGAATAATATTGTTAATAGATAGGTCTTGATTTGTTTAAGTGAATCATCTAGATATGTATCCCATAAATAGCTTTCTGGAATACACCTATTCTCTGCCTGAGACATATCATAGTCTGGATTATCTAGAATAGTTTGTGAGGTACTGGTGGGAAGATGGGCAGTTATAATGATAGATTTTTTTGAGAAAATTTGTGTCCCATTGTTACCTGAATTTTCTTTTGTGAATCCAGCATCTAAGGCAAGTAGGGAAATGGTGAAGCCCTAAACCTCCACCCCTCGCACCATAGGCAGGCATGCAACAAAGACCTTGCTGGAGTGAATGGCCACAACTTTATTGGTTACAGCTGACAGAGACTTGGCATAGCATAGGGGCAACAGATCCAGGCATCAACTGACTCACTGCCAGCCGAAGTGCAATCCGGCTACCCCCAGCCTTTCTGCTGGGGGAGATCCCTGGAATAGCAGCATGTAGGATTCCACATGGGCGTAGGTCACTGTGTGGTTCCCTCTGCTACTTGGGGTGAGAGCACCCTGACAGCCCCCGAGCTGGGCATGTCCCCAAAACCCCTTAAGGGGATCCCCAAAGCTGGGCAAAAGGGACACGCAGGTCGATTTCCCCCGAAAAGGATCCAGCCCCATTCTGACACTGCCAAAAAGTTGTGACAAAACAAGTGAACAGAACACGACCCGTAACAACATGATGAAGAGTGGGATGGGTGGGAAGGCGGTGTGAGGCCAGGTGACCTCAGCAGTGTGGCAGACCTCTTTAAATACCAAGCCAGCAGACCCTTTCTGTGGTCTGCTGGCCTGCATCCCACCCCGGACATGCTAGGCAGATCCTGATTGGTCAGGCCAGAGGAGAGCACGCTGGGAAGCCCAGCTGTTGCAAAGCTGCGCTGCAGAGGATCCTGCGGCAGAGTGACGTTGTCTCCCTTTCACTTGATGCGGGCCCACAAACAGGGCCCAAGGTAAGTCCGGGGGCCCTTGCTTCTGACCTGTTACTAGGGAGAAAATACTTATTTTTGTTTTGCGTCAGCCTGGTTTCGGCACAATAGTTTACAGTCCAATATAACAGGGTTAGTCATATTGTGTCTGTAATAACGTTCTTATGCAAACAAGATGGCTGACTTTATTTCTACCAGATGTGTTCTCCCTCATTGCAGTACTGACGGACGAAGTAGGGAAGAAAACAATAGAAGCTGGGCTATGGAAGACACCACTGATGTAGCAAGAATCTGGTGAAACTCTACACTCCTTATAGTAAAGGTGAAAATTTCCCTGATAGGGATAACCTTGGGGCTATCCTAGACAAGGATAGAGTTTTGAAAGCAGGAACTAAAATTAACTTTTAATTGCTCATCATTACCACCCTCTTCCTCATCAGGACCTTCTTTTAAAATGTTTATTTTAACCCCCTTAAACAGTTAAAATAACAGCACACCAAATCATTGTACAACTGTTCTTACCAAACACATTTTGGCAAGAAGTTGGGAGAACTACTGTATGTGTACAATTATATAAAATGACCATATAAACATATGTATCCTGAGCTCAGGTAAAGCCCTTCAGGGCACCATCTGAAAAAATAAATACAAATAAATCTAATGGTATTTCTTGGGGATTTATTACATTTATAAAGGTATAGCCTCTTTCATGAGTTCATTATTTGCTCTTCTCAACCGTTTTGGTTACTTGACATTGTATATACCCTTCAAAGATATTTTTTTGTAGAGCAGTGACTTTCAGATCTGCAAACAGAAGATTAAAACATTCAGAGCTTCCTTCCCTCCTTCCCTGCTCTTCTCCCCAGTGCTGACTCAAAGCAGCCTACATTGTTCTCATCACTTCAATGTTATCCTCACAACAACCCTGTGAGGAAGTTTAGGCTGAGAGAGTTTGACTAGTCTAAAGTCACCCCATGGCAGAGTGGGGATTCAAACATTTGCCTCCCTGTTGGCACATGATGGCATATATTAAATTGAATTATGTACAAGTTGATGTACATACAATTATGTATCTAGTTGATGTTATTAAGTCCCATAATAGTTTTTCTTGAGTGCAGGTAGGGACAAAGTTGGCATCTAGGTCTGTTGCATGGTATGGTTTCTGGGTTTGTTGTTGGTAAAAAGCTGCTTTAAACTGGGGGAGGGGCTGTAAGTGAGGAAAGGCCTACCACCCAAAGCCTGTGAAAGAAAAATATTCGTAGCCAGGAGAGATTATAGGCCACTTAAGATATGTTTGTATTGTTTAAATTATGAGTTGTAGATGACAGCCACTGGCATGGTATGTTGCCTTCCTAGAGTCAGTCTTGTAGTAGGCTACCTCTAGGTACCATTCTGGATTTGTTGATCTGTTCCTTTACTGTATTGGAAATTTCAGATAACCCCCAAAAATGCACTTTGTAAATCCTCCGTGTTGTGAGATCCCTGTCCTCCCTCCTGATGAGACCCCCCCAATCTGATCTCCAATCTCATTTTAGTTGTGTCCCCCCCCCCCCGCCCCAGTCCAGTTCAGGTAGCAATGTGAAAGCCCTTGTCTGGGGGATCAGAGCAAATGTAGTGTAGTGCTTGTCTGTACCCTATGGATTTTATATGATAAACAGATAATGATAAACAGAGGTAAACCAGACTGAGGTAAATCGAGGTGGGCCTCAGGTTAGATCAGGAGAGCCTTGCTGCAGGAGGTTCTTGAAAGAGGAGAAGGAGGCAAATAGACTTAGGGGTATTCTTCACAGAGATTTGCTGCTGTTTCGACGCTGATTTGCATCGGAGTCAAATTTTGGTTATTCACTGGAGATCCGTATTTTCCCCCATTGAGCAAAATAAGCCGCATTAAAAGAGAGACAATCCAAACCACTTTTGAGACGATCTTTCCTGTGGATGCGTGTTTTGTTGCTTGGATGCCCATGAAAAAATGTTTGCTTCGCTCCCCGGGACGTCTCCTTTCTCCTCCCCCAAGAACGGTGATTGGCTGGGGGAGTTTCGCGCTCGGACAAGAATACCGCCCTTTTTGCTGCCTGCCTGCCTGCCTAGAATCCTGGCACTTCTCTCCCTCTGTCCCCGCATGCCTTCCCCACCCCTCACCCAGGATGGGCCTTGGAGCTGGGCCCACACCTCCAAGCCCAGGGGGACGTCGGACGGACGGCTCCAGGGGGAGACCAGTGGGGCCACGCCATGTGCTCCTCGCGCACTGGGGGTGATGGGGGTGGCAGCTCAGTCTAGGGCAGCTGGACCCATGGGGGGATGTTCAAGGGAAGGGGCTGTTGGCCCCTCTACCCCAGCGGGGAGGGGGGATTTTTGAGAATTCGGATGGGAAAAATGTGCATTCCGAGAGCAGAAAAACCAAGGCAAAACTCCCTCCCATCACTCTTCTGCTCTTATCTCCCTCCTCTCTCTCGATGCACTGTGGCTGGATCATGGCCGGCGCGCAATCCAGGGGCCTTCTTTCCTCTCCCCCCCCCCGCCATGCACACTGGCTGGATCAGGGCTGGCGCACAAGCTAGGAGCCCTCCTGTCTCTCATGATGCAATGTGGACAGATCATGGCCGGCGCGCAATCCAGGGGCCTTCTTTCCTCTCCCCCCGCCATGCACACTGGCTGGATCGGGGCTGGCGAGCAAGCTAGGAGCCCTCCTGTCACTCACGATGCAATGTGGCCGGATCATGGCCGGAGCGCAATCCAGGGGCCTTCTTTCCTCTCCCCCCGTCCCCGCCATGCACACTGGCTGGATTGGGGCTGGCGCGCAAGCTAGGAAAAGTGAAGTTATTCTAATATTATTATTATTACTATTTAACATTTCGATCCCACTAAGAGGAATGGGGGGGAGTCAACAAAATGAGTTGAAAAGAAGGAGGGGATAGATAGATAGATAGATAGATAGATAGATAGATAGATAGATAGGTAGATAATTTATTTACTGCCCTTAGCCAGATAAAACAAGATAAAAGAGAAAACATAGGCTAATAAATTCTTACAAACAAAGAATTACAGTCCGAGTCTTATAAAACTTAAAAAGAAAATTACAGTTGGGACACATCTGTCAATTGCGCTAAGAGGCTGTTTTATGGCATCGAATTTTCATTGCTGCCATGCAAAATTTCGCAACCTGAAGAGTGACTGAAGGATTATCCCCTTGTAGGAGCATCTCAATCCTTTCTCCTGCCCTGTCAGGTCCCATTCTCAATAAGAGGGGCTCAATAAACTTCGAACGGGGTAATGTATAAAAATTGCAGTTCAGGAGAGTATGCCCAACAGTTTCTAAGTCCCCTGATTTGCAAGGGCAAAATCTCTCCTCCCAGGGTGTCTTCTTAAATTTCCCCTCTAGCATAGCAGAAGGTAAGACTGCACATCTTGCCAGGGTAAAGGCCCTTCTATAATTATTTATCTCTAAAAGGAGGGGAGATAGTGGGTAAAATCCAGTGCATTGTTAAGTGAGTTTAATTTCCACAGTGGTAAATGGGACATAAATGGAGTTTGCTGTGTACTGGATTGTTGCCATAATGTTTCTGAACTAACTTTCCACTAGAGTGAGATATGAGGAACATTTAGACGATGTCATTTCCTCCTTGAGGAAGCATTTGGTTCCAACAGTTTCTCTAGTTCA
Organism: Euleptes europaea; assembly: GCF_029931775.1. NCBI lineage: Eukaryota > Metazoa > Chordata > Lepidosauria > Squamata > Sphaerodactylidae > Euleptes > Euleptes europaea. The sequence continues at coordinate 7,391,084 of NC_079318.1, read as the reverse complement.
TTTTGGCAGCTAAGATGGCATCCAATCAAGTCCCCTGACAGAGAGTGAAAAGGAAGACCAAGAAAGGCATCCTCAGAATGAAGCCCTGTGATGCTAGTAAAAGTCAGCTCTAGCATCTGCTTGGGACCATAATTGTCCCTTCTAGCATTTAATTTGGGGCACTGTGGTTTGTTTTAAAAGCCATTGTGAGGTCCCTGAGCAAACATGGGTTGCTTTCAAATAAAACCTCAGCAATGCAAGAAGTTCAGGAGCTCAAGGAAAGTATAGACAGTCAAGCTTGAGTTGTTTGCAGTGTGCTATTTGCATTCTTTACCAATGAGTTATGTGCTACTGACTTTTTGATATTTATTTTGCAGCCTTCCATTTGACTCTTGCACTTCAAGGAGAGCCAGGATGGATTATGAGGAGGTACATGCTGTATAAATAACACAGTCACTGAACGTATGCTGAGAATAATGAATGTTCTCATCTTTAATACCATGTAATCGCAATGAGTGAGTGGATCTACCAATTTAGGATGAAGAGAGAGAGAGAGAGAGAGAGAGAGAGAGAGAGAGAGAGAGAGAGAGAGAGAGAGAGAGAGAGAGAGACGCAAAAGAGATTTCTTCACTGTGCAGATTAAACTTGTGTCCATGCTGCAGCTGCCAGCATTCTTAGCTAAAGATTTTGGTCTAAGCCAGAAGCATGAGCACTCTAATAAATCATGTACCTTGAAAAAGTATATGTGCTTCTCACAAACTAGAAAAGTCATTTCTGCTGTGCAGAGAACACTACCTGTGCTGGTGTGTCAATCATTGTCTTTCTGATGGATAGGCAGTGATAGGGAAGGACCAGCATAAACTGAAATTCCCAGCATTTGTAGCCTTAGGGGTTGGCTGTTCATCTGTTATCTTCCAAATTGTTGTGAAATGAAACCCTTAGGTTACATGGTTTGAGTGCCATGTTATATGAAGGGCACTAATTCTATTTTCCTTGGACAGTCTGCTATCAGCAGGCTGAAATTGAACCGACAACTGCAGCCTTTCACATGCAAAGCAAGTGTCCAACTACTGAGTCCTTTCCTCACAGCTATCTTTCTAAATCTAACCAGATCACTGAATGTGGAATATCTAATGTGTGTATTACCCTTCTAACTTACACAAAATATCTGCATCTATTTTACTCAAAAGTAAAAGGAAAAAAATCATTATCCCAAGTGAGAATGGCAAACTTCAGCTTCAGAAAGTTATGAATAGATGAAACTAGGGAAGTAGAATGGAACCTCTCATACTTACAAAATGTAGTTAGGCAAGATCAGGCACATAGCATCATTAAGTAAAATGTTCTACTATTAGAAATACTGGAATATCCTCAGAATAATGCTTCTGAATCAGAATTATTCTGAGTGCCAAATATAAATCTGAACTCCATGTCTATTTTTCTTCATTATGTTATTACTACATCTATTTTTTAAAAAAGAAAGGAAAAAGATTTTAGAATGTAATTTAGAGTTGGTAAGAATTCTCCTTTCTATTGTGTGTGTGTGTAAAGTGCTATCAAGTTGCAGCCAGTTTAGGGCAACCCCAGCATGAGGCTTTCAAGGCAAGTGAAAAGCAGATGTAATTTGCCATTGCCTTCATCTGCAGAGTCTTTCTGGGTGGTGTCCCTTCCTAGTACAGACCCTGCTTAACTTCCAAGATCTGATGAGATTGGGCTATACCATGCCACGTTCCCTCCATATCCTTCTTTGTGGGGATAATGATATATATCACTAATTTGCTCCAAGGACACCATTGGGATCTGACCAATACTAGTGGTCAATGAAACCCTGCCTTGGCTTTCTACACCTTCCGGTATGTTTCCCAGTGCATCGTGCTTATGATTTAACTCCAAAACCTCCCATTAAGCCCCAGGGTTGACAATGTATATAAGCAGGTCCCATTGGAGGAGAGGAACAAAAAGGGGCAGAAAGCTTCACACTTCTGGACTCGCTGGAGATGAAGCTTGCATTGGAGTAGTCTCAGCAGCAGTGTATATTGAAATCATGCAGGAGCAATAGGTTGGGGGAAAAGAAGAGGTATGGATGATCACATGGGTTTGTGGATGCACATTAAAGAAAATCCATGGGACCAGCCCACTTAAAAAAATTAAAGATGCAGTTGATGAAGTGACTCTGACATGATACTCAGTGACCCCAATCTAAAAATGGCCTTTACGCATGAAGGCTTTTTCTCCTTCAGCCACCAATCTCACTGTCATGCTCTGTAAAATGGTGGTTTTCAAAATCCCGACTTTAAAAAGTGGGTTGCAATGTAACATGGACACAAACAAGTTTCCATGACACAATAAAAGGAACCAAAGCACAACACACACAGGGTCATTTCACTTGACATGATTGCCACAATGTACAGAGACATGATATGACATCCTATTAAATCAGTCAGTAGGGTATTAGCATTAGGGAGTTTGTCAAGTAGACACTGAGGTGTCTAGGAAATATTGCTGTAGGTTGAGTGAAAAGGGCAGACAAATTAGGCAGAAGTAAAAATAACCTTGCAATTATGTTTCAATATTCAGAGGTGAAATAAATTATGTTTAATAAATCATGAAGGAAACCAAGATTAGGTGCATAATCCAATGTTCTAGAGGACAGCATGTAAAGGGCATCTGCTGTCTGCAGCAGGCAAAGAAGCCCAATTATTATGGCTGAAATGAATTCATGTTCAGAAATTATCATGGAGAACATGAATTTGTCCTCATGTTCCACTTGTGTGCACCTTGAAAAGATGCTTTTGACAGCCAAAATATATAAATACAAATGGAGGACCCTCAAGGAGTTGTGAAGGGCATCTCATTCCCCCTCCCCCACTATGTCCTCTTTCCCTTCTCTGGAAGCCCTTATAGTCTCTCCTCTTTTCCTCCTTCCTTCTCTCATTCCCACCCCACAGCCACCCTACCTTTAAGGGCCCCGTCTTCATTTTTCCTCTTCCTCTCCCCCTGGCAGCATCTCCCTGGGAAAATTCTATGTGGTTGCAGTTGCTGGGCTGAACCAGGCCCAGCTGTGTGGCCACTTGGCCTGGCAAGGACTTGTGAGGAGGTACCTTACTTTCCCCTGTATCCCCCTCTGCACACTATTTCCTCATTTTCTCCTCCTGTCAGCCCCATATTCTCACCTTTCCATGCATCCTTTTCTCTTTCTCATCCACCAAATAATATTTTGTGTCCCCCATCATCTATATTTATTATTTATTTACTTCATTAATACCCTGCCTTCTTCCCAAAGCAGTTTATAGCATTCTCCTCCCCTCCAGTTTATCTTTGCAACAATCCTGTGAGATAGATTAAGCTGAGAGTGTGTAACTGGCCCAGGGTCACAGAGTGAGCACCATGTCAGAATGGGAGATCCAGGTAATTAACTCTAACCACTACATCAACTGCTTTTGTTTGTTGACTAAGCTGAACAGTAGCAAGCACCCGAGCTTGGGTATCATGCAAGTCAAGTGGTAGTAAGTAGCCCAGTGGTTGCTGGCAAGCCTAATCTCAATTAGTCTTCTTTCAAAGGCCAAAACTTCCCTGGAAAGGTCCCCACCTTTTACTGACAGAAACCATGGCTTAAAGGATGGCAATACTGTTGTGGTTTTCTAGCAATGGGCTCCAAGGACATTTGCTTCTTAATGCAACAGGTTTTCATTATTTGAAAATTTTTAATGGTATTTTTGGTTAAATTTCATATTTTTCAGCAAATTTAAGTTTTTTTCAGATTTGTGGAAAGATCTGTCTTGTCTGCCATGGTCTCCAGATGCATCAATACAATGTTTATATTTTTAAAAATCAAAGCATCTGTTTCAAGTTATTGAGTCTATATGCCTCTATTTGTAAAGTATTACATCTCTGCAGGTCAAATTATTGTCAAATTATTGTCAAATTATTCCCCACTCCTACACGTGAAGCCAGCTGGGTGACCTTGGGTTAGTCACAGCTCTTAGAGCTCTCTCAGCCCCACCTACCTCACAGGGTGTCTGTTGTGGGGAGAGGAAGGGAAAGTGATTGTAAGCTAGTTTGATTCTTCCTTAAGTGGTAGAGAAAGTCGGCATATAAAAACCACCTCTTCTTCTTCAATATTGTTTTGCTTATTAAAGGTTTGGTACTGGAAAACTATCAGTCAGAAGCAACAGGCATAACAATCCTCAGTATCAGACTGTGCTGGTACACTATATGCTGCATATGCACTAATCCCATCCCTGCAGTTCTCCAACACTGGTACCATAGTGATATCTAGGCTTACCATTTGGTCAGTTATGACAGGCAATTGTTCGCCAATTAACTGGGCTGCCCATTGATTTTCAGCTGGCTGGCAGGCAGAAGCAGGCCATCTGAAGGGGGGCAGAGATCTGCATGTGCAGCATGATGACGTTAATTTCCGGGTTTACCCTGGAAGTGCTGGCCTTGTGACGGGGTTGCCTCTAAAACTGTCCTCGCAAGACTCCATGGTCAGCCCCCAGCCCCACCCTCATGAAGCTCCCACCGGTGGCGACCCTAGTGGTGTCATCAACCAGAAGAATGGAGGAAGTCAGCAAATACTGATGTAGCAAAATATATGGTATCACAGATTAGAATGAAAAAGCATGGCCAAAAAAATTGGGAAACACAGGAGGGGTGATTGGGAAAAGGAACAAGGAAAACAATAAGAAATAGTACACTTGTAGAGATACCCTTCCCTTCATCACCTCCAAGGTTGTTTCCCTACAGTATTCTCCACAAAGTATTCCTTACAATTCTGAGTTATTTCATAGCTGACGAAGCCCTTGCTGTCTGCAGCTGAACTCTTCAGAGTGTTCCCACTTGTCTCTTCAAACTGGATATCTGTCTGGAGTGACCTTCTCAGCTCCACCTATTCAGGTGTGAGCTTTCACTGCAGTCTCTTACTGCAGTGTCTGCTTCAGCAAGAGTCCTTGTTCCTTTTGTTCCCAAGATCACTGTGAATAGTGAAATCCACAAATACTGAGAGTCAGGGAATGTTGTGGGAAATCTGGTTGTTTTTCTGCTGGGATGCAGATCCCTGCCACCTTCGAGCTGCAGACATGGGACTGATTTTGTTTGGGCAGTTAGATGGCTATCAATTAGAGCATCTTCCTTGTAAATCCATTCCCATAGGTCTAAATTATTCCCTGTGGGCTGGAGCATGTCATCTGGGATGGTAAAGCGGGAAGTAATATCAAGGAAATTTGAATGCTCTGTAACCTTGTTTTGCAATAAGAAAACTATGTTTACTGAGTGAATCAATGTTATTTGTTCTACATTTTCAGTGTCTTTAGGATTATAAACTGAGCCCAGGCTTTAATCGAAGGAAGACTAAGTTCTGCCCTCATCAAGGCTGCAGGTATTCCTTTTGGCAATGCCAAAATGCACCACAGGAACATATTTTGAGTAGTTTCCAGGTTGGATAAGATTTATTCTTTCCACCCCCAAACGTCGACCCCATACATTAGGTGAGGGATGACTTTGCTGGTGTAAAGTTTAAGTGCAGGATATATAAGAAATCCTCCCTGGTATAATAAAATCTCATGATAGATCCTGTAGTCTTTAAGGCTGAGGCTTAGTGATTGAGAGGTGGGCATTCCAATTCAAGGTTTCACTAAAGGTTATGCCCAAGTATTTAAAGGTTTTACATTGCTCAATCCAGATGCCTTGTATACACCAGGTAAACCTTTTTTGTCTTTTCCTGAAAACCATTACTTTAGTTTTTGTGTAGTTAAAGTTTTTCTCCTTTACAGTACCCACCCAGGCTGTTAAGAAGCCTTTTTAGGCCAACTCTTAATATCTTCTATCTAATATCTTAGAGATATTAAAACCATATCATCCACATACAGCAGTATTGATATTTTTTTGTTGGCCAACAGATGGGGTGACAAAAGTTGGATCCGTTAGCTTGGGCACTATGTCATTTATGTACAGATTGAAGAGAAGGGGCGCTAAAACACACCCCTGTTATGCTCCCTTCCCTATTGAGATATCACTTGCTAGTGAGTCCAAGGTGCCCACTCTAATTTTTGCATATGTGTCCAAATGAAGCTCTCTTAGGAGAAGCAACAGTCTTTTGTCTATGTTGGTTTTTGCTACTTTCTCCCATAATTGATCTCTATTGATGAATCAAAGGCCTTTGCTAAATCAACAAAGGCCACGTATAGTGCTTCTGTTGGCCCATGCATACCTGAGTGCGCTAACTGATAAAGTATTTGACAATTGTCTAAAGTACCTTGCCCTTTCCTGAAACCTGTTTGGTGGGGATGTAAAATCTGATTTTTAGTAACCCAGTCCTTTAGCTTCCGCAATAGGTATTTTCCATATATTTTTGGTGATATAAGATTTTCAATCTCAGTTTCCGTTACTGGGGGCCATTCAGGTAACGTTTTCAGATTCACAGCAAAATTTTGTTTCCTTATTCCCATAGATATCAAGCAAGCAAGTCAACTTTATTGCGTAAGACCACAATTTTAAAATATACCAGCCAACATCATTAAAAGGAATATATAGTTATCAATGAGGATAGGGTAGACTCATAGAGTCTTGAGAAATGTTCATACCATGTCTTTCTAGATACTTGGGCCACACTCTGCTCTAAATAACTACTTAGACCAGAGGAAATAAGCTCCCAAAAATGGAATTCCTTTTTCTCATATACAGCCTGTGCTAGATCATTCCATAATTGCTTAGCATTCGTATTTTTAAGTAAACTTTTATATTGGGACCTAAGGCTAGTTCATTGTTGTACCATAGTGGGCTCTTTACTACGCTGAGTTAGCCTCATATAAAGCTAATAAATTAATGTGTGAATCATGAATTCACAAATGGTGAGGTTCTACTGTGAGGGTAACTGCTTTTTAGCATAAATTTGAGAGTTCCAGCCAGGAATAATAATAATAATAATAAAAAAAAAAACCAGTGTAAGAAGACATTAGACACATGAAAGACTGGATGAGTAAGATCTCCTTACCATCCAGCATCACATAGACGTCAATTCTGTGAACAGTTCTAAGAGCAGATTTCTGGCATGTGGTCGTTTATCAAAAAGAAGAAATATAGGTACCTGGGCATCACATAATAAATAATAGCTGTAGCCACAAAGAGTACAGCGAGAAACTTTGAGTAATTTAAATGTCAATGTGCACATCAGTACTTTCTTCTATTACTAATATACAAAGTATGGCATCCCAGAAGAACTATAATATGAAAACATCCATATCCCTTTAGTACTTTATTCTCAAAATGCCTTCCAAGTGTACCTGATTTCACATCTTTCTCTTGCCAAGTGTTCCCTTGCTATGTGTGTATTGAATTCTTGGCTCACTAATTTTTTTTTATTAATCTTTGAATGAATGCTTTGCACCACTGTTTTCAGAAAGTTAGGGTTTTTAAAAGTTTCTCCTTCTTAAGATTGAAAATGACAGGGATAAACTCCCTTCATTCAGGGTCTTTGAAAAAACCAACAACCATAATTTAAAATGGTTCTAGTAGGTTATCCGGGTTGTGTGACCGTGGTCTTGGTTTTTTCATTCCTGACGTTTCGCCCACAGCTGTGGCAGGCATCTTCAGAGATGCCTCTGTCCTTCAGTGTTACTCCTCTGAAGATGCCTGCCACAGCTGTGGGCGAAACGTCAGGAATGAAAATACCAAGACCATGGTCACACAACCCGGATAACCTATTAGAACCAATAAACTCTGACCGTGAAAGCCTTCGACAATATAATTTAAAATGATTCTCATTTTAATCTTTACTGCAGGTAAAAATCAAATAAGATGACATTCTTTATTCTGATTAGGTTGATGCAGTTTCGTCATAAGAGTTCCGGAATCGATTTTGGGGGTGGGGTGAGAGTGTCCTAATGGCATGATCCTATCTATGACGTATAGCTCTGAGACAGCATTTCATAAGATCAGGTATTTGGATATCACAGACTGCAGCTCTGTCACTGCAGCAGGCATCCTTGCTCAATATCGTATAAAACTGAGAATGCTGGAAAGAAGAAACTATAATGGCTAGGGTGGTGGAGATGGTCAGAACCAGTTCTCCACTCACTGTGCAGTGTCCCTGGGGATGTATATGCAAATAGGCCCATTATAGTGAGTAGGGTTGCCACTCTGACGTGGGAAATTCCGGGAGATTTGGGAGCGCTGCCTGGGGAGGAGAAAGAGCACAGAATGGAGGGAGTTCAGTGGAAGTGTAAAGCCATAGAGTTTGAAGCTGTCATTTCCTGTGGGAGATATTATCTTTGCAGTCTGGAGATCAATTGTCATTCCAGGAGAATGCTAGGCTGTACCTTGAGTTAGTAACCCTAACCATTAGTAATTACCAAAGCAGTAACAGAGGTCATGCATCGAAGTAGAGGATAGCCAAGGTGTTGAGAGACCAAATAGTGCTTGGAAATGTCATGTTGCCATTGTGTTTATTTCTGAAACACTGTCCAGTGCACTGTTACTCAGTTTCATCAGGTCAATTCCCTTTGGATTTCCTTTTTACGTGTGACCTCCTCATTGATTTTTTCTGGCTCTCCCTCCTCCGCCCCCTTGTGTTGCTGCTCTGGTTTGGGAAAGCCTAAAAATGTTTCTAGTTCATTGTTTTCTGTAAACTTTCTCTGTCAATAAGAGATGTTTTCTGACTCACTGGGAATCCTCCTTTGCTGCCTGGGCAGTGGGGGAGAGAGCAGGAAAGAAGGCTGTGTGACGGGGATTGTGGGCGGCAACAGCTGAGCGTTGGGCCGGTTAGTCAGCTCCTTTTGCCGGGCGCACAGCTATGTTGCCGCCCAGCCAATTGGCTCCTGAGAGGGTTCAAATTGAACGTATTGAAAGCAGGGGCTCAGCGGCGTCTAATCTCAGTCTTCGCTGGCTTTGTCCGGGCCCTCCCACCTTTAGATAGGATTATTGTTGTTAGTTATTGTTCCGATGGTTGAAGGTTATTGTCATAAAAGTTCTGTTGATTGTTTGGATTTTGACTATGTCACAGCTATGGCGGTGGCAGCATGAGGCTGGATGGGTTGTTTGGGGGGAAAGCGGCCTGCAAGCCCCTTTCCTTCATGTGGGGATCCCACTAAGGGATTGGCCAGCTCGGGAGCAATTGGTCAGCCTCTTCTAAGTGGCGGGGGAGCACCTAGTGGCTTATGCCCAGGTGAATTCCCTGGACTGCCATCCCTGCTACCCCCAGGGGGACCGCTGGGGGTAGGTTTGGCTCTACTGTCCGCATTGGGGTCGGACTACACCTGCTATCCAGTACTCATGCTGTGCCAAGGCATCATCGCTGGTGCCAACATAGCTGTGGCCATTTATCCAATAAATATTATTCTTTAAACAAAGGTTATTGTTCATTGCCTGATTATAGGGATCTCCCCACATATAGCCATGGGTCAGCAAAAACGCATTGCTTTGAGAGCTGTGGCTCAGTGGTAGATCATTTGCTTTTCACACATAAGGTCTCAAATATAATCCCCAGAATTTCCAGTTAAAAGGAGCAGATGGTAGGTGACATGAAAGACCTCTGCCTATGACCCTGGAGATCTGCTGCCACCTGAGTAGATAATACTGACCTTGATGAACCAATGGTCTGATTCAGTATAAGGCACCTCCATGTGTATGTTCATGTGTGTTCAATATAATAAACTGAATTATATAGCATAGCACCAAATGAAAGGCCATAGTTCAGTGGTGAGTTGCATATGCTTTGCAACTGAGATCCAGTCCCAGACACCTTCAGTCAGTAAGACAGATAAGGCAGTTTTGTGTGTTCAAAGAAGATGGAACACAGGAGACACCCAAGTAAAAATTTCATAAGAGTCACTTTAAATTTGGTTCCACTGTACATTACTATTGTGTGTGTATGTAAAGTGTTGTTAAGTCACAGCTGACCTATGGCGACCCCATAGGGTTTTCAAGGCAAGAGAATAACAGAGGTGGTTTGCCATTGCTTTTCACAGCAACCCTGGAATTCCTTGGTGGTCTGCATCCAAATACTAACCAGAACCGACCCTGCTTAGCAGCTGAGATCTGATAAGATCGAGCTAGCCTGGGCCTGTTACTATTACTGTTCCAGTAATAAAGAATTATAAAAGAGTGCAAACATGCATGCAAGTTTTATTCTTCTTACTTAACCTGTCTTCGAATTTTTTAAACAGAAAAATGAGATATAAATCTTTTAAATAAATAATGGTTAAGAGGTCTGTGGATCCATGGAAAACTTGGAACTATCTTTCCAGTACCTACAATATTTACTTTGTTCCATATGAAATTTGTATCACTTACTGTTTCATTATTGATTACTCTGTACAGAAAGCAAATATGAAAATGTGCTTTTAACTCCAACCCCGCTCACACATGGAGCCCAAGGAAGGATTATACTTTTTTTTTCTCACATGGCAAGAAAACAAATGGGAATTTCTAAAGCAGCTTATGATTTAGCTTGGAGGAGCCAGCTATTCAAAGGAAGCAAAGTAAAAAACATTCCACTGGCTAATACAAGCCATTTTTGTGAGCCTAAGTAGGTCTCTGGGACATGACCTTAGTTAACAGCAACGTGTGTTCTTTGGTAGGTATTGTGGTATGTTGAACACATCTCTGGATCTGGGCTGCAGCTGGTGACAAGAGGGAGAGGGTTAAGAGTCTTTAAAGTGGATGGTTCTAGCTGACAGTTCTTAAAGTGAAGTACACTGCATTTCTGACCCATAGAGACTGAAAGTAGGGAAATAATGCACTCAGACCTTTATATAAGAGTTATCTGTAGGGTTGCCAACTTCAGGTTGGGAAATACCTGGGGATTTTGGGGGTACAGCCTGAGGAGGGCAGGGTTTGGAGAGGGGAGAGACTTCATTGCCATAGAGTCCAATTGCCAAAGCAGCCATTTTCTGCAGGGGAACTGATCTCTGTTGCCTGGAGATCAGTTGTAATAGTGGGAGATCTCCAGCCACCACCTGGAGGTTAGCAACCCCAGTTATCTGGGTGTATCTACAGTTAGCCAGTATTGCCCACTCTTGACCAGAGCTGGTTATAGTGATAAATATAAATATAAGCAACTTGGAAATTCCAAGGTCACATTTCATATCAGCCATGAATGGCAGGCCACAGTAGGGATCTCACTTCCTAGTGAATTAGGGCCCAAGGTTCATATTGCACGTGACTCAAGAACCTGGGAAAACAAAGATACCATGTGATGGTGGAAGCAAAGGAACTTTTATGAGAAGTAGCATATAGTTAGACTTGGGTAGCCGAACAGGTTAGCCAACAGAAAAAAAAATGCCCAGTCCCTTTAGTAGAGGCTTAATATGTGGGCTTTTGAAACTTTTCATGAAATGGAGGTAAATAAACATCACCTTGTAAAGTACATCCTGTTAAGCCTCTATTAAAGGGTCAGGACAATTTTTTCTCTAGGCCATTTAGTGACCTAGGCCTAGGCTAAAGGCGCTCCTAGTGAATAATGTTTTTTTATTTTATTTTTTTATTGTATTTTTTGGGATACAGAAAGGAGAAGAGGGGGTAAAGCAATCCGTCTGCAATAAACATTCTTTTTGGTCATTAATATATCTTCCAAATACATTTCGAATTTACATATAACTAATTGTATTATTTACTTTCTTATATTAAGATTACTAGAAAGCTATTACTAAAAATAGAAATCTTGGTCTATGTGTTGGATATGTAGGTGTAAAATGGCTGCCACTTCTCCTGGAAGCAATCCACGGAGTCGTTATCTGTTAGATTCATCATAAAAGTCATTTTGGCCATGTTTGCATATTCTAGCATCTTGTCTTTCCAATCATCAACGTCAGGTATAGTAGTTTGTTTCCATCTTCTTGCCAAAACAACTACCACAGCCGTTGTAGTGTATTTAAACAAGTCTTTAAATCTCACAAGTAAATCAGATAGTGTTAAGCTTAATAAAAAAATATTTTGGGTCCAAGTTTATTTTTTGTTTAAGCATTGTTTGTATTTCGCTTTGTATTTTCTTCCAGTACTGTCGCAACTTCGGGCAAGTACACCAATCATGAAAAAAAGAACCATCTGTCTCTCGACATTTCCAACATGCCCCCTAGTGAATAATGTTAAAAGTGTCTCAGAAAACAGTGATCTCAGAAAACGATCAATCAATATCAGAAGTTTCCAACAGCAGCAGAACTCCTATTTCAGCATTTACCAATTCTTAGGGGTTTGTTCTAATGCTTAGGAATTTGTAATTAGGAGTAAGTACTGAAAAAAATCATCACCGCTGTCATTTGGTATTAATTATTGTCACTATCAAGCGCAATTACATAAGGGTTTAGTTAATTCCTATCATTTGGTAATAGTTACTGAATTAATTGGCTTTGGAAGACTGTAAACGAAGTAAATAATTTTAAAATTATGAAGTTCTATTTGTCAGGCAAATAAGGCACATCCTTGCCAATTACCCAGGCAGGATTTTAAAGTAAGAATTCATGCTGTGCATCCACATTACCTGAAAAAATTACAGAAGACTGTGCTAATATTGCTTCATTCCTTTTTAAGTATAAATTCATGTGGACTTACTACTGAATATACATACAACGTTTGTTCTGATTGCTATAGTTTTCAGAATTTTCATTGATGCAAGAAAATGTCTTGCGTTTTAGGAAAAAGGTAATGACTTAAATTATTCAAAACATCACATTAATGCTGTAGTGGGCTACTTAATAAGCACCAATGGCTATTTTGCATATTCAGATTCACATAACAGGCATTATTAGCATACCATTTGCATGGATACTGGGGATGTGAAACTACAATTGGTGTCTGCACAGCACTCATTTTTCCACATTATATCGCCAGAGTTGTTATAAAATATGCTTACTACAGCACTCCAAAACTGTGAGATCAGAAGGGAGTATTTTTGTTTGAATCTTGCTTATCAAAGCTTTTGAAAATATCAGGTGCAATCCAAAAAAGCTTTAAAATTATTGAGGCTGCAATCCTATGACTACTTACTTGGGAGTAAGCCCCATTGTACTCACTTGGATCTACTGCCAAGTAAACATGCTTCCAAGTAAAAATTTCTTCTCCCACTATTAAGGGGGAAGGCAAAGGCACTGAGGGAGCAGACTGACCTTTACCCTGGAGTATCACTGAATTATGCAGGCATAAGGACCAATGATGCTGGTGCAGGCCCCCAGAGCAGCTATGCCGCTCTTGGGCACCGGTGCAGCTCTGAAGTGGCTGCTCTTTAGCGCAACTGAGTTGTGGGTGGTTTGTGGGGCTTGGCCAGAGTTACTCAGCTCCCTAAGCCCTTTCAACCTGGGGATGCCCCCTGACAGAAGCTGAAAGCTGTACCAACAAAAACACGGCATAGCCCATAGGCACCAGTTGGCATAGCCCATAGGCACCATATGCCGGGGCCATGGCCTTGAGGCCCGAAGCAGCTTAGGATGCTGATTACAGGTGCAACCAATCACTTCCCTCCCCTGCAGTGGCCAAGCCCCCTCCCTAGCACCAATTGCTTCCCCCCAGCCCTACAGAAACCCCTGCCAGGATGCCCCACAAATCCTGAGGTAGGGTACACAGGATGGGACTTTGTCTGACAGCTCCCTGCCATGCAGACTTAGGGTGAGCAGTGCGGCACTTTGGTGATGGGGAAATCACAGAAAGGGCACTTAGCACTACTGGGCGAGCACCTTGCAGCAACATCCAAAGAGGAGAGCTAAGTCCACACTCGGGGGCTGACCAGTTCAGAACCCAAACAGGTGGGAAGTGCCCTGGGAGAGCTGCTAGGGGAGGGGGGGCAAGTTTCCTGCTCCTTACTGGGCTGACAGCTCATCCATTTTCTGGGCACCCTCTCAGACAGGGTGCTTTGTTGAGGGGTGTGTGGAGCCCCTTCATTCTAAGTGGAGTGGGTTGCCGTACAACCCTTGAACTCATTTCCTTGCAGGAGCAGGGCCCTGTGCAGCAGCTGCTGAGTTTGATGGATCTCTAGCACTTGCTGAGCACTGCAGTGCAGGACAGATGAGAGTGGTTTGGATGGCACTGGCCTGTGCCAGGGGGCACTATTGTGACAGAGTACCATCCCGTGGGCCATAGGATGGAGTCCCTGGCTGTCCTTGATGGAAATGGCTGCTCCCACCTACGCACACCTGGCTCCTTGTTATCACTGCATACATCTCTGTATGGTTGTTCTACAGGTAAAGAGCCATCAGGGCAGGCACTGGCTCAGGTCACTTCCCTCCTCCCCCCATCTGCTCAGGGTGAAGTCCAAGCCTGCCTTCAGAAGTCATCAGTTGTCTTCAGACTGCTCCTCCATCTGTGGCTCTGCCCAAGTCAGGAGAGGATCTGACATTCTCCCAGTTGATTCTCAGAGGTGATCCCTGGATCCTTCTGACCCTTCCCCCATTAGTTTCCCTCTACAACTGTGTTGCTGTCTGTGTGAGGGTTGGGTCTCAGGGTGGTTGGGGAAGTTGTTTCCAAAAGTACAGGCTTCAATCTGCCAGCAGACCTGCTGGTGCCGTGCCTATCCTGTAAGTAATCGCCAAATCTCTGCTTGCTTGGACCAACAGGTCAAATTCTGTTGGCCCCTGAACAGGGCCCGTGTGTGTGTGTGTGTGTGTGCGCGCGCGCGCGTGCGTAAAGTGCCATCAAGTTGCAGCCAACTTATGGAGACCCCAGCAAGGAACTTTCAAGGCAATTAAGAAGAAGAGGTGGTTTGCTGTTGCCTTTCTCTGCAGAGTCTTCCTTGGAGGTCTCCCTTCCAAGTACTGAACTTGCTTAGATTGTGAGATCTGATAAGATCAGGTTACACTACGCTGCTTTCCCTCCAGGGTCGCCCTTAGCCATTACAAAAACATCATCCACGGAGGGCATGCTGGGTTTGGAAAATGGCAATTGAACAATGAGTGAGGTTATTGGCGTTGAGGCTGCAGCGGAGAGGAATGGATCAGCTCTAGCCACATTTGCTCTGACGTATCTGATCAAGTGGATTTGGAAATTACAAATAGATCTCTGTAATGTTGCCTAACCCTGACTACTGTGCATCATTTGCCTGGGGGTCAAGTGGTTGGCGAGGCCCTTGAGAAATGAGTTGCTGCCAGTTTTTTCAAAGGACGGTTATCTTGTGGCTGTGAAATGCAAAGTTGGTCAATTTTGGAGGGCTCTGACCCTACAGAGGCCTGGAAGGGCCAGATGATTCCCAGCAACCTTGGGGCCATTGGGGCATGCTAACCAAGGAGAAGAATAGGGGAGAGGAAAACAAAAAGAATAGTGGCAGGGCTATTGCCTGTGTCAAGCTTCCTGCTGGTTGTATCTGGAGAATTGATGAACATAACGAAAAACATGGTTGCTGAGGGTGGAGTACCAGGTTCCAGGCAACTCCTTTTTATCCCAGGGCCCAGGGCCCTCAGAGTTAGGAATGCCCACCCTTTGAGATGTGGGTGTCTGGGATTGCACCGTGGGGGGATCACTTACCTGTATGGATGAGTGGTTCCTTCCACAACCCCAGTCCTTAATTAGAGTGGCTGGACACAGGAAAAAAATCTGGTTCTGCAGATGTCCTTTGCCAGCCGAAACAAATCCTCGTAAGGATGGAGCAGAATATTTGCTGTTCTCCAAATGTGGGAATTCTTAGATCTGAGGTTACTGTTGCCCCCAATCTCTTTCCAGGGAGACAAAGGCCATTTATTCATGGAAGGTTTTGCATTGGATTTGCCACTCTTTAGATGCACTTTTTCCCCATCCATATTCTCAAAACTCAACAATAAGCCGCCATGCAGAGTTTTGAGAATTCAGATGGGGAAAATGTGCATCTATAGAGTGACAAATCCAATGCAAAACCTTCCATGAATAAATGGCCAAAAGAAAAGAAAAAGGAAGAGAGAAAAAACAACTCTGGAGGGAGCCACCTTCAGCTTCCAGAAGTGGCAGCTGCTGAACGGCCACCCCCTGTGTTCCTCTGTGTGTCTTGGCTGAGGGTGACATCGGCTTCTGCAGTTGCGTGCAGCTACAGTGGTCAGTGCCACAACTCATGTGCCACTTTCCCCCCCAGGCCCCCGGTCAGGCCTCTGAGGCCAGGCTGTGCAGGTGCCAAGCTGAGGAATTGTTAATGGGGGAACAGCCCAAAAACAGCCCTCCCTGCATCTGGCAGGACCCATTATCATGGGTACTGCATGGGGTCAGGTATGCTAGTGGGTGATGGGAAAGGTGCTGTGGGTTGGTGAAATTTCCCAAGGACCAGTGTAAGCACAAGGTGGTCCCACTAATCCCATGACTGTTGAATCATCCCTCTCCAAGGGTGCCCGAGGGATGACCACCCGAAAGGCAGTCTGGGAGGCATGGCAACCAGGGAGCAGAGACACTTGCCACTGCCCCGGCCCTCCTCCACAACATCTCCCCCTTCCCCTTCCGTGGTGAGGGCATTCATTGCTCCGTGTGGGCTGAGGGCTGGCTTAAGGTGTCTGCAGGATGGGGATTTCAGGGGCCCTTGCAACTCTGTCAACTGCTCAGGGGCTAGTTGCAGGATTTGATCCCTTTAAGGGGGTGGGGTGGGGTGCTGCAGATAGAGCCAGCATCCCTGGCCCTGCTTTCCACCCCTGGGCTGTGATGGATGCTGGGCTTGGCCACTATGCCTGACAGCTCCTGATTCGTTCTTCCTGCCCTGTCCATCATGGCCCCGCCGCCTAACCACAACACCTGTATGGGCTGCTATAGGACAGTTGCTGGGGGTGCTGATGTGGTTGCAGCCACTGAAACCCAGCTATAGCCTCTTTTTTCTGCCGGCCACCACCTAACCAAATCCTTCAGGGAGCAGACTAGTGGCACCACAGTTACACCAGTGGCCAGGCAGCCACCACAGCACAGGCAGCCCTAAGGACTGCTCTGCCCATGTATTAAGAGTACCATCCTAAGTAGAGTTATACACTTCTAGGTCCACTGAACTCAGGAAGGTTGTAACGCTGCTTAGGATTGCAGTGCTTAAGAGCTTCACTATCCACATGTGTTCCACTGACTTGCAGATGATGCACTTATGCATAACTTAATTTCTTGGGGTGTGTTGCCTAAAATGGAGATGTAATTACAACCAAACCACTGCTTCATAAACAAGCAGAATTAAGGTAAACAAACTTTTTAAAATACAAGGGCGTGTTGTCATACTTGCATTACTCTGATGACAGCAGAAATAAAATTACACATGTGAAATCAAACAGCTTTTGAGGTTTCAAATGGATTACATATTTGCTTGTCATCTTTAGGGATCTAAATACTTTAGCAAAACACAACCACAATCTGATCTTTCTGCCCTTGCCTGTGCCATTTTTTTTCTGGAAGAGGGAATATCAGTGCAAGTTTATTGGCTAGAAGCGATAAGAATTTTGATACTGAACAAATCGTAAAAGATCAGCAGTAAAACAGATACAATCACATTTCAAAGGGATGCCTAGAACTTAAAACTCATCACTTTTTTATTATAGTAGACAACAGTTTATTGTAGTAACAGCATGTTCTTATCCTTGAATGTCACTGTTGGATGAAAATAGGCCTGCCACTATGTCTCCCTACACTGCCAAAGGACACTGCAGTCCCAGCAGGAGAAGAACAATTGGCTTAGCAATAACCTGGAGCTAGTCAAATTCTTCTACCAGCAAAACATCACCAGTACAAGGAGAAAAAGTGGATCTCTTCTTTCAGACCTGTCCAGGGAATTCTAAAAAACAAAAACCATGTGCTTTTCTTAATAGTTTTGTTGAAGCTCAGAAATAGTGAACCAAAGTAGGAAGGCAATCCATCTTGTCTTTCCAGCCTCTCTTGCAAATAGTTTCTCTTTTCCCACCCCTCTTTCACACTTTGTGAAGTTGAGAAAGAAAGAAAATGATGGTATGGAAGGCTAAAGACTATGAAAGGCCCAGGTGTAAATTCCATCTGTTTTCCCAACAACACACCTGGCTTTTCGTTTCTGCCTGGAATATTATTGCTTACAGTTTTAATTACTCCTTGTGAATGGATTGAGCAGAGAAGAACTAAAATGATCCTAGTGGTCTAGTGGCTCAATCATTGCATTGGAAGCAGTGGGAGTATACACACTCAGATACAAAAGAAGTGCTGTCTGACATGTTCTCAGACAGCAATATCTCTGTGATCAGTGGCACCTTCATATCCATGTATCACCTTGATCCTGTATTAACATCAGGGTAGCATCATCATGGAGTTTTGTTGTGAACTGAAGATCCTGGCCACCTTTTTGGATGTCTACTGATGATGGAAGGCACAGAAATAACATTTATTTATTTATTTGCATTTCTACCCAGCTCTCCCCAACCCAAAGGTCGAGCTCAGAGCAGCTTACAAAATCTGATTTCGTTTCAGCCAGTTTTCCATCCAAGCACCTGGCCAGTGTGTCCGGGACAGAGTCCAGATGACTGTCCATCAGTAGATAAAGCTGGGTGTCATCAGCATACTGATGACACCCTAGCCCGAAACTCCAGACCAGCTGGGCGAGAGGACGCATATAGATGTTAAACAACATAGGGAAGAGGATTGCACCTTGCAGCACCCCACATACCAAAGGACGCCACTGTGATACCTCCTCCCCAAGCATCACTCTCTGTCCCCAACCATGGAAGAAGGAGCACAGCCACTGAAGGGCTGAGCCCCAAATCCCAATGTCGGCGAGGCAGTGGCCTAAGATGGCATGATCAACCATGTCGAAGGCTGCTGACAAGTCTAATAGAATCAGCAGCCATGACCTGCTGTAAAAGGAGATAGACTACAACGGCGACCAAAGCCGTCTGTCCCATGGCCAAGGTGGAAGCCTGACTGGAATGGGTCTAAAATCGATGCTTCATGTTTAGTTTGCTCAACTACCATGCACATCTGCTGCTTTCCTGAAGACTGCATATGTTGAGACTGTGGTGGTTCTGTGACAGTCCTGAGAAAGATCAAGAATCAAGGATGTCAACATGCATGTACCTGATGAAATTAGGAGAAACTACAATAGCAAAGAAGTCTTCTAAGAACTTGTGCAGGTCCTTTACAGCAAGGTGATACAGGCAATGAGATTGCAGAACACGTCCAGGCTGATCAGGCTGCTGATCGAGGAGCATGACTCCTCGTTAATCCCACTCATGTCCCATTGGAAATCTTTAGTGTCCAGGTACAGTAGCAGAATGCTAGAAGCCTGGGATAAGTTGTTGGGTTGGGATATGGTGTAGCTGTCAGGTCTGGTTGGAGAATGGTGCATTGGTGCTATCTCTATGACTAGGGTTGTGCATATCGATATACCAGAACTGAAAATAAACCCAAAATTAGCTGTTTTGGTAATTTTCAGGTTTGGGGTCTACTGGACACCAAAACCTGGGGATCTGCTCGAAAGTGATTCCCAAAAAATAGGCGATTCCCAAAAAAGCCGAATAATGATTTGGCTTTTTCAGGTTCGGCTATTTGCCTTTGCTCAGATGCTAGGCTCTGTGCTTTCTCCCATTTTCTATCTTTTTAAAAACTGGTTTTGTTAGGACCCCATAGTTGGGGCCCTTTTGAGGTAGGGATTGTGTAATCAGAGCCAACTTTGTCTGACCCACCATCCAACCACACAACCATCCATCCATCACCATTCAGTGGGTTAATTTGGATCAAGCATAAGGGTTGTTTAAAAGATGGGGCTCACCAGTCCCGTCCGGAGGGATATACCCTCCAACTAAAAAGAGCCGGCTACAACAGCTGCTCACACCACTAGGCTTCTGAAGGAGACTTCCTCATTCTCACGGATGAGCAATCTCCTTCAACAGCCCCTGGGGTTGAGACTTTGGCTGAGACTCCGATATCACCCCCCCCCCCAAAAAAAAAACCTGCTCTCAGACTGAAGGTCGCCCTGAGTAGACGTAGGCTAGTCACATCCTCTCAGAGGTTGTTGTGAGGATAAAATGGAGTAGAGGAGAACTGCTTTGGGTCTCTATTGAGGAGAAAGGCATAAATGAAGTACATCAATTATGTGTTTGCTTGCTTCTTAAATAAGGGCTAAAGGCTGCAGGGCAGACAGCCATGGGTGAGTTTGTAATATTTTGTACTATTTTATAGTTACATTAACTGGTCCTGATGCTATCGAGTGAAGAGCTAAGTTTCACCTATATCTCCATGCATTTCTGCAAAATTTTATCCCCAGTTTCTAGGCATAGATGACTGAATGGTTTAAACAAGCTTCTCTTGTAGATGTCTCGTTATAAACAAACCTACCCACATTTTTCATATGTGTTCATTACTTACAGCTTTGTGCTTCATGTTGTGAAATGGTGCCTCTGTTGGGTGCACATAATCACACCGTCACAAAATGAAGAAAACATTTATGGGGGGGGGAATCCATCCAGAGCTTTATGTTACTCCTTACAATAGAAAACAGAATATATTTGCATACCCCACCCAATCGCAAAGCACACAACACATGAATAATATGACCACACTATAAATGTTGTTTATTGTACTCCTATTGGGTTTCTAGAAAAACATAGTGACTGATCCTTATGTCACATGATGAGCCACACTGAGATAAAGCAAGACTACAGCAGGGAGCAACAGCAGGCAATTTGGTCTCTCAGACCAAACAACCAAAACTTGACTGTTTTTTACAAGGCTTTGTCACATGGTTTGTTCTTTCCCTTTGATGTTCAGTAGATTCTTGCCAGCTCTTTCCTTTGGCTAGAACTCTGTGGTGGCGCACACACTGAATCCCCATTTGAAAACCTGCAGACTCCAGGTTCACAGCTACGTTGCCAAGCCCTGACAGAAACTCAAGCACAGTCTTTCCTATATTCTGTAGTTCCAGTTCAACAAGCGTGCAAATCTTCCTTTTCAGAAGTATGACAGGTGTCTGTGTGTGAGCAACATTCCCATAAACTGCCTTGTTATCTGCCCAATCCTATCCGCCAGCTGCTGTACTCATGACAGTTCGTAATCTCTACACCTTCTTCCTTCTTCAGGGAGGGGGAAAGACATCCAGACACCCCATTCGCTTTCATGCTAACCATCTGTTCAGTGGACAGAAATGGAGAGCATCTCTGTATCAGCCTGCAAGCAGATAGCATGTCTTCCAGAGAGTATAATTAACATAATCCCAGCAGAACACCTTTCAATTTCTCATTCCTGATTCTAGCTATATTTATTTGGAAATAAATCCTGTTTAAAAAACAACACAGAACTTCTGAGTAATAATGCTTGGAACTATATTGCAAAGAAAAGTAATGGATCAGAGGGGAGATTTCAGGATGCTGAATAATAACCTTGTATATCAATTTATTAACCTTAACCTCAGAAGACCTCATTGGCCAAGATAAAAGTAGTTTGCTGCTCTCTGGCATTATTATATAGCAGTGGTGGTGAACCTATGGCACGCGTGCCAGAGGTAGCACTCAGAGCCCTCTCTGTGGGCACGCGAGCCGTCGCCCCAGCACAGAGTTTGCCTGAGTTCATTCCCCTGGCTGAGGAGGCTGGGGACCAGGGGTGCCTTCCCGGCTCCTCCGGGAAGCGCCGGGCTCCTTCCCAGTGCCTTCTCCGCAGTCGCCGGCTGCGTGCTCCGGAAGTGAAGACAATGATGAGCCTTTTGCCAAGGACTGGAAGAGGCGGAGCCGGGACAGGGCTGGACCAGGAGTGGGATGCCTGGGCGGCTGTCTGCGGCGGGCTGGTTGGTGACTGCAAAGCAGGGGGTTGGCGGTGAGAGCCGAACGGGGGCCGGCCTGGTGTTTGTGCTGGAGCCAAGCCCTTTGCTTAGCTCGGGTTTCCACTCTGCTCGTTCATGCAACCGAAGGTGCCTCTGAGCACGTGCTGTCCCCACCATCCACCCCCCCACATAACAGTCTTTTTAAATTTGTATGAAGATAACAGTTGGAAAAGAACCAAACTGAAGGGGTGGGGGCTATCTCCAGCTGTTTTCCTTCCCCTGCTCGGCCACCCATGCAGGGTTGCCAACCTCCAGGTAGTGGCAGCACGAGGGCTCAAATACAAAACCACACTGGAGTTTTAACAGAAATCATATATTATGCTAAACAGCATTACTTCATGCATAAACAGTACAGAAAAAATTAATAAACATGCTCAGCACAAATATACAATATAAACCTGAACCAAAGTAGGCAAAACACAAGATATCAAACGGGGCTGGAGGCTCCCGATGATGCAAGTCAAAGTCCAAGTCTCAAGTTCTAAGAGTCCGTAGTAACAATATAAATCCAAAAAGAAGGAAACAAAGGAGAACGTGTGGCTAGTCGTTGGTGCACGTTTAAAAGGCTTTCTTCAGCTCCAAGAATATAAGGCAACTATAGCTTTTAATCCAATTTTGGTAATAAGCAAGTTGTCCCGAAGACCGTCAGCTGTGAAGTAAAAGATTAAATAATGTAATCACAATAACATATATACACAATCATAAGCATCATATAGAGGTTCAGCTTACCCAAGAGCAAACATTTAGTAGCACATTGTCTTAGAATTTGCAGTAAAGGTAAGTAGGGGGTAGGGTTATGTGATTAATAATTTTGGAAAAATAATAAAAAAAATTATTTTAAAAAAAGAGATTTCCCCAGTCTTTATGTAGACCGGGGGTTCTCAGATCTCTCCAGTCCTTATGGACTGGAGGTTCTCATGGATCTCTCCAGTTTTTGCGTAGACTGTTCTCAGAGATTTCTCCAGTGTGGATATCCCGTCTTTGAGTAGACTGGGGTTCACAGATCTTATGATTTGGTAGTATGTCTACTTACTTATATGCTATTCTAGATATTTTGAATCATCAGATTCCTGCAAGATACTTTTGACTAAACCAGATTTCTGTAACTATTTTATTTTCTAAATGAAATATTTTTACTATTTCATTTTAAGGTTTGAAACTTTAATATTGAGATTTCTTGTAACATGAAACATGCTTATGACTTTTGATGTCTAAAACTGTTGTAACATTGTTAAAACTTTTATAACAATGTTAAGACTTCTAATGTTAAGACTTCTGTAACATTTTTGAGAAGAATTTTGTAACATATTTTAAGACTTGACATGCATACATATGCATACATATTCTATGTATATATACACATACATACATATTCTATTTGAAGCTATACAATAAAAAGAGCTTACTTGCATAAGTTAAATGTTGTGTCCTGCTAATTAGGTGATTACCTAAATAAGATAACATACCACTTCTCAGGAAGGAGTCGATTCTAAGAGCATAATCATATTAAAGTTGAAAGAACAATTTGGCACCTCGGATTTCTTGCCTAAATCCAAGGGAGCCTTTAAACCCAAATCCCTAAAAATTGCAGCCATTTCCTTTCCACTTTTCAATCTTTGGTGCTCTGTGACTTACAAAAATTGGAAAGCCATAAAGCTAACCACTGCCCCACAAGAAACATTTCTGCATCCCAGCTCGATATTATTCAGGATTTAGCTCAGGATTCTTCCCTTATCTTTCGTCCAGCAGATAAGGGCGGCAGTTTGGTAATTCAAAACTTTGATGACTACGATCGGGAAAATTGGAGACAACTCAACAATACATCATACTATAAAAAACCTTCGGGAGATCCCACCAAGCACGTTCATAACATCATCAGGACTACCGTTTTTGAAGCCTCTTCACTCAACTACATTGATAAGAACACTGCGGATTTTTTGATGATTGAATACCCCCGCATTCCCATCTTTTATACACTTCCCAAGATCCACAAATCACTGTCCCAACCGCCTGGAAGACCAATTATTAGCTTGGTTGGATCTCTCCTCGAACCAATCTCTAAATATTTGGACTCATTTCTCCAGATCTACGCCACTGATACGCCTTCTTTTCTTTCTGACACTCGGCATCTCATTCGAGAGATAGAAGGACTTCCAATTCCCACACAGGCTACACTTACCACCTTTGATGTCGCCGCTCTCTACACCAACATCCCTCTGGATGAGGTCCGTTGTATCATTGAGGATTTATTAGACTCAAGATTGGAACCATCTCCTCCCACCCATTTTCTTATGAGTTTGCTAGACATTCTCTTTGAGAACAATTTTTTTCGGTATCAAGATACCTTTTTTCTACAAATCAGTGGTGTGTCCATGGGGGCAGCATGTGCCCCCTCCATCGCCAATATTTTCATGGCCCATTTTGAAAAGATTCATGGAGCATATGAGAGAATTTTAGAAGAAAATCAGTTTTTGTTTCATAGATTAGAGCAAAGGTTTTGACTGTGTGGATCATGAAAAGCTATGGTTGGTTTTAAAAGAAATGGGTGTGCCATGGCATCTGATTGTTTTGGTGTGCAACCTGTCCTCTAGACAACAGGCTACTGTTGGGCTGGAAAATGGAGAAACAGAGTGGTTTCCAGTTGGCAAAGGTGTCAGACAAGGATGTATTTTATCTCCCTATATCTTCAATCTGTATGCAGAACATATAATAAAGAAATCTGGATAAGATTTAGATGATGGTAGAGTGAAAATTAGGCCAGACCAACCTCATTTCCTTCTTTGATCGAGTGACAAGCTTACTGGATAGTTGGAATGCTGCCAGTGTTGTTTACCTTGATTTCAGTAAAGCTTTTGACAGGGTCCCACATGATGTTCTGATAGGTAAGCTGGAGCACTTGCAGACTCACAACGCATTCCTGAGCTCTAAGGGCGAAAGCCCTTAGGAGGCCAGGAAGGTGCTGCGATGGCACCCAGGGCCCCCACGTTGGCGTCCGGGCAGCTAATGCTGGCATTAGTGGCCCAAACGCAGGTGGGAAGGCCAGAAAGCCGGGCGTGGGGCACTGCCATGGCAGCGCTGGCCTGGGATGCTGACAGAGCCTTCTGCTGGCATCTGAATGCTGTCAAAGGCTGCGCCGGTGTCCCGGGATAATTTCCTGGGGCATTCCGGTGCCAGGCTGGGGGTGGGGCCTCCTTTAGGTGGCTTCCAAAGACTTTTCAACCCAGGAATGCCCCTTTTTATTTTTGGTGAGATATGCCACCTTTTAGGTGGTGTATCTTCTGTGCAACCCAATGAGGGTTGTACGGATTTTTTGCTCAGCGGGGCCGAAACCGCCTTTGGAGGCAGCACAACCCAGTAGGGCTTTCAGGGCAAGAGACATTCAGAGGTGGTTTGCCATTGCCTGCCTCTGCGTAACAATCTTGGACTTCCTTGGTGATCTCCCATCCAAGTACTAACCAAGACCAAACCTCCTTCACTTCTGAGATATGACAAGATCAGGCTAGCCTGGGCCAGCACTTTACATACACAATAATGCCTAACATGGAATATGAGGGTGTTTTTTTTAAACCAAAACTGCTGTGGTAAGCTTATATTTGAATAAATGCTTTCAGAATGACAGAAAACTAGAGGTGAATTTTAAAATCTTCAGGCAAATAGGATGGGGAAAAAGTGAAAAATATCTCTGGCAATCAACGGCAGGAGTGTAGCATTAGAGGTTGTTAGGAAAAAGAAGAGATATTACTCATAATTGCTGCAAGGAATTATATAGCCAATATCCATCTAAGTAGCAAGAGGCGGGAAATTCTCTTTAATGATGTTCTATCCTTTTCATCTGAGGATAGTAGAAAAGTTGTCTTCTTTTTGAACGCCAATGAACAAGTGCTGTGTCTTATCAAACAGAAAGCAGAAGTGGAGATCTGATGAGTTTCTACACAGTCATCAGTCCCTAAAGAACAGCATCTAGTTAAGATGTACTGATTCATTAACTATTCAGGATGAGTCAATTAAGATATCCTGCTTTAAATTATGTGGAAAATGAAATACTCTGATCCAGCAGGTCTGGCCTGTGAAGTTTGAATGAAAAGGCAATGTCCCAGGTGAGGATGCCCTACTTTGTGGCATTGGGCCTGTGCGGGTGATGCCTTTACCATCAACTGCTGAGATGATGTGATGTTGCAGAATGATCACAAACTGTCAGGCTGCTATCTCGGTTTCAGTATTGTTTCTGTGTCTGTGCTGTACTGTCTAGCCTCAAGGTCGACCACACATACCAAGGCCTGGGAATGCTACTCCTGGGAAAGTGTACTCTGTTTATGCGTTGCTGATGCTTTGTAATCTCCCGCCATTTACTGCTTTATATTATCGTTCAGCTAGTGAGACTCTCATAGCTGCCATAGTTCCCTGTATGCACTGTATTGCCTTTTTGACCAGTAAAAGCCATCTGCTTGGATTCTATATGACTCTGTGGTGATTTCTGGTTCGAAGGGTCAGGAGCTTACATTATGGCAGCTATGAGAGTCTCACTAGCTGAACGATAATATAAAGCAGTAAATGGCGGGAGATTACAAAGCATCAGCAACGCATAAACAGAGTACACTTTCCCAGGAGTAGCATTCCCAGGCCTTGGTATGTGTGGTCGACCTTGAGGCTAGACAGTACAGCACAGACACAGAAACAATACTGAAACCGAGATAGCAGCCTGATTTCTGATATTTTGGGACAGTTACAGGAGGGCCGGGTATTCTCCAAGTTAGACTTGGTGGAAGCTTACTACCGAGTCCGCATCCGAGAAGGGGATGAGCACCTCACTGCCTTCTCTAGCTGTTTCGGAATGTATGAATTCCTCGTAATGCCGTTCGGGTTAAAAGGGGCCCCGGGGGTCTTCATGCAACTTATCAATGAAATCCTTCATGACTTACTGTATCGCGGGGTGGTGGTTTATTTGGATGACATTCTTATTTATTCAAAAACCATGGAAGAGCATGTAATTCTGGTCCGAGAGGTTCTGCAGCGCCTGCGCGACCACCAACTCTTTGCAAAACTGGCTAAATGCGAGTTTCATCAAAACCAGCTCACATTTTTAGGATACGTAATCTCCCACCAAGGTCTTCGCATGGACCCTGTCAAAGTCCAAGCCGTTCTCGATTGGACTCCCCCCACCAACCGCAAGCAAGTACAACAGTTTCTGGGGTTTGCGAACTTTTATCGAGGGTTCATCCCTAACTTCGCCCAAGTGGCCCTACCCATCACTGATCTCCTAAAAACTAAAGGGAAAGCAAACGCGGCTACCTCACCCTCCGCAAAAATCCTGTGGACTGATCAATGCCAAGCCGCGTTTGTAGCCCTCAAACGCCTCTTCACATCCGAACCCGTACTACAGCACCCGGACCCAAACCAAATGTTTATTGTGCAAGTCGATGCCTCTGATGTAGCTATGGGAGGGGCCCTCCTCCAGAAAGGTCCGGATGGTCTCCTTCACCCTTGCGCGTACTTTTCGAGAAAATTTGCGCACGCACAATTGAACTGGCCCATTTGGGAGAAAGAGGCAGCGGCCGTTCACCATGCATTGACTCTATGGAGACAATTCTTAGAAGGGTCCAAAATCCCCTTCGAGGTTTGGACCGATCACAAGAATCTAGCTGCCCTCACGGGGTCCCATAAACTATCAGCGAAACAACAACGTTGGGCGGAATTCTTCGCTCAGTTTCGTTTCGTCCTAAAGCATGTTCCTGGGAAACAAAACGTTCTCGCAGATGCCCTCTCCCGGTTGCCGCAATACCCGATAAAACTTGAGAGGCCAACCGACTCTCTGTTCACCCCTACGCAAAGGGGAGCCCTTCCTGTACTGGCCGTACAAACTCAATCTCAGCAACAGCACCCCAGATCCAGCTCCCCAGCTCCTCCAACCCGATCGGCTACCCAGCCGCCCCCACAACACCAACGAACCGATTCCACCCCTCCAACCCCACCGGCTGCCCTGCCGCCTGCAATCTGCGCACCACCGCACGTAAGCACTACCCCCATAACAGTTCCTAAGACCACTGTAGCGGGGGAGGGGGTACCCGCCAAGGTTCCCATCTCCGAATCCTTGTTGAATACCCTTCGGGACCACTGCCTTTTAGAACGCTCTAATCACTCCCTACCCCCTAGTGTAATAGAACAGGGGGGCTCTTGGTACAAAGACTCAAAATTATATGTACCCAAAGCACTCCGAGAAGACGTTTTGCACTTAGCTCATGGAGTAAAAACACTTTGGATTCCTAAAGACTCTCCACTTATTGCGCAGACAATTTTGGTGGGGGGGAATGCGGTCCGATGTTGATTCTTTTATTCGCAGCTGTCCTGTTTGCGCCACAATGAAACGATCACAGGGCAAACCCCCAGGTCTACTGCAACCTCTGGAAATACCCAACAGACCATGGGAAGTGATTGCTATGGACTTTATGACTGATCTCCCTCTCAGCGGGGGAAAAACTGTCTTATGGGTTGTTACTGATTTGTTTTCCAAACAAATCCATTTAGTTCCATGCGCAGGGATCCCCTCTGCTCAAAAATTGGCCCGCCTCTTCGTGACACATATCTTCAGGTTACATTCGTTTCCGCGCAAGATAATCTGTGACCGCGGCAGTGGTTTTGTTTCTAAGTTTTGGAAAGCATTTCTCAAGTTGGTGGGGGTAGAACAAGGATTGTCTACTGCATACCATCCTCAAACAGATGGTCAAACTGAACGTGTTAATGCTGTACTTGAATGTTATTTACGCTGTTATGTCAACTACCACCAAGATAACTGGGTGGAACTATTACCTTTTGCAGAATATGCCTACAATAATGCTGTACATCAATCTACAGGTTTTAGCCCATTCTATGCAGTGTATGGACAGGATTTCGGTCCTGTTACTCCCGGAAATAATGGGGAGGGGGAGGGAGACCCTGACGTTGCCTCCTGGGCACACACCCTCCGTACCACCTGGCCCTGGCTTGTTAGCAATCTCGATCGAGCCAAGCGCAAATACAAAGCACAAGCCGACAAACATCGTTCCCTCGGGGGTGACCTGCGAGTGGGTAAAATGGTCTACCTTTCCACTAAAAATCTACGTTCCACCCGTCCGTGCCCTAAGCTCAATGCTAAATTCATTGGCCCATTCCTCATCACACGGATCATAAATCCTGTCACAGTGGAGCTAGCTCTCCCCAAAACCCTGAGGCGTGTGCATCCCGTTTTCCACATTAGCCTCCTGAAGCCCCATACTGCTTCTCCACAGTGGCATCCCGATCCGCCTCCCGAACAGCCCATTATGGTGGGGGGGGAGGAGCACTTCGAGGTCTCCAAAATCCTTGACTCTCGTATTCACCATGGAAACCTACAGTACTTGGTCCGTTGGAAACACTTCCCCCCTGCCTACGACGAATGGGTTCGCGCACGAGATGTCTCCGCCCCCAAACTCGTCAATGCCTTTCACACTGCCTACCCGGCAAGACCAGCCCCCTTACAGACTGGGAGGGGGCCTTAAGAGGAGCAGGATGTCAGGCTGCTATCTCGGTTTCAGTATTGTTTCTGTGTCTGTGCTGTACTGTCTAGCCTCAAGGTCGACCACACATACCAAGGCCTGGGAATGCTACTCCTGGGAAAGTGTACTCTGTTTATGCATTGCTGATGCTTTGTAATCTCCCGCCATTTACTGCTTTATATTATCGTTCAGCTAGTGAGACTCTCATAGCTGCCATAGTTCCCTGTATGCACTGTATTGCCTTTTTGACCAGTAAAAGCCATCTGCTTGGATTCTATATGACTCTGTGGTGATTTCTGGTTCGAAGGGTCAGGAGCTTACACAAACATTTACAATGGCTCAAGAAATCAAGCTGTCAGCAACAGAATGTTCTTAGCCAAAGTCCAGCAAAAGAAGGGAGAAATGTCAGTTTGATGGGGCTTAAAACCTTACAGAGAACTTTGAGGCAAAAACAGTTGGATGAGGCAGTCTAAAGACTAGAAATACGGATAAAGCCTCAGGAAGACAAGGGCAGAAAACACAGAAGCAAAATGGCTGAAGGAAGAGGACAAAGAACAGGAAGATTAAAAAAAATCTAAGGGAAGGGTAGAAAAGGAAAAGTAAGTGGCAAGACGTTGACAACAATGAGATTAATGAGAGGAAATTAAATGTATTTGGAAGATCTGGGTCTGAGGGTCAGAGAGGCCAGGATACACAGAGTTGTTGGGTCTAGACCCCAAATAGTTCCCTCTTCTCAGCATTTCAATGAAATAAGATGCTGCTGGCTGGAACTTCTACAATCCCTGTGAACTAGAAACCCCTAAACACAAACAGGAATAAGGGACATGGGAGCTACATGAGCCATAATAATTTGAATTAGCATGACAATTCTTTTGCTGCAGGTTTCTAGTTAGGTTTAGTTTCTCAAAGGAAACATCATCATATGCACAACAGCATTGGATGTATGGAATACCCTTAAGACACAACAAGGTCTGTTTTGCTGTTTGCGCATATACACAAACACATACATAAAATCCCAAAAAAAGAAAGGTAGAAAGAAAGATATACCCATTCTCATTAATTAGAGGAGCAAATTGCATTAAGGTCTTAATGCTTGGGGCAGGGAAGAATAGAAAATTAATGGCAAATACTGAATGGCTGTGACTCTTTTAAGTACCGCCAAGAGCAGCAAACAACCAGACATAAATGAATAATCACAAACTAAACTGAACAGCCATTAAATGATAGAAACCCCTCTTTCAACTCTCAGACATCAGTCTTTGCATGCAATTACAAATTGGCAGAAACAAAACATCAGCCTAGAAACAAGGCAAAGAATTAATGAGGGGGATTTTGTGTGTGTGATTTTTAGATGCACAATTACACTGCACTTCACATAGGAAAAAAGAATGAAAGAGTAAATTCTAATATGGGCCCATCACACACACACACACACACACACACACACACACACACACACAATTAGGTATATGCTTTCTTGGCAAAATATGCTATTTTTTATTAAATGCATTTTATCTCACCCTTCCATTCCAAAAAATGGGCCGCCAAGGACTATATCAATAAAAATACCTAGAACACAAAAGCCAACAAGCATTGTCTAATTTGTCTTCTTATCAGTATCACTAAAATGAATATTCTTAAACTCATATTATTATTAAAATACATTAATCAACACATTGATGCAGATCAGTTTCTTTCAGTGATTATGCTCTTAGAATCGACTCCTTCCTGAGAAGTGGTATGTTATCTTATTTAGGTAATCACCTAATTAGCAGGACACAACATTTAACTTATGCAAGTAAGCTCTTTTTATTGTATAGCTTCAAACAGAATATGTATGTATGTGTATATATACATAGAATATGTATGCATATGTATGCATGTCAAGTCTTAAAATATGTTACAAAATTCTTCTCAAAAATGTTACAGAAGTCTTAACATTAGAAGTCTTAACATTGTTATAAAAGTTTTAACAATGTTACAACAGTTTTAGACATCAAAAGTCATAAGCATGTTTCATGTTACAAGAAATCTCAATATTAAAGTTTCAAACCTTAAAATGAAATAGTAAAAATATTTCATTTAGAAAATAAAATAGTTACAGAAATCTGGTTTAGTCAAAAGTATCTTGCAGGAATCTGATGATTCAAAATATCTAGAATAGCATATAAGTAAGTAGACATACTACCAAATCATAAGATCTGTGAACCCCAGTCTACTCAAAGACGGGATATCCATACTGAAGAAATCTCTGAGAACAGTCTACGCAAAAACTGGAGAGATCCATGAGAACCTCCAGTCCATAAGGACTGGAGAGATCTGAGAACCCCCGGTCTACATAAAGACTGGGGAAATCTCTTTTTTTTAAATAATTTTTTTATAATTTTTCCAAAATTATTAATCACATAGTTTAACAATGACATAAACAGTAAAAAGTAAAAACAAACAGGTAACATTGTTAAAAAAATTGTACATAATAAAGAATGGTTGACTTCCCCTACACCTCCCTTCATCTTATGATAAATTAGTAATCTCCTTTGCACAAAATTCTAATCCTAATACTATTGTTAATATTTATTGATCTCTTTGACATTTATATTTTTCAAGGGAAAAAAAGATTAATAGTTAATAATATCATATAAAGGAAAGAAAAAAGAAAAAAGGAAATAAAAGTAAAAGGAAGAAAAAAAGAAATAATAGATCTCACTAATAATAAATGGATTAGTATAATAAAAAGCATTTGATTATTTCCATTAAAAATTAATTATTTTGTAAGTCCTTCATTTCTCCCTAACACTTATTTAATACATATCGTTTTTCTAGTAAATTAATATCATATATAGTTCTATTTCCATTATAACCAATCCTTTTAACCAGTTCCTTTTCGATCTTAGCCAGAAGAGACACTAGACCCTTTTAAATTAGTCCCTTTGTCTGGAATTTCCAGCATTTCTTTCTTTTCAACATTAGCAGTAATCATCAAAGAGCATCCTTGAAGATTGTTGGTAAAGTCTCTTCCGCAGGTAAATGATTTCCATAGTAAATCCATGTTGCAATATCTTCCATCCCAAATTCAAAGAAAAAGATCCTGACAGCCCCAGTTTTTCTACTCATTAAGTCCTCCAAGCAGGTGTTGAAAAGTTCATCAAGCAGATTAAAGGGACAGAAGTCAAAATCACTCACATTCAAATCCACTGTTGTCAAATGGGCTATTACAGATTGTTTATTGTAATTCCTCGTTTCCTTCTGTTATTCATCTTTCTTGTCAACTAGAGAGCCCTCTAGTATCTCCTCTGATCTCATTGTGATCATTTGGGTTTTTATGTCTTTAAGATCATCTGAAATGGTGTCCAGTTTTTGATTAATACATTGAAATGAAATACTCATCAAAGCAGAGAGTTGTTCCATCTGTGTAATCAGATATTCCATGGTTGCTACTTCTGAAAATTTCTGTTAAAACTCAGTTAAAGATCCAGGCAAATTCCAGTGTAGGAAATAACAAGGAGGTGCTGCAGAATCAGAGTCATAGACCTTCCATCTTCTTTGTGGTCAGGAACTTGGGAAATATTTGCCAGTTACACATTAATACCACACTTCTGATTCCAAGTTCTCTGACTCTCTTGTGACGATAGATTGTTTCCGGGAAGGACGTGGCAGGAAGGCTTGTTTAGTTAGAAAGACTACTCTTCGGGGGGGGGGGGGTTCCACTCCTCCCTCCCCTTTATATGTAGTAGCTTCTGATTGGCAACTGAAGCGTCTTTCAAAAATCTTAGTTGTTATGTCTTCCCACTGATCAAATTGATAAGATCCCTGCCGGGTTATCAGATCTTTTCTTGTTTTTAAAGAGTCATTTAAACATTGAGTGGGGAGATATGGATTCGACTGATGTATTTAGCAGTCTCCTGGGACTTCCAAATCCAGGTAAAACAAAGGAATTCTTTTAAACTTACTCAGATTTTAGGAGAGTAGGTATTCTTGCTTCTGTATAGTTGCTAGATGGTAATAGATAGGGGAGAGTGAAGCTTAAATTCCAAAGAGACGTCTGCGGCGATTTATTACTCCTCTAGCTGGCGGGACTTCTACTGAGTCTCCAAGTCGTAAAACTCAGAGAGTTCAGGAGTCAAACCACTCTTCATCGTCTGCAGGAAATTTCCTGATGCCGGTTCCACTATTTAGGAATCGGGAGGGGCGCGTTAACACCCCTATTTAAGAAGTTTCTTGGTTCCCCCTCCGGGAGCCCCCAGGGAGACGAGTGCTTCGCTCAGCTGCCCTAGTGGAAGTCCCAAGACTGGGGAAATCTCTATGAGACTCTCCATACATTGGAGAGACCTCTGTGAGAGAGATCTTTGAGACCCTCCATCTATTGGAGAGATCTGTGACTCTCCAATCTGCACAAAGATTGGAGATATCTTTGAGAACCTCCAGTCCATAAGGACTGGAGGGATCTGACTTTCCCGTCTCTCTACACCTATATTTATAGGTCTTCTTTATTAATTAAATAATAGGAGAATTGCACTTGCAGTTGATTGCTGTCCACACTGAAGGTTGCTCCCAAGGAGGTCTTTATCCACTTTATCGGTCTAATTACCATCCACTACTCATATTGACAACTGCTATTGCCTTTAACATACATTGACAGTTTAATATCAACATCAAATAATTGTAAATTGTAATATCAGTATCTAATAATTGTAAAGATTCCAATCTTGGGATCATTCATCTTTATAAAAAATATATAAGACTTCTATAAGCATGTATTATAATGTTTCTTCCCTTAGCATCTTATAAGCATTCACTTTTGTTTTGCATTGGGACTAATGTGTCTCTAATGATCATTAGGAGATGAGAAATCACTATGACAAACACAAAGCTATTTAAAACAAACCATGAGAAACTAGAAAAGGACTAGGTTGCATATCTTGCTGTAACACTGTCCAGTTACTAAGTATGTTTATATTACTTCTGTTATGCTTTGCTCTTCTGCATTATCTTGTTACAATATCATCACAGTAGTTAATTCCATTAATACTTCTGTTATATATCATTCAATATATTTAAAACATTTAACTCTGCTAGTAGCTTAATACATCAAATGTAACTACAGCTTTACCAAGGCTGCTGCAGAATACACTTCACTAAGGCAGCTAAAGCAGACATTGTTCTCAGATTAATGTAAGATTTGGCACTCTTCCAGGTACTCTCCAGGGTTGCCAAGGTCTCTTACACTGTCCAACTGAAAAAACCTCCCTGGCAGTCTGAACTAGTGTTACAGAGAATAGTTAAGACAGGTTTTTGCTGCTCACATGTTATAGAGAAGTCTCTTAAGGATTTTAAATAAGAACCCTCAATGATTCAAAAATAGGAAATTTATGCAAATATACACAAGTTCACATGTACTCAATGATCATATATGTCAAAGCCTGTAACAACATAACTACTAAGCAACAAAACCTGCAAAAGCCCTTCTAAAAAAGACCATGTGGTAATTTGCTAGCAAAGATGAGATGAGGCTGAGGCAAACTTCCTCAGACAATTGCAGAGCTGTCTCATAGTCACCCTCTGCCCTTCAGATGCTAGGGGCACAAGGAGAAGAATGGGGACCTCTGTGACCATCAGGCCTAGGAGAAGGCAATCCTCAAGATATGTTGCTCAAAATATAACTGGCTACCAGTGTAAATTAATTCCTGACCTGGATAGCCCAGGCTAGCCCAATCTCATCAGATCTCAGAAGCCAAGCAGGGTTAGTCCTTAGTACTTAGACGGGACATCACCAAGGAAGTCCAAGATTGCTACATAGAGACAAGCAATGGCAAACCACCTCTGAATGTCTCTTGTTTTGAAAGCCCTACTGGATTGCCGTAAATCAGCTGTGACTGGATGGCACATTCCACCACCCCCACTCGTGTAAATTAAAAGGAATGGGTGCAGTATGATCTTGGCCACCCCTACTAAAAATATGGCCACAACATTTTGTCCTAGTTGCATTGTTCAAGCTCACTTCAGAAGCCGTCACATAGAATTTGTTACAATAGTCTGATCAGGACGTCACTCATAGGGTATGAATAACTGTGACAAGATCCTTTCTGTCTAGAAAGGGGCATAGAGAGAACTCTCTTTCTGAAACTGGTCAAATATGCCTCTGATCACAAACACCCCTTGATTATTCAGGAGCATCAATGGATCCTGTAGCATATAAAGTAATGGACCCCATCTATTGATAGATCATGAAGTGGCAGGCTTTTAGAAAATCAGTAGGCCTTTTGGAAAATTACTGGATTCCAAAGAAGAGTGTCAGGAAAATATATTTAGTTCATGAACAAACAAAGAAGGCATGGAAAAGAAGTTGTTATTCAAGTTAGCTCAAGGTTGAAAAACAGAGGAAAGTTACTCAAAGCAGACAAGATGTCTGGGAACCGTTAGGGAGAACAGATAAATAAGATGCCAGATGTTAAAACATTGGACTCTATACACGTTTATTCCACCAATCATGTTATTATGATTTACCAATGAAATGTCTGCATGGGTAAGCCAATTAACAAATGGATTACATATTAATCAACCAATAAAAGTTATTCTGATTTCCATAGATCATCCCCTAGACCTCTGAGACCAATGAAAAGCTATGATGTAATATGGGTAGTTAAAATATTATAATGAGCTAATTAAAGGGTTATAAAAGTCTAAACACACTCGTGGTCCGGTGCTCCAGGCTCCATTTTGAAAAGCTTCTGAGGGCTAGAGTCTGGAGACTCAAACAGCTGTTTGAAATAAAAGAAACCTGACTTCAGAAAACTGGCTTTGGGGACTTTGTGTTTGAACTCCAGCTCTTGAAATCTTGTTATATCAGCATTCACCCTCAAATCAGTCATATTCCAACCAAACATATCTCCATGTTCCTCCAGTGATCCCTCCTCATTCCTCTAATGTTTTAATTGTTTCTATGGTTTGTATTTATTTTAGCTCTGGTTTTAATTGTTTTAATGATGTGTTTGTTGGTTTTAATGGCTTTTAAGATGATACTTTATTATTGAAGCTTTTAATTATTAGCTGCCTTGGTGGCCCTATGAGTGCAGACAGGGTAACAATTTTGTTAAATAAAATAAAAATAAATGTTGTCGAAGGCTTTCATGGTCAGAGTTCACTGGTTCTTGTAGGTTATCTGGGCTGTGTGACCGTGGTCTTGGTATTTTCTTTCCTGACGTTTTGCCAGCAGCTGTGGCAGGCATCTTCAGAGGAGTAACACTGAAAGACAGTGACTCTCAGTGTCAAGTGTGTAGGAAGAGTAATATATAGTCAGAAAGGGGTTGGGTTTGAGCTGAGTCATTGTCCTGCAAAAAGTATCAAAGGTAATGTGCTAATCATTGTCCTGTAAGTATCAAGATAATGTGCTAATGAGGGTGTGGTATGTTAATATGGAACCATTGTATCCTGAAATGATCTGTTAACATGTGGAATCCAAAGCTAATCCACATGGTTCCATGTGGGTTGCTATATGAAGGGTTCTAAAATGAGAAACACCGAGTCTGTAAGAAAATGGCCCCTAATATTTGTCAGAAAATTAGTAATACTTCTTTAGAATATACTATCCTTGTAATGTATTAAATATGCTTTTTGAAATTATGGTGCATCTCTTCTTTTCCATCAGTATTTCTAAAACAAAGAAAGAATGTTTCCTTGAAATAAAGAACAGGAAGCTAGATGCCATCCATCTATTGATGGCAGTGAAGCCCAAAGCTCTCAGAGCAGTTTCTTGTTATTATGTATTTTACTTCATTTATACCCTGCCCTTCTTCCCAGTAAGGACCTGAAGTAGCCCACCTTGTTCTCCCATCTTCTGTTTTATCATCTCAAGGTAGGTTAGGCTGAGAGTGTGTGATTTGCCCAAGGTCACCTATTGATCTTCTATGGCAGAGTAGGGATTTGTATATGGATCTTCCAGATCCCAGTCTAACACTCTGACCTCTACACCATGCTGGTTTTCATGCAGCTGTTAAACATCACAGGAGAAAGAATGGCATACTCTGCAAACTAAAGTTCATGATAGGGTATAGTTGTAAGGGTCTGTAAGCTTTTGCTTTGTGTGCTCCCCCCCTGGGCTCATAAAAGCAGTCCAGGCCTTTTGCCTTTCTTTGGTTCAGGCGCTGCGTCCAGCAGGCCCCGGGTTGGAATGTCTCTTCCCACCATCCACCTCCCTTGCTCTCTCCGACTCCCTCCCACCAGCTATGGCCTTGGTGTGTAGATAGCAGTAACGAGCTTCCTGAGATCTTTGATGTTCCTGTACCATGCACAATTATCTCGTAGATTCCCATAACATGTATTTGACATCTGCTTCCCTGTAGGGGTTATAATTCTGTCTTTGTGAAATTGCTAGCACTTGTAACTTTGCCATTGTAGGGCCTATACTAACCTGAAGATTCCAATAAAGTTCCTTGTTTCTGCATGACCATCTGAGCAAGTGATTTTATGGAGTTTGCACAGGGAGGTTGGGAACCCTCACAATAGTCCTCTATTTTCTTATACCTGCATGTTTACTGTGCTCAGAATAACTTGTGATGCCATGTCCTCTTCAATTTTTTTTTTTTTTTTGTGGTCACTTGAACTGTGCATAAATGACTTTTCCCCATAATTACAATAATGGTTTTAGCACATAAAGCTTGATTTTACATGTTTATCACAAAGAAAATTGCTGATAATATAACATCAAGCAGAATCTTCTAAATAAGCCACTCAATAAGTATAAACAAAGTAAAAAAGCTTTGAATGTCATTTCAGTTCTGACTTTGTAGACACCTTTGGATTAAACTTTGCCAGACTTATCTCCTCTGTAACTTTCACTTTCATCGAGATATAAATACCCAAAGAATTTCATTTTCAGAACCAGCTGAAATGATATTGTAAATCATTCAGCAGCACAAATCCACAACCTATTTATTCCAAAGGAGATCTAATAAAACCAATTGCTCTGTTGTGGATAAACATTACGGCCAATACCAATTTCATGAAATCAGTCCCTTTCCAAAATAGTTTACAAGATTTCAGTGTAAGTGACACTAAAAGAGGCCCTGGTTCTAATCAATCTTCTAATGTGAATGAGTCCAAATGATCTTAATTTGCTGTGAAACAGGCATAGGAGAGCATTATTAGAAAAAGACACACAATAATTGTAGCTTTAATTCTTCCTAATCAGGAGTTGATTTGTCCAAGTTTTTGTTCTAAAACAGGAGCCGTGTGGCGCAGAGTGGTAAGCTGCAGTACTGCAGTCAAAAGCTCTGCTCACAACATGTTTGATCCCGATGGAAGTCGGTTTCGGGTAGCTGACTCAAGGTCGACTCAGCCTTCCATCCTTCCGAGGTCGGTAAAATGAGTACCCAGCTTGGTGGGGGTAAAGGGAAGATGACAGGGGAAGGCAACGGCAAACCACCCCATAAACAAAGTCTGCCTAGTAAAAGTCAGGATGTGACGTCACCCCATGGGTCAGGAATGACCCGGTGCTTGCAAAGGGGACCTTTACCTTTACATTTTTGTTCTAAAATATCTTAAGACTTTAGCACCAAGTTGCGAACTCTGGGTTGGAAAATTCTTGAGAGATTTGGGGGGGGGTGAAGCCTGGGGAGGGCAGGGACTTCAGCATGGGTATAATGCCACAGAGACTACCCTCCAAAGTATTTTCTCCAAATTACTGATCTCTGTCATTTGAAGATCAGTTGTAATTCTGGGAGAGCTTCAGACCCCTACTAGAGGTTGGCAACCCTAAGATGAGGAATAGGAAAAGAAGCCCTCCTGTCTCTCTCAGATGTACTGTTTGCTTCAGTTAGGAGCAGAAGGAAGCAGTAATGCTTGCTGCCTGTTTATTTATAGCCCTCCTTTCTCATTGAGAGTTGAGGCAAATTTATTTGCTTTATTTATTTGCTTTATTTATAGCCCTTTTTTCTCTCTGAGACTTGAAGCGGATTGCACAGTACAAAACAATACAAACAAATAACAAAAAAATGCAGTAGGTTTGTACCTTCAGAAGACCTTGCTCAGAAATTGTCATGATGGAGTAGAAAGGAAAGGGTGGTCCTGCACATATGAAGGCCTAGGGCAGTGTTGGCGAACCTATGGCACGCGTGCCACTTCTGGCACGCGTTGCCCTCTCTGCCGGCACACGCGGTTCCTCCCAGCTGCTGGCCTTTCCGGCTCTGCCCCGCCCCGGATGGAGGAGGCTGTAGGCAGGCTGCTGCCCAGCTGGGCTGCGGGGGCTTTGAACCGCTCGGTTCAAAGCCCCCCCTTTCCTGGACTCCCCGCCGGATTTTTCTGCCCCAGCCTCGGTCCCAATCCCCCCTGCCCGGAGCCGTGGGGGCGGAGAACCCCCCTCCCTGCGGCCTCCCACGCCACTCCCACGCCTGGCCGTGGGGGAGAAATCCCTGCGGGGGGGTGCGCGAATCCGGGCCTCCCGCTGCTCCTTCCCCGGCCGCCTGGAAGAGGGGAGCCCGTCGCCGCTTCCGCTCGCTGACCCTGTCCTGCCTCCTTCGGCATCTGGCACCCCCCTGCCCCCCCCAGAGGGTGTTCCTCCCCACCGCCCTTCTCACTCCCGGTGGCCGGCTGGCCGGCTGACCCCCGCGGCCCTCTGGAGGGGCCCACGCGGAGGAGTGGGGCGCGTGCACGCGCACACACACGTGTGTCTGGGGGGGCACATCAATTTCTGACTTTTGTCTTCTGGGTTTCTGGGGGTTTTCCTGTTGTTATTCTGTCTCTCACAGCTACACTAGACCTACCATTAAAATTATGGACTGGTCATTTCTTCGTCAGAGGGCAAACGGGCAAATTCAGCAGGGGATCAAATACTTTTTCCCCTCACTGTATCTAAACATTTGGGGACACATGCTGGGAAGCTGCAATTGACAATAGCTTTCTGGCATGTGTCCTCCATTCCATAGTGAGGAACACATGCTCCCCTTATACTTAGTATGTACAAACATATGAGGCCTACATTTGCCACACCAAATGGAAACTTTGCCATCTTGATTGTAGCCACTTGAGCAAGTTCCACTCAATCCTTGGCAGAAAACAGTTCAGAAATTCAGTTAAGCATTGTGTTTCGCAAAGCTATCAATGAGTCACTTTAATAAGCTTTTTAAACTATCATAAATCAATTTTAAATACCACTCCTTTGAAAATAGAATATGAGCATGCTAGTCTTACTTTCAGAACAACAGCAAAGAAATTACACATTACTAAAAATACGATGATGATGACTTTTTATAGATAAAGATTGTGTTGAACATTTTCTGGAACTTTGGAGGAAACATAATATGAAGAAAACTTCTACCAAGAAGGTCACACATTTCCACAAATCTAAAACTATAAAAATCAAACACACAAAAGACTCCCACCCTTCCATGGAAGCTAATAGTCTGGAGAATTTTTAAATACCTATGACACCACTTTCATTATCCAGGGAAACTTTCTACCTGTCTATAACCAGCTTCTTCATACCACTGTAATTAACTGCAGTTATTAAGCACTAATATTTCTTATCTATGAGGTCTGAGGTTTAAATTCCCTTGACCCAATCCACTGATTGCTTTTGGGCTTTGATGTTTCAGTTCATTTCCTGGAGGGGACAGATCTGCCTATGCATTCTTCTGCACATAAAAATATATCTCCATGCACTGAGATGGATTGGATAAAGTGGAGCCTGTGTGTATGGTAGAGTATTCATAGAGATCTAGGCATTAGTTCAGAATTTGTTACATAGCTTCTCTTCACTTTTGAACAGAGAAACTAATAAATTTTGAACTAACCAAACATCAGGGCAGGTTCAAGGTATTTAAGGTCACCCCAAATTAGGAACACCAGGAATCTCTTCTCATACTGGTGGTGATTGGGAAGTCCCTGTCCCCTCGGTGTGCCACAAGGGCTAGATTCATACTCAAGTGGTGGTGGTGCAGATCCAACAGGTGAAAATAACCATAACTCATGCTCACCATCTCCTGCTAGTAAGTCAGAACCTACCAGTACCAGCAGTGCCACAAGATCTCACTTTAGTGCCAGTTGGTGGTACCGGTCTGGGAGGTAACAATGGGCAGAACCCACACTTACTACTTCCTCCAATGTTAGTGGGATCTGGGAGCAAATGTAGTCCCAGTAGCATTGGCAGTGCCTTATGGGCTTAGATGGTACCCAGCTGCTGACACTGCATGTCTGGGCAGCAACACCTATTGCCCCCTGAGCTTCTGGGAGTCAACTGTGCCCCATGGTGCATAAGAACTATTCTTATCATGCAACCATTTGTGTGGCTTGATGAAGAATTCTTCCAGGAGCATAAGATCTGCTATAGAACTACCTACGACTGCATAGTGTGAACTCTTGCCCAAGCATTTGCAGAACAGCACTACCCTTATTCTTTGTGCTTGTAGTTCTTTTGGATCCAGTCATCTATCCCTTAAGAAAGATGTTCCCTTGGGTAAGCCCTGTTGAAATAGTGCTTTTGCTCTTGTGAAGCTTGCATTTGTTTCAGTGACGTTTGCACAGGAGTGTACTCATATTAAAGCAAAAGATGTATCATTCCCCGTGTTTTCTTTTATTTCTTTTATTTTTACCCTTTACCTTTTGAGG
Organism: Euleptes europaea; assembly: GCF_029931775.1. Taxonomy (NCBI): domain Eukaryota; kingdom Metazoa; phylum Chordata; class Lepidosauria; order Squamata; family Sphaerodactylidae; genus Euleptes; species Euleptes europaea. The sequence goes on along the minus strand of NC_079318.1, from coordinate 7,349,321 downwards.
GTTTTTAAAATCCATCTTGTCACATTATACCAAGTTGTCAAAACAAAACAGAAGAAACTCAGATGTGGTGTGACTTTGACAACTCCCTAGCCCTCCCAGCTGCTGTCAGTCATTGCTATTGTGCTCCATTAAAAAAAACAGCACAAAGGACTCATTAATAGTCCAGGCACTAACAAACTTTAACTGCATGAGCTCCCCAAGGTGAAGCAGTCATTCCATCCGAGGGCTTTTATTGTCCTCATCATACCATTAATTTTTGCATGATTTAGGTGGTTATTTGCTAGTGCCTATTAGTTGGACTGCCTCTGAAATCCTGGGTAGAAAGCTCAAAGGAAGCTTAATGTTCTGTATTCGAGGGGTTTCAGAGCAATATGAAAAATGATATTGTTGAACTGAGGTGTGATTAGGGCTAGATATTGAAACTATCAGCCACTGCTCAGAATTGGCTGAGTGTTCAAAATGTTCTGCCTCAGAAAAATAACACATTTTGAAAAGAGCTCAGCTCCAAAGCATTCTTCAGAGTAAAAACCAGCATCTCAGGTCTAATACATTGAAGCAATGAGAAGCACAAGGGGAGATCTGTGCACGAAACAGAGTTGTTGTTTTCATATTAGAACCTAGGCCAAGCATAGCACTTTGCATGTTTGTTTTTTAACCTTCCCCTGAGGTTTTAAAATAAAAATGTATTCAAGCATCCCCACTCTGGACGCATTTACTTCAAAGCTGAAATGTATATTGTAAATCTTCACAATTTGCTGAATTGTCTAATTTCATCACTCAAATTTTGAAGAAACTTTGAAATCAATATTCAAACATATTTTGAATGTGCAACTTTACTTCAAAATTCAATATGAGCATTTTCAACTTGTTGGCATATATTGTTTTCATTTTGATAAGCATCAATTATTAAACTTTATCAGCTGTGAACTGTGAATTATTAACTGCCATTAAATATGATTTCTCAAATCCTGTCAGATGCTAACCATCAAATACAGTAAAATATGCTATTTTAGTGGTTTTCAGATTATTTTCGGGGAGTCCTATGTACTTTAAAAGTTTACCTGGAATTTTAATGAGAATATCAGTAATAGAGAACAAATTTCACTTATAAACAACATGCCAGCTACTTACACGTGAACACACATGAAGCTGCCTTATACTGAATCAGATCCTTGGTCCATCAAAGTCAGTATTGTCTGCTCAGACCAGCAGCAGCTCTCCAGAGTCTCAGGCAGAGGTCTTTCACACCACCTACTTGCCTAGTCCCTTTAATTGGAGATGCCGGGGATTGAACCTGGGACCTTCTGTGTGCCAAGCAGAGGCTTTGCCACTGAGCCACGGCCCCTCCCCTTCATATTTCATATTGTTCTCTGCAGAGTACAACCCGAAAGAATGTTAGGTTTGTTTAAGACACACTGTCAGTTCAAAATGGTTAGGTTCAGTAAAATCACAAACATTAACTGAGTGTGCAAGAAAATGCCCCAGACTCTTCTTCTTCTTCTTCTTTTTTTGAAAATTTTATTGGTTTTTATAATATAAATTTTCCAAGTTGACAAACAACAATAAAAGTAATATAAAAAACTAAATTATAAGTAATGTTGTTATAATTATTTAAGTACTTAATAAAATAAAAAATAAAGGAAAATTTGTTGACTTCCCCATCACCTCCATCCGCCTCTTAATAAAGTATTCTATCCCATCGTGATATGATCTGATCTTAATTATTCTTATATCTCAGTTAAGTTTCAATCACAATATTCTATTAATATAATTAATTACACTTCTTTATGTTAGCAATGTCATCTAGATCAGATTAAAAGGTACTCTTCCATTTTCCCCAGTCCTAGTTCATATTCACAATATTTCATCCAAGCCTCCCATTCCCCCATAAATTGAACATTGTCCTTTTGGTTTAAAGTAGCTGTAAGTTTTGCCATTTCCACCAGTTCAAACATTTTCATAATCCAGTCTTTTTTCCCAGGAGTGTCTGCCCCTTTCCATTTTGCTGCATAGAGCAATCTTGCAGCTGTTGACGCATAGATCAAAAAAGTCCTTTGTATTAACAAGTCATCAGGTATCATACTTAATAGCATCATTTCTGGTGTTTTGGGTATATTTTTTGTACTATTAGTCTTAATTCATTATAAATCATATCCCAAAAATCCTTAGCTTTGTCACAAGTCCACCACATATGATAAAAAGAACCAATTTCTTTATTACATTTCCAACATTTAGGGGATATCACTTTGTAAATCCTTGCAATCTTCTTAGGTGTTAAATGCCATCTATACATCATTTTGTAGATATTTTCTCGAATTGACTGTGCATTTATTCCTTTCAGGTCCTTCGACCATAGTCTTTCCCATTTATTTAAAGCGATATCGTGTCCCACAGTTTGAGCCCAATTGATCATTGTTGGTTTAATTGTTTCCTGCTCACAATATATTGTTAAAAGAAGATTATACATTTTGGAAATCAGTTGGGTATTATTATCTAATAGCATCCTGTGAAAAGGCGATTTTTCTTTAGAAAATCCATTTTTCATATCTTGTGCAAAGACTGATTTGATTTGGTAATATTGAAGCCATTGTAAATCGTCTTTAAGTGACTGATAATCTTTTAGTGAGCATTTTTTCCCTTCCCAGTTAGTTAACTCCTGATAAGTAACAAATTTATCCGGTCTAAGTGGGCGTAATGTTAACATTTCCTGAGGTGATATCCACATCGGTGTTGCTGGTTCAAGAATATGTTTATATCTCATCCAAATACAAATTAAGGAGGACCTGATTATATGATTACGGAATGATGCTTGTGTCTTGGTTTTGTTATACCACAAATAGCCGTGCCATCCACTTATATTGTTAAATCCTTCAAGATCTAACAAACGTGTATTTGATAGGTTAATCCAGTCCTTTAGCCATACTAAAGTGGCCGCTTCAGCATAAAGTTGAAAGTTTGGTAGTGCTAAACCTCCTCTAACTTTAGAGTCTACGAAGTGTTTGTAAGCAATCCTCGGTTTTTTCCCTTGCCAGATGAAATTTAGTATGTCTTTCCTCCAAGTGTCAAAATATTTAACATGTGATATAGGCAAATTTTGAAATAAGAAGAGTACCCTTGGCAAAATATTCATTTGGACTGTTGATATTCGACCCAAGAGTGACAACTTTTTATTTGACCAAATGATCATATCAGTTTTTATCTTATCCCATAATTTAAAATAATTATTAGTTATCAGTTCTTTGTTCTTCGCAGAGATCCAAATTCCCAAATATTTGACCTTGCTTACTTTCTCCCAACCTGTATATGATATAAAGTCCTGTTGTTCCCTTTCAGTCAGATTCTTGAATATTGTCTTTGTTTTTTCTTGATTAACTTTAAAACCCGATATTCTTCCAAAATCGTCCAAAGTTTCCATCAATATCTTCATTGATTGTGTTGGGTTTTCCAAAATTAACAGGAGGTCATCCGCGAAAGCTCTGTTGGGATGTATATATGGCCGATATACCTCTCAAAAAGCGGTCTCCAAAATTTAATTTCTCCAAGATCTTTTTCATAAAATCCCAGGAGACCATGTCAAAAGCTTTCTCAGCATCCAAAAATACAAAGGCAGCCATTTGTTGGATATTCTGGTCATAATATTCCATTGAGTCTAATAAAATTTGTATATTGTCTTTGATTTGTCTTCCTGGAACAAAACCTGCTTGGTCTTCATGTATTAAATCCTTAATAAAATGCTTCACCCTATTCAATAAGACCAAAGCATAAATTTTATAATCCACATTTAACAGTGAAATAGGTCTATAGTTTGATGTTTTTTCTGGATCTCTTCCTTCCTTATGTATTAATGATATAAATGCATGTGACCAAGTCTCTGGGGATACACCCTTATCCAAAATTGTGTTGCAAAGTAATAAAAAAAAATCCACTAAGTTATCACTAAATGTTCTGTAAAATAGCGCCGTAATTCCATCTGGTCCGGGTGTCTTATCCGTTTTTTGCTTCAAAATTGCTTCTTGTAGTTCCTCCTTTGTAATTGGAGCATCTATCAATTGTTGTTGGGTTGTTGAAAGAGCTTTCATCTGTACTGAATTTAAAAACTATTTTTTTTGAAATGTTATCTTTCTGATATAGCTTAGTATAAAATGAAACAAATTCTTTTTGTATATCCATAGTTGTATATACTGGTCCTTTAGCGGATTGGATTTTCGTTATGATCTTCTTTTGAAATGAGTCTTTCAGTTGGGTTGCTAAAAGTTTTCCAGGTTTATTAGCATGTTCAAAGTATTTTTGTTTGGCAAATTTTAGATTTTTATTCATTTCCTCCATCATTATAAGATTCAGTTGATGTTTAGACACAGAAATCTTCATTAATATTTCATTTTTTTCCTCTTCACATATTGCCATAACCAGTTTTTGTTCCAAATTTTGTAAATCCCAAAGTATATTATTGGTAAATTGTAATTGAGTTTTCTTCCACGCCGTATGCTTCTGTATCATAAATCCTCTTAGAACAGCTTTGAAAGTATCCCAAACTGTATTTAACGAAGCCTCCCCATTAAGATTAATTTCAAAGAAATCTTTAATTAAATCCTGTAGTTCTTGTTGGATTTTATTATCCTTTAAAAGTTTATCATTTAATCGTCATCTAAATGCTTGTTTATTGTTCCATTCAAATGTAACTGGGTTGTGGTCAGAAAAAGTTCTTGGTACAATTTGAATTTTACGTAATTGCGTAAAAATAGATTTACTAGCCCATATCATATCTATCCTGGAGTGTGAGTCATGTCTTGCTGAATAAAAAGAACATTCTTTAGCTGTCATATGTATAGTTCTCCAGATGTCTTTTATTTCCAATTCTGAAGCCATAGTGAAGAAAGTTTTAGGCAAACATCCTTCATTTTCGTCTTTTGCTTTTGATTTTTTGTCCAAAGTTGAGAGAACAACACCATTGAAGTCTTCCATCAAGAGGATCTGATCATTTGCGTATTGGGAAATCAATTCATGTAATTGTCCATAGAACTTTGCTTTCCCTTCATTAGGTGCATATATTCCAACCACAATTGTCTTTTGCCCCAATATTTTTGTTTTAATAATTACAATTCTTCCTTCATCATCTTTGTACAATAGTTCAGGACTAAGGCTAGAATGAGCATATATCACTACTCCCTTTGTTTTTGTTTTGGCCGAAAAGACAAATGCTTGTCCAAGCACTTGCCTATCCAAATATTTTTTATGTTTTGTTGCTATATGAGTCTCTTGCAGACAAATTAGGGAGTATTTATATTTCTGTAGATATTTAAAAATTCTAGCCCGTTTAGTCTTTTCATTCAGGCCATTCACATTCCAAGAAATTACTTTTGCCATGTTGTAATAATTTTTGAAGCAAAATATTAAGTCTATAATTCAGCACCTCCCTCTGCTCCCTGTGATTCCTCCTCTTCTTCTTCTTCCTCTTCCTTTTGTTCCAGAGTTAGTCCTTTCAGTTCTTTCTTATATTTCCTCAGAAATTTTCCCACGTCCGCTGGAGATGTAATTGTCATTTTAATTTCTTTGTAGGTAAAGGCCAAGCCCTGTGGCATTATCCAATGATATTTGATACCATTAGCTTTCAAAACAGATACAAATTGTTTATAATTACTCCTCTGTGAGAGTAAATGTCTTGGTATATCCTTTAAAAGTATCAAAGGGATGTCTCTTGCTGAAACCAGATTGTCATAGTGGATCTTCATGATCTTATCTTTAATCCTTGTATCATAAAAAACAATCATGAGATCTCTTGGTTTTGATCTTTTCATTCTATAAGCTCTGTTAAAAGCTTGGTCTAACACTTGTTCTTCTATTTGAAATAAGTAAGCCAAGTTTGGAATTAAGTTTCTTTGTTATCTCCCATCATATCTGGTAAATTGCGCAGACGAAGGTTGGTTTCTCTGACTTTCATCTCCATCATGGCTATTTGATCTTTGGCTGCAATCTGATTAGTTTGTATTGTTTCAATCTGTTTTTCTTGGCTTTCTAGTTTTTTCTTTGTGTCCTTATGTTCTTCCATCACTTTCTTGATTGATGAATCCATTGCTTGCATGTCAGTCTTCATGGTATTCATTTGAGTCTTTACATCTTTAAGGTCTTCTGTAACCACGTCCAGTTTCTGGTTAATAGCTTGAGATGCTTGGCCAAGGTTTGTCATCATAGATGTCAGCTGAGCCATCTGAGTTGACATCTGTTCAAACTGCTTAGTTGTTGCCTCTGTTTGTTTGGCTAACATTTCCTGTAGTTTCTTATCCATGGTTAAGGTTTGTGCAGATTCTTTTTATTTTGTATAGGCAGGGCTATGTAAGGAGCCAGAACGAGGGCGAGTCCCAGACATTTACATTGACATTAGGCTGGTAAAATGCATGTCCTCAGACAGGGCCCTCTAACTTGTAGTTAGTAAAGGATGCTCCAACGATCAGCTTAACAGTTTTTTCGGGTTGAAAAGATCTATTTTTCCCTTTAAAATAGCCTTTTAAAGTTTTGGAATACCAGCGAGTTTTTCCGGACGCTCTAGGTCGGCTCAACCAGGAAGTATTCCGGAAGTTATTTTTGCCGCGGACCTTCTACCGCCTCTTCTCGATGGTTATTTCCTTCAGGAACTATTTCTATGTTACTCGAGTGCGACGTGTATCCGGTCCTACGACTTGCTTCCTGTTGATGTGGATCAGATGATAGAGAGGGAGAGGATAGTATAGAGGGTCTTCCGGTCCAGGGAGTCCCTTGTTATGCAACATGGCAGGAAGTCCTTTTTTTTGCCGGAGAAACAGAAGGTACTTCTCCCTCCCCTTCCTTTGAAAGTGCTTCTCATTGGTAAAAGTTTTAGTCCATCACATAACTCATTGTTTTGGGTTAAGCTGATCGACTTGATAAGGCTCCTGCCGCTTTTCCTGATGGATTTTATAAATCAAATTTGTCCGATTCGATTAAGGGAGGAGCAAGGGTACTGGAAATATCTTCATCTACCCCCCGGTTATTCGGTAATGCCAGTAAATAACGAAGGATTCTTATGTACTCACTTGGACATCTAGAGGTGAGGTTCTTATCTTAAAGTAGTCCTTATGTTGGTTATAAGGTGGTGGAGGGTAGAGTCTTATGCCGAAGTTGCGTTCTGGCGATTTAATTCCCTCGGTGCCTGCAGGACCGGCATCCAAAACTCCGGGGGACTTAGAAAAGCTCCCTCAGAGTATTTAGGAGGTCAAACTGCATAATATGCTGCAGGGAAATCCTGCTGTCCAACCCACTTGCAAGGGTCGGGTTGGGGTGCGGTAAACACCCCAAGATTAACGCAAACTTGGATTTCACCCAGGAGCTCCTGGGCAAACATGGCACTCACCCCAGCGACACCACCGGAAGTCCGCCCCAGACTCTTCTTCAATCCAAAAGGTTTGCATAGTGGATGTACAGAAGCCTCTTGGCCAAAAGACTGAGCCAAGAAAGTTTCATTCCATAGCTGAGCTCTCACTGCCCCATCACAGAAATATTTGTAAGAAGTAGCTCGTGATTCTTGGGTGCCCATTTTCTGATCTGTATGTGGTGCTTATTATACTATGGGAAATTAGAAGGGTATGAATCAGTGCTGCTCCTCATACTCCTATTGTAGGGCACAGGAGAAGTGGTGAGAACCCAGAAAAATAAGGTTGGGAGTTGGATGTGGTGTAGTGGCAGTGTGGTGTAATGCTTAGAGTGTCAGTTTAGAACTGGAAGAGACCAAGGGTCAGTTCCCACAGTAGTGAAGCTCACTTCATACTCAGGATAAAAATGTGATAGATTTGGTGTACCAACATCCCATCCTTATTGTAGATAAAGAGAATAAAGTGAATACCAGTCTAACAGTCCATCTAGCCATCTCTCAAGCACTTTGTTCTCTCAGATACAAATCCATTCAAATGAAACAGAAGTTCTGGTCAGGCAACACTGTGTATACAGTGAAGGCATGGATAGCACATTGGGATCATGCTTGCTAGCCACACCCCTTACTTCTGTGCATTCATTACCAGGACAGTCCCACCAATCGCCACCTGTGCATTGATTACATGAACATATCTCTTTAAATCTTCAGGAGGTTTAGGATCTAGGATTGCCAGGTCCCCCTGGCCACTGGTGGCGGGTGGGGGGTAGAGTTGCCAGATCCAAGTTGGGAAACCTCTGGAGATTTGAGAGTGGAGCCTGGAAGGGGAGGGCAGGGACCTCAGTGGGGGTACGATGCCACAGAGTCCACCCTCCAAAGCATCCATTTTCTGCAGGGGAATTGATCTCTGTAGTCTTACAGTTTTACAGCCTTGTTTACATTAGGCAGGAATCTTCGGAGGGTCTTTCAGCCTTTGGGATAGTACCCTTGTATTTGAATGTTGTATTCGTAGGTTGTTATAGATCACATGACTTATATGTTCGAGGTAACTCGCTAGTTACAATGTTATGTTTATTTGGTTATGTTTATAAGATTCAATAACAACAGAGACAGTACATGTCATTATATGTTGCATCTATCTTTTTTCATAATAAGTATAATTTTGAAGCACCTGGAGGTTGGCAACCCTATACATTTCCTATGCTGAAAATCTGCATCATTCATCCTAAACCACTATTAAAGGCATAAAATTCCTGTTCTTTCTTTTGAATCAAGCAGAAACAGAACATGTTGCCAGTTTAGTAATCTGATCTGGTGTACCTCATTACACAAGAGGAAAATTATGTTTGTAATGAAAACATTGTAACATATTCCGAAGAAAATAGGCAAACTCTTTTATTTCTGTACATCAGTGGTTCTCAACCTTTTTCGAGTCGCGACCCCCTTTTACAATTGCCAAGTAACCTGCGACCTTTGTCACATTTGCATAAATTTGCATAAATTTGCATAAATGACATTTTCAATAGGATAAAGAAAACACTTTTGGGGGGGGGCAGTCCAGGGTATCCATATATATAATTACTTTAAGGTTTAAAGTTTAAAACAAACAAGCAAATGATACTACCACCTGTTGAGCAGCGGCTGTGACTGTGTGGCAAGGCAACCTTTCCTGGCATGGAGGAAAGAGTGCCTCTGAGCATACACTGCGTTCCTTGTCCTCCCTTCTCTCCCCAAAAACTCTTCCAAGCAGGCCAGGGCTCTCGCGAGGAAACCCCCTCTCGTGACTGGGACACTGCTTGTTCACAGAACTGCAGTTATCCCTCAAAGCAGAACTCCGTTTAATCACCTCACGAGAGCAAAGGGCAAGGAAAGAGCTAAGGGCCGCTTATCTCGCTCAGACTTCTCGTGCCTTTTTTTCCCCTCTGCCAGTCACCGCTCCTTCTGCGCCTCACCAAACCTGCGCACTTGAGGGGGAAATCCCAAACTGCGCATGCACCTCGACTCTCTCCCCCTTGGCCTTGCCTGAGCGGAACTGATGACTCGGGGCAGAAAAGCGAAGCCACACTACAGACATGCGCACTTGGATTCCAGGCTGAAGCTCCCGCCCCACCTGAGTGCGGCTAAAAGTAAAAACAACGTGGCTGTAGCGGCCTCAAGGGGGACCGCCCTTTTCTCCTCCAAGACCTGAACTGGCCAAGCCAGGGGAGCTTCCTCGGCCTCCCACACATCCTGCCACATCATCCTCCTGGCGCAGGTGCGACCGCACCCAGGGCTGGCCCACCTGCCTCTCAGCTGGGCGGCGGGGCTACAGCTGGTGTGCGGCGGCACGCCGCCGCGTCTCTGCAGCCTGGCTCCTTCCGGCTGTCAGTCGGCCAGTTCCTCACCTCTCTGCTTGGGGTTTTCCTTGCCCTCGCGGACGGATCAGGGTTACAGGGCATCTGGGTTAGTCCTGGACAGCCTGGGATGGGGGCTGTCCCAGGACAATGGCGGCGACCCCCCAGAAAACACTTCGCGACCCCCTTGGGGGTCCCCAGGTTGAGAAGCCCCCAGGTTGAGAACCACTGCTGCACATAGAAGAGCTTAGTCAAGAACATTTGAAAGAAAAAGAAAAAAGCAATACACAGGCATTTATTGAAATACTTATTTCACCACCAGATGGCGCTGTATTATAGTACTCATATAAAAAGGCAGCAAACTGACAATATATTTAAATACGTATTGCTGAAAAAGAGTGCCCTCTCGTTTTTACAGTATAGATGAGGCTTGCATGATTGGTGGCCACTGAGCTGAACACAACCCACCAGGGCTTGGTAAATCTGTTTGAGCAGGGAATGCAAAATGCAAGGGAATGATCAAGCACCCAGCATTTCACAAAACATAGTGAGCTGTGATGGGGCCATATCACACCTTACTTTATCAAAGCAGAAATCCATCTCTCTGGAAAAGGATGTACCTTAGAACATCTAATTAGTAATGGAAAAGTCTTGCTCCCTGTGAGTATGTGGGTTGACCTGGAAGGGGTGTGTTGGTAGCAAAGAGGGCAGGAATAGAAGCATCTCCTGAGTTGGCTTCTCATAGGCTATGTATTGTCTCACAGTAAGGAAGAAGGGTTTGTTTTATGAGAAGTGGAAATAGATGTACTTGTCATATTTAGCTGCATTGCCCAAGGCAAATAAAGGAGAACACTCATTAAGCCAGAAAAAATAAAAATAAATATGACATTGCAAAAACTGAACTACACTGTCCTTTGAACACTTAAGGAACTTGGAGATTTTACAGTGCAATCCTAAGAGCCAGCGTGGTGTAGTGGTTAAGAGCGCTGGGCTCTAATCTGGAGAACTGGATTGGTTTCCTCACTCCTACACATGAAGCCTGCTGGGTGACTTCGGCTAGTCACAGTTCTCTCTCAGCCTCACCTACCTCAGAAGGTGTCTGTTGTGGGGAGTGGAACAGATTGTGATTGTAAACTAGTTTGATCCTTCCTTTAAAAGGTAGAGAAAATTGGGGTATAAAAACCAACTCTTCTTCTTCTAAAAATACTTTCCTGACAGCAATCCCTATTTAAGGGATTCTGCATAGATATTTTTAAGATGGCACAGTGTATTCCTTAATCAGATTTCTGCAATTCATCCCTTTGGACCATAGTCTCACACGATTATCAGATCACCTTACAACCTTCTTGGAATGCCAGTGTGACATTGTGACATTTTATACTCCTTGTTGTTTTGTGTTAATCTTTTAAAAAGTAATTTCTCAAATCTAGGAAGCTACCTTTAATGATTCGAGCATTATAAATATCCCCCTTTAAAAAATCACTTCTTCAAGGTGGCAGTTTCTGCTGCATCATAGTGTCTGTAGCCCGCTTCCCAAGTGAGGTGGCTGTGCTAAGAACCACAATGAAATATTTTAGTTTTGTACTGTGGCAGCTAGAACTGATCTTTAGGTCCTGTGACTGCCCCATTTGAAGAAAACAAATGACAAGAATTATTGTTTTTCAATGTAAAAAAGCTGTACGAATGATATTACAGCTACGGAATGTTCATATTCACAGAAAAAATATATAATGCCTAGGACTGTAGGGATCTGTAACACGCTAATTTTTAAAAAGTAGAACTTGGTATTTGTCTGGGACTTCTGAATAATTTAACATCTCACTAGGCTTTATAATGATGCTTTCCAAACTGTCCTCAGCTATTACATATCAATAGTTCAGTAGTCCCAAGGGTTGTCTTAACTAAATATTTAACTTCAAATAGAGACAAAAATACACGTAATTCCTCATATTCAGACTTCATATATAAAGGAAACAGAGTTGATAAAAAAAGGAAACAGCTTGATAAAAGCAAAGTTGTCCAGCTAAAATGTATACTTATTTGTGAGATCTCAACTTTGCATTACATCAAACTTTATACCCGTTGCTTTGTCTCTCTAGAGCTGATTCATTCAGAATAGAGGATGGGAATCCTGTGTCATTAACAGTTGTGCAGGATGAAAAGCAGGGATTCTTTGCAGGCAGAGCTTTTTTCAGAGCCCGCATTTGGAAGCTTCTTTTTTTTTACATACAGACTTGACATACGAAGCCCCCAAAGAGACAGGAAAATTGTATGTTGTGGATACTGTTGGTGAGTTAATTTGGCATGAAGATATTATTAGGAAGTACAGGAAGGGAGGAAGGGAAGATAAATAGTTAAGAATAGCATGGGATATGGATGCCTAACAGTGCAATCCTAAACCAGAGTTATAGAGAGCTAGTGAGGTATAGTGGTTAGTGTGTCAGACTAGGATCTGGAAAACCCAGGTTTGAATTCTCATTCTACCATGGAAGCTTGCTGGGTGACTTTGACCCACTCGCACACTGTCAACTTAACCAACCTTACAGGGTTGTTGTGAGGATAAAATGGAGGAGAGGAGAACAATATAAGCTGCTTTGGGTCCCCATTGGGAGAAAAGGCAAGGTACAAATAAAATTTAAAAAAATAGAATTATACCCAATGACTTCCATCAACTTCGAAGGGTGTAACTCTGCTTATGATTGCATTGTAATTCTCCAAGGAGTACAATTGAAGGATGTAGTGGTTTTTGAAGCTCATTATTAATTGGTGGCAGGGCACACCCTCGCCATATTAATATTGGTTTCACAGACCCCTGATTCTGCCATATTAATATATTGGTTCACAATAAATTCTAGGTCTATGGAAATACTCCTGGTCAAAGTTCAGTGACTGAATAGTGACCTCCTTACCTCATCAACCTTAAAAGGGATTAGCTTTAATCCACTCATCCTCTGGAATGTACCATTGTCTTTTCCATTCCTTGATCTTGTTAATTATTAATCGTGGTATGCTTTGCCTAAAATTCCATTGTCTAAAAGTATTGATCAACATTGCTATTCATTATGTGTTTTTCTTAATAAAAACCCTGGGAGCTCCACTCAGGAGTTAGAGCTGGTCTCTCACGGATCAAGATACACTTGTGTGTGTGTTTTCCCTTCAGAAGGAGGAGGAGACTAAGTTAGGTGTGGCTGAAGCTTGGACTTAATGTTTTACTGTACTGAGTCACAGAAGAATATGTTAAGGTCTCCATCTGTGCAAAGGGAAGCCCTGTCTACATGCTCAAGTATCTTGATAAATGACATTCTTCTTTCTTTGGTTCTTTGTGCTGATGTGCAAATTCCTCCATAGACGTTGAGGGACATGCTTGGCTCGTAATCTCCGATCCAATCATTCAGAGAAAATATTGTGCAGAAAAATTATGAAATAGTAGTTGTGAAAGTATTTCAAACAGGAGTATACTTTGTTTGAGAAACATGAAGAACCAGTGCAGCAATTTCTGGGTTTTCCAGAAACCAGTGGTAGTAGAAGACACCACATACAAGAAGCTAGAAACTCTGTTCACAAGTTACAGTGAGTGCATGTACAATCTGTAAACAATGTACACTAGGGATGCACAAAAAATGTGGAAAATGGATTTGGCCATACTGGACCCAACATTTGTCGGAATTCCCAATTATTCCCAAATTCCCATATGAGTATGGCAGGTGTTTTTTTTTTTTTTTGGGGGGGGGGAGGTCGGGAATCCAAAAAAATTCTGTTCCATTATAGCCTATGGCGATTACTGGGTGCCATTTTTTAAGGATTTTTTTTAAAGGATTTTTTCCAGGATTTGAGAGGGGGCAGTTTCTTAAGGTAGAGGCACCAAATTTTCAGCATAGCTACTGGTGACTCCCCTTAAAATAACTCCAAGTTTGGTAAAGATTGGCTTAGGGGATCCAATTTTATGGGCCCCCAAAGTGGGTGCTCCCATCCACCCTCCATTGGAAACAATAGAGGAGAAATAGGGGCCCATATAATTGCAAAATGAGATGTGAATAGTGGTGTGGCAATGCTTTTGAATAAAGATCAAGTGGCGCCCATTCTTAGTGTACCCCTTGTATCCTGTCCTTAGCATGCCTTTGTCTTAACCCATAAACACAGCTTTTCTATCATGTTTTGTACATAGCTAGGCTTCTTTGAAGAAGACAGGGAAGAAACCTCATTGCTGCTGTTGGCTGACAAAACATGGCGTCTATAAATCTCTGCCTTGTATTCAGAGTGGATTCACATCTATACTTGTATTCATCATCAGAAACCTCCAACAGATATCCCTGATCTCTTCATTTTGCTCTCATCATTATTGTGTGCCCATGTGTGATTCTGCCATGCATTGAAAAGGGGAAAGGCTATTGGCTTCTGCACTCATGCTCATTGCCTGAGAGACAAATGTACACAATAATTATGAAACAAACTTCTGACAATGCTCTAAGTCAAGGGTTCATGTGGTACTATGCATGTTAAGAACTCACAAGATCAGTCTCTAAGAACTTGAAATGATTGACCATAGCTTTTTCTGTGATTTGTCATCCTTTGACAGAAGTCAGAATGGGGCATAGCTCAGAGGTAGGATATCAAATCCAGTGGCTGCTAAAGTCTGGATGATGTCTCATTATTAGTTGTCCTGTATATCAATAAATGCTGTCTTCCAGACATAAGCATAAGCATAGCTGATCTTTCATAAGGTATCACCAAAGGAACACCTCAACGGATTAATCATCTGAAACTTGTATTTTATCACATGCATATTATAGCTGCGGATCATGTATCTCCTCATATATATGAATATTTATATCAGTGTTGTACAACTTCAGTGTAATGTTCTCTCTGTTCTGGTCCTAGTCTTATTTTGGCCCTGGAAAAACAATTGCATGGAAAACATGTCTTTCCAACAACAAAAACCAAGGAAATGTTCTCCAGTGTTCCTTGCATGTAGCAGTGTGTTAAACACACACTCAATTATTTAAATTACCAGGTTTGGAAATGACCTGTATTTCATCCATGCTGGAATCATACCACATCTTAACATAACTCAAGTCAAAGGGAGAGACATTCAAGGTAGACTTCCCAAGTATTCAAATTCTCTTGAATAAAATTGTACATTGTATACTTAGTGCCGGATTTACTTATAAGCTAAATAGGCTATAGCGTAGGGCCCCACTCTCTTGGCCCCCCCAAAAAAATTTAAAGGAAAAAAAACTGGATGTACATTTCCAAAATATAAGATAAAAAACAAATAAAATAAAACCTACACACAGCAACAGTGTTTTGTGTTGTGTAGGCTCCTATGATGTAAGTAATGGGCCCCGCCTGCTAGCCTGCTCACTAAAATATAACTGGTTTGCTCATTTCTATATATAAATTACCATATAGCATATATTCAACACAAAAAACAGCGACAATTTGTTGTTGACAAAGGACAGCTGGACATATAAAGGGCCCCATTACCTTCAATAACTTAGGGCCTCATCAAACCCAAACACAGTGTACTGCTCTAGCTCACCCACTCCTGACAAAAAACTCAAAGAAGTGCTCCTAAACAAATTTATTATAGCCCAACACATTTCAGTTCAAAAGGAACTTTTTAGGGGTTCAGCAAACAATGGTAAGACAAACAATGATAAAAAATACAGACCAAAACTATCCAATTCTTAACAATGCAGATCTTCAATGCAATAACATATTGGACTACAAAATGTGTTTTTGAGTGTTACTTTAAATTTTTGCTCCCCTCCGTAGGTGGTGGTCTAACCTGACCCTTTTCCTTGTTGCATTATTTACTGCCAGAAGCAAGACAGAAATAAGATAATCTTTTGACTGGCAACCTATGATGGTGTCAATATGTTCTTTCATCCTTTCCCCCTGGGAACAAATACAGTACAATTCATGCTGGTTGCAGCATAGTAAATCTGAAGCCTTTTTCCCCCTTGAGTGCCCTCAACATTTGGATTTATCCAGTTCATCTGAGATCTCCTGAGTCATCTTCAGAACAGCAGCTTTTATACCCTTGACCTCATTTCCCTCTGTTCAAAAGCATGTTTTCTCCTTGGTAAAGTGCTTTCTAAGGGCACAGGTCTTTCAAAAATAGTTTCAAATAAGGTGATGGCTACATCCTGGTGGTGACTGTGTGGTTGTCATTCCACCGACCCTTGTTCTTTTTTTCTCATTTGCCTTCTTTGTATCACACCTAATCAGTGTATAAAGAATGGATGCCTTCAATTCATGTTAACAATCCAGCTGAAACTGTTTGTCCTGAATAATATTCTCCTCTCTGGTTTTCACAGTTAACTTCAGAATCCCACTCCTCTTTTACATTCAGTTTAATTTATTGTGAGTGGCAAGGGACAATTCACACTGGATATAAGTGCCCCCAGAATTTATGGAGCTGATCCTGACTGACAGCTGCTCATGTGAAGGTGCTAGTTGCTTGAACCATTTCTTCCTTTGTAATTTGCATGATTGCAGTAGCTTTAAAAAAAGGTCACAGAGATCATACAGCTTATGGCAACTGCCCAAGCAGAGCAGCTAGTACACATAAATGATGCCTGAACATGAACCCCTTGTGGCCACAAGATGGCAATGGCCCTTGAGAAAGTTATGGGGCTGATTATTATGTGAACTAACCCAATTGTCTGGAAGCACAAATTGCATTCTCTATTCTTTAAGAATGGCTCTACATGTTACATGGCAAATGGATTTACTGTGGTCAACCCATCTGTTTCTGAAGCAAACAAATGAAGTGTGAATGGCTGATATGCATCTTTAAATTCTTACGTTAGACTTCTGGGAGCTTTGACTGAGCCTAATGTACATTTTTTTTAATGCTCAGATGGATAAATAGCAAATCATAAAGTAGCATTGCACTTGCACTGAAATACAAGTTATAACTGAAATAAAAGGCTACTGTGATTTTCAAGTACTATACATTATAATTCCACATGCAACATCAATAATGCAAACAATCCCCCTCGGATAGGTGATTACAGGGGACCTATGCATGGCATGGCTTATTTTTCCTAATATTGGTATCTTCATAGGATCTTTTATGATAATCATATTTGATGTTTCACACAGCCCACAACAATGGGCCTTCTTTATAGTAGGTGCAAACAATGGGAAAATAATGAGATCAATGTAGGCTGTACCATGCACTCATTCCAAGGTGTAATGGCAACATGGGATTGTCATTTCTTGCCAGACTGTTGTGAGGGGACCTCTTCCAAACACAAAGAGCTCCCATTCTGATATACCCTAACATCATGTTCATTGTACCAGAAAGAGCAGGATAATTTGATCTGCTTCTTTACATTTATTAATGTAAATTCTTATTGGAAAATCCTTTGGGATAGAGACTGTCACTTCATATATTTGTGTACAATGTCTAATACAATAGAAATTGGCCTTGAAATTGGTTGGCCTTGAGATGTCTCTGCAACAGAAATATTAAATAATAGGATTTTTCCAATGAACAGAGTCTTCCATCTATATTAAATATGCTTTTCCCAAGTAGCAAGTAACAGAATCCAGTGGATCAATTCGAATGAGGTCTCTTTTGGCTTACAAGCTGAATTATATTTGGCAATTATTTGAAGGCATGGGGAATGCCATTGATTTTATTTTGTTTCATTAGGTTTAATTGGATTATTTCCTTATCATTTCCTTAGTAGCTTCTCCTCTGTGTAAATTTGTGTGCAGTTACTCTCTTCTGTCTTGTTTTTTATTGGTTCTTTCACTTTAGCTATATAGATTACATATCTTCACTACCCCTTCCCCTTGGATAGGTAATGCTACCAGCATTAAAGGAGAAGGTCTGTGGCTCAGTGGCAGAGCCTCTGCTTGGCATGCAGAAAGTCCAATCCCTGGCACCTCCGTTTAAAAGGATCAGGTAGTGAACTGCCTATAAACTTCATTTATAGGAAAATATATATTCTTTTCTATGTATGTACACTCACACGCTTATAAGGTGCTAGGCTCAGCTATAAGGGCTAGCATCAGACACAGATATATGCTTATGTACACATATGTAAAGGCAAATGCCCCATGTATAAGGGGTAAAGAATTAATCTTTAGTTCAGATTCACCAGTGTGTGATCACGTAGTTAGCATAAACTGGCAGCCATTTCTATAAGGTGCCAGTGAGCTCATCTTCACTAGCCTGGTACGGCTAACCGCCCTAATGAGGCCTAAGCAAATTATTTAAGACACCAGCCGTGTCAGATAAGAATGTTAAGTTTCATTTCTTCATTAGCAGATCATGTAGCCATCCATGTAAATGCCTCAAGACCACGCTAATAGGGTATGCTAATCACCCTGTATACTATTCTTTTGTGTATTGGTCCTTATGTTATACGTAACCCTAATACCTACCCTCTATTCTAAGTCTATAAAAGATGTTGCCTTTCTTTGTTCTCTATGTGAATTGTCCTGCGCCTCATTAAGGGCAATTTGCATCCGCTTCTGTTTATTGGTCCAATAAAAGAATCGTTTATTCTGCTAACCTCTCCTGAATTGCTTTATTGGGACAATTGCTTTATTGGGCATATCAGTAGTAGGTAGTAGGTATTAGGAGAGACCTCTGCTAGTGACTCTGGAGATCCACTGCCAGTCTGAGAAGACTGACCTTGATGGACTGATGGTCTGGTTCAGTATAAGGCAGCTTCATGTTGAAGTGCCTGGTTGTCGTATAGAGTCCAATGATAGACAACAAGGAGGAGGTTAAGTTAAAAGCAACATTTCTTTATTTAGCTAAACACAGACCTGGGGTGAAATAACCACAGATAAGATGCAGGGTTACTCACCAGAGAACAAAGGAAACTCAGTATCATTTATGCATTCGAATGGGGCAGGCCCATAGCTGCTGACAAGCAGATTGATACATAAAAGCACCAATACACATTAGGTGTCTACTCCACTCTAATTAGCATAGCCTATAGATATTGCCCAAAGGCGTTCACTGAGCGAATGCTTGATCTCGTGAGTTAGGAAGTAGAAAACACATTCCTAAGGATAGAGATAATTCAGAGACACTTTCTCTACTGGTGACTGGCAGTACCAAGCACAGTGTATGATTTCTTGGCTCAAAGGCTTCTGGATGCCAACTTCCCCAAAGCTTCCATGTGTGTGCATATGAGTACATAGTATTTTATACCAGCCCTTATACCTGGGCATTACAATGTATTCATGTGTCATCCCATGTCACATGAAGGAAACACTACTCCATATAGGCTGCTCTCTGGAAATACTGTAGCCATCACAAAGCTAATCTGTTTGTAGTTTTCATGTGATTTGGACCCTTCACTACTTGAAACTGAGGGAAGCATATATGGGGCCCCCATGAATGAATGTGCCCTAGTTGGGAAACCATACTAGCAGTATGCTTGTTTTCCTCATCAGGGCAAATAACAGTGGTGGGTGGTGTGGATTGGAGATTAGGAAAATAGAATGGGGAAAGAGTAATTCCATGTTAAAATCCTGATCCAAATCCCCTGCTGCTATTTACCAAAAAAGGCTTGGGAGATCCATTCACAAACCTCCCAATATTTCATCTAGTTTGGTTCTGACATATAGAAATTAAACAGATAAAATTTTCTGTGCATGGAGATAAAGCTCTACCTGCTTAATTGCTTTCAGACTGCTATTAAAAACCATAAAGGATCAGCAAAAAAACCCAACGAAACCCTCTCCACTATGCTAAGCAATCCAACATAGGAAAGTGAAGCTAATGCACACAAATAGCTTTCAAGCACATGAGTTGCTCCATTAAACTCAGCTCATGACAAGCCTGCATTTAGGGTGCATGACGGGGTCAAATGGAATGAAAGACTGCCACCTGAAAAGAGTTTATAATCATGCTTTGCCCAGGAGGATGCTGGAGAACTGACCAACGTGGAAATGAGGATGCTGTAAAAATCACAGCCAAAAGCAACTTCTGTCTTACATCTTTTATTCTCCCATATACAATGCCTTTTTCTGGAAGAGAGAACAGCAATCCTTCATTCCTTCTCCCTTATTCTGTAGAGAGCCATCCGTTTTAAAAAAGATACTATTACAGAAATAAAAACCCTATGGAGGTTATAAAGTTGTTCTTCCATTCCTAATTTGGTCACAGAACACAACCTTCCCGTGAGGACAAGAAAGCTTGAAATCTCCTTCTAAATCTGACTGACAGACAGGTCAAATGTTTTCAGCTAAACTTTTAAGTCAATGGACAAGCGTTAAAATGTACTGCAAACACAATAAGAAATTTACATGGGAGCATAACTGACAGCTCTTTGCAAAAATTATCTATTGGACAGCCCATTCCTGGGGACAGGGGCTGTGCTGGTGACCGGAGGCAGTGCAGCCACACTGCCTCCAAAGGAGGTTTCGCACCCCCCACTGAAGCCGAAACCCTGCCCTTACTTGCAAGCCCTGTGGAACCGCTCCATAGGGTTTCACGGGGCTACGCCACCTCAAAAGGTGGCGTAAGGGCAAGTAAGGGCAAAGGGGGCGTTCCTGGGACGAAAGGGCTTAGGGGGCCACCTAAACGCAGCTCCTCCCCTGGACCAGCCTGGGAACACCCCCGGAACGCCCTCGGGAGGACGGCACACGGAGGTGCACCATCCGGACACCAGCGCGTGCGCACCCCCCCCCCCAGCATCCTTGCCACCCTGAACATTGTGAGTGGCACAGGCGCCAGTGCAGGGGTCCCGGATGCCAGCACAGCCCCTTCCTGGCCTCCTAAGGACTTTTGTCCTTTCTGCTCAGGAATGGGCTGTTAGAGTTATACATAATAAACAAAGGACCTGGCTGCTTTTGTTGATTAAACATTTGATAACCACTTAATACAGCAATGCAGTACATTCTCATGTATCCAGATTGCTTCACAAAACATTCAGATAACCACAAATTTTGACAAAAGGGGGTGTTATTTATTTACACTTAAAATTTGTCAACATGGGTCTACATGAGGGCCTACCCTGACCTGGATGGTCTAGGCTAGCCCAATCTAGTCAAATCTTGGACATTAAAAAGGGTCAGCCCTGGTAGGGTTGCCAGGTCCCTCTTCACCACTGGTGGGAGGGTTTTGTGATGGAGCCTGAGGAGAGCAGGGTTTGGGGAGGGGAGGGACTTCAATGGAGGTTGGCAACCCTAGGCCCTGGTTAATACCTGGCTGGGAGACCACCAAGGAAGCCTAGGTTTGCTATGCAGAACAGGCAATGGCAAGCCACCTCTAAACATCTCTTGCCTTGAAAAATGTATTTGCATTTATTTGTTTATTTGTTTGCCTCCCCACTTCGTACTCAAAGCAGCTTAGAACATAATTCTCCCCTTCTCCATTTTCTCACAACAACAACCTTGTGAGGTAGGCCATGCCAAGAGTTTCCGACTGGCCCAAGTTCACCCAGTATGCTTCCACGGTAGAAGTGGGGATTTGAAGCTGGGTCTCTCATAATCCAAGACCAAACTCTATCCACTGTGCTGCTCCAGCTCTCATTATTGTAATGTATTGCCTTTGGATTTTATGTATTGAGTATTTTAAGTGTTTTATTGTCTGGCATGACTTGTTGTAAATCACTTTGAACTTTTGGAAAGGTGGGCTATACATTTCTAATAGATAAAGCTGGCAGTAATCAAGTACGATCCCCCACTGTAAACCCCACATCATTCCACATAATCCAACCTTCAGAATGGCCAGGGATTACAGACTGTGTGGTATATTATTTAGGATGCAAATTACCGGTAAGAAGTATTAGCCTGTAATCTTATTGAGTTATGTATACTAACACAAAAGAGTGTGAGTTACAGTGGGTGCTGGTTTAGTAACGGAGGCTGGCAGAAAAAGGAAAACAATACACAATGCTTTTCTATAGAAGTTTATGATCCATGACCACGGTGAAATGTTTGCAGATGGTACAAAACGGTTGATGAAACTACAGGGCTTATTTTTTTATCTGTCTTGCTCTTCTTTTATTATTACTGCATTGAGATTTTATTCATTTATTTTTCATTATAGACAGTGAAATCCTTTTATTGCCAGTGTCACTGAGCTATAGAAAAATATAATGGTATTAGCTTTATGTATGCTCAAAGAATACATTTTGATAGTTTAATAAGAAAGCAAAGGCATCTATGAGTTCAGAGTCCCATTTATGGTCACAATTATATTTTTATACAGATGCTGCCATTGCTAAGTGTATGGGATATCAGATGTCCCTGAAAAATATTAGTCATGGTATGTCTTTTCTGTTTGTTGTTTTTCAAATTTCTTATACTGAAATAGCACGAATAACAAGCAACAGAGCAAATGGCCTGACTGTTGCTCAGAACGTTAAAAGCATTGGATTACATTGGTAGAAGGGTTAGGGACAAACTATATATTCTGTGCAAAATATGTGTATCATGGCTTGCAGCATATTGCTTTTCAACACAAGAAATTGTTTTTAGAGGGGGTAACAATAGTCCTATTGCCTCCAGTTAGATCATTTTAATAATAATTAAAATAATAATTAGCTAATGTTCTGACCTGGTGGGATTAGTTAGAGCTCTTTATTTGTTTCCCAGACAAACACTATCTTCTACCAGAAAGGAGCCAAAAGTACTCAGCTGCAATATAATCACATGGTCATAGTTTCAGGTGGGTAGCTGTGTAAGTCACTAGTAGTGGAACAAAATTTGAGTCCAGCAGCCCTTTAGAGACCAACAACATTTTCCAAAGTCTAAACTCTTGTGATCTTTGGTAAAATGATCTTGTTGATCATTTTATGATCTTGTTGATCATTTTACCAACCCCAGAAGGATGGAAGGCTGAGTCAACCTTGAGCCGGCTACCTGAAACTGACTCCCGTCGGGATCAAACTCAGGTCATGAGCAGAGCTTCTGACTGCAGTACTGCAGTTTACCACTCTGTGCCATGGGGCTCTTACATAACCAAGAGCCAACCAAAATGTCATATACAAGCAAATCACATGACTTGTCCAGCTCCATGGGTCCCCAAGATGAACAAGGACCCCAGAATTCTGTTCCCCTAGTCCCCTCCATTTCAGCAGTCCTGCCTGTGAGTGCTTGGATGAAGGTCACCAAGAAAGCATCATGACAGTGTGGGGAATTTGACCCTAACAGTGCATTCCTAAGGAGAGTTACTCCAGTCTAAGCCCATTCATTTCAATGGGCTTAAACTGGAGTAACTCTACTTAGGAATGCACTGTTAGTCTCTTCTGTCTTAGTGTGACATCGGTTACACTAACATAGTTATTTCCCTCAAATGAGGGAGATAAACTATGCAATATTCAGTGCTAAAAGTTTACAGCATTTGGTAGCCCTCAATACAAGTTATTCTTAAGTGTAAGGAATGGATAGTCATGGAATGAATGTGGTTTTATGACCTTTTATATGTCTGCCTTTTTAATGCTGCCTGCCTGCTAGTTTTACTTTTGCTTACTTATTTTTTATATATTAAAGCAAATTTTGCCCATTTCATTCCATAGCTCACAGAGAAAGAAGCACAAATATTATCCTCAAGTGAGTTTTCTCTCTCTTTAGCTTGTGCAGAAACTTGGATTCAGTATTCGGTTAAAGGCTTTTCTTTAGGGATCTGCACTGAGAAATAAACTCATCAGAATACAAACTGGAAACCCTCTGCTCATTATAACAGTTGTTATAACTAATCTGCAATGAAAATTTAATGACATTTGGTATGCAGAAATCATTGAATGTGGCCAGATTCTGATGCTTGGCCATTGGACCTATACGTTCATGATGATCAGAGGGAAGGGGACAGAGTCAGTCAGCAGATAGGTAGCTGTCACATCCAAACCCAAAGGGATATTTACCAGTCAGTACATTGATCTTACCACCAAAGAGGATCACAGTTATAGTCTGTCTCCTGCTTATATTCCTGGTTCACTTGCTTGGGCAGTGGTGCTGTTAGGCAATTTTAGATGTAATGTAATGGTTTTAGCCCCTCCCCTCATCATTAATGGGAGACATTCTGGGAACTAAAATTCTTGGAATCAACAGCAGGAACAAATAACATGGGAGTAAGCTAGGTGGAACTCAACCATCTCTAACTATAGCATGCATTTGGAAGCCTCCCCCACAAGTCACGGTGGTGTCAGGGCTTTGGCCTGGTCTCGCTTCCCAGGGCCTCTCTGGTGTGTGTGCTTTTGGTTTAGCCCAGCCAAGCACCTGGGCTGTGTTGACTCTTCAACCATAGGAATCCTTATCTTCGTCGGACCAGTACCAACGGGTTGAAATTAAATCTTCGTCGTTGCTGGGCAATGCCGGCCAGTGACCCCAGAAGAAGTGCCTATAGTCTAGTAAACTTTCCTAGGAAAGTACTGCCTGCTTTGCTATGCCTGTGAGCGGTCAAGTCTTAGTCTTAGCCTGCTTGTCTTTGAATAAAGCGTTTTACTTCATACCACACCTGTCTTTTACATAGATCGAGAGGTGGACACCTGAGCTTGACAGGTGGTTCTGATTTAATCACTCAGACTGAGGATGGGACTTTGATTCTATACAGGGACAGACTGGGAGGCAAAAACAGCCCTAGCCCCTTCCCCTGTCCCACCCTTGACCCCACCCCCAATGGGGTGAGGGAAGAAGCAGGCTTGCTGTGGCTTCCCAGTGGCTTGTACCTGCCCACATTGTGTTGTGTGGGGCTGTGGACTTATGGCTGGAGCTGCCAAATTTGGTGGTGGCCGCTCCTGCCTCCCTCACCTTGCAACTGTGATGGTTCCCACCCCAAAACTTTGAAGCCATGGAAGGCATGTTTTTTTCAGGTTTTCCCCCCAGGAAGAAGCCTGACATTAGGTTGGAATCCATCTTTTTTATTTTCTACTAGTTAGTTCTTGAGAAAGATGTTCCCCAGTTCGACCTGATCCGCCGAACTGATCGGGCGGTACGAACACCTCTGCCTGTCGGAACAGCAGGGAGCGGTACTGCCCCGGGAGGAAGCAGCCCCGAGAGGAGCAGATCCAAGCCGGGAGGAAGTAACCCCGGGAAGGAGCCCCGCAGAACTTGCAGAGGGGGCACCACGGATCGCTGGACAGTACGTCCACCAATCAACCACGGGGCCAAACTTCGATCTCCTATATCGAGGCCCGCTGGAGGACCTGTACTCCAGGGACAAGGAACCGCTCCGAGGCCGAGCTGCAGTCACCTCAACCCAGTGCCCCTGAGAAGAGGAACACCGTCTTCTGCAGGAGCAGAACCACGACCTGACTCGGCAGAACTGGGAGCTTCAGGACCTGCTGGAGATCCTAAGGAGGGAGATGACGGTGCTAGCAGGAACAGTGCGAGGACTCCGATCGTCCATCGTCACTACAACCTCCCCGGGACCTGAGGATCTCCTGTGATGGAACCTGCGCCCTGTTACCCCACTTCTTACTACAAGTTTCTGGCTTCATGGAGGACCAGGGTGAGACTTTCCCCTCCGAAGAAGCCCGAGTTCAGTACGCCATCGGACTTCTGGAGAAGGAGGCGGTGGAGTGGGCAGTAACAGCAACGTAAGTTAATCCCGGACTTTTGCGCTCCCTCAATGGTTTCCTGGAAGCCCTGCACCGCCGGTTTGAGGACCCGCACCGGGCGGAGATGGCCAAGATTGCCATGCACAAATTGAGGCAAGGGTCCCGTACAGTACTGGAATATGCCCAACAATTCCAGTCCCTGGCGTGCAAAGTAAGGGAGTGGAGCGAGACCACCAAGGTCCAACACTTTCGTGAGGGACTGCGATGGGAAGTGTTGGAGGGCTGTCTGACTCTGGGCGACCCTGAAATGGTGGAGGGCTGGATCCAGCTGGCAGGGCAAGTGGAGCACCATAAGCTTACCTTGCAGTTTGCCAAGGATCACCCAGGGAGGGAACCCCCCCAGAGGCCCAACCAGGGGGAATGCCACAGCGGGGGCGCACCATGGCGAGGGGAACTGAGGCAGGTTCTCGGAAGTAAAGGCACGTCATTTCAAAGAGGGGGCCTGCTTGCATTGCGGGAGAATGGGACACTTCGTGGCCAAGTGTACTAACGGATCCCCTGGACAGACAGTAGACAGAGCGATCCTGACCGACCCCCAAGTTCCAGACCGAAGGAGAGCAGAGGGAACACCCACCCAGCGCAGCGCAGCGGCTCTAAGCGCAGACCTGGGGCCTACTCCATGTGAACATCGCTGCTGCTCCGGAGAAGCCTCACCGGCAAAAAACAAAGAAAGCTTCCTGTGATTGAACCGGCACAGGAGGCTACCTTGCAAGACAATGAGCTGGTTCCGACCTGGGTGAGTGACCAGGGAGAGACTCTACTGATGCCAGTGGTGTTAAAGAATCCCCGGGGAGGAGATCCAATTGCAGTAGTGGGCATTTTGGACTCTGGCTGCTCCAGGACTTTAATAGACCAGGATGTGGTTGACCGACTGCAGTTGGGGGCTGTGGAGTTGGATCAACCCTTACACTTCCGCCAGATGGATGGGAGCGACCTATAGGGGGGGGGGGGCGTTCATTTGCACTCTGACCCAGTATTGTTGGGGGTGGGTGATCACTGGGAGCAGATCAGCCTTACCATTGGTCCTGGGATCACTTACCCAGTGGTTCTGGGAAGCAACTGGCTGGCGGGTCACAACCCCAGAATTGACTGGACGCAGCATCAAATAATATTTGAGTCTCCACAATGCCGGTGGCATTGCCGGGAGGGCATGCCCGATGGGGGGAGGGTGACTGCTGTGACAGTGACCCCTGTGACACTACCCCCGGAGTATCAGGACTTTATGGACGTATTTGAGAGGAAGGACTGTTACTTATTACCCCCTCACCGCACTACCGACTGTGCCATTGAGCTCACTGTGGACATGAAGCCCTCCAAGGCTCGGGTTTACCCCATGAGCCCACTGGAAAAGACTGTGTTGCGGGAGTTTCTGGACAAGACTAGATCAATAAATAGTTAAGCCTACTGGCCCTGGTATACAGATAGACTAGGCTAGCCAACTTTGGGTTGCTTCTGCCTCTTCTAAGTTGAGAAATCACATTTATTTTTAACTGTCTTTAAACTGCTGTATCTGCTGTATCTGTAAGATGGGTGCCTAAATGAGTCCCCGTCCATTTAATCATCAGCTAGAAGTGAAGTAAGCAAATATACACTTGGCAGGTTAGAGGCAAAGGTAATAGACAAGCAGTCTCTCTATATCAGGGGTTTCAAATGTAAGTCCCGCAGGCTGGATCTGGCACCTTGAGAGCTCTTATCCGGCCCACAAGCCAGCCAAGGCAGCGCCCCCCCCACTCTCAATCTGGACTGTCAAGGCCCGGCCCAACCAAGTGACATTTATGTCATATTCAGCCCTCGTAACAACTGAGTTCGTCATCCCTGCTCTATATTGTTAATACTTTTATGTGCTTGATGAGTATGCATGTTGAAAAAATGGTAGTAACCCTGTTTGTTGAGTCAATCTGCAGCAGGATTTGAATATGTGGAAATAGAGTAATAGAATTGCAGGGGTACGAAGGACATGAAACCCATATAATCCAATGGCCTGTGCTTAGATGGGAAGGACTTCATTAAGCCCTGATTTAAACATGATGCTAGTGAGGCACTTCCACAGCATCTCATTCAAATTGGGCGAACACCCAGAAACTGCAGCTGTATGTGTTCAGCATGCTGGAAGTCTGTAGCTCAGATAGGTTTTCCGCTGTTCAAGCATGTGTACTGGTGTTATCATAGAAACATAAAAAACAGAGCTAGAAGGGACTGCAAGGGTTCAATCCCCTGCACAATGCAGGAAATTCAGTTACCTCCCCCCACACACTCTCCCAGTAATCCTGCCCTATGCCCAGAGGATGGCAAAAAATCTCCAGGATCCCTGGGCCAATCTGGCCTGGAGGAAAATTCCTTCCTGACTCCAAAGTGGTGTTTGGCATTACCCTGTGCATGAAAGAAAGGGCCATGAGAGCTGAGCACTGACTCATCCCTTTCTGCCTTCCCTCTCACGATCTGCCTAAATGTATAATTAATAGAATCAGCATTGCTATCAGATGGCATTCTATCCTTTGCATAAAAATCTCCAAAAAAGGAGAGCCCACCACCTCCCAAGGAAGCCTCTTCCGCTGAAGAACTGCTCTGTCAGGAAGTTCTTTCTAATGTTTAGCTGGAAACTCTTTTGATTTAATTTCAATCCGTTGTTTCTGGTCTGACCTTCTGGGGCAACAGAATCCTCTTCAAATACTTGAAGATAGCTATCATATCACCTCTCAATAGTCTCCAGGCTAAATATACCCAGCTCCTTCAACCTTTCCTCACAGGACTTGTCTCCAGACCCCTCACCAACTTTGTTGCCCTCTTTTGGATATGTTCCAGCTTATCAACATTCTTCTTAAACTCTGGTGCCCAAAACTGAACACAGTACTCCAAGTGAGGTCTAACTAGAGCTTGCTTTTTAGGAACTCCTGCCCCTCTTGAACTCCCTTCTCCTTGAGTATTTCTGACCATGGGATTCTAGCCAACATAACTTTGAGTTTGTTAGAATAAACGTTTCTAAAGTCCAACCCATATGTCTGATTTCATACAGCTTTCCCATTCCCCAAGATCTTAAACCCCAAAATTATATGGTCATACTTAGCCACGGTGCCCACTACTTTCACCCCATAAAGTAGTAGTTCTCTATTGGTGAAAATCAAGCTCAAGATAGCAGACCTCCTTATTTCCTTCTCCACTTTCTATAAAATGAAGTTGTTAGCAAGACATCAGGAATTTATTGGACCTTTCATTTTTACAGTGCATTCCTGAGCTCTAAGGGTGAAAGCCCTTAGGAGGCCAGAAAGGCGCTGCAAGGCATTCAGGGGGCCCGTGCCAGCGTCCAGGCAATCTACGGCAGTGTTAGTGGCCTGAACGCCGGCGGGAAGGCCCGGACACCAGTTACGGGGCACTGCTGTGGCAGAGCTGCCCCAGGACACCGACGGGGCCTTCCGCCGGCGTCCCAATGCCGTCAAAGCCTATTTTGGATCACAGCCAAAACAAGAATCAAGAATACCCCAGTTGAGATTCTTCCATATACAATAGCCATCATGGTGTAGTGGTTAAGAACAGTGGTTTGGAGTGATGGACTCTAATCTGGAAAACCAGGTTTGATTCCCCACTCCTCCACATGAGCAGCAGATGCTACTCTGGTGAACCGGGTTGGTTTCCCCACTCCTCCACATGAAGCCTTTTAGGTGACCTTGAGCTAGTCACAGTTTTCTCAGAACTCTCTCAGCCCCACCTACCTCACATGGTGTCTGTTGTGGGGAGGGGAAGAGAAAGTGATTCTTCCTTAAGTGGTAGAGAAAGTCGGCATATAAAAACCAACTCTTCTTCTTCTTTGTTACTATAGTTGCTACAATACTGCATATTTTTCCCGAATGATACGCAGAACTATTTGTATATGTATTCTGAAAAATTCAAAATGGATGACAACCAAGCTTGTGCCATCACTTTGACACCATTGATTTGTAAAA
This sequence comes from Euleptes europaea, assembly GCF_029931775.1. Classification (NCBI taxonomy): domain Eukaryota; kingdom Metazoa; phylum Chordata; class Lepidosauria; order Squamata; family Sphaerodactylidae; genus Euleptes; species Euleptes europaea. The sequence goes on along the minus strand of NC_079318.1, from coordinate 7,320,130 downwards.
GTGGATGCACATGCTCAGATGAATTGCCAAAGTGTTTTCTTTTCCCCAACAGTGCCATCATCCCTGTTTCTCTGCAACATTGTTGAAAACATTCCTTACTTGGTTAATCCATCAGTCGTCCAAAGTGCTATTATTGTCAGTAGCTCACTCCCCTTCTTATGATTTGTCATATTAGAACATTACTCTTTCATCTCCCAAACCAAAGATTTGTTGCTATTTTTGGGTTGCTAACTCTGCTTTGGGATGTTCCTGAGATTTAGGGGTGGTGTCTGGACTAGATTAACTGCCACACATACTAGTCCACGCAACAGTGGCAGCATGGTGATAATCCAGTACAAACCTTTCCCATCAATGCAAATGCTACAGCTTCAGGTTAAACTTGTTGCACAAAACAACTTCTTTAGCAGTGTGCTCTTTAGCACTATATTTAAAATGATGTAATACAGTGCATTGTCTCATTCACTGTAAATGTTTCCTCCCCCGTTCCTTTTAACATTTTTCCTCATTTTAAAAACAGCTTTGAACAATTTCAATTACTAAAACCTATGGTTGGAGGAGCTGGTTGATTCTAACCTTTTATTTCTGTGAGTTCCAGGCATTCTGGCGATGATCCCTGGGTAAATGCCATTCTGATTCCATTAAGGTTAAATTTCAAACAGACAACAAAGGGCAAGATAAAAGCTGAAAGTAATTACAGACAACAGTGCACATCTGCTTCCCAATGCCTGTTCAAAGTCACCAGCACTAAAAAACAAAATGGGTTAATTTTTTTGCTCAAGCAATGAGTTGGATGCTGTTAAACAATGCTGTGCCGGTTTTAAAATGAAGGAAATAAAAGTTCAAACTGTAAATTTTTGATTTTTTAAAAATACTATCCTCACTCAAGGAAGTCACTATGACGCACTTGGTTTCTTCTCTCTACTTGGACCTTATAACTCTCTACTTGGACCTATGACATAGGATATGAGAATGTATGGCTGGAAGTGTTTCAGGGTGACTTGTACGCTGGACAAATAGAGGGAGGAGCAACTAAGGGGCCATGGGCTCTATTACATCAATTACATTTTTTATCTAATCCCCGTTTTTAGGACTCTTAGACCCTAAATCTGGAAAAAATGGCTGGGGCATGGTGGAAATAAAAACTGCCATTATACTAAGGGTATGGAAGACTAGGTGGATTTATCACCTTTCATTAATTAATGATGTGATGCTTGAAGCTGGGTTCTGTGCACAAAAGCAAGACCTACAGTGCTTCGTGGAATTTACAAGTATGCTTGGCCTTGTTCAGGGTTAGCATAGTCAAGGCAAACCAACCCTGAATTCTAGGACCACTGGCCATCTGGAGTACTTCTAAAGCTTTCTTCTAGCTTGCGCTTGTCATGGTTTGTACAGCTAGCCTCAGATTAATAATAAATATGATCTATTTTGCATTTCTTTGAGCTGGTACTCGTTTGCAATCTGTTTTCTATCTTACATCCCTTCTGCTTTTGTGTGATAGCAGATTATGATCTTGTTCCAAGTCATCCACCTTCAAACATAATTGGGCAGGAAAACTATCACACATAATACAGTTAGGTCCTGTTTTAGCAGCTTTTATATAATCATCTGCCCTGTGGCGCAGAGTGGTAAGCTGCAGTACTGCAGTCCAAACTCTCCTCACGTCCTGAGTTTGATCTGAGGAGTTCGACCTGAGGAGAAGAAGCCCTTGCCTGCACTGGGGAGCTCAGCTTTGGGTCAGGTGCCCCATGGCACAGAGTGGTAAGATGCAGTACTGCAGTCCAAACTCTGCTCATGACCTGAGTTCAATCCCGACGGGAGTCAGTTCCAGGTAACCGACTCAAAATTGACTCAGCCTTCCATTCTTCCTAGGTCGGTAAAATGAGTACCCAGCTTGCTGGGGGTAAAGGGAAGATGACTGGGGAAAGCCCTGGCAAACCACCCCATAAACATAGTCTGCCTAGCAAACATCAGGATGTGACGTCACCCCATGGGTCAGGAAATGACCTGGTGCTTGCACAGGGGACCTTTACCTTTACCTTTATATAATCATCTGTAAAAACTCACAGGGACACTGGCAGGTGAGTAGCCTTGACATTTCTAAGTATACTGCCTGCAAGTGTAGGAGAAGCTACTGGTTTATACAGTTAGTGCATCCACACTATAGCCTTGAGCTCAGAGTTCACTCATGCTCATTTTGCCCAAGTGATTGTGTGGGAAAGCTTCAGTGAGTCTGAACCAGAAGAATAATGGCTGTAGTACACCTAGCACCACTTTCTGACTTGATTACATTGCTGAATATATTGGGCAGAGTTTCCCCTCTCCATTTTGGACTGGATAGATTATTTTCCTTTCTCAAATGTCTGGCCAAGCTTGTTGTCAGGCAAACACTAACATACTGAGCTTTAAGAAGAAGTAAAAGGGAGCTTGAAAGTGAGCAAAGAAAATGCTATGGTAGGGAAGAGGTAGCAGGAGCCTACACGTATTGTGTAATCAGGATGGATGTATTTGAGCTATACTGGATTACTTCAAGTAGTGATAACTGAATCTCATAGAGCATCCCAGAGATAACTGAATCTCATAGAGCACCCCGAATCTCATAGAGCACTCTATTAAAGACATGTTCCTGGTAAAAATTACATACGGGTACACAGATTTTAGACAAATCTGTTATTTTTTATTGCCTCTAACCCCTCTCCTCCACTGAGTCTACCAGCATATGCATGGACTTAGAAAAGGGGAGATATCGTTTTATACTAAGGTGGGAGACACTGAAAGCAGTTAACAGAATCTCTCTTGCTACTTCCAAGTGCCTCCAAAGTGCAACATGAGGTGAATAAATGATTCTGGTCTTTCCTCAAATTCCAGAGGATTCAGAAAAGGAGGTCTAGTGTTGGTCTTCAGGGGCTAGGACTGCTGTGCCCTTGCATTCAGTAAGCCTGTTACGAGAGAAATGGGTATCTCCAGCTCTTCATTTGATTGGTGGCTTCATACAAGAAAGAAAGAAGCACACTTTATATCTGAAGAAAAGAATAAAATTTCTTTATCAGAAGAGGATAATCTGAAACATAATGCTAGCAGCTCTATTATATTTTATTCATAAGGCTTCTAGCCTTTTGATTTGTGGCTGATTTTTTAATGGTGTCATTCCGTTCTTCTTGTATAACTTTCTCATTCATGTTTCCTTGCGAGTAGGCATTGGATTTTCTTGTTCCTGACGTATATATTTCTTCTATGTAATTGTGTAAGTTTTTCAAAATAGACTTTTAATACTTTTGGAAAATTCTTCTATGTAACCACAAAATAGATTTTTCATAGATTTTTCATTGTTAGTGGGTAGAGTTTTTTTCTTCCCTTTTCTGCTGCTGCACATTTTTGAAAGTGTTCAGGGACTGCCTGAGAGAACTTCTGCTGGTTGTTCACCAATCCTAGTGTGAGAATAATTCTAACATTTTCCTCAGTCCTTTGGAACCTCAGAAAAAGGTGAATCACTCGCTATGCACCATGCTTTGCCTTTGTTTTATACACTTAGATTTCTGTACCCTACTTTATTTCTCCCCAGTGATGATTCAAAGCAACTAACAGAATCATTTCCCCCTCTTCCATCTTACCATCACCACAAAACCACTGTGGGGCATTCTTAACGGTAGATTTTGCTTCTGTTTTGCCACTGACTAAAAAAAAACACGATTTAAATGTTTTTTTCATGGCCGTGATTTATCCCCGTCAATTATCTGTAGTTTTGGTTTTTCATGGGAACAAAGCACGCTGTATTTGACAACGGTTTGGTCTGTCCCTTTTGCAGGAGCCCTCCCCTTCCAACAGGCTCATTGTTTATGCCTGCCCCCAGCTCCACCCCAACTCCGCCCAGCAGAATACCTCATGAGGTTCACCAGCCCCAGCGCAAAAAACAAGCACCAGTCCCTCTGGTCTCCTCCATTTTTCTTCCACCCTCGCTCTGTTCTGCTTTTGGAACAGTCAGATTCCAAATGGGGGGGGGGGCAAGGCAGCGCTTTCCTCAAAGCTTCCCTCTATTTTCCTAGGTGTGGAACCCATTGCCCTTTAATGATAGACAGGATTGGGGGGGCAGGAATTGCATCCATGTGCCCAGAGAAGTGTTTAGCTGAAAGTGGGAATGGAGGGGGGGGGAGAGGAAAGAAGGCCCCTGGATTGCGCGCTGGCCATGATCCGGCCACAGTGCATCGAGAGAAAGGAGGGAGATAAGAGCAGGTTGGCTGCCCCTCTTCAGAAGAGTGATGGGAGGGAGTTTCGCCTTGGGTTTTCCGCTCTCAGGATGCACATTTTTCCCATCCGATTTCTCTGAAATCCCCCCTCCCCTCTGGGGCAGAGGGGCCAACAGCCCCTTCCCTTGAACATCCCCCCACGGGTCCAGCTGCCCTAGGCTGAGCTGCCACCACCACCACCCCCAGCATGTGAGGAGCACATGGCGTGGTCCTGCCAGTCTCCCCCTGGAGCTGTCCGTCCGACATCCCCCTGGGCTTGGAGGTGTGGGCCCAGCTCCAAGGCCCATCCCAGGCGAGGGGCGGGGAAGGCGTGCGGGGACGGAGGGAGGGAAGTGCCAGGATTCTAGGCAGGCAGGCAGGAAGCCAAAGGGGCAGTATTCTTGTCCGAGCGCAGAACTCCCCCAGCCAATCACCGTTCTTGGGGGAGGAGAAAGGAGACGTCCCGGGGAGCGAAGCAAACGTTTTTTCATGGGCATCCGCGCAACAAAACACGCTTCCACAGGAAAGAAAGTGGTTTGGATTGCCTCTCTTTTAATTCGGCTTATTTTGCTCAGGGGGGGAAAACACGGATCTGCAGTGAATAACCAAAATTTGACTCCGACGCAAATCAGTGTCGAAACAGCAGCAAATCTCCGTGAAGAATACCCCTGTGAGCTGGGATACACTGACAGAACGTGATTGGCCCAAGGTCGCCTAGTAACCTTCTATGGCGCAGGGTGGAGTAGTTCTTACTTTAATAATACTGCTCATACTACCAATTCGGCTCTGAACAGTGTTACACTAAAACTAATACTGAAAGAAAAATACATTTATATATATACCTGTATAAACAATCCAACCTTAATAATTTTTAATCTTAAACCTAGTTCAACACTCTAACCATTACATCTTGCTTCTGTTTTCTCCCAGCAGGCATGAAGTGAGAAGGTGACCCTCCCCTCCTCTGAGATCTCTGCATGTGATAGAGCATTAGGGGTAATGGAGAGGCAGTTGGGGAAAGCATCACCTGTTGAATTTGGGCTGGTTGTGCCATTATTAGAGGCACAGGAACCTTACCAGAAAGAAAGCTGACATCCCTGCTTCTTGAATAATGACCCTTATGGAGTTTTCAAGACTGACCTATCTGTCCCAATTCTTTCCTTCCTCCTTTATGCCCATCCTTTGACACTTTAGCATTCTTACCCCAAGCTGGCTCACAATAATACCTTGCAGTTTTGTTTTACTGCTCAGACTGAACAGGTGCCTTCTACTGCCCTGGGTCTGTCACCTCCTGTTTAACCAGCAGGGAGGATACAAACAACAACAACAATGAGCCTAATGGAAGGGAACAGAGGTCTGTTTGCAAATACCTCATTAGCATAAAGGTGCAGTAATGGCAAGTCCTGGCAATAAAGTGCAGTGAAAATGCTTTCCAATAAATCTTAATGAGAGAGTTCCCAGGTGCTTTACAGTCAGAGTGCTGATTGTTACTTAATTAGTACAGGTGCTGTCGAGGTAGAGGATGAACACTGCTGCCAAGGATACAGCAAGTACGAAGGAAGGCAGATCCTGACAGGGAAATGTTCTTGTCTGTGGCAGCCCATGGCACTTCGCTCTATGTGTGAACACATTCTGTTTTTCACAGCTCACCATCCAAAGCACTGCTTCAGCCAACAAAGGCACTTTATTCTGCTGAAGTGCTGGCGACTTGCTTATTTTGTTTTCCCATTTCCCCCTACAAATTTGAGAGTGTCTCTTCATTGTCAGCAGACTGCATAAAATTCAAGGCACATGTGGAGATGGATATGTGCTCGTTTTTCAAAAAGAGAGTAAGGGGGTATCATAAGATGTGCATGCCACTGTATCTATAGGTTCTGCATTTATGGATTGTTCTTCAAATATTGTTCAACTTAAGAAAACAACATGGTAAAAGAAACGAATAGGTATGTGAAGATCTGGAAAGTCTATCATATAACCTTTTGCTCTCTTTGTCCATTTATGCAGGGTAAATTTTGATGCTCGCTCAAAGCTTTTTTTAAAATGCGACCTTTAAAATGCCTATTCATGGTCCCGACGCGGAAGAAGAAATTCCACACACACCCCCACACACACCTGTTCCTTCATTCCTTCCATTAGCAAACTCAAAAAAAAAATATGCGGGGCACTTAAGCCTGGAATGCGCTGCTAATTACCCAGCATAAATGGCCTTTAAGAATTATCAGTAAACTCAGACCAAACTTGAGGAGTGCAGTATAGGGCACCAAATAGCCTGCCAGGACATTCACCGATAATCCAGGCATGCTGTCTATAGATCAGTACTGGTAATGATATCAAAGCCCTTTCTGTTTGAAGTTCTTTTTCTCAGAAGGCAGTCACATCTTCCCACAAATTCTACTCATTGAAAGCCATGGGCGATATCTGGCTCATTAATTACCTCCTTTGTAAGAACTGCTTGTTGTACGGTTTTCAAATCAGCCCAGTGCTAGGACATGTTTATTCAGAACCACATACTTCATTAGCATTGACCACAAACCTTTCATGGTTTTTACGTGAGGTGCAAGAAGTAATTACCACTTATTGCCGTAAATGCAGCCACAGACATTGATATAAATATTCAGACTTCTGTAGACCATGGATTGGCATTCACAGGGAGCTTTTCCCGGAGATGGCAAATAGTGTCTTGACATTGCATTAGATTTAAGTGATACCAGCGAAAACAGTTTAACAACATCTACCTTACCTTTTGTTAACTGCAACATTTCTATTGAAGAAAGCCTGAAAGCAGAACTTTAAATTTAACAATGTGCTTACTTCCACTGAAAGGAACAGAAGGTATATAAATGTTTTCCTAAACCTTTCAATTATTCAGTGTAATAGTTTTTAAAACATTGCTAAAACTTGAACACTGTGTCATCTTGTTCTCGTCAGTTCCATTGGCTGGACAATACAGTCATGTGGCTGAATGCCCTCATATTTTCTCTGTATAAAAGGTCATCTTTAAAGCTGAGCACCTCAAACAATTGTACTCTGCTTTTGCGTTTAGCTATTCTGTGACCAGATTCTCCTGACAACACAGATTTGGCTTTGTTTCTATGACAACCCTTCTAGCATGTATATAGAACAGTAGGGCTGAATTCTCAGTGAAGTGGCAAACCCCTGCAGGGATATTCTAGCCTAGACTTCTTCCTGATTTGCTAGTTTATTAAGTGTATGATTTTTTTTCTTTCATGGGGAAATATTCCATCATGTGAGCTATCTCTTCAGTTTGAAATTGCACAGGTGCACCTCAGGCGCCACTATGCCCTTGTCTTAGGCCAGTATCTCATTAACTGCTATTTGACATTGTGCATTTGACTGCGAGTAGTGGGTGGAAATGTCTCATGAAGTCAGTTACAGAAGCATTTTGATATTGATTAAGTGGTAATAGAGTGGTGGCTAAAGAGTGTGAGATAGGAAGGAAGCAGGCCAATGGGGTTTACTCCAAGAAAAATGTCCTTAGGACTGCAGATGAAGCCCCTGGTTCAAATGTCCACCCCTTCAGGGATCCTCCAGGTCTTGTTGCTGTGTGTCAGTTTCACAAATACACCCTTCCTTCTACTTTATGGGGATAGCGCAATATGAACCTTTATAGGCTCAGTATAAGAATTGCTGAGATGTATGTAAAACACCTTGAATACTTAAGAGCAGAACATAAATGCATAGTGATACATTATTAGATTATTAAAGTCAAATTTATGGAAAGGAAAGTATTCAGCAAAGGCACCATGTTCAAAGTGGTGTCACGTCCAATTAATTTTCACATAGATATCATTTAAAGATCTTTAGTCCGGAGTCTGCTTCTTCAGAAATAAATGCAAAAGATATCTTTTGAGCATTTCCCCCACAAACTTCCTGAATGGTTACTTTAACTCTTATTCATGTAGAACTTCAATAGAACAGTAGCCTCAGAAGTGCAGTGCCTGAAAGGAACTTCATTATATGAAATGATGGCTGCCGTGATTAGATACAGGTACAATAGGGACTCATACCATTGCTTAGAGGTTTGATCACAGTGTTAGCTGTGAGGGCACGGAGTTTAAATTGAGAGCAAAGAGGCTGATTATAATGTTGATGCCTCTAGGATGGACTCTGTGTAAGATGTGCCCGGATGATGATGTCTCTCATTACCGATAACTTCCCAGTGAGGCAGAGTTACCCTTTTCCAGCAGGAGAAGTGACCCACTAATTAAACTAGTAACAACAATTAAAGAGGACATTTAACATGAACGGTAATAATTGGCAAAGATGCAGCTAGATGAGTTAAATGGATCTGACTTCTGCTGCCCTAGTATAACGAGGAACTCCACTGACTTAAGGTGATGCAGCAATATAGCAGCAAAAACTTAGTGTGGCTTTTATGTTTTTGAGCTCTCCATACTGTACGTATGCTGTACATAAAAGTGGCAAGGCTTACTTTCCTATCCTTTCTTCCCCCAATGTGTATGAACTTGATAAACATGTAGGCATGAATGGATAGTCCACGTCTCTTTTCATCCACTAGCTATGACAATTTTATTCCACTTTTCTTCTGAGAACCTTAAGTTCTCCGCAATTTATCCTCACAGCAGCCACCCTGTGGTTAGGCTGAAAAAGACTGGCCCAAGACCACTCAATGGGCTTAACAGCTAAGTGAGAACCTGAGCCAGGCCTCCCTTAGGCCTAAGCTAACATTCTAACCACTGTGCTACACTGACTCTCCATAGATTCACTTTGTGAGAAAACAGCTCACAAGCACCCATTTCTGCCCATGTGGGAGAAAGTTTTGCAGCTGTCCTAGGTCTCTTGCCCAGCGAGGCTTCTCTTTATCCACTCCCTAATCCTCTCTCTCTCTCTCTCTCTCTCTCTCTCTCTCTCTCTCTCTCTGTATTGCTGCCACCATCAAGCCCAATTATTAAGGTACTTTTTCCCTGAGGGTGTGAGACCAGGCACGCTCTGCTGCACTGTTGCTTAAAGGCTCTTTTCCCCTCTCTTGATTCCCACTTGTACTTGCTATTGAGGGTGTTAGCATGCTTTCCTGCTCACTTTAGAGTAGTAGATTTAACCAATGTCACCTCCCTCTTCTGCTCTTGGTAAATATGGACTGAACAGGGGCTTTAACGTGTGTCACAGAGACTAGCCACACTGAAAATGCAAAGAAGTTTAATAAGAGAATAAAAAGTTCACACTGCATATATAAAGAGAACAGATTGAGCAAAAACAAAAAGAAATGTGAATTTAAACCTTAACTCTATACATATCCATACATAATTAGAGACAGGCAATATACTTCTTGTCACTGCAGGCATTTAGGCATCTATTTACATCAGTTTCATTGTATGGCATTTCCTTGTTTGTGATCTCATCACCATGTGGTCATGGGTTCCTTCTCAGAACAATAGGGATCCCTTTCTTCTCCTTGGTGCATAAAATGGTCAAGAGAGCTTCTTCACTGTGCTAAGGGGTTTTATTGTCTGCCCTTGATCCTCCCCCCTTTTGGATGCTCTTTCTCTTCCTGTCTGTAGGAACATCACCACTAAACTTCAGCCTCTAGCAGCTCTATAGCCTAGGTGTGACTATTGCCATTTATGCATGGAAGGGTTTGCCTTGGATTTGCCACTCTATACATGAACGTTTTTTCCCATCCAAATTCTCAGAACTCTACGTAGTAGCTTATTGTTGAGTTTTAAGGATTTGGATGGGGAAAATGTGCACCTAGAGAGCAGCAAATCCAAGGCAAAACCACGGTGGGACACTTAGATGTCCATTGTCTTCCCCGGGCGAGGGTCATCTGCATTTCTGCCACTGAATGGCTCTATGCGTGGGAGGTAAGACATTTCCATTTCTCCTTCTGTTTCCCCATTGCCATCCAGGAAAAATGTACTTTAGAAATGCTGAACCTGTACAGGATGCAAATCCACATATTATCCATTTGGGCTGTAAGCTTTGTCACTAATCCTGTGGTTTTGGGCATTTCACCAGACACCTCACTACACCACGAAGGCTACATCTCTTGCCCTCCATCACTTGCATAGCCTACACAGTGGAAAGACGGCAATGTGGATTTATTTCCAGTGTACTTTTTGAGGCAAACACACCAAGACACGAATGACCAAACACAGATGCCGCATTTGGAAGAGTTTAAAATGCATCATGTTGAAATTCATATTAGAATTTCGATTTATTTGAATCATCTATTTGAAATACACATTCCAAATAAAATTTATTTAAAGGCAAAACATCAATACAAATAAACATGTGTTCGTGTGCAGAAAATCTTCTTTGCCAATACAGAGGTGAATATTGTTGTTTAAGTCAGCTGATAAAACTAGATGAGATGCTGTGAATTCAGTGTTTTGATCTCCTAAGCATTTTTCTTTGTAAATAGCCACTGCGGGTGGGGGGCATGGGGGTTAAGGCATGGGCAATAGAAAATTAGCATGCCATTTTCCAGTAGCAAACATGCAGACACGTTATATGTTGTTTTTATCTTTGACCCAGTTTTGACATTTCAGTGCTGTGGAACTTTTCAAGTCAAAAAAGTGGCATGGGAAGAAGTGGTTAAATACTCCCTTCTCTACTGCTGTGTTCCCAGTCCAAATCAGGTCCCAATGCAGCTGCTATTTACAAAAAAAAAAAAAAAAAAAAAAACCTTTGTGCGCTCTGAATACTAAACTCCCAACGTATTGAATTTTACTCTAGAACTGCAGATCTAGCAAAAAAAATGTTACCATTTTCTCTTCTAGGACCCAGGGACTGATCATATTGGCCCAGAAAAACTTAATAAAGGAAGGTTTTTTTTTTTTTTTTGTTAGGAATATCTTATCAGTATGAAAGAGATTGCCTCATCATAGGGTTTTCAAGGTAAGGGTTGGTCAGAAGTGGTTTACCATTGACTCTATAAAGGAAGCCACAGCCCTCAATTTGCAAAACCTGAGCAAGGCTGTTAAAGATAGGATGTTTTGCAGGACATTAATTCATAGGGTCGCCATGAGTCAAAAGCAACTTGATGGCACTTAACACACACTAGAAAGAGAACAGTTACGTATAAGGAACAGGATGACACAAATATGAGGAAAGTAAAAATATGGTAGAAGTATGCAGATAAATATTTTTTATTATTTAGGATTATTCCTCACTGACATGTCCTCTGCACTCCAGAACACACAGAGGCCATTTCAGTGGCACTGTAAATAAATAATTAACTTTAATTGATTTTTTTTTTTACAAAGGTGCTACACTGATCCTTCAAGCCAAGCTGCTAAGAGTCAATAGATCACTTTTACTGGTGTCTAAAATATGAAGTCTATGACAAAGAAAATGCCCATCAGAACTACAGGGGTCAAGGATTAGCATCTATCCTATAGCTTCTGTTTGGAGAAAATAGCTGACTCAGTTAACTTCTGCACACAAGGGGGGGGGGAGGAGAGGGAAAGAGAGAAAGTCCCAAGACACACATTGGCCTCCAGTTCTGTCTGCAGTGGATGAATTCTTTTTATCTTGTTTTTCCTCAAAAGAGAGTTTTCTTGCTTCAGTTCTAACTTAAACATTTCATTTCTTAACCTAGGAAGTCACCTAGGAATTCAAAGTGGCATTCATGTGGCTCCAAGGTGGTCTCCCATCCAGGCATACTCTTGTCCTGCTGAGCTTCAGCATGCTATTCCAAATTATGGTCTTGGTCTCAAGCGTCATAAGATCTTGCCTGTATGCCCACACAGCTATGACTCAACAATCACCTTAAAATAAAGGGATTCTTTAAAGTTTTGTAGAGCTATTTTGTTTAACCAGCCCGATTCAAATGAGTGAGACATATATGCTGGAATGATACAGCCAAACTAAGCTATGAAGCCATATTTTCTAACGGCTCGTTTGCACTAATTATTAGTATGTAAGTCCTGAGACCTAAAGATCATTTCCCAGGAAGAATATTGTTCTTTGACTTGCTTTTGCCGCAATCTGTGCAATCCTAAGGGGAGAGGGAGCCACATAGGAGGTAGTGTGACCCTATTCTGGCATCCGTGCCACTTGGGTCATGTAAAGAGGCATGGATGCCACTGCAGGGTGACCTACACCAGCCCCTGGGAACAGCACAGTGGTGTGCGACTTGGGTGCTGGCGCTGCCTCCCCGACAGAGTTGTCCCAGTGTAAGAGGCTGTGCCGGTGTCCAGGGGGGCATTCCCAGAGGTAGAGCTGATGTCAGCCTCCAAACCCCTTTTGGCCTGGGAACACCCCTTTACACTGCAGCAGAGCTATGCCAGTAAAATAGCTGCTGTAGCCCCGTGAAACTCCTCCATGGTTTTATTTATCTGCACTTTTATTTTTCTGGTCAGGAATCCTCTCAGGAGGCAGCACGGCTGCACCGTTCCCAGCCGTTGCCTAACTACCCCCCTTCAGGACTGGGCTGTTAGAGAGAGAAGAAAGCATGATGGTTCAGGGGGTGGACGTTTGCTGACATGTTTCTAAGACTATCCCAGCACATCTTGTTGCAGCAAGCCCCTCCCAATGTTTCCATTATGATATAGCAGGATAGTTGTTTGCTGTAAGAAGAGGCAAGAGTTTTTTCTTTGGATTTATCTTTCTCAAAGAAGAAGAACATGCAGTGAGGTATCTCAATTTGAGGGCACAGTAGAAATATAGGAGGAAAGAGCATACCAAGGCATTGGATTGTGAAAGAAAGCTTACCCAAACCAAAGCTTACAGTTTCACGGTGTTTCATGGTGAAGGAAAAGCAAGAGTAGTACAAGTTTCTGATTTTGAATATTGAGCCAGGAAAGAGTTGGCTGAGAAAGACCAATGACTGCAAATACAGTATCCTAAAGACAGTGGCTGAAGAGAAAATAAAACAGTTAATTATGGGCAGAAGTGCAGATCAGCTATTCAATCAAGTTGTGAGCTTAATTTAACCCATCTTCCTTGTCAGCAATTTTTATCTTGGGCTGAGAATACAAACATTCCCTTTTACCTCAGAAACGCTGCCTGAGACTGGCATGCATGCAAATGATCCCTTATCTAATCAAAGACGTGGTAAAGATATGGCACATAAAACATAATTCCTTCATCACAAAGATGCCATATTTGCATTCTTTTCTGGTCTCATCAGCAGCTGCCAGTTCCTGTTGTATTATAACAATCATTTTCATCAAGTGCCTTGGATGAGTGGTATTCTCAAAATTGACTAACGAATGCGTGTAGGTTTGTGTTGGGATTTACCATTACAACCCTACCCCTATATGCATCCTCTGCAAGCACTTTGAATACAGCTATACTCCCATAACAGTGAGGGCACAGTCAGACTCCCAGAAACACAATCAGTTTCTTCTATCTAAAGTCACAGGTTAAACAGGGAGGTTTTTTTGTTCAGTTTGTTCAGTTCTGCTTGACTTGCCAGAGTTACAATGCCACTCTTGCTGATAGCAACCTAAGCTGCTGAGAGGACACTGTTCCAATTCCTCATCTATACCTTCATTAATATCTTCAAAACTCAGTCTCTCCTCTACATGAAGGGAGATGTCAGAATATTAACCCAGCTTTTGAAAAACAATTATACATTTTTAAAAAAAGGAATACACAAAACAATGGTTAAATTAATGCTTTCTAAATAATGTTCATTACCGTGTCAAGATGGCATTTGGTTCACTTCACAGTCAGGGGGTTCATTTTTACTTTCACCTGAACAACAGGACAGAAGAAAATGGCTTCTTGGTAGTACATTAAATACATAATTTCAAGGAGCAAAATTCAATTTTAATGCAAAATTCCATTTTAAACTATTCTTTATTTGGCACTGTGCTTTCCATCCTCTAGTATGTACAGATGGCTTGATCCTGCCCTCATTCTCTGTTTAACCTTTTATTACAGAGAGTCAATATTAATCCTTCCAGGGTCTGTGGTCAATTTGTTGGAATCTAAAATAAAAATTGTAGCTTCATATATTTATTATATGCCACTTGTTTTAATTTTATATTTTTTAGAAATAAAACAATGGAATTTCTAGTCTACTACCAGTTTTCTAACAAAAACATAATTAGTCAATATTAATCCTTCCAATGACTGCACCTGATATATTGATAAATAAAAATAAAAATTACTCCAATAATTCTATGCCATGCCTTAAGACTATGAAAAACCTGTCCTTTGTGGTCAGCCACAGAAGAGAAATTCCCTATTTGTGCATGTGATCTGGCAAAAGTCCTTTCATTCTCAAAACCCCCATCTCCTAGGAAACAGAGAAACCATTTCTGTTTATTGTTATCTAGAGTTCAGGTCTATAATCTTCAGTAAGATGCATAAAATAAAAATAGTACTATATTATTCTATCGGTTATATGTCTATATTATTGTGCTATATTATTCTACCAACATAAGCAGGCCAAACACAAAGGCTGACTCATGTAAGAAATAATAATAATAATAATAATAATAATAATAATAATAATAATAATAATAATAATAATAAGAAGAAGAAGAAGAAGAAGAAGAAGAAGAAGAAGAGTTGGTTTTTATATGCTTATTTTCTCAACCTTTTAAAAAAATGAACCGGCTTACATCTCCTTCCCTTCCTTTCCCCACAAGAGACACCTTGTGGGGTAGGTGAGGCTGAGAGAGTTCTGAGAGAACTGTGACCAGCCCAAGGTCACCCAGCAGGCTTCATGTGTAGAAGTGGGGAAATCAACCCAGTTCACCAACTGCCACTCCTGTGGAGAAGTGGGGAATCAAACCTGGTTCTCCAGATTACAGTCCACCGCTCTCAGCCACTACACCACATTGAGAGGAAAGGGCCAAAATATATAATAAACAATCTACATGTCATGACATGGGTTCCCAACCCAACTCATGATTACACATTACATTACAAGGTCTCACCTTTTAAAAGCTTTCTGTTTTTCTATTTGGTTCCAACTGAGTGTCAGCCCTTGGCCCAATCTGAACCATAAACCACATCAGAGACAGTCAGGACCAAAGAAGTTGGTTTTTACTGGTCAAATAGGTTAACAGAGCATGAAGAAAAAGGTGACAGCAATGGAGCTTGCTGGCTTGCACTAGGTAATATAAAAGCATGAAAACAGGCAAGAGATTACAAAATATAAACAGCGCTGTGGTTCTCACAGCTTCAAACGGGGTAGGTATGCATAACAGTCCTTGAGAGCTGGTCAGTGGGAAAACGAAACCTACTGAGATACAGGCCTGACACTGAGTGCAAGGGAGAGAGGGGCTTTGAACTTCCCTTCTGCTGAATTTTTGCCACTGGAAATGAATTGAGGGGTCTCTGTTTTCCTCTTCCTCTGGCTTCATATGTCTAGGAATTCTGCTTTTAAGTTCATAGGGTACCCCAAAAGAGGATAAATCTCTTGTGTTAAACATGGTGTTTATTAACATTTAACATGGTGTTGGAAGCCGGGTGGTGTTTACAAAGCAAGGCAAAGCATAGCAAACATAGGCTTATAACAGTCCTCTCTGAAGATTGGGGAGCCCTGTCAGTGCTTTTGAGATGTTATTCCATGGGGCTAATTGCTGGTCACATGCCTGCACATACACATTTCTGCAACCAGAGAGATCCCAAGATCTCATGTTTTGCCTAGCATTTGAAAAGTTACTGTAGCCTAACTGCGAGCAAGCTCCAGCACCTATCCTAAAGTCAGGCTCCAGCTCCTGTCCTAAAGTCAGCACCTGTCCTAAAGTCAGGCTGTTTACCACCTGCAGCATTATCTCTATGTACTACTAGAGGCGGGGCTAATTGGCTGGGAATTGGTAGAGCATGCCTGAAGCCTGATATATACACGGAATTCATAGGGTTCTGTAAAGATTCACTATCTACTCACCTTACAATGGTCTTCCACTACAGGGGAGGAGAGGGGCATGATGCCCAGGGGCAAAAGGAGTGAGGGGTAGCCAGCACAAAGAGAGAGAATGTGAAACAAGCAGGATATATTGGGAGGGGGGAACCTAACTAGGGTTGCCATATGCCTGGTTATGCCAGGCAATTGCCTGCCAATTAACAGGGCTGCCTGCCACCCCTCAGTAGGGCTGCCAACCTCCAGGTGGTGGCTGATCTCCTGCTATTACAACTGATCTCCAGCCAACAGAGATCAGTTCACCTGGAGAAAATGGCCTCTTTGGCAATTTGACTCTATGGCATTGAAGTCCTTCCCCTCCCCAAACCCTGCCTTCCACAGGCTTCACCCCAAAAACCTCTAACCGGTTGCAAAGAGGGACCTGGAAACCCTACCACTCAGCTGGCTAGTGGGCAGAAATGGGCCCGCTGAGGGGGGGGTGATCTGCGCATGGGGCACGATGATGTCCGCATCATGATGAGGATGCTGTAGCACTCTCCCCCCAAACTCCATGGTTTCCATAGAGTTTCCATAGAGTTTTTCCCATATGGTTTCCATAGAATTTTGGGAGGAATGTGCTAGAGTATCCCACGCGATGCCAGAACTTCTGAGGTAAACCTGGATGTTATCATGCACGTGGAACTTCACCCCCACTCATGCCCCCATGAAGCTCCTGCCGGTGGCACAGTGGACCTGGCAACCCTAAACCTAACTGAGACCAAGAATGGCTAAGAGAAGGCAATGGAGAAGGATAGAGAGAGAGAGAAATTAGGAAGGTAAAAGGAGAAAGTCCATATGTTTCCTGATTCCTGTAGCTTATGCATGTTTGTTGTGTTCCAAATTGGCAAGGCAACAGTCCTGGGGAAAGATTGTGCTTTGTCCCATAGCAGTGGTGGAGGAGCAGTCTCAAAAGCGAACAGAGCCTAAAATGTTGGCCAGGAGCCCTTTTCCAGATGTGGCGGGAACCAGATTTTCAGGGTAATTCAGTCTGAGGGGATGCTAATAGGGCAGTAAATGAAGATATCCCAACGATTAAGATTTTGATTAGTTTATCAGGCAGCTCTGTATTGTAAGGGATGTTCTTGATGGAAATAGAATGCAAGCCCTGGTTGTCAATTTTGACCTGGATGCGGGGAGTCATAAAACAAGTTATTCCGTGGAGTAATAAAACAAGGGTGTAACAGTTTCTCAACCTGGCTGTCTCATTATGAAGTAACATTTTATTTAACTGCATATTAACCAGAGTTCTGTGTTTCTTTACAGTGGGTTGCATCTGAGCAGAAGAATGGCAGCCATGGAGAAGCGGCTGAATCCACCACCGCATAATTTTCAGTTTAAAATCCCCCGTCCAAGGTGCTTTTTCAGCTACTTGGGAAATACAAGGATGATGTAGGACCCCACAGGTAGAAAAGCAGGAATGTTTTGAACTGAAAAATGAGCAAAGTGCAACAGTAAATTCCAGGTTTCCACGTGCTCTTCCTCTGTAGCCTCTGCCCCAGGTGGCTTAAAGAAATACAATGGAAAAAATAATGACGCTCTGTATAACATGTAGTTTGAGCCAAAGACAAGGCTGTACAGCTTCTTGAGCAGTTTTTGCTGTTGACTTTTATATACACTCTCAGTATGGCCCTTATTCACCATCGGCTGTTTTATTAAAGAGGCCTATTGGATTGTTCACATAAGCCTCTGTAAAAATGTCACCCTGTGATGAATTATTAGGACTATTTTGGTTTGACTTTGTGACATTTCATTTCTTTCTCTGCTCACAGTCCTCAAGACCAAATATACTATCTATAATAAATGACCTTTTTTATCCTCTTTCCCCCTGTTTTGTATCACTTTTGCCAGACATGGTTGACATGCATAAAGCTATAGCCCTCACAAAATGACCAAAATTTAACAGGCTCTTTTAAAGAACAAAGATAATTACTAAATATTACCCTTTGTTTCACTGACACCAAATCAGCCAGCTATCAGATTTATGTTTCCTACTTGTTCTGTACATTATATGTTATTCACACAAGTTACCCAAGCTAATTTTAGTTCTTCTAAAAATTATTACAGACAATTTGTATATACCATGGCGAGTAAGTGACTCATTATTGATATAATATTATTCCATGGGTCATTTGCAATAGCCTACAGTTCATAATTGCTGCCTATTAGGATTATTTTAAAGATATTTCCCTTCATCATTTCTATCAGGCTTAGTTATTCTTCCAGACCTGTTCCATAGAGATGATTACTGGAAGAATGTTCTACATCTTTCATTTATTGTCCCTTTAACTGGGGAGGAGGGACAATGAAACATTGAAAAGGGCAAGAGTCCAGTAGCACCTTAAAGACTAACAAAAATATTTTCTGGTAGGGTATGAGCTTTCGTGAGCCACAGCTCACTTCTTCAGATACAGCTAGAATGTGAATCCATCTGTCTTTAAGTAGAGGAGTGTGAATTCAGACAAGCATTAATATGTAAATGTTAACAGTATGTAAATGTGAATAGCAGGCGTGATGGGATTAGGTGTGATATGCAGAAGAGTCTGTGATGTCCAGGGGAGAGATGGGTGTGGAGAAATCAGCATTGGTAATGAGCCATGAATGCAAGGTCTTTATTCAGCCCAGGTAAATGCATTGACTTTAGTTTGAATATCAACTGTAATTCAGCAGTTTCTCTTTCCAATCTCCCTTTGAAATTCCTTTGTAAGAGAACTGCTACTCTTAAATCTGCAACAGAATGTCCTGGAAGGTTGAAATGTTCACCCACTGGTTTTTGAATATTGTGGTTTCTGATGTCAGACTTATGTCCATTTAATCTTTGTCTAAGAGACTGACCTGTTTGTCCAATGTAGATTGTGGAAGGGCATTGCTGGCATGTGATGGCATAAATCACATTAGAAGATGAGCAGGAATATGAACCTGAGATAGTATGGCTGACATTGGTGGGTCCAGAGATGGTGTTCCTAGAATCTATATGAGGGCAAAGAATCTATATGAGGGCACTGTGAATGAAACATTGAGAAAGACATCAATGAAGGCCAATATAGCCCAGTGAAAGAACCTTTGGGTTTAGATGTGGGAGTCCAATGTTCAAGCACTTGGCTTGTGGATAGTTTTTATGCTGCTTATGCCCAGTGGCTTGTTTTTAATTGCTTGTTTTAAATATTGTGGTGATTTTAATTTTAAGCCACCTCAAGCAGAACTCTGAAGAAGCAGCGTAGAAATATCATAAATAAATATTTATTTTGTATAGTAATTTTTGTACTTCCTTGGTCAGTTCCAGATGGGCAACATTTTTTTTATGATGGCAATAATGCAGATTCTAGCAAAGCTTATATTAGGAAAATTTGTCAAACCAAGGAAATAGTCTCGAGGCATAGACAATGAACTAGCCTGAAATAGGTATTTCTGCATAATATGTATAAGTACTGTTCATTTGTCTGTGTTATTTTTTCTTCTCCCTTGAAAAAGTTTTCAAATTTTAGAACAGCTTTGTACTAACATGGAAATATGATTAGCATAAACAAGATACGCAACTTTAGTACAGAAAAAGTAATTACTTTAATTTCCCCGACAATCACAATGTCATCATGACCGATGCTCCCTAGAGGTGTCTCAGAAATTTTCCTTTTGTTCTTGAAAGATTACACGTAGCATTATCTTCCCGACTGAAACTTAGTATGTAAATGTGTCTAGGAAAGCAGAGTACAGGTAATAACTTCACAATTTCCCTATCTGGCATTAACAGCTAAAGTCTCTGTGAAGAAACTAATAAAAGCATCACCTTCTTCAAAAGGATGCACCCATCTTCCCCATTAAGTCCCATGGATCAACAGGTGTTCCTTAGGGGATATTAATCAGTATAACCCCATTTAAATCAGTTCTGCCAGGTTGATTTGCAACAGCTACTTAAGTTATCTACAGAACTATGTTCCAAGCTAATAGCCCAGTCACAACCACTCAAGTGGATTGGCTAGGTTTAAATTGGTTTCAGATAGCCATAGGGTTGGCACCTGATTCTGAACATTTGTTCAATGGCTTCCCTTTTTGTAACACCATTGCAGAACTGGCAGAACATCATGATATAGCGATGTTGGACTGGTACACCACATTCTAGTAGTATCTGATGAGAAGCTGGAGAAAAGGACAAGGGCTTGTGGAAAGGAGAGCCAGTGTTGGAAGGCTTTCCCACATCTTTCTTCTGTGTTTTATTTAAATATTTAATACACCTGTAAAAATCATTGCTGGATTTCCCATCATGCTCTAGCAGAGACATCACACTCTGTTCAGGCGTTCACAGCCATCTGTAACAGGAATCACTTTTGTGGTAAGGGCAAAATGTATCCTAATATTGGGATCTCATGTAAAGTGGGAAAGGAAAGAAAAACTATGCATGTAACTCAGAGTGGATAGAGATGAACTGCAGTCCCCAAAGGGCCTTGTAATAGACAAGACATGTCCAACTTCCACCTATTCTGATAATAGTCATAGTGCAAGCATCAAAATAGTGTGACACTGTAGCATTAGCATAAACGATGACACTTTTATGCACTTTGTCCACACAACTTATTGTAATATTTCTCACGGAGAAATTCCCTGTGGTTAAATTTGGCTCTGCTGTAATGTTCTTTGCTTCCATATCTGTTCAGAAAGTCATTGTGCATTCCACTTACCGGTATTTCTTTTCTACTAGTCTTAACTGTGTTCACGATACTACCTGTTGTCTGAAAATGTCAAACTTGTAAGCAGAAATGTCAGATCTATGAAAAGAAATGCTGCTTAATGAAATGGAACTCACTTTGTAGTGGTTCAAAAGATTTTAAAATAGCTTGTTTTAGAGATATCTAAAAAGCCTATGTTGTATTCATCTGTGCCCTTTATCTGAAGGTATTTAATCAACTTCTCTTTCTTAACCTATAGCTACTAAGGTTTTTTTTGTTAGGTTCCTAATCTTTTTGAGTTCTAGATCTTTTGCTACCTGCTAGGGTTGCCAGGTCCATTGCCAGGCCATTGGTGGGGGAGGGGGACATCTTACCAGGCTTAAAATGAGGCCTAGGCCTCAATGTCACCTATGTAGTGACATCGCTTCCAGAAGTGATGTCATCATGGTAATGACAATGAGGGAGACACTCTGGTATTTGGGCAAAAACTCCATGATAGAAACTTCTATGGTAGAAACTGGTTTTACTATAGTATTTTGCCCAAATAACAGCGCATTTCCCCTGTCATCACCTGTGTGATGATGTCACTTCTGGAAGTGATGTCATCATGCAGGCAACATCATGCAGTCTTGCAAACTATATCCAGCCTAGGCCTCATTTTTAGACTGGTAAGACCCCTGCCGAGTAGTTGGATGGCTCCAGGGGATGGGGCCCAAAGCGCAGGATCCCCTGCCCCCAGCGGAGTCTGACAATCCTAATTACACATACCATGATGCATGGATTACTTTAAATCTTTTTGCATTGTAAACTGCTTCTTACTCTCATCACAGCTCTATTTCATGGCTGTTTTCCTTTTTCCAAAGTCTCTTACAGGATATGTTACAATCTTCATTCCATTCTTTATTTTATTGGTCTCAGTTGATTTCTGTTTACTTGTTTAATAATTAATTTTTCCTTCATGCTAAATCTGATTATATCTGTCTTTCTTCATCTGCTTGTTAATCAATTTTTTGCTTGCAATTCAAACTCCTTCTCCTTGAAATGCACAAGGAGTTAAAAAAATGGGAGCTGTCAAATATTTGATCGCCCACCTTCAATCTGAAGTGGCATAGTCTGTAAAAATTGCATAATATCATTTATTGAATGTGTGACTACCTTTAAGGGCACTTACCCTTTTGCAGAAAGGAAACAGGGCCTAAGATTTAAGGAGACTGGCCCACTGAAAATTCAGGCAATGTGAATTATGCCAGCAGGAACTGTTCAGTTTTGCAAAAGTTCTAAGTAAATGTGAGGGATATTGCACACACAAGAACAATGGCATTTATGAAACATCATGTTTTGACTCAGACTGCAGCAGGAGGAAATCTGGGAGACAATTCCTTACAGAACCCCAAATGAAATGTCAGTCATATCACATTGGGCCCCTATCTGAATAATTAATGACAGACTGGATAGTGCTGGGAACCAGGGACTGAAGAATTTAAAAAAAAGATCCCTGGAAGGTGATCAGAATGGAAGAAATTGCTGCAACAGAGCCCAGAGTGTAAGCAATGGAGAAAAAAAGACTACAAATACATCAGGCAGACGCCTTAGGCATGCTAAACAATTAAGGGGAGACTTTCATAGAGGAGGCAGCTCCAAGAAAAGAGCAAGACACTATCAGACACATCATATGCAATGTACTAGCAAATCTGAGTCAAAACCTTGCTCAGAGAAGTGCAGTGCAACAACAGTCTTGCAAACTATGTCCAGCAATTAGAAAGCAAGATCACACATACAAAGAGTACAACCTCTGCAAAATCTTGCAACAAACTACAAGCTAATAGAAATAAAAGTAACACTGGAACTTTAACTTGATTCCAAATCCAGACCTGGGAGAATACTGTTTCTTCAGTTAGCTATCATTTGCCAGCTTTAAACTCCCTCCAGTCTTTATTTCAGTTTATTTTAACAGTTAGTTTGGCTGGCAGAACTGAATTTCAAGTGCGCAACAGCTGGCAAAAAGCCAAGTTTCGATTTGGATCTGTTAGCGAGTTTTAGATCCAAGCCAAAGTACTTTTAATTATTTCCCAGTTACTGTTAGACACCTCAGTGACGTTGATTTTTAATAGGTCGTAGAATGTGAAAAAAAAACCTTGTTTTATATGATCCAGGTTTCTCCTCCACTTTTCCCGGTTCCTTGGACTTTAATGGCGCCCGCTCCACAGCTCACCCGTCCGGGCACTCGTCACCGCTTCTGAGGCAATGAGCACTCCTAGGACGGGGAGCCCACAGGTGCCACAGTCAGCATCCCCCCTTCTTCGAGGGGTGCCGCTTGCCAGGTGTTGGGGGGCGGATTCCCTGCCCCCCGGCTGCTTCAAGCCCAGAGCGCGATCGTTCGTGCTACCGCGGCATTCTCCCAGGATCCGGAAGTCTTCCCCCCGATGAATTAAATAACAAGTTTCACCCCCCTTTTTTATTGGATTACAAATAACAGCCATTTCAAGTCTTTTTTGGGAATGGGAGACAAAGATAAAGAAAAGAAAGATACAGAAAAAAATCCCAAAGGACTTATAAAAGATCCTAAACAACTCCAGATTCAGCAACCTTTACCACCCCACAGAAGAGCTTCTGTTACCAGCCCAGCTGTTTCACCGGCCTCCTCACCAGTAACAGTGACACCTGTAGCTACAAGGATGGTACTCAAAAAACCTGATGCTACCCTGAACTCTTTACAAGAACTGTTGACTAAAACACTTCAGGAGGTGACATCAGTGAAGCAAGAGATGGAATTAGTGAAGCAAGAGGTGGAATCAGTTAAACAAGGTCTGAATCAAAATACAGCGGTTGTAGGTCAAAATACAGCTGCTATTTCTGCATTGCAAGACTCTAATTCATCTTTGACAGTGAGACAGGACAAGTTAGAGGCAAAACTTCAGAAACACTCAAAAGATAATAAAGAAAACAGAAAAATTGTTGATGTCTTAGAATTGTCAATGGAGGCAAGTCAAGAGAGAGAAGAAAAACGTGATGACCATACAGCAATATTAGAATTAAAAATAAAGGAGAGCTGGATTCGCATACGTGGCCTCAAAGAAAAACTCGAGGGGAAGGATTAAAAAAATTATTTGAAATTGCTGTTGGCTGATTTTCTTCAGGAAGAGGAAACAATTGTGGAAGGCATGATTGTAACAGCCTATAGAGTCAATTCTGCTTATGCAACAAAAAATAAAGTTCCAAGGGATTGCCTGGTTCAACTCTTTTCTAGAAGTCATGGGGACCTGATTCTGAATAAGCATTTCACGAATCCACTTACAATAGAAGGTACACTGGTGAGGTTAATGAAGGAGATTCCTGGAAGACTTCTGAGGAAAAGAAAGGATTTTGCAGAGATTGTGGAATGACTGAGATAATTCAACACAGATGGGACTATCCACAAGGTATTTCTTTTCTCTTCAAAGCAAAAAGGTTTAAGATCACAGACACTGTCAAAACTGAACAATTTCTAAGAAGATATGAAGGAGATCTACGTAAACCATCATGTCAACCATCTAAAGACTTAGTTGGAAATGATCTCACTGAAGAAGAAAAGGCAGCAGAAGCAAGTGGGGGGGGGGCAAAACCATCGTCATCAGAGGAGGACTCTCAAGAAGATGGCTGAACTATATACAAGGTGTGAGGGCCATGTGTCTTTGACTCCCTTTCTCCTTTCTGTATCCTTCATCCCTCTCCCCTTTGAACTCGTAAAAGCAGTTCACACCTCCCCGGGTCCAGGCGCCTCGTCTGTCTTTCCCAGGTGCCGTCTTCCCCTCCCCTGCTGCGCTTCCTGCCTGTACTCCCTCGGGCCAGATTCGGCCTTGGGGATCTGATAGTCCTAACAATCTCGTTGAAACCGTTTGATGTTTTGTATTGCACCAATCTATCTTGTAGCTTCCCATAACAGGAGTGTGAATCCCAGTGCCCTGTAGGAGATATATTCTGTAACCCTGATTGTTAGCTCACTTGTAACTTTAAACTCGTGTCTGCCTAGTACCATCTGAAGCTTTCAATAAATCCTTTGTTTCTGCATCCAAGTCTGAGCAAGTGATTTTGCGAAGTTAGCACAGTTTGGCTGGGACTCTCACATTAAGTTACAAGTCCTTGCCTCTTCGTTCTACGCCTGTACCTTTCCGGACAGTCATGCGAGACGAGGAGGAGACCCCCTCTTCCCCCGAGAAACCGAAGAAGCCCACGGCCCCGGAGTTGCCTGACCCTAACCCGCCGGAAGGTGACACCAAGCAGAAGGTGCCCAGCGGAGGGGGTACTAGGCCCAAGACCACCTTTAACTCCTGGTTGGACTCCCCCAAGGGCTGGTCCCTCTCCCGGACCGAGGCGAAGGCACGCCGGATGGCCTTCCCCAGTGCGGGGCTCGAGGACGATCCCGCGCGTAAGGAGGTCCTAACGCTGCTCCAGATGGATGAGGAGCGGAGGCGATGGCAAGAGGAACGCCAGGATTTGCTGGAACGGATGGATACCATGCAGACCCTAATGCTCGACATGGGCGCCGCTATGGATGCGTTAAAGGTACAGCCTCCCTCCGGTAACCCCCCAGACGGGACACCGGCGGCACCGCCCGCTCCCCCCAGCGCTCCGGCCCGCCGTGATTTGAAGATTACGTATGATGGGTCGGGAGACCAATTGACCTTCTTCATGGTCCAAGTGGACATTTTTATGCGGGAGCAGGGCCGAACCTTCACCTCCGAGGAATCCCAGGTACAATATGTGGCCTCCCTCCTGCAAGGCGAAGCGGCCGCGTGGATGGTGTTACAATACGAGCTCCGCTCCCCCGTACTGCGGAGCCTGGATGAGTTCATGATTGCTCTCCGAAATCGGTTCGAGGACCCGAACCTGGGGGAGCGAGCCAAGGCTACTCTGATGCAACTACGCCAAGGAACTAAGTCGGTGGCGCAGTATGCGAGCGAATTCCAGTCGCTATCGAGCAGAATTTTGGATTGGAGCGAGGCTACCCGGGTGCAGTGCTTCAGAGAAGGGCTGAACCCGGACCTGCAGCATTGGGCCTTCATGCAAGGTAATCCCCCGGATGTCGAGGGTTGGGTGCGCCATGCCGCCGATATCGAAAATCGGAAGCAACTCCTGACCCTGTCCAAACAACGCTCCGGCCGCGACTTTAAGCCAAGGGGGGACAGACCAGGCGGTACCAGGGACTCCCGACCCCCGGGCGGCGGCGGCCCCTCGACAGCCGAACGCCGCAAGCGCTTTGAAACCGGAGTGTGCTTAGTGTGTGGGGGTAAGGGTCACTTCGCCTCTCAATGCCCGTCCCGCTCTGGACGTCCGGCTCCTCCTCGCCCGACCCCGACTGAACCAGAGAAGACCCCGGCGGATGGCCAACCTCAACGCCGGAGCAGCGCACCTGGACGCCGAAGCGCGCCCTCCGCGCTGCACGCGCGCACCCAGGATGGAGCCTCCACCGCGACTGGTCCGTCGGGACCCAGGATTACAAATGCAGCCTTTGACTCGGCCGAGTCACGGATTACAACTACCACGTCCCCTTCATCCAGCGAGGAAGAAGAGTGGGAAGTGTCGGCAAAAAACGCCGTCGGTCTGCTGTAAGAGGGGCTCCTCAGCAGACCGCCCCGATTGTTGTGCAAGGAGCTCCACGGATGGTAAGCGCTCAGGAAGATAATGTGTACATTAGGGTCCATCTCTCCCTACCCAAAGGAGGTTCGGTGTTAGAATTCCCCGCACTAGTTGATTCTGGGTGCGCCCGCACCTTAATTAGCGAAGAAGCGGCCAAGAAATTGCGTGTTCGGCGCAAGCGACTCCCGGGTCCCCTCCATTTCTCTCAAATGGACGGTAGTGACTTTAAAAAGGGACCCGTTACTCACCGCACCTCTGCGGTGATTATGGCCACTGGGGAACATTGGGAACGGCTTTACTTTACCATTGCCCCCATAGTCGCCCCCGTGGTTTTGGGGATGAACTGGCTGCAGGGGCACAACCCTTCCATTGACTGGGTCAAACGGACACTCACCTTCCCCGAAGACCCCTGCGGGTTGCACGATAAGGACCGAGTGCTCTGCACCCCGGCCGCCGCTTTGGTAGGGTCCCCAATGCCCGTCACCACCCCACCCCAACTACCCTCCGAGTATTCCCAGTTTGTGGATGTGTTTGACGTGAGGGAATGTGATGAACTGCCCCCACACCGAGAGACTGACTGTGCTATTGAGATTGTGGGAGACAGCAAGTTATCCAAGGGGAAGGTTTATCCCATGAGTCCCAATGAGAAAGCCGTGTTGAGGGACTATTTGGACACCAACTTGGCAAGGGGTTTCATACGCCCTTCAAAGGCTCCGTACTCCGCCCCAGCCTTTTTTGTCAAAAAGAAAACGGGAGATTTGAGACTATGTATTGACTTTCGTAGACTGAACGCTGTCACTCAGTCTAACGCTTACCCCCTCCCTCTCATTCCAGACCTTCTAGCACAATTGAAGGAAGGCCGGATCTTCACCAAATTGGATTTGGTGGAAGCCTACCACCGCATTCGCATTAAGGAGGGGGACGAGTCCAAGACGGCCTTTTCGAGCTGTTTTGGCATGTTTGAATATTTAGTAATGCCGTTCGGACTTTCAGGGGCTCCGAGTGTATTCATGCAATTAATTAATGAAGTTTTACATGATTTGTTGTTTCGGGGGGTGGTGGTATTTTTGGATGATATCCTCATTTATTCTGAAACCATGGAAGAGCATGTCCGACTGGTGCGCGAGGTCCTCCAGCGACTGCGGGAACATAAATTGTTTGCCAAAGTGTCCAAATGCGAATTTCATCAGCCCTCCATCACCTTCTTGGGCTATGTAATTTCCCAGCAGGGCCTGGAAATGGATCCCGAGAAGGTTAGGGCGGTAAGGGACTGGGAACCCCCCACCACACGCCGACAACTACAACAGTTTCTGGGGTTTGCCAATTTTTACCGCAATTTCATCCCCAATTTCGCACAAGTGGCCCTCCCCCTCACCTCCCTTTTGCGCACCAAGGGAAAGGGGGTAAACGCCGCTCTGCCCTCGGCCCGTTTACAATGGTCGCCGCTCTGCCAGCAGGCGTTTGAAGAGCTTAAACTGCTCTTTTCTTCCGAGCCGATCTTAGCCCACCCGGACTGCAACAAACCATTCGTGGTCCAGGTGGATGCCTCGGATGTTGCCATGGGGGGGGCCCCTCCTGCAGCGGGACGAGGATGGGGTTTTGAAACCGTGCGCCTACTTCTCCAAAAAGTTTTCCCAAGCCGAAATCAATTGGGCTATTTGGGAGAAGGAGGCGGTGGCTGTTAAGCATGCCCTCACCATCTGGAGACATTTCTTAGAAGGGGCAGAATTTCCGTTTGAGGTGTGCACCGACCACAAGAATTTGGAGGCCCTCAAAGGAGCTAGAAAGCTCAACGCTAAACAAATCAGGTGGGCTCAGTTTTTTGCTAAGTTCTGTTTCACCCTCAAGCATGTACCCGGGAAAGACAATGCCCTAGCGGACGCCTTATCCCGACTTCCCCAGTACCGCAATGACTTCGACCGTCCCGTGGACTCCCTGTTCACCCCCGAGCAGCAAGGGGAGGTCCCGGCACTGGCCGTCACCACCCGGTCCAAAGCCCGCCTGCCCGACGCTCCCCTGCTCAAAGGGATCCCGGAAACCTTTCAGCAACGGCTCCGGGATGCTTCTCTGCGGGAAGCCGAGCAGCAGTCTCTCCCCGCCGGCATGGAACAACGGGACTCTTGGTGGGTGCAGGGAGGGAAGCTCTACGTCCCGGCGTCTCTCCGCAAAGAGGTACTGGGACTGGTCCACGGAGCCAAATTAGCGGGTCATTTCGGGTTTGTTAAAACTTTGCATTTGGTGAGGCGTCAATTTTGGTGGCCCAGTATGAGAGCGGATGTGGAACTGTACGTTCGCAGCTGCCCTATCTGCGCCACTGCCAAGAGAAGGGTGGGCAAGCCCCCGGGACTCCTAAAACCTTTGGAGACCCCCACCAGACCTTGGGAGGTGATCGCCATGGACTTTATCACCGATTTGCCTCTCAGCCGAGGAAAAACGGTTCTGTGGGTGATCACAGATCTTTTTTCCAAACAGGTTCACTTCGTCCCCTGTGCCGGACTCCCCTCGGCCCAGGGATTGGCCAAATTGTTTGTCACTCATGTCCTCAGACTTCACTCGGTCCCCAGAAAGGTCCTCTCCGACAGGGGGGTCCAGTTTGTTGCCAAGTTCTGGCGAGCCTTCCTGAAGCTACTAGGGGTGGAGGAGCAAGGTCTCTCCTCCGCTTACCACCCCCAAACCGATGGCCAAACCGAGCGAGTGAATGCCGTGGTCAAGTGTTACCTCCGTTGTTATGTTAATTATCACCAGGATGATTGGGTTGACTTGTTGCCTTTTGCTGAATATGCCTACAACAATGCCCCCCACTCCTCCACTGGGTTTAGCCCTTTCCAGGTAGTGTACGGGACGGATTTCGGTCCGTTCGGTTCCACCCCCGTCACGCCTGAGCTCGAAGCGATCCAGGAGGTCCAGGAGTGGGTGCAGGTGGTCCGATCTACTTGGCCCTGGTTGCAAAAGAACCTGGAACGGGCCAAGCGCAAATACAAGGAACAGGCCGATAAACACCGGTCCCCGGGATGGGAGCTCAAAGTGGGGGAACAGGTTTATCTCTCCACCAAAAACCTGCGCTCGCTCCGACCCTGCAAAAAGCTTAATGAGCGTTTCGTAGGACCTTTTCCCATATCCCGAGTGATCAATGAAGTCACAGTGGAATTGGTGCTGCCCAAAACCCTCAAGGGCATCCACCCCGTATTTCACATCAGTTTACTCAAACCTTACGTAGCCGCTCCCCAGTTCCACTCCCCTCCCGAACCAGAAATTCCTACGGTGGTGGGCGGGGACACACACTTGGAAGTGTCCAAGGTCTTAGATTCCAAGTGGAAAAAGGGAAAGTTGTACTATTTCGTTCGATGGAAACATCTGGGTCCTGCACATGATGAATGGGTGGCAGCCCCCCACATGGCGGCCCCCCGACTGGTTCATGAATTCCACTGTGCCTACCCTGATAAGCCTCGTTCTCCCGACCTAGCGGGAGGGGGGCCTTAAGGGGGGCAGAATGTGAGGGCCATGTGTCTTTGACTCCCTTTCTCCTTTCTGTATCCTTCATCCCTCTCCCCTTTGAACTCGTAAAAGCAGTTCACACCTCCCCGGGTCCAGGCGCCTCGTCTGTCTTTCCCAGGTGCCGTCTTCCCCTCCCCTGCTGCGCTTCCTGCCTGTACTCCCTCGGGCCAGATTCGGCCTTGGGGATCTGATAGTCCTAACAATCTTGCTGAAACCGTTTGATGTTTTGTATTGCACCAATCTATCTTGTAGCTTCCCATAACAGGAGTGTGAATCCCAGTGCCCTGTAGGAGATATATTCTGTAACCCTGATTGTTAGCTCACTTGTAACTTTAAACTCGTGTCTGCCTAGTACCATCTGAAGCTTTCAATAAATCCTTTGTTTCTGCATCCAAGTCTGAGCAAGTGATTTTGCGAAGTTAGCACAGTTTGGCTGGGACTCTCACACAAGGGAAATTAAAAGGAGTTAGGGGGGATGGGGGTGAGATTAGATTTGGAAAAAATTAATTAAATATGGGGTTTGATTGAACGTTAAAATGTTACAAATATTGTCTTGGAATGTTAATGGTCGGAATTCTCCTAATAAGAGGAAGAAAATATTTTATCACCTACAAAAATCAAAAGCTAATTATTTTTGTTTACAGGAAACTCATATTTTAACAAAGGATGTTATAAGGTTGGAGCAAACAAAATTGGGTAAACTATTTACATCATGTAATGAAAAGAAAAAAATGGTATAGCTATGTATATCCCTTTAACATTAGAACCTAAGATTTTATATAAAGATAATGATGGGAGGATCCTGTTGGTAGAAATTATAAGTGGTCTCCAAAAAATTGTGTTAGTTGGTATCTATGCACCTAATACTAATCAAAATGTTTTATAATAATCTGGCATCGATATTAGCTGAATATGCTAAAGAAAAAATGATTTGGATGGGAGATTTTAATGGAGTGATGGACCCAAGGTTGGATAGTGTGAGAGTTTCCAACCTTCCTGTGCAAACTCCATAAAATCACCTGCTCAGACTGTCATGCAGAAACAAGGAACTTTATTGGAAGCTTCAGGTAGTACAGGCCTTACACTGGTAAAGTTGCAAGTGAATACAGTTTCACAAAGACAGAATTATAACCCCTACAGGGAAGCAGATGTCAAACGTATGTTATGGGAATCTATGAGATAATTGTGCATGGTACAAAACATCAAAGAACTCAGAGCTTGTTAGTACTATCTACCCACCAAGGCCACAGTGGTGGAAGGAAGTCAGTGAGAGCAAGGGAGGGACGTGGGAAGAGGGAAGAGACATTCCAACCTGGGGCCCGTCAGACGCTGCGCCTGAACCAAGGAAAGTCAAGAGGCCTGGACTGCTTTTACGAGTCCAGGGAGGGGGGGGGAAACATACAAGGCAAAGGCCTACCCAAGGCAAGGCATACAGACCCTCACATTCTGCCTCCCTTAAGGCCCCCCTCCCCCGAGTCCGGGCGGACGAGGCTTGTCAGGATAGGCAGAGTGAAACTCGAACCAGGCGGGGAGCCGCCACATGGGGAGCAGCCACCCACTCATCCTGGGCGGACCCCAGGTGCTTCCAGCGGACCAAATAGAACAGCTTTCCCTTTTTCAGCTTAGAGTCCAACACTTTAGAAACTTCAAGATGCGATTCCCCTCCCACAACTGTAGGGACTTCAGACTTAGGGAGGGGGTGGAACTGAGGGGCAGCGACGTATGGTTTAAGTAGGCTGATGTGGAACACCGGATGCACCCCTCGAAGAGACTTGGGAAGTTCCAACTCTACCGTGAAGTCATTGATCACCCGGGTGATGGGGAAAGGACCTACATACTTGTCACTAAGCTTTTTGCAAGGCCGAAGTGACCGTAGGTTCTTTGTGGAAAGGTAAACCTGCCCTCCCACCTTGAGTTCCCACCCCGGAGACCGATGCTTATCGGCCTGGTCTTTGTACTTGCGCTTGGCCCTTTCCAGGTTTTTCTGCAGCCAGGGCCAAGTGGTCTGCACTACTTGTACCCAATCCTGGACCTCCTGCACCCCCTCAAGTTCAGGAGTGATGTTAGGAGAACCAAAGGGCCCAAAGTCCTTTCCATAAACCACGTGAAAAGGACTGAAACCTGTGGAGGAATGGGGGGCATTATTATAGGCATATTCAGCAAAAGGCTGTAGGTCTACCCAATCGTCCTGGTGGTAATTGACATAACACCTTAGATAGCATTGTACTACAGCATTAACACGTTCGGTCTGACCATCGGTCTGGGGGTGGTAGGCTGAAGAGAGTCCTTGCTCTTCCACCCCCATGACTTTCAGGAAGGCCCTCCAGAATTTGGCTACGAACTGGGCCCCTCTGTCGGAGAGGACCTTCCTCGGAATCGAATGATGCTTCACCACGTGATTAATAAACAGTTTAGCAAACTTCTGGGCCGATGGTAGCCCCGCACAAGGAACAAAATGAACCTGTTTGGAGAATAAGTCTGTTATCACCCACAGTACAGTTTTTCCCCGACTTGGGGGCAAATCCGTGATAAAATCCATGGCGATCACTTCCCAGGGCATGGTCGGGGTCTCCAGAGGCTTTAAGAGTCCGGGAGGCTTTCCCATCCGTTTTTTGGCCGTGGCGCAAATGGGGCAGCTGCGCACGTACAACTCCACATCGGCCCTCATACCTGGCCACCAAAATTGAAGCCGCAATAAATGCAAAGTCTTAACAAACCCAAAATGCCCCGCAAGTTTGGCCCCGTGAACCAGTCCCAGCACCTCTTTTCAGAGCACTTCGGGGACATAAAGCTTACCCCCCTGCAACCACAAGGAGCCCTGTTGGTCGAGATGTGCGGGGAGAACCTGCTGATCCGCTTCCCTCAGAGAAGCGTCCCGGAGCCGCTGTTGAAAAGCCTCCGGGATTCCCTTGAGGAGAGGAACATCCTGGCGGTGGGACTGGGACCGGGTGGTCACTGCAAGTCCCGAGACTTCCCCTCTCTGTTCGGGGGTAAACAAGGAATCCACCGGCCGGTCAAAGTCATTGCGGTATTGGGGGAGCCTAGAAAGAGCATCCGCTAACGCATTGTCCTTCCCTGGCACATGTTTCAGGACAAAGCGGAATTTGGCAAAAAACTGTGCCCAACGAATCTGTTTTGCAGTGAGCTTTCTAGCCCCTTTTAAAGCCTCTAGATTCTTGTGATCGCTGCAAACCTCAAAAGGGATCTCTGCCCCTTCCAGAAAATGCCTCCAAATGGTGAGGGCATGTTTAACAGCAGCGGCTTCTTTCTCCCAAATGGCCCAGTTGATTTCGGATTGGGAGAATTTTTTAGAAAAATAGGCACAAGGTTTCAGCTGACCGTTCTCGCCCCTTTGCAAGAGGGCCCCTCCCATGGCGACGTCAGAGGCATCGACCTGGACCACGAAAGGTTTTTCACAATCAGGGTGCGCAAGAACGGGTTCGGACGAGAAAAGCAGCTTGAGCGTATCGAAAGCCTGCTGGCAGTCCGAAGTCCATTGCAACCGAGCAGAGGGCAAGGCGGCTCCCGCCCCTTTCCCTTTTGTGCGCAGGAGCGAAGTGAGAGGGAGCGCTACCTGGGCAAAATTAGGGATGAAGTTTCGGTAAAAGTTAGCAAAGCCCAAAAACTGCTGTAAATGTCTGCGCGTGGTGGGGGGGTCCCACTCCATTACCGCCCGAACCTTCTCGGGATCCATCTCTAAGCCTTGATGGGAAATCACATACCCCAGGAAAGTGATGGAGGGTTGATGGAAATCACATTTAGAAACCTTAGCAAACAGTTTGTGCTCGCGCAGCCGCTGCAGCACCTCGCGTACCAGTTGTACGTGCTCCTCCATGGTTTTCGTATAAATGAGGATATCGTCCAAGAAAACCACCACCCCGCGGAACAACAAATCATGAAGCACTTCATTAATTAATTGCATGAACACACTCGGAGCCCCCGAAAGTCCGAATGGCATCACTAAATACTCAAACATTCCAAAACAACTGGAGAAGGCAGTCTTTGATTCGTCCCCTTCTCGTATGCGAACTCGGTGGTAAGCCTCCACCAAATCCAATTTGGTGAAGATTCGGCCCTCTTTCAATTGTGCGAGAAGGTCTGGAATGAGAGGGAGGGGGTATGCATTAGACTGAGTGACAACATTCAGTCTACGGAAATCAATACATAGTCTTAAGTCTCCCGTCTTTTTCTTGACAAAGAAGGCGGGGGCTGAGTATGGAGCCTTAGACGGGCAGATAAAGCCCCATGCCAAATTGGTGTCCAAATAGTCTCGCAACACCGCCTTTTCATTAGGACTCATGGGGTAGACCTTCCCCTTGGACAATTTGCCATCCCCCACTATCTCGATAGCACAGTCCGTTTCCCGGTGGGGGGGGCAGTTCGTCGCATTCCCGCACTCAAATACATCGGCAAACTGGGAATACTCTTTGGGAAGCTGGGGCAGTGGAAGCCCGATAGAAGGGGCCCCTACGAGGGCAGCTGCGGGAGTGTGCAGTACTCGGTCTCTATCATGAAGTTCACATGGGTTGCGGGGAAAGGTGAGCGTCCGCTCAACCCAGTCAATGGAGGGATTGTGCCCCAGCAACCAATTCATCCCTAATACAACGGTGCGGTGATGGGGGCAATGGTAAAATAAAGTCGTTCCCAATGCTCCCCTATAGCCATGATGACCGCGGCAGTGCGGTGAGTTACAGGTCCTTTTTTAAAGTCACTGCCATCCATCTGGGAAAAGCGGATGGGTTCAGGTAGCCGCTTTCGCTTAACGCGCAATTGGCGGGCAGTCTCTTCACTTATCAGGGTGCGGGCACAACCCGAGTCAACTAGGGCCGTAAATTCTAATGTGGGCCCCCCTTTTGGCAGTGAGAGATTGACTTTTACATACACATTGTCTTCCTGAGCGCTTACCATCAGTGGAGCTCCTTGCACAACGTTCGGAGCGGTCTGCTGAGGAGCCCCCTTTACAGCAGACCGACGGCGTTTTTTGCCGGCACGTCCCAGTCTTCCTCCTCGCTGGAGGAAACAGCTGCGGTATTTGTAATCCGTGACTCCGATGAGTCAAAGGCTTCATTTGTAATCCGTGGCCCCGATGGGCCGGGAGAGCCCGAGGCTTCGACCTCGGCGCATGCGTGCAAGGCCGAGGGTGTGCTCCGTCGGCTCGGTGCGCCGCTCCGCCGGCGAGGTTGCCCCTTGGGAGGGGGCTTCTCAGGTTCGGCCGTTGCCGGACGAGACGGTCCCAGACGTCCGGGTCGTGAAGGGCATTGAGAAGCAAAGTGTCCTTTCCCCCCGCAAACGAGACAGACCCCGCTCTCAAAGCGTTTGCGGCATTCGGTCACGGAGGGTCCTCCCCCCGAGGGGGGACGAGAGTCCTTAGGACCGCCGGGCCTGTCTCCACGGGTCTTGGTCTCCCGTCCGGTGCGTTGTCGGGACAGGAGCAGCAGTTGCTTTCGGTTTTCGATGTCAGCGGCGTGACGAACCCACCCTTCAACATCGGGAGGGTTACCTTGCATGAAAGCCCAGTGTTGCAATTCCGGGTTCAAACCTTCGTGGAAACACTGCACCCTGGTAGCTTCACTCCAGTCCAAAATGCGACTCGAGAGCGACTGAAATTCGCTTGCATACTGCGTGACAGATTTAGTCCCTTGGCGCAGTTGTTGCAAGGCAGTTTTTGCTCGCTCACCCAAATGCGGGTCCTCAAAATGGTGTCGAAGGGCGATCATGAAGTCATCGAGACTTCGCAAGACCGGGGAGCGGAGCTCATACTGCTGTACCATCCATGTGGCCGCCTCACCTAGTAGGAGGGATGCCACGTATTGGACCCGGGATTCTTCCGAGGTAAAAGTCCGGGCCTGTTCACGCATAAAAATGTCCACTTGTACCATAAAAAATGTCAGCTGGTCACTCGACCCGTCGTACGTGATTTTCAAATCTTGGCGGGCCGGTGGAGTGGGACGGATGGGAGGTGCGGGGGCAACGGGTGGCTGTTGCCCTCCGTCCGGCGGAGCCACGGGTGGAGTCTGAACCTTCAGTTCGTCCATGGCTTGGGCCATGTCCAGCATCACTGCGTTCATGGCATCCATCCGGTCCAGTAGCTCCTGGCGCTCATTCTGCCAGCGCTGCCGCTCCTCATCCATCTGGTGAAGCAGCAAGGCTTCCTTTCGGGCGGGATCGTCCTCGAACCCCAACCCGTGAACCACAGTCCGTCTTGACTGCGCATCGCTCTGCGGGAGCGACCAATGCCGGGGAGATTCCAGCCAGGTCTCCAAGTGGGTGGGCTTAGACTTTGCACCCAAACCCAATCCTGAGTCAGCTCCACTGGGCGTC
Source organism: Euleptes europaea (assembly GCF_029931775.1). NCBI lineage: Eukaryota > Metazoa > Chordata > Lepidosauria > Squamata > Sphaerodactylidae > Euleptes > Euleptes europaea. Next base: position 7,283,975 of record NC_079318.1, on the reverse strand, counting down.
TTCCCAGTCGACTTCCCCACCGAAGGGCCCAGGTCGGGCTGTTTGGGTACAGCGTCGTCCTTCTTGTCATCGTCATCCCCGTTGCCTGCAATAGCTGTCCAAGAACGGTACAGGAGCAGGACAACGAGGCAAAAAGACTTGCAACTTAATGTGAGAGTTCCCAACCTTCCTGTGCAAACTCCATAAAATCACCTGCTCAGACTGTCATGCAGAAACAAGGAACTTTATTGGAAGCTTCAGGTAGTACAGGCCTTACACTGGTAAAGTTGCAAGTGAATACAGTTTCACAAAGACAGAATTATAACCCCTACAGGGAAGCAGATGTCAAACATATGTTATGGGAATCTATGAGATTATTGTGCATGGTACAAAACATCAAAGAACTCAGAGCTTGTTAGTACTATTTACCCACCAAGGCCACAGTGGTGGAAGGGAGTCAGTGAGAGCAAGGGAGGGACGTGGGAAGAGGGAAGAGACATTCCAACCTGGGGCCCGTCAGACGCTGCGCCTGAACCAAGGAAAGTCAAGAGGCCTGGACTGCTTTTACGAGTCCAGGGAGGGGGGGGAAACATACAAGGCAAAGGCCTACCCAAGGCAAGGTGTACAGACCCTCACAGATAGATCAGCAAAGAAGAAAAATATTAATAAAGGGAAATAAAGGATTGATAGGAAGAATGTATAAATTATTAATTGAAACTAATTTAGAACAAGAAAGAATTAAACCAGTAATGGTGAAATGGATGAAGGAGTTAGGATTTAATATTGATTTGGAAATATGGGGAAAATTATGGAAGAGAGAATTTAAATTTACAATAACTAATGATATTAGAGAAAAATTATACAAAATGTTTTATAGATGGCACATAACACCTGTGATGATATCTAAAATGAAAAAAGGAAATATGGATTTATGTTGGAAATGTGGAAAGGAAAGAGGCACTTTTATGCATGTATGGTGAATATGTAAAAAAATTAAAAGCTTTTGGAAAAAAGGATTAGGGAAACTAACAATTTGATTAATGGTAGATAAAAAGAAAACCTGCATTTTGTTTATTGGGAATTCCACACACACAAAAAAATAGGGTTATTTGTCAATGTGACTGGAGAGAGAAACTATGGATGTATATGAGGATGGCCAAACTAACTGAATTCCTACATGGAAAAGATATGGAAGAATTTAAAAAAACTTGGGCAAAGGCCGTCACATATTGGGATAAACTGGCAAAAATTGATTTTACTACTTTAATTAGTGAGTTATAGAAACTAGTTTTAATATTCTTATATTTTACTGTTAACAGATATTTTCAAAAACTGTTAAGACACTTCTTCGGAAGTCGGGTGATGGGTCACTTTTTTAAGGTGGGTGAAGGGGTATCTTTTTGGTCTTTACAATTTAGTAACTACGAATAAGTATCTATAGATACTCTTTTGTATTTTCTTTCGCTATTTTTAATATTATTTTTATTGTATTTGTTTGTTTTTGTTTTATGTGTTATGTTATAAAAATTAATAAAAAGTTATAAAAAAAGGAAAGAAAAGAAAGAAAAGTACAAGTAGATATATCCTCATGGGATAGTCCAGAGGATTGGACTATTCTCTTGGAAAAATTCTCTTGTAAACTAGGCAAGACACTGTGATCTCCGTGGTAATAACAATAATCATGTAGTTTACAAACTTGCCAGTTTTCTTGAGGTTAATAATAATGATCATAATTATTAACCTAAAAAAAACTGGCACGTTTGTAAACTAAATAGGAAAAACGAGGGCTTGCATTGGAGAACTAATGCTACACAACAGTATCTGTGGGTTAGAGTTGATGTTCTGCAGGCCAGCGTTTGGGAGAGTGCATGGAAATAAAGACTGCTGTGTATTGGTACTAATTAAAAGATTGCATCTGGTAAACCAGACCCAAGAACTCTACACAGAAGACAGATATTAAGCATTTCCTTGTGTTACTTTAAGTCCAAAATGCTCCACTCAAATGGGCTGGCACAAAATAGAGGTAAAATTTTTACATGATTTTTGTAAAAGGCCTTAAACTCACTCACAGGTTCAGAGCATTCTGGGGTAGCACAGCAAGACTGCTACTTTAACCAATGGGTTTAAACATCAGAGTGATACAAAGACAAGGCTATGAAGGACGGGCATGTAGATCACTTTCCCTTCAGCAGTACAAAATGGATGCAGACAGCTATTGTTGCTGAAGTGGTTCCCCCCAGATTGTACAAAGTCCAAATTCCAGATGGAAGAATGTTATGGTGCAATAGACATTGTGTGTCACAGCTGACTTATGGCCATCCAGTAGAGTTTTCCAAGCAGAAGATTAACAGGGGTGGTTTGCCACTGCCTTCCTCTGCATAATGAGACTAGTATTCCTCGGTAGTGTCAGTGAGGGCACCCAGTCGGACCCGGGATGAGTAAGCTCCATGCTCTTTCCCCCCACTTCCGTTCCCATGGGAAAAGGGACAGAGACTGGGAACTGTAACACCTCCACTTCAAAGCCTTCCCGTTGTAAATCTGAGGTCGACCTTCCTAGTGTCATTTATAACACCTTGTGGAAGCTTCAAAGAAACTTGATGTTTTTGCATTTCAAAGTCTACTTGTAATTAATTCTTTGTATGTTCTATATATGCTGTATCTGTCTTTCTCTTGCCATTCTGTCGTTGGATCTTTTCAAGGATACTGATCTCGTATACGTCTCTGAAATAAACTTTAAACTCTCTGTAAACGTCTGGAGTGAAGTTTATGATACTGGAATGCTACGAGGTACTGAAATCCTGACAGTACGACAGAATCGCTAGCCTTTTTTATTTTTATTTTTTGTTTTAGTTAGTGTTAGTATGTCTCTCTGTCAGAGCAATGACCAGGGGGCAACCTCCCTTATTGATTTGGACCTGGAAGCGGCGACCCCAGAGCAGCGCCCGCCGGCTCCTCCGCAGTGCCAGCATGGACCTCCTTGCCTGCGCAAGCCGAGCAACGGCGGAGAATCGGGACAGACGGACGGGCAGCCTCTGAACCATGGGGCGGATTTTACCGGGGACCGCTGACCGCTTGGTATGGCGAGAGGGGAGAGCGAAGCCGGGAGGCCGTTCCCGGAGGAGGAGGGGAGGAACCCTTGCTCCCCCGAACCCCGGCCACCCCGGTCACCTTTGCCGCAGAGGAAGTTGCCCTGCTACATGGGCAGACCTTGGCTTTACAGAACCGGGACATGCAGGTGCAGCTGGATGCTCTGCGAACGGACTTAGCTGTGGTGTTGGAGGCAGTGAGGGGGCTCGGCCAGCCCAGAACCACCATGGACCCACCCGCCAGTACAGAGGTACCCTTACCCAGGTGCCCCAACCCCAGGGATCTGAAAGTGTCTTTTGACGGGTCCAGCATCAGCTACCCCACTTTCTACTCCAAGTGTCTGGATTTATGAAGGACCAAGGAGACACCTTTCCTTCGGAAGAGGCCCGAGTTAGGTACGTGATCAGCCTCCTTGAGAAGGAGGCGATAGACTGGGCTGTGACGGCTGCAGAGACTATGCCCAGGGTTTTGAAATCCCTGCCGGAATTTATGTCTGCACTACAGCGCCGTTTCGAGGACCTCCACAGTGGGGAGAAGGCAAAGGTTGCCATGCGCCGTTTAAAACAGGGGGCCCGTGCTGTGAGTGAGTACGCTCAGGAGCTTCTATCCGTTTCCTGCAAGATAAGGGAATGGAGTGAAGCCACCAAGGTCCAGCATTTCCGCAAAGGATTGCGTTGGGAAGTGCTGGACGATCCAGAGTCGGTAGAGGACTGAATTAAACTGGCAGCTTTAGTGGAGAATCGGAAGCTGACTCTCCAGTTCTCTAAGGATCATTCGTCAAAGGTCCCCCCTGCAACTCCCGCTAAGGGGGATGATGCGACGGAAGCGCGGCGGGACGGAAGGAGCCGCGGGGGCTTCAGCCTAGAAAAGGCACGCCTTTTCAAGGAGGGAGCATGTCTCCAGTGCGGGAGGATGGGCCATTTCACGGCGAAATGCACCAGCTCTTCGGCGGTGTCGTCGAGCAACCGAACGCCTAGAGAGCGAGAGACCCCCCCAACGGGGACCCTGGATCGGAAAGGAGCAGAGGGGACTGCAACCTGGAGCGGGACAGCGGCTCTGCATATGGAGGCGACGCCTGATCCAAACATCCTTAGCCCTCGGGACTGCTCCAGAGATCCCTCGCCGGCAAAAAACCAGGACGGCCTTCTGTGAGGGAGCTCGCTCGGAGGGCGCCCTCGGAAGAAACCAAACCGGCTCTGAGTAGGGAGAGTGATCAGGGAGAAACGCTACTAATACCCGTTGTGTTACGGAACCCCCACGGAGGGGAACCGGTGGCTGTAGTTGCCATCCTGGACTCTGGGTGTTCCCGGACATTGATCGATCAGGCGGTGGTAGATCGCCTGAAAGTTGGGACTCGAGAACTGGACCAGCCCTTGCATTTTCATCAAATGGATGGAAGTGATTTGCGGGGGGGCCCGGTCCACTTGCGCTCTCACAAGGTATTGTTGGGGGTGGGGAACCACTGGGAACAGATCCACTTTACAATAGTGCCTAAGATTTCATATCCAGTGGTCCTCGGTAGCAACTGGTTAGCGGGACACAACCCGAGCATTGACTGGGAGCAGAAGCGAGTTGTATTTGGGGCTCCCCAGTGTGAGAGACATGGCCGGGACTGCATGCCCGGAGGCGAGGGGGGAGATGCCACCACGTTAGAGGCACACACGCTGCCCCCGGAGTATAATGACTTTGCAGATGTATTTGAGGGGACGGACTGTGATTTATTAGCCCCCCCACCACACAACGGACTGTGCCATAGAACTGGTTAAAGACATCAAGCCGTCCAAAGCCCGAGTTTACCCCATGAGCCCCCAGGAAAAGGCGGTGCTGCGTGAAGTTCTCGACAAGAACTTGGTGCGGGGGTTCATACAGATGTCCAAGGCGGCGTTCTCTTCCCCCTGCTTCTTCGTGAAGAAGAAGGGAACCTCGGATCTCAGGTTATGTGTGGACTATACGGGGCTTAACGCAGTGACAGAGACTAACGCCTACCCCATTCCCTTAATCCCAGACCTTCTGAGTGCCCTTCAGGAGGGTTGTGTGTTTTCGAAGCTTGACCTGGCAGAAGCCTACTACCGGGTGCGGATCAAGGAGGGGGATGAAGCTAAGACGGCCTTTTCTTGTTGTTATGGTTTGTTTGAATTCAAGGTCATGCCATTCGGTCTTTCTGGGGCACCGTCGTGCTTCATGCAATTAATTAATGAGATCCTCCATGACCTACTATTTAAAGGAGTAATCGTTTATTTGGACGATATTCTAATTTATTCTAAGGATCCCGGGGAGCACCGGGAGTTGGTGCCGGAGGTTTTGCGCTGTTTAAGGGGGAATCATTTGTATGCTAAGTTGTCCAAATGCGCGTTCAATCAGAACCAGTTGTCTTTTCTCGGATATGTTATATCTCCCCAAGGTTTGACTATGGACCCCGAAAAGGTCCAAGCGGTCTGGGAATGGGAACCTCCCAGTACATGCAAGCAGGTACAACAGTTCCTAGGATTCGCGAATTTTTATAGAGGGTTTATACAAGACTTTGCCGAAATAGCCTTACCAATCACTGAACTGCTTAAGACCAAGGGTAAGGGACAGGAGGCTACTTTTGCACAGTACCAGGTACCTTGGTCGGACGGCGTTCGAGGCTCTGAAGAGGCGTTTTACCTCGGAACCCGTTCTGGCCCACCCTGATTGTTTTAAGCCATTCGTCCTTCAAGTAGATGCCTCGGAGAAGGCAATGGGGGGTGCTCTCCTTCAGAGGGATGAACAGGGGATGCTTAGACCCTGTGCGTATTTTTCCAAGAAGTTCTCTGGCCCCGAATTAAACTGGCCGATTGGGGAAAAGGAAGCCATGGCTATCAAGCATGCCCTCACGGTTTGGCGACAGTTCCTGGAGGGGGCAGCGGACCCATTTGAGGTCTGGACCGATCACCGGAACCTTGAGGCTATTTTGGGCCAGCGGAAGCTCTCGGCTAAACAATTGTGCTGGGCAGATTTCTTTTCTAAGTTCCGTTTCTCCATTAAACATATGCCCGGGAGGGACAATTGTCTGGCCGACGGGCTGTCCCGAATGCCTCAATACGAATGCAGAGTCGAACGGCCGGTGGGATCCCTTTTTACACCGGAACATCTGGGTTTGAATCCGGAGGGGGGGAGCGCGGGAGTCCTGACCAGAGCCCAGTCCCACGCAGCGGCGGGAGGCTCGACCTCTGTTCCCTCCTGGGCTGAGGTGACTTCGGCCCCCTCACCCCCGGCGGCCTCGGGAGACCCTTCGAACGCATCCACAGGCGAGGGAAGGGGATCCTCATTACACGAGCGGGGGGACAGGGCGGAGGAACCGGTCACAGCCTCCTCTCGAGAGTCAGTTCTCCGCACTCCCCAGGTCTGGGAGATCCCGGTAAACCTCCCCGAGACCGTCAAAGGCAGGTGGGAGGGAGCCCTTCAACACGAGCGGGGAGATAGGTCTCTCCTGCTCCAGGCTGCAGATGAGTATGGTACCTACAAGGGTAAACATTATGTGCCCCTGGAACTACGGAGAGAGGTGGTGGAGTGGAGCCACAGTGCAAAGATAGGGGGGCATTTTGGGTTCGTAAAAACCTTGCACCTAATAAGGAGACAATTCTGGTGGCCAGGAATGCGCCAGGACATCGAAGTGTTCATCAGGTCTTGTCCGACATGCGCAATGAACAAGCGCTTGATGGGTAAATCCCCTGGGCTGTTGAAACCCCTAGAGACTCCCGAAGCACCCTGGCAGGTGATCGGGATGGACTTTGTGACCGACCTTCTGTCTAGCCTGGGAAAGACGGTCCTGTGGGTAATCACAGATCTCTTCTCCAAACAGGTTCATCTCGTTCCGTGAGAGGGAATGCCCTCAGCGTGTAAACTGGCCCGACTATTTGTACATCAGGTCTTTAAATTACATGGATTTCCACGCAAGGTTGTGAGCGACAGGGGGTCCGTGTTCGTGTCTAAGTTTTGGAAAGCATTTTTAGGGCTCGTGGGTGTGCAGCAAGGTCTGTCTTCGGCTTATCACCCACAGACGGATGGGCAGACGGAAAGAGTTAATGCGGTGGTAGAATGTTATCTGCGTTGTTTTGTAAACTACCACCAAGACGATTGGGTAGACCTGCTGCCATTGGCGGAATATGCCTACAATAACTCGGTGCACTCTGCTACTGGCATAAGCCCGTTCAAAGCAGTATACGGAATGGATTTCAGACCCTTGGGGGCCGTACCCCTCCCTCCGTACCCCCCCCCCGAGGTATCAGTATGGGCCAACACGGTCTCCCATCCAAGTACTAACCAGAGACAAAACAGCCACTGTGTCCAGCTACTTCACTTACAAAATACGTACATCAAAAATTTAATGTGCAGACTATACCATAACATTGAGAGGAGGCCTTTTCTTTGCCCCATGGCACTTATTAGTTGGGACAGGTTTTCATTATTCTATTTCCAGTCTTCACAACAGTCTTGAAAATATCATACACTGTTATCATTTCATTAATACCAAGGAGCTCTTGAATACAATTTGAGATTTCAGCCAAGCCCATTTGAGAGTAATAATTTCAATTTATTTCAGTGTTGATTCATCAAAATAACAAGATAACAAGGCCCATTTGTGGCATGAAAGCATCACAAGACCAAGGGCTCATTCACATATGCAAATTTGTAATTTGATCACTCAGCATTTAGAGGTTAGCAAATAAAACTGCCTTTAGTGTAAAGTACTATGAATGAGGCAATACAAAAGATCTCTCTCTGTGGTGTTTGATCTATGATGGTTCTTTCATATATGCATTTTATCACTTGATATTACACTAATAAAGCAACAGATGTGAATTGGAAAAGAGTGATGGTTTGAATAAAATGGCTTATATCCTGCCTGAATTTCCACAGCAGTTTTTGCTGAATCCCTCTTTCCCATGGGAGACCTCTGATTCTGCCCCAGCAATTCCTGGGGTATCCCCATCCCCCCAGGAAACAGTATTTGGGTTTATTTTGGGCTGCTGTGGGAGAGGGGATCAGCAAAAATGCCCTCCCATTTGCATCCACATTATGCTAGGCAGAATCCAAGACTATGAATAAAGAACATACTTAGCATCACTGGTAAACCAAAGAATAGTTTGCAGGCAACTAAAATGTACTTCTCTGAGAATCCCACACCCTATAGTTGCTTATTTGTTACTAATCCCCTCCCTCCCTTGAATGGAGTATCCTGTGCTGTGGTGTCATGTTCCCCATACCCATCTATTGTGGTTTCCAACACTCTGGTTCCATCATTAGAAGAATCATAAAATAACCCAGGCTTATGTGTAAACTCCTCCTGAAGGGGGGAGAAAGATAAGCTATTCTACAATGTTACTTTTTAATGTGTAGCTTAGAATAGAAAAAATTCCCAAGAGCACACAGGAAGTTAAGTTCAATTTCTCAACTATTTACTCTAGTGAAATTTCTGAGGCTGGAAGCATCAGTGATTTTTGGATTGCAAATGAGAAAGAAGGATGCGGACTCAATAATGAAACCCATTAGTGTTGCAGAATGTTTATGTTAATTAGGGTAGAACTACCTATTTGGAAACCTACTCTTTCATCTTTCCCATTCTTTTGTTGTTGTTGTTTTTAATTGAGAAACAAAATTTTGAACCATTAGGCTTCTGGGTGCAATTGCAAGTATCCTGAAGAAATAAATAATTGGCACAAATGTTTCCTGTGTTCAAAATGCTTGCTGGACTAAAAATAACTTCACTATTTCAATAATGCATCATATACAAAAATACACACACACACTCAAACAAGTTAAAACAATACTCATTTTTTATTCTTGAGATCACTTGATTTATAAGAGTTTTTCCTTGCATCAACGGTAACTTGCTGCACTGATTTTATTTATTATATATTTAAAATACATATATCAAAATGTATGTCTCACTCAGTCTTTCAACAAACTGAACATGAGTCAGCAGTGTGATACGGTAGCTAAAAAGGTAAATGCGGTCTTGGGCTGCATCAACAGAAGTATAGTGTCCAGATCACGCAAAGTGATGGTATCACTTTACTCTGCTCTGGTTAGACCTCACCTAGAGTATTCTGTTCAGTTTTGGGCACCACAATTTAAGAAAGATGTAGACAAGCTGGAACGTGTTCAGAGGAGGGCAACAAAGATGGTGAGGGTCTGGAGACCAAATCCTATGAGGAATGGTTGAAGGAGCTGGGTATGTTTAGCCTGAAGAGGAGAAGACTGAGATGTGATATGATAACTATCTTCAAGTATTTGACAGGCTGTCATATAGAGGAGGGTGCCAAGTTGTTTTTTGTTGCTCCAGAAGGTTGGACCTGAACCAAAGGGTTGAAATTAAATCAAAAGAGTTTCTGTCTAGACATTAGGAAGAATTTTCTAACAATTAGAGCTGTTCCTCAGTGGAACAGGCTTCCTCAGGAGGTGGTAAGCTCTCCTTCCCTGGAGGTTTTTAAGCAGAGGTTAGATGGACATCTGTCAGCAATGCTGATTCTATTACCTTAGGCAGATCATGAGAGGGAGGGCACCCTTGGCCATCTTCTGGGTCTGTGTGTGTGGGGAGGGGATAGTTTGGAATTTCCTGCATTGTGCAGGGGGTTGAACTATATGACCCTGGTTGTCCCTTCCAACTCTATGATCGTATGATTCTAACACCCAAGGTAGCTTACAGCACAGATAACATAAGAACATAAGAACATAAGAAAGGCCCTGCTGGATCAGACCAAGGCCCATCAAGTCCAGTAGTCTGTTCACACAGTGGCCAACCAGGTGCGTTTAGGAAGCCACCAACAAGACGACTGCAGCAGCACCATCCTGCCTGTGTTCCACCACACCCAAAATAACAGGCATGCTCCTCTGATACTAGAGAGAATAGGTATGCAGTATGACCAGTATCCATTCTAACTAATAGCCATGAATACCCCTCTCCTCCGTCCACTCCCCTCTTAAAGCCCTCCAAGCTGGCAGCCATCACCACATCCTGGGGCAGGGAGTTCCACAATTTAACTATGCGTTGTGTGAAAAAATATTTCCTTTTATCTGTTTTGAATCTCTCGCTCTCCAGCTTTAGCAGATGACCCCGGGTTCTAGTATTATGGGAGAGGGAGAAAAACTTCTCCCCATCCACTCTCTCCAAACCATGCATACTTTTATAGACCTCTATCATGTCTCCCCTTAGCCGCGTTCTTTCCAAGCTAAATAGCCCTAAGCGACCTAACCGCTCCCCATAGGACAGTTGCTCTAGTCCCTTAATCATTTTGGTTGTTCTTTTCTGCACCTTCTCAAGCTCTGTAATATCCTTTTTTAGGTGTGGTGACCAGAACTGTACACAGTACAGTTCTCAAGTGTGGTCTCACCATAGATTTGTACAAGGGCAGTATGATAGCAGTTTTATTCTCTATTCCTCGTCTAATTATGGCCAGCATGGAATTTGCCTTTTTTACAGCAGCCGCACACTGGGTTGACATCTTCATTGAGCTATTCACTATCACCCCAAGATCCCTTTCTTGGTCTGTTGCTGCCAGCAGTGTATATGTATCCCATCAGTGTATATGTATATGTAATATGCATCACTTTACACTTGCTCACATTGAATCTCATTTGCCATTTTAATGCCCATTCTTCCAGTACGCAGAGATCCTTCTGGAGCTCTTCACAGTCCAATTTTGTTTTAACCACCCTAAATAATTTGGTGTCATCTGCAAACTTGGCTACTTCACTGTTTAACCCCAACTCCAGGTCATTGATGAACAGGTTGAAAAGCACCGGTCCCAACACAGATCCCTGAGGCACCCCACTGCTCACATCCCACCATTGTGAGAACTGACCATTAAATCCTACTCTCTGCTTCCTATTTTTCAGCCAGCTCTCAATCCATAAGAGGACTTGTCCTCTTATCCCATGACTATAAAGTTTGCTTAGCAGTCTTTGGTGGGGGACTTTGTCAAAAGCTTTTTGGAAATCAAAATACACAATATCCACAGGCTCATTCCTGTCCACATGCTTATTGACGCTATCAAAAAACTCTAATAGGTTAGTGAGACAGGACCTACCCTTACAGAAGACATGTTGGGTTTTGCCCAGCAGACCTTGCTCTTCTATATGCTTGACAATTCTATCTTTAATAATGCTTTCCACTAATTTACCCAGAACAGACATTAAGCTAACTAGCCTGTAATTTCCTGGGTCCCCCCTGGAACCTTTTTTATAAATGGGTGTTACATTGGCCATTCTCCAGTCCTCTGGTACAGAGGCTGATTGAAGGGACATATTACATATATTTGTTAGAAGTTCAGGAATTTCCCATCTGAGTTCTTTAAGAACTCTAGGATGAATACCATCTGGTCCCTGTGACTTGTTAGTTTGCAGTTTGTCTAGACGTTCTAGGACTTCCTGCTTGTTACCACTATTTGCCTCAGTTTCTCATTTTCCCCTCTCTAAAATCTATGTTCAGGAGAAGGAATCTGCCCTGTATCTTCAACAGTGAAGACAGATGAGAAGAATTCATTTAGTTTTCCAGCAATCGCTTTATCCTCCCTTAGAGTTCCTTTACTCCCATTGTCATCCAGTGGTCAAACCGCTTCCCTAGCTGGTTTCCTACTCCTAATATACTTAAATAATTTCTTATTGTTTGTTTTGATGTGTTTAGCAATAAGCCCCTCAAAATCTTTTTTTGCATCTCTAATTATCTGCTTGCATTTCCTTTGTGCAAGTTTGTATTTGCTTCTGTTCGCCTCGTTTGGGCAATTTCCCAGTCACTTTCCCACTTACATATAAATTAAATTTGATGCCATTGTGATCACTATTGCCAACTGGCTCAACTACATCCACATCCTGCACTAAGTCACCGGCAGCACCACAGAGTATTAAATCCAGGATTGCGTCTCCTCTGTTTGGGTCTATGACCAACTGTTCGAGGGCACAGTCATTTAGGATGTTTAAAATTTTTATCTCTTTGGCTTGTCTGGAGCATACATTTATCCAATCAATATGAGGAAAGTTGAAGTCTCCCATTATTACTACTTCATTACCTTTACATGCTTCCCTAATTTCATTCTCCATCTCAAGATCACCCTGAGCCATTTGGTTAGGGGGCCGGTAGAACATCCCCAGTACTAAATCTCCTTTGGGGCCCGGAATCGTCACCCATAAGGATTCTGTGGACGAGTCTGCCCTTTTTATGGTCTCTAGCTTATTAGACACTATGCCTTCCTTGATATACATAGCAACACCCCCTCCAATACGCCCTTCCCTGTCATTTCTGTACAGTTTGTAACCAGGGATGACTGTATCCCACTGTCTAAGTAATTCCTATGTGGGCAATCTGAAGCAATTTTCCCTTTGTCCGTATGCACCTCATTATGTCAATGTGACAAACTAACCTCACTAAAATATGCCAAAATTATATGGGCTATGCACGGATTATACCAAAAGTATTTAGTTCGTGACAGTATGTCTTAGTTATGCAATTAGATCAGGCTTTGATATAGGTAGGTACTTTGTGTAATGCATTGCAAATCTTCAAAGTTAGCCTAATTAAGTTACATATCTTAAGGTTGTCTTAATCCCCCATACATTTAGTTGTACTGTAATTTCTATGTGAACAGGTTAATCGGAAGGGACATTTTGGCTGAGCCTTTCCATTTGTGCATCAGTGTCTTTTTAAAAATGGTAAATCAGTTGTATTGTTTGCAAAGGCAAGTGGTGATGCATGCAGCCAAGCATAAAAATATGAGATAAATATCTTCTGGTACCATCACTAAAACATTACTGTTCAATCCTGAGAGCCTCCATGGCCCTGAAGCATCTCACAGGATTGCACCACTGCCCTTTCAGCTTGATAGTTGCACAATGTGTTGTGTAAGCAGGAATACAAATTAAGAACATAAGAAGAGCCCTGGATCAGACTAGTGGTCCATCTAGCTCAGCATCCTATCTCACACAGTAGTCAACTAGTTACTGTGGAGGGCCAACAACAGGGCATAGAGGCCAAGGCCTTCCCCTGATGTTGCCTCCTGGCAATTCAGAGATTTACTGCCTCGGCATGTGGCAGTTCCTTTTAGTCACCATCGCTTGTAGCTGCTGATAGACATGTATCCCATGAATCTGTCTAATCCCCCTTTAAAGCTATCTATACTTGAGGTCACCACTACAGCTGGCAGCTAATTCCACATTTCAATCACTTGTGTAAAGAAGTATTTCCTGATGTTTGCCCATCAGCTTAATTGGTTGCCCCTGAGTTCCACTGTTTTGGGTGAGAGAGAGAATGTTCTCTGTGTTCACTCTCTCTACCCTGTGCATAATTTTATTAATCTCTACCTTGTTCCTCCTTAGTCATATCTTTCCTAAACTGAAAAGTCCCAGACTCTTCAGCCTAATGTGCTTCTGCTTGTCCAGTGGCTCTAGCACATGAAATCTTCTACTGGATCCAAGACATAGACTTTAACTTCAGTACAAATTGTCAGACAGCTATATGCTCATGCAAATAAATCAAATGAGTTCTTAATGTTTGCTTTTCTATATTGTTAAAAAATCAACCCAAAGCCAAAATATTTAGCAGGCAACTGTAATGTTTGCCTCATTTGGTGGTATACATCTGGATTTCTCACTATTGCCTATCCAGAAGTACTTTCTGCATAGGAAATATGTAATACGTGTCTTCCCATGTTAATTTCAGCACTTTGAAAGGAAAGCAGGCAAAGCATGCTCAGAAAAAAAGAAGAAATGTAGGGAGAAAAGAAATATTTTTAAGGCCTCAGTTTCTAAATACCATTGGAAAGTTAGTTTATTTGAACACCACTGGCCTGGCTCAGAAGGAATAATAGGGATGATGCTTTGAGGCCTTCTTTTTACATTCTTGTCTTTTAAAAAAGAAATTGACAGATTATTTAAATCTGTCATGTATCATCCTAAATGTAAAAATTTATTCACCTTTACTGTCTCCCTTCCTGCCCCCCTCCCCACCCCATCTGTGATTCCCTCTGAGGGCTGTCCAATTACACATCCAAGCGGGAGGGCTCTTGGGTGGCTGTAAATGGTTGTGCAGGTCACTGTACCACTGTCCCCAGTCACTGTCATCTGCCAAACATAGCAAAGACCTAGCAGTACCTTCAAGGCTCACCTTATTCCTGTCCCACCCCCACTTACATCACTGGCTGTGGTGTGAAGGGAGTATGGGTCAGTGGGGGATCTGGGTGAATGAGTGGTGTGGTGCTTACAATGAATGCAGAATGGATTTAGAATGATGGTCTCTGGGCACAGATAGATTGCTCTGAGACTGGAATGACAGCACCCAAAGTGGAAAAATGGTACTTCCAGTCCCAGAACACTTGGCTCCATTGAGGAGACCGTTGGGGGACCTGTTGGCAGTGTTGCGTGCCCCCCCCCCCATTTGAGCATTCTCCATGTCATCTCCCCATGCCTCTTTCTTGGTGTATGCAGCCTTCACATTAATCTGTGGCCCTTCTGATCTCCTTGGTCTGTGGTCTTGGTCTGTTGCCCTTAGCCCCTCAGCCATGATGTTCACAGGATTTGGTCTCTGGGGCTGCTGGTCCATGATTGGTTCTGTCTGCCCTGTCCATCACAGCTCTGCTGTTGCTTCTTGTGACCTGTATGGGATGTGATGCCGTGGTTGCTTGGGACGCTGATGTGTTTGCAGCCTCTTTTTTCTGCTGGCTGCTCACTAACCAAACTCTTTAGAGAGTGGATTATAGGTACCACAGTTATACCAGCAGCCAACTGCCACAGTGCCCGTGGTCCTTAGGACAGCACTGCCCATTGTCTTTGTTACATGTAAGACAGAGAAGAAGAAGAAGAAGAGGAAGAAGAAGAAGAGTTGGTTTTTATATGCCGATTTTCCCTACTTTTTTAAAAGAAGAATCAAACCAGTTTACAGTCTCCTTCCCTTCCTCTCCCCACAACAGACTTCTTGTGAGGTAGGTGAGGCAGAGAGAGCTCTTAACAGAACTGTAACTAGCCCAAGGTCACCCAGGTGGCTTCATGTGTAGGAGTGGGGAAAACAACTTGGTTCACCAAATTAGAGTCCGCTGCTCATGTGGAGGAGTGGGGAATCAAACCCGGTTCTCCAGATTAGTGTCCGCTGCTCCTAACCACTACACCAAACGTTTGCACAAACAGAAGCATGAAGTAGGTAACTAGGTGCAGACAATAGCTGCAGGCTAAATATATTGGCATCAGCCTGATTCTAAAGTCATATGGAAGCAGAAATATTAATATAATTTTGAGTTTATTTTCTTATACCATTTCTGTCCACACAAGCAGAAGAAAGGTTCACTGAGTTGAATGGAACTAACTCCCAAGTCAGCGTGTTAGGGTTAGCACAGATTTTATTGCAACAGAAGTGGGATGAATTATTTTGCTTTCACATGGTCACAGAATTATTATGCTGGTTATGGTATGCCTTAGTTTCCTCCATCATTATATATTTTCATGGTGGCTTTCATTGCCATTGTATAATAAAATACATAGATACCCCACAGTGGCAGCCTGTGTGTCAGGGTAGTGTTGTGGTTCAAGGGTAGGAATAGGACCAGGGAGATCCAGGTTCAGTCCCTTCCTTACTGGGTGACCTTGGGTCAGTAAGGCTCTCTCATCCTAACCTATTTCACATTGTTTGCTGTGTGGATAAAATGGAGGAAAGGATAACTATGTACAACAACCTGAGTACCTTGAAGGAAGGTGAGGGAAAATGTACTAAACAAGTTAACTATACCAGTTATTGTTCATATTTTGAGATTGTACAAAATATGTATTAATCCATTTGTCTCTGTCACCAAGATGTTCATACTATACAAAGAAAGTATACTTAGCACTTTCTTTTAGCAAGTCAAAAAGCTGAGATGGACAATTTAAAAAAAAGCATTATGAAATACATGTTCCAACCCTCAAGCA
This sequence comes from Euleptes europaea, assembly GCF_029931775.1. Taxonomy (NCBI): domain Eukaryota; kingdom Metazoa; phylum Chordata; class Lepidosauria; order Squamata; family Sphaerodactylidae; genus Euleptes; species Euleptes europaea. Next base: position 7,268,000 of record NC_079318.1, on the reverse strand, counting down.
TTCATATGTGATGCAAATAGAAACATCTTAATGGTATTTCAAAGGCAACAATTATTGCTACTTTCCAGAGCTACTAGAGTTGGAACAATGAGTTATGATTATGTATTTTTCTTTACTGTGATGACTAATCTATGCAGACACATTAATCTGGACACTTACTGTAGCCGTATTTAGAAGAAGAAACCTTAGGAATATACAATGCTAGCACAATATGGTCTGCTTTGATGGAAAGTGGCTCTCCATGGTCTCAGACATGGGTCGCTTATGCATGGGAGATTTACCTGAGGTTCTTTGCTCGCTGGACTCACACTTCCTTCTTGCAAAGCTATGCACCAATAGTCTCCAAGCTCAAAACAAGAAGCTTGTGATTCCCCGCCCCTTGAAATGACACTTTGCAATTGGCTGTAGTGCTTAGAAGTCCCCCCTCCCCAAAACCCAAGTGCCAGGTCAAAAAGCATTTTAAAAAACAAAAACAAAACAGAGCTCCCTAAAAGGAATTGGGGGGGGGGGAGAGAAACCCAAGCCTCATTTTTAAATGCCTCGCTTCTGCTCAGAAAAAACTCCCAGGAAGCAGGAATCATTTGAATCCCTGTCTCTTGACATGCTTTGAAATTGGCTGTAGTTCTTTCTGGGAGAAAAATGTCCCTCCCCCAAGTTTCCTTGTCCCCGCTTTGCCTTATGCATGAGGATTTCAAGTGGTTTATGCTCAGGGGAGATGGAAGAATTGGGTTAATATAGGGATTTGTGAGGACTGGCAGCGACGTCATCTCTAATGGACAGAAAACTCCATAACTCCAAGGAACAACCAGGACAGACCGTGGGGCAAATGTGAGTGAAAGTACGCCTGCATAACCGACCATGGTCTTTCCCAACATATTTTACCTGAGATCTTTTAACTGGAGATGCCAGAGATTGAATCTGAAACCTTCTTCATACAGAGCATGTGCTCTCCCACTGAGCCATGGCCTCTCCTAGATAGGTCTCATATATCTGCATATTCAAAGACCTTTCAAATTATACCCAACTATACCTACCTTAAATCAGCAGAGGAGCTATCTGTGATGGTCATGCATGCATGCTGAGCAACTGCAACCAACAGACTAGATGAGCAATAAAGTTCCTCCATGTGCTCCCAACAGGGGAAAGACTGCTCAGATCTGTAGCCACTGGCTTAATAATAAATCTTCATGTGTTTATCCAAAGGCTAAAGCAAATTACCCTCCTGGAAGGGGTGCACACATAGACACCCAACTCATTTATTATACATGCAAATTGGGCTGCTCGAACGTCTTAAGGAGGCACTGCACTGCAAGTCACAGCTTTCTAGTGTTGTCAGCAGGTTTTTCTGTCCAGTACAGCAGAAATCCAATTAAAATAGCCATCAAGGCTGCGTCAAACGGCATTAAATATTTCTCATTAACGTCACACTGAATTTAATGATTCAGTGTGGAAGATGTTCATTACTGTCCTTTGATAAATTCTGACCTTGTGGACAAGTGTAAAAAATGATATTTACATCTCAGGAAATAAAAGTGTTGGACTACTTTCCATCATCTAATCCATTCTCCATCTTCTGATCCATTGTTTGGAAAGCTCATTACACTTCAGATTGTATTTTGACTTTCAGCAGCCTAACTGTTGTGAAAGAACCAAAGAAATTGCACTTCATTTAATACTTTTGTGTTTTCTCTTGGCATGCGATGGGGGAGGCATGTGGGAAAAATATGATTTGTAGTGGTTAAGAGCGGTGGTTTGGAGCGGTGGAGTCTGATCTGGAGAACCGGGTTTGATTCCCCACTCCTCCACATGAGCGGCGGCTAATCTGGTGAACCAGGTTGGTTTCCCCACTCCTACACACGAAGCCAGCTGGGTGACCTTGGGCAAGTTACAGCTCTGTTAGAGCTCTCTCAGCCCCACCTACTTCACAGGCCATCTGTTGTGGGGAGGGGAAGGGAAGGTAAGCCGGTTTGAGTCTCCCTTAAGTGGTAGAGAAAGTCGGCATAAAAAAAGGTGCCTTTAAGGCTGATAATTCTAATATTTTTTGTGCTCAGGTACAAATGTATCTGCACACTTGTGAAAAGCACATATATGTGACTTCTGTGCTCAATGAAATAGAACAGGTCAGCCTTATCACCAAATATTCTGTAGAAGAAAGCTCTGTATGCCATTCATAACTACGGCAAAAGGCACGGATCTGGTACTCTTTTTTCTATAATAGGGTACAAAATAGGGTTGCCGACAGTCTCCCATGGAGGTGGGAATCTCCCACCCCAGCTCCATGGGGGAGGTGAGATCAGCATATCCAGCTTGAGGATGTTGTTTCTGGTGTAACTTGGAAGTGACGTCATCATGCTGGGTGACTCTCTAACATTTGCCCAAAACTGTATAGTTAAACCACAGAGTTTGCAGAGAGTGCTACAGTGTCACCCCTGGCGTGAAGACATCATGTCTGGGTTGCAATGAAAATGACATCATTGCACCAAGGACAGCCAATAACCCCCAACTTTCAAAAGGAAATCCCTACCTTTGCCTTGTCCCACCAGTTGCCAGGGCATGTCTGGCAGCCCTAGTACAAAAACACAGTACAAAAATTGTTTCTTAATTCCTCAGGAAAATAAACATACTGTTTTATTTTCTATTAATGTTATTTGTATATTTTATCTATCCTATCCTGAGCTAAGGATGGACAGACAGACAGACAGACAGACAGATAGATGAAACCTTTTCTTTTTTCTTCTTCTTAGTTCCTTGATTACTATAATAGAGGCAATTGACCTCGCATCTGTTGGTTTAGTTTCACACCAAGAATAAAAGAATGATCCTTTTGTCTCCTAAAACTGGATTTGCAACATAATTCATACACACACATACAAATTAAAAGGAGAACTGTTTCTTTTTCAGATTACTTTCTAAGGATGAAATACTGTGGATCTGAGTAATCTCATCATCATCATCTCACTGTGTAGCTTTCCTTCATTTGGTCCCTTTCCTTTCAAGATCCTTCTGTTTTGGTGGCTTATCATATATCTCCTGCTACATACATGCATCAGTTTTGGAAAGGGATCTATTTTGCTTCAGGAAATCTGATTCTATTCATCTCTGCTGCAAAGCCAAATACAGAATCGTTATTAGAAACAGCCTGCAACATTGCATCTCTTTTTTCATAAAAATTAAACTACTCACATTGAAAAACTATGTGGGAATTAATGATGAGCCCCTGATTGCTGCATTTCATTTTATTCTTTCCTAGTGTATTAAAGAGACTTTTTCTCAGTAGAAATTTTTGTAATTTGTCAGCCCCACGGCCCATCCAATTACATTTGTTATTTATTGCCTGCACCATGTCTTCTAATTTACTTTCAGCATCATTAATCCAAGATGCCCTCTCATCATGCATAAAGTTTTGTTCTCCTATGTTCTCCCACAGAATTAAGAATAGGGTTGGTTAGAAATCCCAATAAATAAATTTATGTTAGCAAACGTTCCATTTCCTCAACAGATTCAGGCGGTCTGTTGCATTCAGAAATAATTATAATGCTGTAAAACTGCTGTTTTTCCTGTGAAACAATATCAACTGCTGTTCCCTTTTTATTGGCTCAGATGCTTATACTCAGACTTATCCAGCAATTTTATTCTCATTTGAGTGTATACAGGTATTAATCATGTCTCAGACTGTTACTATTGGCATTTGGCAGTCCAAATAATGGATGATACAATGTACTTATTATGATTTGTTTTACTTTATCTCCAGGCATCAAATATAGTTTCTTAATCTGGAGATCAGACACCTTCTGCCGCTGCTGATGGGTCATTTAACTCTCAAGAAACCTCATCAATCTAATAGTATTGGCAGCATCTGCTGATGGCTAAGATTATTTATTAGTGCCTTTCAACATCCAATAGTGTATTTTACAGCAAACTGAGGTTGCCTCTATCAGGAACTTTGGGGCTTGAAGCTGGAACTTCATAGCCAAAGGTTAAAACCAAGTCTAGTGCAAGGCTTTTTAAAAAATTTCCACTCACGACCCTTTTTTGCTCAAGAAATTTTTACATGACCCCGGGAATATAGGTATATAAAATAGGTATACAAATCAAACATTTACTGATAATAAATAATAAAGAAATTTCTTTTAAAATAATTTTTTTGGTATACATATAATTTTACCATTTACTGTTGACAAATTTTTCACGACCCCCACATTCAGTTATGCGACCCCATATGGGGTCACGACCCATGCTTTAAGAAGCTTTGGTCTAGTGGATAGGTGTGGGTGTGTACACACACTAGGGTTGCCAATGCCAACCTCCAGGTGGTGGCTGGGGATCTCCCGCTATTACAACTGATCTCCAGGCAACAGAGATCAGTTCACCTGGAGAAAATGGCCACTTTGGCAATTGGACTCTGTGGCATTGACATCCCTCCCCTCTCCAAACCCTGCCCTCCTCAGGCTCCACCTAGGGCTGTTGAATTAAAAAAAATTCGGTATAGTTCGGATTCGGCCGAATTCAGCCTGTTTAGATTCGGGATATGCCGAAGTCCGAACTCCCCCACTTCGGATCCGTTCAATTCGGCGGGAATTCAAAGTTCGGGGGAAAAATTCGGCCGAATAAAGCCATTAAAACACAATCGCGCCTTTCCGCGGCTCTGGGGGGGCATTTTTGGGGTTAGAGGTCCCAAACTTTCAGCAGAGCTTCAAAGGACGTTTATTGAAAGACTCCCCAAGTTTTGTAAAGATTGGGTCAGGGGGGGCTGAGATATGGGCCCTGAAAGGGGTCCCCCCACCCTTAATGTGAATCTCTCAGCAGAGCTTGCCGCCCACGCACAAAGCTCCCAGCCCCGACAACAGCTGAGACGTTTGCAAAGCAACTGCAAGGCAACACAACCTTGTAAAACAACACCTTTGCAACAGGGAAAACCAGAAGACACACAACTGAAACCTCCCCCCTCAAACCAGGGAGCAAGAGACTCGAGGGGGAACACACACCCCAGGCAGAACCGACGAAAGCCCCCTCTGGCTTCCCCCCCACCCACAGAAACTGCTCCCTCCCCACACACACACAGACTCTGCTTTCTCCCCACACACACACACATACACAGGAGAAAAATTATAGATTAAAGCCCCCAAAGGGGTCTTACTGTGGCTGTCTTCTGTTCCATCAGGAGGGGCTGGGGACTGGACTTGTAATCCAAGATGATTCCAATTAGGCACGGGACGTTTTGCTCTGGAGATGCACACAGGATCGGCTGATCCATTCATCCCAATAGGGAAAAGGGGAAAGGGGAAAGGGGAAAGCCCATATCTCGGGACCCCCTGACCCAATGTTCACAAAACTTGGGTGGTCTCTTAAGAACACTTGTCTGAAACTCCGCTCAAAGTTTGGGGTCGGCACACCCAAAAATGCGCCCCCTGCAGCCACAGAAAGAGAAAAGGGGGGAGCCGATATTTCTGCCCCCACTGAACCCATCTTTACAAAACTTGGGTGGTCTCTTAAGAAGGATTGTCTGAAGCTATGATAAAAGTTTGGGGGCTGCACCCCCAAAAAAGCACCCCCTGCAGCCACGGAAATGGAAAAGGGGGGGAGGGAAATGGGGGAGAGCCCATATCTCGGGACCCCCTGACCCAATGTTTACAAAACTTGGGGGGTCTCTTAAGAAGCCTTGTCTGATGCTCCGCTGAAAGTTTGGGGTCGGCACACCCAAAAATGCGCCCCCTGCAGCCATGGAAAGAAAAAGGGGGGAGCCCATATCTCGGGACCCCCTGACCCAATGTTTACAAAACTTGGGTGGTCTCTTAAGAAGGCTTGTATGAATATCCCCTCAAAGTTTGGGGTCTTTACCCCAAAAAATGCGCCCCCTGCAGCCACAGAAAGGAGCGAATGTGCACAAGCACCCCCGGACACACACAAGGATTTCCCTCTCTCTCTCTTTCCCCGGCGGGGCCGCACATCAGCTGATTCCTCCAGTACTCAATCCTGACTGATTGGCTAGAAGAAGACCCAGCTTGGCGACCGATTGGCCGGGGGAGGAGAATGCTCCTTACTGAAGATTATGCTGCTTACTGACGGCCCCGAATTGGTCAGATTTATTCGCGAACTCCCGAACTCGCTGAATTCGGCCCCCCCGGTTGCCCTCCATTTTTGAGTTCAGTTCATCCTGAACTAAAAACCACCAAATCAAGGGAAATTCGGCTGATTTTCAGTTCGGGCCGAACCGAATCAACAGCTCTAGCTCCACCCCCAAAATCAGCTGGCAACTCTAACACGCACAAACACACACATGCTATCTGCGACTGTGTATGCTCAAGCCTGCTCTTCTCTTTATGGAATAGAAGTATAAAACAGCCATTATGACTGTCAGGTAAGCATTCTGAGGCCTCTGAACGGCCAGGTCTGGTATAAATACCTAGGAAGGCCATGGTCCTTTGTCCTTTGTTGGTCAACAAAGCTGGTATCTACTGCTCTTCTATCAAGTTAGTGTCACCAACACTCCATAATCCTGTTTTGTTGTGGCCTGGACCTGTATTGGAATGTTCCATAAAGTATACCTGGGAATAGCAGAATCTCTACCCCTACTCATCCCTGCAAACAAGAAACATTCCTACCACAATCAAATTAATTTAATTCTATTTCATTTTGATTGGGTGTCACATGACTTTATTTCTATTTAAAAGCAGAAAACTTCTGAGAAATAACCACTTCACTACCCGTATTGGTATGGAAGAGATGTAAACAACTCTTTATGTGATCTTCTTTACTGCTGTGGTTACTGCTCTTGATTTTGAAGGTAACTTTGATCCCTTTTTATGAGATAAGCATGTTCAATATGCAAAAAAGGGGTCTGTGTAAGGTGTGTATCTTGTCATTTCTGCTACATATTTCATTCTTATGTCCTTAAAATCTCTCAAAGGCTGTAGATGTTTAAAAAATCTACCTAAAGGCAAAGCTAATATATTGGATTTTTATGAAATTTGGCATGATTTCATCTCATACACAAACCAGAAAGAAATTCAACATGCATCTAAACCATTTCAAAGATTTTGGAAGATAAATTAAAGTTATAATGACTCTTCCTTTTCTTTTCTAAATGTATCAACCACCTACGCTGTTATTGTACTTTTATACCTGTAATCAAAACCTGTAATCAAAAGAAAAAAGTTTATATCTATCTATCTATCTATCTATCTATCTATCTATCTATCTATCTATCTATCTATCTATCTATCTAGGTAAAGGTCCCCTGTGCAAGCACCGGGTCATTCCTGACCCATGGGGTGACATCACATCCCGACATTTCCTAGGCAGACTTTGTTTACAGGGTGGTTTGCCAGTGCCTTCCCCAGTCATCTTCCCTTTACCCCCAGCAAGCTGGGTACTCATTTTACCGACCTCGGAAGAATGGAAGGCTGAGTCAACCTTGAGCTGAAACCAACTTCCGTTGGGATCGAACTCAGGTCGTGAGCAGAGCTTGGACTGCAGTACTACAGCTTACCACTCTGAGCCACGGGACTTCTATCTATCTATCTATCTATCTATCTATCTATCTATCTATCTATCTATCTATCTATCTATCTATCATCTATCATCTATCATCTATCATCTATCATCTATCATCTATCTATCTATCTATCTATCATCATCATCATCACTATCTATCTATCTATCTATCTATCTATCTATCTATCTATCTATCTCAAATTCATATTGATCGATATGAATTTGCAACAAATAGCATACAAATAGCCCTCGACCAATACAGCTGTAATGTTAGTTTCACTGTTTTTTGCTTTTTTTTCTTTCTTTGTTGGCTTTATGTATTTATGTGTTTGTGTTTGTGACTGTGGTTGTATCTATATCTGTTAATAAAATATGTTTTAAAATCCACCTTATTATAAGTATGCAGAAATCACATTTGCTTTGCAATGGGTTACAATCATTTAGCTATCTTGAGATAAACATTTTGAAGTTATTATGTGTATAAGTCATTGGCAGGGATTGCATAAACTGAATAAAGAAATATAATTCAAGACTTTCTGTTGGTAGGGAACTCCAAACTTTTTTACAACTGTGGTAATCAATGTTGATTGGGGGGGGCATTTTTTCCATGTGATAACAAGACACCACATTTTCTGAAGATCAACTTACTTGATTTCAAACTAACAGTGCAATCCTAGGAGAGATGCTCCAGTCTAAGCCAGTTCATTTCAATGGGCTTAGACTGGGGTAATTCTGCATAGGATTGTGCTGGGAATGGCTATCCCACATCCTACTGGAAAGGGGAATCTAATCCATTAGTTTTTGGAAGACCAAAGATGTTGGCTGACTCACTCCTTGGTATGCTGTATGTCTATCAAGGAGAAAGCCAAGATGTATGTGGCATAGATGGATTGGGAAGAAATGCAAGGACAAATAGGCAGAGAACATACTAAGAAACAACCCAAAAATGTAGGAAGAAACTAGGTGGAACAAAAGTAACAAAAGCAAAAGATTCCACATGCTCATTCAAAGCATAGGCAAAGAAGAAATTGAGAAGCATCAGCTAGCACCCCAGCAATACCACATAATGGATATTAGCATCACTCTCTAGATCATCATCATGCAAAGTGATTCTATATAGCAGATATGTAGGCGAATCTCCCTAAATCAAGCCTAATGCATGGGGTTCCCAGGTCACCTCTGGCCATGGGGATGATTGGGGGTAGTGTTGTCAGATCCAGGTTGGGAAACTCCTGGAGATTTGGGAGTGGAGCCTGGGGAGGACAAGGACCTCAGTGGGGCATAATGCCATAGAGAACAACCTCCAAAGCATCCATTTTCTCTAAGGGAACTGATGTCTGTAGTCTGGAGATGGGCTGTAATTCCAGGGAAACCCCACCTGGAGGCTGGCATTCCTACTAATGCAAGAGAGAAAAATGTTGATGTGTGGATTTGACTGGTATTTGACTTTGGCCTTTTATGCAGGGATGTTTCCCATGCAGTCACCCCCGCTGACTGCTTCGGGACTTCCTTCCGCCTGTCAGAGGTCGCCTCGCTCTCCCTGCATGTTTTGCCTGCATTTTCCACAATTTGACTAAAACAGCATCTGAAAAACATGAGCAAAACGCAGCGGGAGAGCAAGGCAATCTCTGACGGACACAATAGGCATGCATAATCAAAAGGAAGCCCTGAAGCAGTCAGCAGTGGTGACCACAGAGAAATGTTCCTGCATAAAAGGCCTTTGTTCCAGAAAAATTCAGAAACTGAACATTATTTCAAATTACAGCCCATTCCTGGGAGGTGTGGGGGGAAAGGGTGTTTTAAAAAATAAAAATAAGAAAAGGAGGGAAATCCCCATTGAAAACAGTGATGCTACACCACTGTTGCTAAAGGGGGTGCTGAAAGGGGTTAGGAAGCTGCCTACTGGCAGCTCCACCACCACCCCGAAAGCCCCCGCAACGCCTCCCGGGAGGCCTGCGGGAGGCCGAGCTAGGGCCTGAGGGCTGCTCTGCCACAGCAGTCCGGTGGGGCTGGCACAAGTGGCACTATGCCGGCGTCTGGGCCAGTTTGCACTGTGCAAGTGGCATGGACACCTGCATAGGAGTCACGGCGACACCTAAGCCCGTTCGGCCCCCAAGCTTAGGAATGGGCTGTCAGTGTATCAGTTTATTTAAAAATGCTCATCTGTTTTATCAAGAAGATATCCAGAATGGGCATCTGTTTCAGAATTTGTTCATAACCAATAATATACTTTAAAATGCTACATTTTAACTGCAAAAAGGTATTCAAATCAGCTCACAATAAAAAAGCCCTAATCAATAAAAGAAATGTGTGAATGAGACAAAAGTCAATTGGACAGACCGCTGTAACCAATGACTTTGGCCTTGGAACCAAACTGAAGTATTATATGTGCCCTCATTTTACTATGCTGAAAATATCATTCTTTATCCAAACCCAGAAACTCTATTTTTACAAGAAAAAAAGATTTAGACAAATATTGAAATGGATAGCTTAAGGTTGTAGCCTAATTAAAAAAAAAAAACATTACCTGTGCTGTAATGGCACAACACAAAGAATGTGTAGCCCTACCAAGGAAAATATTTTATGGGTGAATTACCTTGAAATGAGATGGTCCAGCAATAAATTCATGATATTGATAATACAGGATACTTTCTAAATTCTGTTCTTGTAGTCAGAAATGCCAGGACATCATAGATACAGTCATTAGTTGTCTTTTGAGACAACAGGAACATCAAATATGGAAAAACACCTCAGGTATCAGTCAAGCTGTTGCCTGTTTGCTGAAAGTCTCCAATGCCATTACTACGTCTCTCACGCAAATGCCTCAGAGGTGTTCATGTAGGTCATATCTGGAGGTGGTTTTTAGAAACCAACTATCCCTAAAGAATGACAGGCATTAACAAAACACTTGGAGGGATGTTGGAGCTGTCAAGTTTATTCATTTGGTGTGTGGTTCTTTTAACTGCTTCAGGATGACTCAAAGCCAAGAATGGTAAATATGGTGAGGGCATTAGTTCCCATGGCATTTCAAGAGCTTCATTTAGAATGCTCGATGACATCACAGCCTTCTGGAGATGGCAGAGTATTACCATATGTCTCTACATATGGTAACACACATATTCTGTCACAACATTAATGGGATGCAGCCTTGTATACTGTACCCTGGAAGTTTGCCTCTAAACTCTGCAAACCCTTATATAACTTAAATAAAAAGGTAAAGGTCCCCTGTGCAAGCACCGGGTCATTCCTTACCCATGGGGTGACGTCACAGCCCGACGTTTCCTAGGCAGACTTTGTTTACGGGGTGGTTTGCCAGTGCCTTCCCCAGTCATCTTTACCCCCAGCGAGCTGGGTACTCATTTTACTGACCTCGGAAGGATGGAAGGCTGAGTCAACCTTGAGTCAGCTACCTGGAACTGACTCCCGTCGGGACTGAACTCAGGTCGTGAGCAGAGTTTGGACTGCAGTGCTGCATCTTACCACTCTGTGCCATGGGGCTCCTATTATATAACTTAGTAGATGTAAATACAGTCAACCTGACCCAAAGCTGAGCTCCCCAGTGCAGGCAAGGGCTCCTGCACAGGGTGTCATTCATAAGGCTCTGCATTCATGCAAAATCCTGCATTAGAGTCATGGGCAGCCACAGAGTGTGTGCTGTTCAGCCCAGACTAACCTGCTAAAGTTGGAGGCTAAAGTGCAGCAGGTACAGTTTTGTTCATCAGGCAAGAACAGCAAATTAGGCTTCTAGTTTTCACATCAGGACTGGTCAACCAGATGTTCATACTTCTTGCCAATCACATGCTGTGAATGATCACATTGCTATCTCCTTCTGTGCCTGAAAATGGCTCTGAGGCCCAGCTGAACACACAGGGCCTCAGGTTAGTTCATTCACAGCATCCGACCAAGAAGTTCCTGGTTCAGTTTCTGGGATCCCTGACACCAGTCAAGTTACGTTGAAACTACTTGTAATTATTTAATACAAAACAACACTAGTTGATTGTGCCAGTTGTGAGATCTTGAATCCTGGATAAAGATTATATTTGGGACCAAACTACATATTACATAGAAATATCTGTAAAGAAGCCCTAGTGTTTTTAGATAAAAAGAAGCCTTAGGAGGAGAAAATTACAAATGGGGACATGGGAGCTTAACCCTTTCGCAACCAGAGGTGTTTACACTCTAAAGCAGGGGTGTCAAACATAAGGCCTGCAGCCCAGATCTGGCCCCTTGAGAGCTCTTGTGTGGCCCGCGAGCCAGCCGAGGCAGTCCACCCCCCCACCCCACTCTCGATCTGGGCTGGTGAGGCATGGCCTGGCCCAACCAAGTTACATCTATGTCATATCCAGCCCTCGTAACAATTGAGTTTGACACCCCTGCTCTAAAGCAACTTTCCCTCCTACGGGCTTCCAAGTAACATGCAGTGCACTCCTCAGTTACATGTTTTCTATAAATAGTCACTACCTGCCAAGAGGCTGTCCTCCTAATTATTTATATTTAAGCCTTCAGTAGCATATTAGTTTCAAAGAAGTAACTGTGTTAGTCTGCTGAAGCCTACTCACACAGGAGTCCAATAACAACTTTGTGACTAATAACATTTATTTCAGCATGAGTTTTGAGGGCTCACTTCCCCAGATGTATATTAACACTAGCATTTCCAAGGCACTGAGGTAACATCTAGGGGACACAGCCCGATTTTATGTAAGCGTTTCCTTGTGCAAAAATTATTAGACTTGGGTCATCAGTCCGTAAATTGCCAGGAAATGCTATAATTCCAGTACCACAATACATTGCATGAATGAAAGCCTGTAAACTTTCTGAGCAGGCAAGCTTTATTTAATCACACGGCATTACCATGAATGCTAAGTAAAAAAGAGAGCTGTGTACACTTAATTTTTTCTATGTGTTTACCAACTTCACATTAATTTTTACTAGGATGATGCATGAAAACAAATATTGTGTGAGGTGGCATCATTATGTATGAATTTTACCACTCTTGCTCTCACATCAGTGGCAGCATCTTATATCTATATAATATAAAATATATATGTATTAGCTAATAAGAGTATCTTGTGACTGGCACAGAATAAGTAAGAAGCTTTTCAATACTACCTCAATAGCAATTGACAAATATTGTGTTCACACTCAACCTTTCTGGGATCACACTCAACCTTGCTTGAATCAGCAAGACAAAATCATCTCTGAATGTTTAGTCTGTGAAAACAGTACCTTATCTGTGCCTCAGCAATAAAATCCTAGTATTATAAATTAAATTTGGTTTCTGTGTTTAAATTATCTAATATTCAGAACTGTTCACACAAGTCCATAATTCAATATACGAAATATTTAGCCAACATGTTTGAAGCATAAATTAGAGTGTGATGTTAATATCTCATGCCATGGTCCAGCACACCGCATGTTCATGGATTTCAAATGTTCCTTTGTGAAATAAAACTGTTCTGTGCTAGCATTTCTCCTCGTTAATGCCAAGTACTTCTTTCTTATGGAAGAGAATGAGTGGGAAGCCCAGCAACAAATCATCACATCAATGGGTCTCTGTTATTTATTTTCCTTTGGTGTTTTCTCAGACATTCAATGAATTAGGAAATACAAATGGTGGAATCTTAGCTTCATTAAATACAGTTCGTCTCTATGAGGATATTAGATCATGTTATATCTCTCCTCTTTTAATACATAAATCCAATGCCTCTGTGTCTGATATAATGCCTTTTTTATTAAGTGACAGGGATCCCAAGGCTACATTGGCAGTGGCAAGATTTATCTCAGTCCTTATATCCCTCAAACATTAGATTTAAAACTATGCTGCTCACATCAGTGGTTCAAGGAGCTTCTAAGGGATAAAGGAAAGGAAACGGTTAAATACAATAAGGAAGTGTTCATGCTGAAGCCACTGATATTCAACTATATCTCATGCATGTTCACTCGGAAGTACAAACAACTGCATTCCGTCCTTTTTCCTAAGTATAAACAGGATTGTAGCCTTCTTCTGCATTCCAGTGTCATGATAAACTGTGATTTATAAACCAACTCTGATTAGTTGTAATGACTCAGTGAAGATGATGCAAGAAACTGGGGTTTCTCACATCATACAAATCAGGATTTCAGACCAGGGCTTGTAATCTATGTGCAATCCAAAGTTTGTGCTAATTGAGGTTTCTTGGGATATCTGAATTCAAAAACCAGTTTTGTTGAGCAGCACTTCCCTTTGCAGTTGTCTAGAGAAAGTATGATTTTTTTCCTGGTAACAGCCCCATGGTGCAGAGTGGTAAACTGCAGTACTGCAGTCAGAAGCTCTGCTCATGACATGAGTTTGATCCCGACAGAAGTCAGTTTCAGGTAGTCTGCTCAAGGTTGTTCTGCTAGGGACGCTGAGCTGAGCACCACGTCTCTTGGGGGCTCCCAAGGGAACCAAGATTCATTCGAATCTGGGGTGTAATTCTGTACCCCTACTCGATCCTAAATAGTGGATTGGGAAACTCGTTGAGGCCGGACTGAAAGCTACGGCGGGAGGCTCGATGACGCTGGGACAACAGGATCCCCCTCAGCGGGGCTGAACCGGGGGCTGCCCTCCACAGCAGGTGAGAGGCAGGTCCTTTCCTTCTACATCCGGGGGATCTGACTCCAGCGGGTCATGGGAAGGAAGAGAACGGCGCCGCAGGAAGAAGAGTTGGATGTCCGGGTCCATGTGGAGGGGAGGGAGGTTGAACAGGAACGAGACTGACGGGGAGGGTGCCTCCGGTGAGTATTCCGATGGGGGAGAGTCGGACAGGGCCTCTGCCGGGTATTGGAGGGCGGCAGAGGATGTGCCAGGACTCCCGGGTTGGGTCCACCGCAAGAGGGCCAACGGGGGCGGCCTTGAACAGGGCGAGATCTCCCGGGGGGGTTGGGAGCAGGGCGCCAGGCGCTCCTTCAAGTCAACATGCGGGTCAGGGGACAACCCCCCTGGAATGCCCAAGGAGCTTCGGGAACTAATTCTGGACCGGTACTATATAGACGTTTTCACCCTCATGAAGCCGGAGGCTTCTGAGGGCAGGAGCTCCAGGGCAGGGAAGCGGGAGCCCAATAAGCTTTAGGTGGACCCACGCGATCGCACTTTTGACAACTGGCTTGCGGGCTTTGATGTATACATGGGGGTGGTAGCCGCCTCTTACCCCAGATGGGCGTGGCATCTGCTTAATCACCATAGCTGCATGCTGAAGGCTTGCGCCTTGGTAGGGGACGCGGCTGCCTTGGAGTATGATGAGGAGTTCCGCAAGCGAGCCTCTCACAATGATGCTTGGCGGTGGGATCTCATTGACAGTCACTTGTGGACAACGCTGGTGAACCCCCATACCAAGGGCAGGCCAGAGGTCGGGAGATCCGGCAGGTGGGGCAACCGCAAGGACCCCTTTCGGCGGGTGTGTTGGGACTTCAGCCATGGGAGCTGCAACTGGTCCAAGTGCAAGTTTGAGCACATTTGCGAGTTGTGTGGTGGGTCCCACTCCAAGAACAGCTGCACCAAAGGGTCCACCAGCCACCAGCCCTTTCGGGGGGGCCGGCCCTCTGCCCACAGGGATGGGGGGCCCGGTGATGCCACGGGTGGGGCCAAATGAGGCCTCCACAGTGGGGGGACTCGCCAGTACACTGGTGAAGTTGGACGCGCTGCGGCAGTGGCTGGCTGAGTACCCAAATAAGGGTGCGGTGCAGTTCATGGGGAAGGTTTTTGCTGAAGGTTTCCACATTCCATTTCAAGGCCACAGGGTAGCCATGCTCTCGGGCAATCTGAAGTCAGCCAAAGAACTGCCAGGCGTGGTCGCAGAAAAAATATGTAAGGAGGTTCTGGCAGGCCGGGTGGCAGGCCCCTTCAATGGCCCTCCCTTTACCAACCTCCGGGTGTCCCCACTGGGTGTGGTCCTGAAGAAGGCCCCTGGGAATACCACCTCATACATCATTTGTCATTCCTGAGAGGGTTTTGTTCAGTTCGCTATGCCTCCTTTGACCAGGCAGTTAAGCTGGTCCGGGCTTGTAGCCAAGAAGCCCTCATGGCCAAACCTTCAGGTTGCTGCCAGTGCACCCTGAGGATTTTTGACTGCTGGGGTTTTGTTTTGATGGGCAGTGGTATGTGGACAAAGCCATGCCCATGGGGTGCTCCGTGGCTTGTGCTGTGTTTGAGGCATTCAGTACATTTCTGGAATGGGCCGTGATAAGGAAAGTTGGGGCCACTCAGGTCACCCATTATCTGGATGACTTTTTGTTCATGGGCACAGCGGGCTCACCGGGTTGTGCTAACCTTCTGCGTTCTTTCCATGTATTGGCGGAGGAATTGGGGGTCCCGTTGGCTCATGAAAAGACAGAGGGCCCTGCTACCAGGTTAACCTACTTGGGTATCGAATTAGACTCCGTGGCGGGTAAATCCCGCCTCCTGTTGGACAAGATCCTGGCCTTACGGGCACTGTTGTTGATGTTTGCAGCCCTTAAGAAATGTACCCTGAAACAGCTGCAATCCCTGGTTGGCCACCTTAACTTCGCGTGCAGTGTTGTGGAACTGGGCAGGGCCTTCTGTGCTCGCCTCGCCAAAGCTACCGCCTCCGGGTCGCGTCCTCACCACCGGGTTCGGATTACCAAAGGCATGCGGGCGGACTTAAAGGTGTGGTTGGTGTTTCTGAGCACATTCAACGGGATATCCCTGTGGCAGTAGCAATGGGACCTCGAGGGTTCTTTGCAGGTGCAGTCAGATGCAGCCGGGGGGCTGGGGTTCGGTGTCTACTTTGACGGGCAGTGGTGCACTCAGCGGTGGCCTCCAGACTGTCGCGAGAATTTTCAGTATTGATCATTAGTTTATATTAAAAATATTAGTAATCTATATTAAAAGAGTTTGGGTTGAAATTGACCACATACATTATCACCTATAGACCTGACTTTTAGCTGACATCAGCTCTAATTAGGCTCTTGACCCTAAAGGGCACAGGAGCTAGTCACCCAAAGCACATTGCGTGCTCCAAATCAAGGCCGTTCAAGCAGGCGGCAAATTGTCTGCCCACTCTAGGAGGAGATTGTTTTGGGAACATTGACGGATGGACAAGACAATCAGATATCAAAACTGACATTGAAAGAATTATTATGGAACAAGATATTTCTAAACAATTAAGTCATGATTTGCAGAAAACTCATTTCCTAAGAATGTGACAGGGAGGGGTCATTGCGACCCCATCTCCTCTCTATAAAGGAACAACCCAAAACCCCAGTCCTTTGTCCTTCCATGGAGAGACCACAGACCCTTTGAATGGTTGCCATCTCTGTCTCTCTCTCTGGAAGTGACCCAGGGGCCTCTGTATCTGTTTGTCTTTGTTTCTGTATGTCTGTCAATGTATGTATACATTTGTTAAATATATGTTCAACTAAATATTGCTTTCTCCTTTGCTTCATATTCTTTCTGTAAGTTCAATAAAACTGTTTACTACTTATATTGCTTGAATGCTGTTTGAGAATGACTGTGGAAGAATGCTTCTCTGTATGCAAGGTCCTTTTTCTAGCCAAATCTTTCTGGGTTGCTTTTTGGTAAGTGAAGCAGGCAGAGAGGGCCATGCACAACGAACTAGAAGGTGGGGGGGCACAACAGATTCCCGCCACACAGGCGGTGGCCTCCGCAATGGGCATCACCAGGGATCTCACATTCCTCATGTTTTTCCCCAATATTGGTAGCTGTTACACTGTGGTCAGGGCAGTTCCGGGACAAGCGGGTGGTGTTCTGGAGCGACAACGAAGCCGTGGTGAGGATCATTAACAAGCAGTCTTCTCATTCTGAAAGGGTCATGCGATTGGTCCGCAGGTTCGTTTTGACCTGCCTAGTTTCAAACATTTCCTTTTCAGCTAGACATGTGTCCGGGGTTGATAACAAATTGGCGGATGTGCTGTCTCACTTCCAGGTGGACAGGTTCCGCACCCTGGCCCCAAGGGCGAAACCGGGCCTGGGCAAATTCCCGGAGGAGCTGTGGTCCCTTGGTGCAGAACCATAATGGAAGGGGTGTGTAACTCCATCGCGCCATCTACCTTTCAGTCATACTCAGCGGCGGCCGACTCCTTCCTCGTCTTCTCAGCCAGAGAAGGGGGCTGGCCGGCCTCCAAAGAAATGGTCCTGCGATACTTAGCGGAACTAAGGGAGAGCGGGCTGGCACCCAGGACCATGTCGGGTCACTTGGCAGCCATCTTATTTTTTAGTAAAGTCCATGGCTTTGCTGACCCTTGTGATTCCTTCATTGCGAGAAGAGCGGTGGAGGGTTGGAGACGGTCGACCCCGCGGCCTGCAGATAAGAGGAGACCTATTACCCTGGACTTATTGGCAGCTCTGATTGCGGTTTTGCCACAGATTTGTTGGTCCCCTTCCGAGGCCATCCTGTTTGGGGCATCCTTTACACTGGCATTTTATGGAGCTGGTGGGGGAGCTGGTGGTAGGGTCCGCCAGGGATGGAACCAGGCATGCACTGCAGGTCCACGGCGTGATGGTCCAGAAGCGGGAAGTGTGCATCAGGGTAGTCCGTTCCAAGACCGATCAGGCTGGTAAGGGGTGCATTCTGAGGCTTGGCAGCGCTCCTCGCCAAGTGCCTTGCCCGGTTAGAGCCACGAAAGCCTTCATGGCAATCAGACCAGCCGGGGGCGGGACCTTTTTGAGGCATGCTGATGGTGCTCCTCTTACAAGGTACCAATTCACGGGTGTTATGCATATGGGGTTGGCCAGGTTGGGCCTCGACCCAGGTGACTTCGCCTCCCATTCTTTCAGGATCGGGGCTGCTTCCATGGCGGCAGCAAATGGCCTTTTGGAAGACAGGATTAAGGCCATTGGTCGCTGGCGTTCTGCTTATAAATTGTATGTCCACCGTTTGGGGGGGCTCTCTCTAACGTTTCATATTTGAGTTTCAGCACATCCCCGGAAGCAAGTATGGATTTGTGGGCACAGCATTGTGCACTGGGCTGGGTCCTATGCTACAGGTGCCGGTTGGGGAAGACACCTTGGGCTGGAGGAACGGTTGGAGATCTCCTGGTTTGGAGTTTGTGGCATGTGCTGGGAGTTGTTAGTGCCGCCACGTATGGCACCGCTGGGCGCCGGACGTAGCGGTTATACAGCTGGGTGAGAACGACCTGGTGAGACGGAAGGGCTGTGACCTGTGGGTGGCGGTGGTGATGGACCTGCAGACCCTGGCCGCGCGGCTGCCCGGGACAATGTTGATATGGTCAGACATGCTGGAGCGGAGGTGCTGGCGGGGTGTGCAGTCCCCTGCTAAAGTGGACCGGGCCAGGCAGAAGGTCACAGTGGTGGTGGGTAAGGCCGTGACTGCCTTGAGAGGAGCCGTGATCCACCACCCGGACCTGTCTCATCGGATGGGGGCATTGTTCCGCCCAGACGGGGTGCACCTTTCATCATGGGGCATGGATATATGGCTACAGGACTTACGACAGTGGCTCCACGGGTAGTTGCAGCATTAGGCGTTGGCGGGAGATGCCCGGAGAGGCTGGGCTGGCTTCTCCGGTCACCTCTTGTGGCGGTTTGGGCATGGGGCCAGATCCAGTTTGGGGGAAAGATGGCCTGCGTGCCCCGCTTCCCACTCTGGGGACCCTAATAAGGGGTTTTGGGGTGAGGCCAGGAATGGTTAAGCCTAGCTGCAGTTTGGCCTCCTCCAAAGTGGCAGTGGACTACACAGTTGGCTGCCGTCCATGTGGGGCCTGGCATACTGCCATCTCAGGCTGCGCCCAGCAACGGTGTACTAGTCATTCTTGGTTGGGACATGCAGGTCAGTCACCAGGGTATGGGTTTCCCCTGGGATGGTGGGAACTCTCCCCTGTTCCCTTCCCCCCCATGGGGCTGGGGCAGCAAGCATTGGATCCTGCTGGGAGGGATCCGAGTTTGCGGACCCACGGGGGGGAGGGAGCGGGGGAACGGGGGGCTGGGTCCTGGCTTACTGGCTGCCACTGCCATTCCAGCGGCGGGGAGATGGCATGGATGGCCCCGGGGCCCTGGCCGGCCCCACGGGTGGGGGGCGGGCCCAGGTCCTACATGGGGCTGCCAGCTCCCTTCTGCCCCCACGGCCACCCCCACCCCCTTGGATGGACTTGGTGGTCTCCACTGGGATCACGGGGCCCGCCGGGGTCCAATGGGGTCTGTGCCAGTTGGTAGGCCAACTGGAGGATAAAGAGCGCCCCCCCTGGCCTCGGCCATCTCCCCCTTCTACGCTGCTTGTCCAGCCCACCCTCCCCTTGGTTTCTGGGGTTTGGGTTGGGTTATCTGTCACAGCTGATGGTTGGCGGTTTGGGCATGGGGCCGGATCCAGTTTGGGGGAAAGCCGGCCTGAGTGCCCCGCTTCCCACTCTGGGGACCCTAATAAGGGGTTTTGGGGGGAGACCAGGAATGGTTAAGCCTGGCTCGGGGGCTGGGGTTTGGCCTCCTCCCAAGTGGCAGTGGACCACACAGTTGGCTGCCATCCACGTGGGGCCTGGCATACTGCCATCTCAGGTTGCGCCCAGCAGGCGGGTTGGGCGCAGGATGTTGTCAGCTGATGGACGGGTCAGCTGATCCCTGGATCCTGCCCTTCATACTTGCCAATGCCGAACGCTGTAATCAATAAAGTTTTACCTTTTACCCCAGCAACGGTGTACTAGTCATTCTTGGTTGGGACATGCAGGTCAGTCACCAGGGTATGGGTTTCCCCTGGGGTGGCGGGACCCCCCCTGTTCCCTCCCCCCATAGGTCTGGGGCTGCAAGTAGATAACCTAAGGTAGACAGCAAAAGAGCAAACCAGGATTTGTTACTTAATTCTGGTAAATTAACCAGAATGTATAACTCGAACTTCAGTTTAAACAGACCATTGCAATGTCTGTTGTAATGACTGTTAATCATTACAATAAAGAAATGGTTGCATTATTAATTCCCATTTTGTTGTGGAAGAACATAACACATATAGATGACAGTCAAGATTTTCATTTATTGTGACAGATATATTTCTTTCTTTTCCAAAGTTTCTTTGCATGTACAAAAGCAAAGTGTCAAAACGTGGATGCCTTTGTATGTTTCATGTGTCTCCTG
Organism: Euleptes europaea; assembly: GCF_029931775.1. NCBI lineage: Eukaryota > Metazoa > Chordata > Lepidosauria > Squamata > Sphaerodactylidae > Euleptes > Euleptes europaea. Next base: position 7,247,434 of record NC_079318.1, on the reverse strand, counting down.
TAAATGTAATCTCCCTATTAAAAGACTTTCACATTGTTCTTTTGTTATGGAAAACAGGTTTTTTAGAGAATATATTGTCCTTTCATAAATGCAGGGGATGTGAGCTTTTTATGTTGGCAAGCATGTCAAACAAGGGTTTCTCTTACTGCTTGTCACTTCTGTCTTTGGAAACACATTTACAATTGTTTTGCAGAAATGGGGATAGATTATATTGACAGGTATAATGCCCCTTGATGCAGAGTGTTAAGCTGCAGTACTGCAGTCAAAAGCTCTGCTCACGACCTGAGTTCAATCCCGATGGAAGTCGGTTTCAGGTAGCCGGCTCAAGGTTGACTCAGCCTTCCATCCTTCCGAGGTCGGTGAAATGAGTATCCAGCTTGCTGGGGGTAAAAGGAAGATGACTGGGGAAGGCACTGGCAAAACCACCCCACAAAGAAAGTCTGCCTTGGAAACGTCGGGATGTGATGTCACCCCATGGGTCAGGAATGACCCGGTGGTTGCACAGGGGACCCTTACCTTTTATGATGCAGTTATGGTACCAATAATCAGTTTTAATTTTTTTCCTTGGCCTTACAGGCAGGGACCATGGCCAAGTGGCAGGGCATGTGCTTTGCACAAATAAAATCCCAAATGCAATCCCAATATCTTCACTTTAAAGGATCTCAGCAGGTTTGGGAAACTGTCAGTTTCTTGTGTTTACATTTGCTACTGGCCCCAGTGTGTCTCTCAGTCTGCAAGTGAATTGCAGTCTTTAGAGAACATTTACCATTTGTTAGCACTTCCCCCATTTAATGAACCTGCAATAGTACCAAGAACCTTGAATCTTGTATGTAGAATCACTCCAATCTTCTAAATGTCAAGTGCGAAGAACAACAAAGCAAGCCACAAAAATGTTACTGTGCTTCTAAGCTGCAGCCAGTGTGGCATCCTGAAAGGACATCATGACAGGTATAAATGACATAACTCAGAACGACAACCATTGCTTTGTGGAAATGAGAACACACCTGTCATCATTCCTTGCCTGCACTGTGTTTCTTGCTTCAGGTGTGTGTAGGTGTAGTTCCATTTAACTACCATGGCTAACATTTATTGTAGGGCTGCCATCAGGCCTAGAAAAAGATGTTCTGTCTCTTCAATAGATGTGTAACATGTGGAAATAGGCTGTTGAAGCTTTTCATGGCATAGAAGTAAAGTAAATCACCTGGTAAAGAACATCCCATTAAATATCTATAAAAGGGACAGTACTTTTTTTTCTAGGTTAGCTGGCAACCCCAGCTATTAGCCATCTCTTCTTTTGTCTGTGCATTTGTCTAATAATCTCTTTTAAACATGTATCTAAGAGAGTGGCCATCAGCACTATCTGTGACAGGAAATTCCATATATTAATTGTTTTATGGAGAAATACTTCCTTTTCTTCTGTCCTGAATTTACTATCAGTTGGTTTCATTGGGTGCATTCACAAGCATTTTTAAAACAATTTTTTTCTAAATTAATTAATAATGGAATGTAAACAAATTCTTTTAAAATCAGATTACTGAAGCCCATACACAGAATGCCAGCAGATCCTGCTTTAATAATATTAATACGCTCTGCATGCAAAGCATAGTTCTCCCGGAAAGAGAGAGAGAGAGAGATTCACAAACAGGGTTAGTGATTGCATCACACCCATGATTATTTCGATCTAGGGAATGAAGAGGGCATCTGAAGCCTAAACCTCCTCCCACTGTTCTGCTCACATTCTCTGAGTCGGCATCCAAGGGGAGTCCTTTTTTGGCTACACTAACAGTTGGTCAGTGCTAGAAGTCATGTACAAAGATCAACTCAGATTTCCATCACGTGTTCTCTATACCTGCAGCCAACAATTAATCCCCAATAGGCATAGCTATATGATCCACATGTCTGCAGATTGATGGTGCGTTTACATTTAACATGTGAACATCTAGAAGATCTTACTTAAATTTAGAACTAACATATTTAATGTGTAATACAGACCTAAGTGGCTTCACCCAGAAGTCTTTCCCAGCACTAATCTGGTTGGGACAGTGCCTCCCTTGGGAGCTATTCTGCCAGCGTCCTGATTTATCTCCACAAACCTCTTTCTACATATAGACCACTGTCTCTGGATAGGGACAAAAGTTCCACTTTGGCAGCAAGTGATTCAAAATGTGTTAATTTCTCACAAACAGCTTCAGTTTGACAAGAAGACGTTTCTCCAGAGAGAAGTAGGGGACCAGACAGTTAAACAAGACCTTCCCAAAAGTTGTCATAGGGATCACATGAAAGACAAGATGACAGAAGTTATTTCACAGTGATCTGTCCCCCTAGGCTTTACGGAACCAACAGGGAGATATCATTGCTGCCTGGTGAGTAAATTGACTGGCATTTCTTCAGTGAAACTACATTTTCATGCTCCGTGACAATCAGTCCTTGCTTATTGGGCAAATACACCCAGGAGGCATTTGTTAAAAACACAAGAACTATTTGGTATGTTTATAGAATTGGTGTACTCTTGCTGTTTTTCTTTCAGTCTCTTTCTTTCAGGCAACAGCTCTCTATTACTGTGCTGCTTGTGAGACCAGTGTTAAGGGGGAGGGAAGATGGTGAGGCAACACACCAAGCATGCAAGAACTGACCAAATCTTCATTGCTGTAAACACTGGCCACAGCTTCATTGGTTACAGCTGACGGTGCCTTGGCACAGCATGAGGCTATAAATCTGGGCATTGGCTGACCCACCTGCCAGCCAGCATCTAAACCCATCCCCACCCTGTTTGCTGTGGGATACCGTGGGATGGTAGTATGCAGGATTCCACATGGACACAGGCCACAGTGTGGTTTCCCTTGCCACCTGAGAGGACACTCTGACAGTCCCTGAGCTGGGTGTGTCCCCTGCAAGCCCTCATCCCCAAATCCCTTAAGGAGATCCCCAGAGATCTCCTGGCATACAGGCCAAATTTCCCGTCAAAATGGATCCAGACCCATGCTGACATTGCTGCAAGAGGTGGGCAGTGTGGCTGGCCATAACCCACCAATCCACCCACCTTCCACCAAAGCTTCTACAGCTGCAACCAGTCACACAAACCATGCTGAATGCCATGTAGCCAGATGTCCTGTCCTCACTCTGCAATATCGCCTCCAGATGGAAGGAGATGTCCATGTGACAGCTCAGGAGACCCCCTAAGGTCATGACTACTTTGCCTACCAACTTTCTGCCTGCTTATGTCCACCTTGTCTGGGCAGCTGGTTATGCCCAATCAACTATATTTTAATTCGGGATGCCATGAATTTGCAGTTGATATGTTTGACCATTGATTGTACCATGTTTGACAGGTTTGCGCTGAATTTTTGCAAAACTGGATTTGTGAAAATGCTGCAAATACGAACAAATCACCAGCCATTAATACGCTACTTTTTTAAAGTAACATTCATTTATGTATGATATATATGATTTATTTAAACGATCACCTGCTGAACAGCCCAACAATGTAACAAGGGAAGGGGAGTAGAATTCCATCAGGCTGTTTGAGAATATGCGATGCCCAGAAGCCAAAACAGGCAAACAGCCCATCAAAGTATTGGCTCACTGTTGTGACTGGTGAACAAGCTAAACTGGGAAGTATTTTAATGGTAACATCTATTTGTATCCAGGGGTGCTTGATCACCTGTTGGTTCAACTCTTGATTCCTTTACCAGTCGCAATCTGAAGGACTGAAGGTTCGGAAACTGCTTACATTTGACAGTTGACATCAGTTCAGTTGTGCAAAAAGAGAACGGTGCATGTGTAATAACATCTCTCTGCTTTCCCTGAGCTTCTCCCATCCTCTGCTGATGTCACTTCCCCATTTACTGTTTCCCATATTCTTTGAGAACACAAAACACTAACACCTCACAGTTAGTGACTTCCAGTGCAAAAGTTTCTCCTTGTGCTCCTTATTGCTGCCTAAATGATCATTCATGGAAAAATTGTAAACTGTCTGGATCAATTTGCACATGTGCATTCTTGCTTCTTGGGAATTGTTGTTTATCAATAGGAAAGGCAGCCAAACTGGTTCGGGAATAATTCTCACATGCCCATTCTCACACTGTCTCATGAGAGTTATAGTATTTTTCAGGACAAAGCTATCATTTTCTAGGCAACCACATGACGTCATCATGACCAGAGATGGCAGCCTTCACATGTCAATGGCACATGAAGCAATTTATGCAGCAAAGGCTACAGTTACTTGCACAGGTGTTCATATTTCCAACTTCAAACAAAAACATTGAGGCAATCCAGAGAGCAGCTTGACTTGAATGTAAAAAACAGTTTGATTATGGTAAATCTGCAGGCCATTCATGTTAATTTTGAAGTTTACAGCATCGTCACTTGTATCAGGTAAAAATAGTCCAGAAATAATCTGCTATCAATGGTCTGATTTCAAGCTTGTATGCCCTACCTTTTTTTTTTTTACTATAATGCCCTTAGCCCCCAATGTGTTTAAAATGGATAAAGCAAACGCTCGATGTCTTGTCAGTTAAAATATAACTAATAAGTGGACCTGAGCACACATAGGTGCCTGTTTAGATCAGACCAGGGTCTATCTAATACAACATTATTTGAAAGAATCCCAGAAGTCAGCCGCTCTAGGCAATCCACTAGAAATTGGCTAGAGGGCCATGAGTGCACTGCCATCTGCTTATCCTTGGTATATGGCAACTACTATGGCTCAAAATAAAGGATAATACCACTTTGTGTGTACATATATTTTTTTGAACTAAGTACAATGGTGCTTAACATTTAAAGCAAACTAAACACAATGGAATAAAAAAACTCTGACAATGAAATGTTTCCTATGTATTATTTTCATACAAGTAGCTTTTCAAATAAGTATAAGAATATGGACAATGTAATAAGTCTTACATTGAGTCAATAAAGCAACAAATCAATATCTTGTTACAAATCAATACTATAACATACAATAAATTGCTGTAGTAAATATAAACAAGGCACAAAGGGGTGGGTCAAGTCCCCGGTAAAAAATCTTGTTTCTTTCCTTCTTCAGCCACCCATGTCCAGTCCCGTGTCCTCTTCTTATGTTACAGTAAATTATAGCAATTTCGCAATTTTTTTCAAAGCCTAAGCTTCTTGTGAGATTATTACTAGCTAAAAATAAAGACAATGCTTGCTGAGTCATCTTATAATTTTACCTGCATCCCCTCATCAACATTTTCCAGAAAATAATTCTGTATATCTATTTTAACCGATCGACTATCTTTTTATTTTTCAATAAATATTCATTTATAAACCACAGTTTAGTTCTCCTATTCCCCATATTAATCTTAATTGCATTATGATCCAATAGTACCTTAGGTAAAATTTCAGGACCTTCCGACATGCCTGTGATATCCTCGGACAACCAAAACCTATCTATCCTTGAATGCGAACAATGTCTCGATGAGTAAAAAGTATATCCCTTTTTATTACCATTTACCAGTCTCCATACATCAAACATTTCCCACTGTTCTATAATATAATTAAAAATACCTGGCAATTTACCCTCACATTTACCCTTTTTCTTCTTTGCTGATCTATCCAACCTTGGTTCCAGTACACCATTAAAGTCTCCCATCCATACCATTTTTTCTTTAGCATATTCAGCTAATATCAATGCTAAATTAGTATAAAACAATTTCTGATTAGTATTAGGTGCATAGATACCAACTAAAATTATTTTTTGAAAACCACTTAAAATTTCTACCATCAAGATCCTTCCATCTTTATCTTTATACAAAATCTTGGGTTCTAATGATGGATATACATAGCTATGCCATTTATTTTTTTCTTTTCATTTCAAGATGTAAATAATTTACCCAGTTTTGTTTGCTCCAACCTTATGGCATCTTTAGTTAATATATGCATCTCCTGTAAACAGAAAATATTAGCTTTAGATTTTTGTAAATGATAGAACAGTTTCTTCCTCTTGTTAGGAGAATTCAAACCATTAACATTCCATGACAAAATTTGTAGCATTTTAATATTTACTAAAAACCCATGTTAATTAGTTTTTTCCCCAAATCCCATCTAAGCTCCCCCCTATCTCTTTTGATTTCTCTTATGTATAGTTCAGCCATCTTCTTCCTCCTCCGATGATGATGGTTTTGCCCCCCCCCACTTGCTTCTGCTGCCTTTTCTTCTTTGGTGAGATCCTTTCCAGCTAGTTCTTTAGATGTTTGACGTGGTGGTTTACGTAGATCTCCTTCATATCTTCTTAGAAACTGTTCAGCTTTGACAGTGTCTGTTATCTTGAACCTTTTTGCTTTGTAGAGAAAAGAAATTCCTTGGGGGTATTCCCATCTATGTTGTATTCCATTGTGTCTCAGCCTTTCCACAATCTCTGCAAAATCTTTTCCTCAGTAGTCTTCCTGGGATCTCCTTCATTAGCCTCACTGGGAGTACTTTCTATTGTGAGTGGATTGGTATAATGCTTATTCAGAATCAGGTCCTGATGACTTCTGGAAAAAAGGTGAACCAGACAATCCCTTGGAACTTTATTTTTTGTAGCGTAGGCAGAGTTAACTCTGTAAGCTGTTACTATCATACCTTCCACACAATCATTCCCTCTTCCTGAAGAAAATCAGCTAATAACATTTTCAGATAATTTTTTAAATCTGTACCCTCAAGTTTTTCTTTGAGAGCACGTATACGGATCCAGCTTTCTTTTATTTTTAGCTCCAACATCGCTGTATGGTCATCACGTCTTTCCTCTCTCTCGACTTGCTTCCATTGACAGTTCTAAGACATCAACCCGTTTTCTGGTTTCTTTATTGTCCTTTGAATGTTTCTGAAATTTTACCTCTAATTTGTCTTGTCTTACTGTCAAAGATGAAATAGAATCTTGTAGTGCAGAAATGGCAGCTGTATTTTGATTCAAACCTTGCTTAACAGATTCCATCTCTTGCTTGACTGATGTCACCTCTTGTTTGACTGCTGCCACCTCTTGTTTAACTGATGTCACCTCTTCGAGTGTTTTAGTCAAAAGTTCTTGTAAGGAGTTCAGGGTAGCATCAGATTTTTTAGCCATTTTGGTAGCAATAGTTGTCCCTGTTACTGGTGAAACAGCTGGACTAGTTACAGAAGCTCTTCTACGGGGTGGAAAAGGTTGCTGGATCTGAAGATGTTTAGGCTCCTTAGTAAGTATTTTAGGATGCTTTTCTATATCTTTCTTGTCTTTGTCATCTTTATCTCCCATCAAAAAAGCTTGAAGTGGCTGCTCTTTATATTCCCAGAGAAAGAAAAGGAGGGAGGTGAAACTTGTTATTTAACACATCAGTTCAAAAGTCATTTACCAGTGGAACTTTAAATTTGCTGCAGTAATCAGACCTGGAGTGACATTAGCACAACTGTGTTATCATTCAGTTTTCCATTGCCAGATTTTAAACACCTTCAGAGTCCACTTAGATCTATTTCTAGCTTTGCTTAGTTGGCCAGAGAATTCCAAGTGCGCAACAAGCTGGCAAAATGCCAAGTTTTGCTTTGGTATCGTTAGCGAGTGTATAGCAAATTCCAGACTGCTTGTCACTATTTTGAACACTGTCAGACACCTCCGTGAATTAGTTTTTCATTTCTTGCAACTTAGGGGGGGGGGAGACCTTGTTTTAGTGATCCAAGGCTCATCACCGCCTTCCCGGGCTCCTGCAAATGTAAATGGCGCCGGCTCCTCCGCTCACCCTTCCGGGTGCTCGCCACCGCTTCTGAGGCTGCGGGCGTGCCTAGGACAGGAGAATTGCCGGCACCCTGATCAGCACCCCCTCTTCTCCAAGGGGAGCCGCAATTTAGATGTCGGGGGGGCAGATTCCTTCCCCCCCCCCCCAGCCGCTTTAAGCCCGGAGCATGGTTCGTGCTGCCGTGGCGTTCGCCCCCGGATCCGGAAGTCAAGTGTTTTTGCTTCTCAAGCAGGGAGTTTTGAGAGGCAGTTTGTCAGGGGAGCTAACAGGGAATTGCAGGAAAGGAACTGAACAACTTCAGCAATGGATCACAGCAGTGTGGCTAGTGAGGGAGCTGAGGAAGTTACATGCAAGGTCTGTGGCATGTTTGTATTCTTACCTGAGGGTAACAATAATTACACTTGCAGCAAGTGTAAGTTGTTAGCCATGCTGCAGGAGAAGATACAGGGACTTGAGCCACACTTGCCCACACTCCCTTTTATAAAGGAGAGTGAAGAGTTCATAAACAGAATGCTTGAAGCACTCTTTAGGGGGCAGCAGGAGGAGGAGTGTAAGGAATCTCAACAAATGGAAGCACAAGCAACACAGGAGGAGGGTGCATGGAAGAAGGTGACCCACAGGAGCCAGAAAATCAGGAGTCATTCTGATCCTCTGTTGCTCAGCAATCAGTTCCAGGATCTCCCCATAGATACTGATTCTGGACCAAAGCTTGAAAGAAATTTCTCAGGCTCCTGTGCATGAGAGGACTCGATCTTCCACTCCCCAATTTAGAAAGAGGCATGTTCTGGTAATTGGGGATTCCCTACTGAAAGGGGTGGAGTCTAATCTGTGCCAACCGGACTTGTCATCTTGAGAGGTCTGCCAGATGCACGCATTCAGGATGTGACAGAAAGAATAGGAAGACTCATCAAGCCCACAGATTATCTCCCCTTCTTGCTCATTCATATGGGAACAAATGATACTGCCTGACACAGCCCAGAACATATTAAAAGAGACTATGTGGCTCTGGGTAAGAAGGTGAAGGACCTGGGGGCACAAGTTGTTTTTTTCGTCAGTTCTTCCTGTTGAAGGTCGTGGTTTAGTAAGGGAAAGAACAATACTATAAATTAATGACTGGTCGTCAAGAAAGATTTGGATTTTTGGACCATGGCTTTCGCTTTTGAGATGAAGCTCTTCTATTGGAAGATGATTTGCACCTCATGGGGGTAGGAAAAATTTGTTTGGTGAGAGCCTTGCCAATCTGATAAGGAGTGCTTTAAACTAAATCCTATTGGGGAGTGAGACAAGAACATAAAGCCTAGCATGATGGCAAAAACTGGAGGTGAGAACAATAATGATTTGCAGGGAGTGCCATGCATGCAAGGAACATAAACTCGCAGGTACGTTTAGAAACGAAAACCTCGGGGCACATAAACCATGGATTCCGATGTCTGTACACTAATGCACAGAGTATGGGAAACAAGCAGGAAGAACTTGAAGGGGATTTTGACCTAATAGGCATTACTGAAACTTGGTGGGATTAAAGGGAAAGACAGATAAGTAAGGGGGAAGATATAGCATTATATGTCAAAAATGTGTACAGTTGTGAAGAAATACATGAATCTGAGCAAGGAAGTTCAGTTGAGACTCTATGGGTAAAAAAAGGAGTAAGAAATTAGTGATATTATGGTGGGGGTCTGCTATCGACCACCAAACCTGGCAGAGGACTTGGATGAGACACTCCTAGAACAGATTACAAAGTTCTCAAAGAAACAGGACATGGTGGTCATGGGAGATTTTAATTACCTGGATATCTGTTGGCAGTCCAACTCTGCTAAAAATGCAAGATCCAATAAATTCCTGACTTGTCTTGCTAACAACTTCCTATTCCAGAAAGTGGTCCGGGAAACAAGGGGATCTACTATCTTAGATTTGATTCTCACCAACAGGGAAGAACTGGTTGATGAGGTTAAAGTAGTAGACACTCTGGGTAGTAGTTGGACTTTAGGAAAGCAAATTATAACAAACTTAAACTTATGCTGGGTAGACTCCAGTGGTCAGAAATACTTAAGGAGAAGGGAGTTCAAGAAGGGTGGGAGTTTCTTAAAAATGAAATACTGAAAGCGATATCACAAACCATTCCTATGAGAAGGAAAAATGGGAGGAACCTAAAGAGGCTGGGGTGGTTCCATAAACGGCTTTTTAAAGATTTGAGAAATAAAAAAAGACTCTTTTAGGAAGTGGAAAGAGGGCCCTATAACCAGAGGAATATAAACAAATAACTAGTGCTTCTAGGGAGAGTGTTAGGAAAGCTAAAGCTCGCTATGAGCTTAGGCTAGTGAGAGATGCTAAACACCACAAAAAGGTTCTTTTCCTATGTACAGAGTAACAATGACAAGATAAACCCATTGCCAGGACCAGAAAGTGAAATTGTAACAGGAGATGAAGAGAGAGCAGAACTGCTCAATTCCTATTTTTCTTTTTCTTGCGAGGGAAGCAGTGCTTAACATGGCATAAACAGAACACATGATGAGGGAAGGGATTTGCAGCCTAGGATTGGCATTGGGGTAGTGCACAAATATGTAGCTTCTTTAAATGAAAGGAAGTCCTCAGGGTCAGATGAATTGCATCCCAGGGTACTTAAAGATAGGGCTGTCGATTCGGTTCGGCCCGAACTGAAAAACAGCTGAATTTCCCCTGATTTGGCGGTTTTTAGTTCGGGACGAACTGAACTCAAAAATGGCGGGAAACCGGGGGAGCCGAATTCAGTGATTTCGGGAGTTCATGAATAAATTCGGCAAATTCGGGGCGTCAGTAAGCAGCATAACCGTCAGTAAACAGCATTTTCCTCCCCCAGCCAATCAGTGGCCAAGCTGGGTCTTCTTCTGGCCAATCAGTCAGGATTGAGTACTGGAGGAATCAGCTGCTGCGCGGCGGGCCGGGGAGAGAGAGAGTGAGAGAAATCCTCATGGGGGGGTGCTTGTGCACATTCGCTCCTTTCCGTGGCTGCAGGGGGTGCATTTTGGGGGGTAGAGACCCCAAACTTTCAGCGGAGCTTCAGATGACCCTTCTTAAGAGACCCCCCAAGTTTTGTAAACATTGGGTCAGGGGGTCCCGAGATATGGGCTCCACCCCATTTTCCTCCCCCCTTTTCCATTTCCGTGGCTGCAGGGGGCACTTTTTTGGGGGTGCAGCCCCCAAACTTTCAGCATAGCTTCAGACAAGCCTTCTTAAGAAACCCTCCAAGTTTTGTAAAGATGGGTTCAGTGTGGGCAGAAATATGGGCTCCCCTTTTCTCTTTCCATGGCTGCAGGGGGTGCATTTTTGGGGGTGCAGCCCCCAAACATTAAGCATAGCTTCAGACGAGCCTTCATAAGAGACCCCCCAAGTTTTGTAAACATTGGTCAGGGGGTCCCGAGATATGGGCTTTCCCCTTTTCCCTATTGGGATGAATGGATCACCAGATACTGTATGCATCTCCAGAGTGGCAAAACCTTCCGTGCTTAAATGGAATCATATTGGATTACCCAGTCCTACCAGCCCCTCCTGATGGAACAGAAGACAGCCTGTGTGTGGGGGGGGGAAAGCAGAGTCTGTGTGTGTGTGGGGAGGGAGCAGTTTCTGTGGGTGGGGGGGAGCCAAAGGGGGCTTTCTCCCGTTCTGCCTGGGGTGTGTGTGCCCCCTCGAGTCTCTCTCTCCCTGGTTTGAGGGGGGGTTCAGTTGTGTGTCCTCAGGTTTTCCCTCATTCATAAGATCGGTTAGGTCTATTTTGATGCTTGCTCAAAACTGGTTTTCAAATGGTTACTTAAAGAATGCATTTTCCTGGTCCCAAGTCCCATGCAAAAGGGGAAATTCCACCCCTCCTGCTCATTATGCATAGCTAGCTGCCTCTGTCCCTTTCCATGGTTTGCAAAGTCCCAGGTATCAGGTGTTGCTTTGCATGGTTGCAAAGGTGTTGCTTTGCAGTTGTGGGTGTTGCTTTGCAGTTGTGTTGCTTTGCAGTGTTGCTTTGCAGTTCTGTTGCTTTGCAAACTTCTTAGCACCTGCCCCGCCCTTGCTGTCAGCTGTTTGTCGGGGCTGGGAGCTTTGTGCGTGGGCGGCAAGCTCTGCTCAGAGATGCACATTAAGGGTGGGGAGACCCCTTTCGGGGCCCATATCTCAGCCCCCCCTGACCCAATCTTTACAAAACTTGGGGGGTCTTGCAAGAAGGGTTCTTTGAAGCTCTGCTGAAAGTTTGGGACCTCTACCCCCAAAAATGCCCCCTGGAGCCGCGGAAAGGAGCAGTTGTGTTTTTAATGGCTTTATTCGGCCGAATTCTTTTCCCGAACTTTGAATTTGCGCTGAATTGCACAGACCCGAAGCTGGGGAGTTCGGACTTCAGCATATCCTGAATCCAGATGGGCCGAATTCGGCCGAATCCGAATCCGAATCCTGAATTTTTTTTTTCAACAGCCCTACGTAAAGAACCTGCAGATGTAATTGCTGAGCCTCTGTCCATTGTTTTTGAGAATTCTTGGAGAACAGGTGAGGTGCCAGAAGACTGGAGGAGGGCAAATGTCACCATCTTCAAGAAGGGGAAAAAGGAGGATCCGGGTAACTACTGACCCATCAGCTTCACTTCTATACCGGGAAAAGTTTTCAAACAAATAATCAGTCAGTCCTTGAGCAATTAGAAGGGATGGATCTGATTACTATGAGCCAACATGGTTTTCTTAAGAACAAGTCATGTCAGACTAATCTTATCTCCTTTTTTGAGAAAGTTACTACCTTGCTGGATCAGGGGACTGCTGTAGATATAGTTTATCTTGATTTCAGTAAGACTTTTGATAAGGTTTCCCATAATATTATTGTTGACAAATTGGGAAAATGTGGTTTAGATCCTATTTCTGTTAGGTGGATCGCACCCAAAGAGTGCTTGTTAATGGTTCCTCAACCACTTGGAGAGGAGTGTCTAGTGGAGTGCCTCAGGGATCTGTCCTGGGCCCAGCATCTTTATAAATGATTTGGATGAAGGAATAAAGGGGATGCTTATTAAATTTGCAGATTATTAAATTGGAAGGGGTAGCAAATATGGTAGGATGATCTTATCAGGCTGGAGAATTGCGCTAAAACTAATAAAATGCACTTCAACAAAGACAAATGTAAAGTTCTGCATTTAGGTAGGAAAAATCAAATGCATAATTATAGGACTTGTCTCAGCATTAATGTGTGTGAAAAGGATCTTGGGGTCTTAGTAGACCAAACACTGAACATGAGTCAGCAGTGTGATGCAGTAGTTAAAAAGGCAAATGCGAACTTGGGCTGTATCAACAACAGTATAGTATCCAGATAATGCAAAGTGATGGTATCGCTTTACTCTGTTCTGGTTAGACCTCACCTAGAGTATTGTGTTCAGTTTTGGGCACCACAGTTTAAGAAAGATGTAGAAAAGCAGGAACGTGTCCAGAGGAGGGCAACAAAGATGGTGAGGGGTCTGGAGACCAAGTCCTATGAGGAAAGGTTGAATGAGTTGGGTATGTTTAGAGAAGAAGACTGAGAGGGGATATGATAACCATCTTCAAGTACTTGAAGAGCTGTCATATACAGGAGGGTGCCGAGTTGTTTTCTGTTACTCCAGAAGGTAACCAACGGGATGAAATTAAATCAAAAGAGTTTCCGTCTAGACATTAGGAAGAATTTTCTAACATTAGAGTGGTTCCTCAGTGGAACAGACTTCCTTGGGAGGTAGTAAGCTCTCCTTCCCTGGAGGTTTTTAGGTAGAGGCTAATGGCCGTCAGCAATACTGATTCTATGACCTTAGGCAGATCATGAGAGGGAGGGCATCTTTGTAAGCTCCTGACCCTTCGAACCAGAAATCACCACAGAGTCATATAGAATCCAAGCAGATGGCTTTTACTGGTCAAAAAGGCAATACAGTGCATACAGGGAACTATGGCAGCTATGAGAGTCTCACTAGCTGAACGATAATATAAAGCAGTAAATGGCGGGAGATTACAAAGCATCAGCAACGCATAAACAGAGTACACTTTCCCAGGAGTAGCATTCCCAGGCCTTGGTATGTGTGGTCGACCTTGAGGCTAGACAGTACAGCACAGACACAGAAACAATACTGAAGCCGAGATAGCAGCCTGACATCCTGCTCCCCTTAAGGCCCCCTCCCAGTCTGTAAGGGGGCTGGTCTTGTCGGGTAGGCAGTGTGAAAGGCATTGACGAGTTTGGGGGCGGAGACATCTCGTGCGCGAACCCATTCGTCGTAGGCAGGGGGGAAGTGTTTCCAACGGACCAAGTACTGTAGGTTTCCATGGTGAATACGAGAGTCAAGGATTTTGGAGACCTCAAAGTGCTCCTCCCCCCCCACCATAATGGGCTGTTCGGGAGGCGGATCGGGATGCCACTGTGGAGAAGCAGTATGGGGCTTCAGGAGGCTAATGTGGAAAACGGGATGCACACGCCTCAGGGTTTTGGGGAGAGCTAGCTCCACTGTGACAGGATTTATGATCCGTGTGATGGGGAATGGGCCAATGAATTTAGCATTGAGCTTAGGGCACGGACGGGTGGAACGTAGATTTTTAGTGGAAAGGTAGACCATTTTACCCACTCGCAGGTCACCCCCGGGGGAACGATGTTTGTCGGCTTGTGCTTTGTATTTGCGCTTGGCTCGATCGAGATTGCTAACGAGCCAGGGCCAGGTGGTACGGAGGGTGTGTGCCCAGGAGGCAACGTCAGGGTCTCCCTCCCCCTCCCCATTATTTCCGGGAGTAACAGGACCGAAATCCTGTCCATACACTGCATAGAATGGGCTAAAACCTGTAGATTGATGTACAGCATTATTGTAGGCATATTCTGCAAAAGGTAATAGTTCCACCCAGTTATCTTGGTGGTAGTTGACATAACAGCGTAAATAACATTCAAGTACAGCATTAACACGTTCAGTTTGACCATCTGTTTGAGGATGGTATGCAGTAGACAATCCTTGTTCTACCCCCACCAACTTGAGAAATGCTTTCCAAAACTTAGAAACAAAACCACTGCCGCGGTCACAGATTATTTTGCGCGGAAACGAATGTAACCTGAAGATATGTGTCACGAAGAGGCGGGCCAATTTTTGAGCAGAGGGGATCCCTGCGCATGGAACTAAATGGATTTGTTTGGAAAACAAATCAGTAACAACCCATAAGACAGTTTTTCCCCCGCTGAGAGGGAGATCAGTCATAAAGTCCATAGCAATCACTTCCCATGGTCTGTTGGGTATTTCCAGAGGTTGCAGTAGACCTGGGGGTTTGCCCTGTGATCGTTTCATTGTGGCGCAAACAGGACAGCTGTGAATAAAAGAATCAACATCGGACTGCATTCCCCCCCACCAAAATTGTCTGCGCAATAAGTGGAGAGTCTTTAGGAATCCAAAGTGTCCAGCTGTTTTTACTCCATGAGCTAAGTGCAAAACGTCTTTTCGGAGTGCTTTGGGTACATATAATTTTGAGTCTTTGTACCAAGAGCCCCCCTGTTCTATTACACCAGGGGGTAGGGAGTGATTAGAGCGTTCTAAAAGGCAGTGGTCCCGAAGGGTATTCAACAAGGATTCGGAGATGGGAACCTTGGCGGGTACCCCCTCCCCCGCTACAGTGGTCTTAGGAACTGTTATGGGGGTAGTGCTTACGTGCGGTGGTGCGCAGATTGCAGGCGGCAGGGCAGCCGGTGGGGTTGGAGGGGTGGAATCAGTTCGTTGGTGTTGTGGGGGCGGCTGGGTAGCCGATCGGGTTGGAGGAGCTGGAGAGCTGGATCTGGGGTGCTGTTGCTGAGATCGAGTTTGTACGGCCAGTACAGGAAGGGCTCCCCTTTGCGTAGGGGTGAACAGAGAGTCGGTTGGCCTCTCAAGTTTTATCGGGTATTGCGGCAACCGGGAGAGGGCATCTGCGAGAACGTTTTGTTTCCCAGGAACATGCTTTAGGACGAAACGAAACTGAGCGAAGAATTCCGCCCAACGTTGTTGTTTCGCTGATAGTTTATGGGACCCCGTGAGGGCAGCTAGATTCTTGTGATCGGTCCAAACCTCGAAGGGGATTTTGGACCCTTCTAAGAATTGTTTCCATAGAGTCAATGCATGGTGAACGGCCGCTGCCTCTTTCTCCCAAATGGGCCAGTTCAATTGTGCGTGCGCAAATTTTCTCGAAAAGTACGCGCAAGGGTGAAGGAGACCATCCGGACCTTTCTGGAGGAGGGCCCCTCCCATAGCTACATCGGAGGCATCGACTTGCACAATAAACATTTGGTTTGGGTCCGGGTGCTGTAGTACGGGTTCGGATGTGAAGAGGCGTTTGAGGGCTACAAACGCGGCTTGGCATTGATCAGTCCACAGGATTTTTGCGGAGGGTGAGGTAGCCGCGTTTGCTTTCCCTTTAGTTTTTAGGAGATCAGTGATGGGTAGGGCCACTTGGGCGAAGTTAGGGATGAACCCTCGATAAAAGTTCGCAAACCCTAGAAACTGTTGTACTTGCTTGCGGTTGGTGGGGGGAGTCCAATCGAGAACGGCTTGGACTTTGACAGGGTCCATGCGAAGACCTTGGTGGGAGATTACGTATCCTAAAAATGTGAGCTGGTTTTGATGAAACTCGCATTTAGCCAGTTTTGCAAAGAGTTGGTGGTCGCGCAGGCGCTGCAGAACCTCTCGGACCAGAATTACATGCTCTTCCATGGTTTTTGAATAACTAAGAATGTCATCCAAATAAACCACCACCCCGCGATACAGTAAGTCATGAAGGATTTCGTTGATAAGTTGCATGAAGAGCCCCGGGGCCCCTTTTAACCCGAATGGCATTACGAGGAATTCATACATTCCGAAACAGCTAGAGAAGGCAGTGAGGTGCTCATCCCCTTCTCGGATGCGGACTCGGTAGTAAGCTTCCACCAAGTCTAACTTGGAGAATACCCAGCCCTCCTGTAACTGTCCCAAAATATCAGAAATTAATGGGATAGGATAGGCGTTGGTTTGGGTAATCGCATTGAGTTTTCTGAAGTCAATGCATAGACGAAGGTCGCCCTCCTTCTTTCGGACGAAAAACGCGGGGGCCGAGTTCGGGGCATTCGATGGGCGAATGAACCCTCTGGCGAGGTTTTTGTCTAGGAAGTCCCGGAGGACAGTGCGCTCGGAAGCGCTCATAGGGTAAATTTTGCTTTTGGTTAAAGTGCAGTCCTTGACCACCTCAATTGCACAGTCCGAGATCCGGTGGGGGGGCAAGGCATCACATTCTTTAAGGTCGAAGACGTCCGCAAAGTCCCGATATACGTTAGGTAGGATTGGAGGTGCTGGGACCTCGGAGGTTAATGCTGGGACGGGTGGATATAACAGCGCAAAGTTCTGCCGGTGTTGGTCGCACATGGGACTAGCGAAGGAGATAGTGTTTGTTTCCCAGTTAATACTGGGACAATGTCCTTTAATCCAGTTAATACCCAAGACTACTTCAAATCGGATAGGGGCTATAGTGAAGTCTATTTGCTCCCAGTGGGAGCCAATTCCCATTGCCACCCCTATGGTGCGGTGATCGACTGGACCTCCCTGGAAATGGCTCCCGTCCATTTGGGCGAATTGGACAGGGGCGGGTAAAGCCTCAGATTCGGCTTTGAGTGCAGCAAAGGTGGCTTCGCTTATGAGAGTGCGACAGCAACCGGAGTCGATGAGTGCTTTAACGGGTAGTTGGGGGCCACCGTTAAGGTGTTGTAAAACTGCATCCACGTAGACGGTGAAGTCCACTTCTTTGATTTTGGTAGGAGCATTCGGTTTAGCAGGAGGATCTGCAGAGGTCTGTGGAGACGCTCCACTCACCACAGACCGGAGCCGTTTTTTGACAAGTCGAGGGGAGATTCCAGGTTTAAGGCTGGAGAATTCCATGGGTTTTCTTCATCCGAAGAGGGAAAGTTGTCCCCCAATGGGGCACTTGTAATCCGAGACCCGGCGGGGTCGTTTGTAGTAGGCAGGGAGGCTGGGTCTCCAGCATGGAGTGCAGAGGGTGTGGGTCTTCCCGGAGCTGCGCTGCGGGTGGCCGCGGTGCCTCTGCGTGGTGGACGACCTCTGGCTCGGGTTATCGTGCTGGGATGAAATAATTCATGGCGGTGCGGGCAAACAGCTGCAAAGTGGCCCATTTCTCCGCAAGTAAGACAGGCGCCTCTCTGAAATCGGGCTTCACGTTCCTGAGGCGGACGTGGAGGATTTCGTGGAACGGGCGGTGGTGCCTTGGATTGGGGCTTTTGGGTGCCTTTTTCCTTGTGCTTTTGACGGACTAGGGAAATAAAGCGTCGGCGGCTTTCCACTTCCTCGGCCAATAGAATCCAATCTTCAAGGGTATCGGGATCACCCCGCATGTACGACCAGTTCAGAACATCAGGGTGTAAGGCTTCCCTGAAATGGTGAATCAAGGTGGCTTCGGGCCAACCCACAATTTTACTTGCCAGCCGTTGAAATTCATCGGCAAATTCTCGAACTGGAGCAGAGCCTTGTCTTAGTTGTAAGAGTTCCGATTTGGCTCGTTCCCCCAGAAAGGGGTCTTCAAACCTCCTTCTCAGAGCAGTCATGAAGTTGTTGAGGGAACGTATAGCACGAGAGCGGGTGTCGAACTGGAGAACCATCCAGTCAGCTGCTTTACCTGTGAGAAGGGAAGCTACATAGCGCACCCGGCTATCCTCCGTGGGGAAAAGCTGTCCTTGTTCTCGCATATAACTGTCCACTTGATGCAAGAAACAAGGCAGAGTCTCGAGAGATCCGTCGTACGTAGTTTTCAATTTGAGCTGCTTCCAAGGGCCGGGCGCAGGCTGGCCCGGTTGCACGGGTGGTCCGGGTGGAGGAACAACGGGAGCTCCGGGAGGCAGGAGTGGAGCAGGCACATTAGCGGGTGGCTGGGCGGGCACCCCCTGACCCGGTATCGGAACGGGCTGTGCCTGGGCTATCAGGGTTTGTTGTAATTGCCTGTTATCCTGAAGCATACGCTCCATTAGCTCTTGGAGTTGATCAACACGGTCTGAGAGCTCCCGATTCTGGACTCGTAAGAGGTGAACATCCTCGCTTGGGCCCCCAGTAAGATGAGGTTTACTGGTCCGGAAGCTCGTGGCCCATTGAGAGCTGTCTCCATATAGATCTTCATCCTCAGACTCCCCTGAGTCTCGGCGTCGGTCAGCCAGGCGGAGTGTGTGTTGGGTCATGCGCGACGGGACATACGCCGGGGAAAAAGACAGACCTGATAGCCCCTGTACAGTGTCCTTGGGGCGAGTATCCCTTTTCGCCCGATCCCTATCCCTTGCTGCTGCCGCCTTAGCTGCTTCAGCAGCTTCTTTATCTTTGGCGACCTTAGCCGCTTCGGCGGCTTCCTTATCCGCAAGAACTTTGGCGTTCTCAAGTCTCAGGGCAGCCTCCGCCGTAACGCGCGGTAAAAGTTCCGTTTCCAGGAGTGTGAGTATGGGGTCGGGTTCCCCGCCCAGCAATGGTTGTATTCGAACCGCCAGTGCGGGCGCATCGGCTCCAAAAGTCGAGGTCAAAGTTTGAGCCAAGGTGGCTACCGGGGTGTCCTTTGTACATTCCACAAGGAGAAGAGCGGTGCGAATAGCGATCCGCTTGGCTTCAGCTTGACAGCTGGGCGCATCAGGTATTAGGGAAAAACCCTCTGGCGGGGCTCCTGCCATGACGGAACTAGAGGAAAGAGTCTCTTGAGAAATTAAATTGTCCAAAAGTCCAGTTAGTACTTGTAAATCCTAAGTTGCCATCCGGGCATCGTCCAGTAATTGATCCAAGTCTTGAAGATCTAAACGAGTATCAGTATCTTCCGACGTCAACATCCAGAGAATCCCTTTTAGAGATCGCCACTGTTCCTGTACCAGTCCCCTCAAGCGGCAAACCTCTAGGGTAGTCCTAAAAAGTTCAGCGACTATGTCCTGTAACAGGGTGGGATCCTTCCGAGAGGAATCCAGGGTAGTAGGTCACTCGGAGAGCCTCCTAGCTCCCATCCAAGTGGCAGGCGAACCCCCCTGGGCTCCAGCCTGATTAGTAGTACAATGAAGAAGGTGAAAAAAGATAGCTGCCATAATGTAAGCTCCTGACCCTTCGAACCAGAAATCACCACAGAGTCATATAGAATCCAAGCAGATGGCTTTTACTGGTCAAAAAGGCAATACAGTGCATACAGGGAACTATGGTAATTGGCTATCTCGGTTTCGTTATTGCCTCTGTCTCTGTGCTGTATTGTCTGCCCCCCAAGGTCGCATGCCTAAGCCTAAGCCTGGAAACTCAGCTCCTGGGAAACTGTATTCCTGCGTGTAATCTCCCGCCTTTCCTGCCTTATAATATCTCCCAGCTAGTGAGCCTTTCATAGCTGTCATTTTATTCGTTTGCACTGTATGCCTATTTAATCAGTAAAATCCACCTGTTTGGACTCTATACGACTTTATAGTAATTTCTGGTTCTGTGGGCCAAAAGCTGACATTATGACAGCTATCTCACATCTTCACCGTTCTCCTAGCCAGGCTGGAGCCCAGGGGGGTTCGCCTGCCACTTGGATGGGAGCTGTGCAGCTCTCCAGGTGATCTACTACCCTGGAGCCCTTCTCAGAGGACCCTACTCTGTTACAGGACTTAATTGCTGAACTTTTCCGGACGAACCGAGAGGTTTGCCGCTTGAGGGGACTGGTACACGCGCAGTGGCAATCTCTTACAGGACGTCTCTGGATGTTAACATCGGAGGATACTGATGCTCGTTTAGATCTTCAGGACTTGGATCAATTACTGGACGATGCCCGATTGGCGACTGAGGATTTACAAATATTAACTGGACTTCTGGATAATCTTATTTCTCGACAAACTCTTTCTACCATGGCGGGAGCTGCCAGGCTGAGGCCAAGCGAGTCGCTATTAGCACCGCTCTTCTCCTTGTGGAATGTACAAAGGACACCCCGGTAGCCACCTTGGCTCAAGTTTTAACCCCGACGTTTGGAGCCGAGGCATCCGCACTGGCGGTTCGAGTACAACCTCTGCTGGGCGGGGAACCTGACCCCATACTCTTGCTCCTCGAGACAGAACTTTTGCCGCGCATTACGGCAGAGGCTGCCCTAAGACTTGAGAACGCCAAAGTTCTTGCGGATCAGCAAGCCGCCGAAGCGGCTAGGGTCGCAAGAGAGAGAGAGGCGGCGGAAGCAGCCAGGGCGGCTGCAGCAAGGAATCAGGCGAACGTGGACACGCGCCCCAAGGACTATGTACTGGGACTATCAGGTCTCACCTTTTCCCCGGCGTTTGTCCCGTCGCGTACGACCCAACGCGCACGCCGTTTGGCTGACCGACGTCGAGACTCAGATGAGTCTGAAGACGAGGATTTATATGGGGATAGCTCTCAATGGGCCACGAGCTTCCGAACCAGTAAGCCTCATCTTACTGGGGGCCCAAGTGAGGAGGTTCATCTTTTACGAGCCCAGAATCGGGAGCTCTCCGACCGTGTGGATCAACTCCAAGAAGTAATGGAACTTATGCTTCACGAGAACAGGCAATTACAGCAAACCCTGATAGCTCAGAGACAGCCCGTTCCGATACCGGGTCAGGCGGTACCCGTACAACCACCCGCTAATGTGCCTGCTCCACCCTTACCTCCTGGAGCATCTGTTGCTCCTCCGCTCCGACCACCCGTGCAACCACCTGCTAATGTGCCTGCTCCACCCTTGCCTCCTGGAGCTCCTGTTGCTCCTCCGCCCGGACCACCCGTGCAACCGGGTCAGCCCGCGCCCGGCCCTTGGAAGCAACTCAAATTGAGGACTACGTATGACGGATCTCTTGAGACTTTGCCTTGTTTCTTGCATCAAGTGGACAGTTATATGCGAGAACAAGGTCAACTTTTCCCCACGGAAAATAGCCGGGTGCGGTACGTAGCTTCCCTCCTGACAGGCAAAGCGGCTGACTGGATGGTCCTCCAGTTTGACACCCGCTCTCGTGCGATTCGTTCCCTCAACAACTTCATGACTGCCCTGAAAAGGAGGTTTGAGAACCCCTTCCTGGGAGAAAGAGCCAAAACGGAACTTTTACAATTAAAACAAGGCTCTGCTACAGTTCGGGAATTTGCCGATAAATTTCAGCGACTGGCAAGTAAAATTGTAGGTTGGCCCAAGACCACCCTAATCCATCATTTCAGGGAAGCCTTGCATCCTGACATTCTGAACTGGTCTTACATGCGGGGCGATCCCGATACCCTCAAAGGCTGGATCCTATTAGCCGAGGAAGTGGAAAGCCGCCGCCGCTTTATTTCTCTCGTCCGTCAAAAGCACAAGGAGAAGGGCACCCAAAAGCCTCAACCCAAGGCACCACTGCTCGTCCCACAAAATCCCCCACGTCCGCTCCAGGAACGTGAAGTCCGATTTCAGAGGGGTGCCTGTCTTACATGCGGAGAAATGGGCCACTTTGCAGCCGTTTGCCCACGCCGCCAGGAATTATTTCGTCCCAGCACGACAACCCGCGCCCAAGGTCGTCCACCACGCAAAGGCACCGCGGCCACCCGCAGCGCAGCTCCGGGAAGGCCCACACCCTCTGCACTCCATGCCGAGGACCCAGCCTCCCTGCCTGCTTCCAACGACCCCGCCGGGTCTCGGATTACAAGTGCCCCATTGGGGGACAGCTTTCCCTCTTCGGATGAGGAAAACCCTTGGATTTCTCCAGCCTTAAACCTAAAATCTCCCCTCAACTTGTCAAAAAACGGCTCCGGTCTGTGGTGAATGGAGCATCTCCACAAACCTCTCAAGATCTTCCTATCAAACCGAATGCTCCTACCAAAATCAAAGAAGTGGACTCCACCGTCTACGTAAATGCAGTTTTACAACAACTTAACGGAAGTCCACAAATCCCCGTCAAAGCACTAATTAACTCCGGTTGCTGTCGCACTCTCATAAGCGAAGCCACGTTTGCTGCCCTCAGAGCCGACTCAGAGGCTTTACCCGCCCCCGTCCAATTTGCTCAAATGGACGGGAGCCAATTCCAGGGGGGCCCAGTTGATCATCGCACCATAGGGGTGGCAATGGGAATTGGTTCCCACTGGGAACAAATAAACTTCACTATAGCCCCTATCCGATTTGAAGTGGTCTTGGGAATTAACTGGATTAAAGGACATAGTCCCAGTATTGATTGGGAAACAGACACTATTTCTTTCGCTAGTCCCACCTGCGACCAGCATCGGCAAAACTTTGCTCTGCCATTTCCGCCCGTTCCAGCGTTAACCTCTACTGCCCCAGTACCACCGGCTCTACCCGCTGTATACCGGGACTTTGAAGATGTCTTCGACCTTAAGGAATGTGATGCCTTACCCCCCCACCGGGCCTCAGACTGTGCGATTGAAGTAGTAAAGGACTGCACATTAACCAAAAGTAAGATTTACCCTATGAGCGCTTCCGAGCGCACTGTCCTCCGGGACTTTTTGGACAAAAACCTCGCCAGAGGGTTCATTCGCCCTTCGAATGCCCCAAACTCGGCCCCCACGTTTTTCGTCCGGAAAAAAGAGGGCGACCTTCGCCTGTGCATTGACTTCAGAAAGCTCAATGCGGTTACCCAGACCAACGCCTATCCTATCCCATTAATATCGGATATTTTGGGACAATTACAGGAAGGCCGTGTGTTCTCTAAATTAGACTTGGTGGAAGCCTACTACCGAGTCCGTATCCGCGAAGGAGATGAACACCTCACTGCCTTCTCTAGCTGTTTCGGAATGTATGAATTCCTTGTAATGCCGTTCGGATTAAAAGGGGCCCCGGGGGTCTTCATGCAACTCATCAATGAAATCCTACATGACCTTCTATATCGTGGGGTGGTGGTCTACTTAGATGACATTCTCATTTATTCGAAAACTATGGACGAGCATGTGACTCTGGTCAGAGAAGTTCTACAACGCCTGCGTAACCATCAACTGTTCGCTAAACTAGCTAAGTGTGAATTTCACCAAAGCAAACTCACGTTTTTGGGATACATCATCTCCCACCAAGGTCTTCGCATGGACCCCGCCAAAGTCCAAGCCGTCCTCGATTGGACTCCCCCCACCAACCGTAAGCAAGTACAGCAATTTCTGGGATTTGCAAACTTCTATCGGGGATTCATCCCTAACTTCGCCCAGGTGGCTCTACCCATTACGGACCTGCTGAAAACTAAAGGAAAAGTAAGCTCGGCTGCCTTGCCCTCCGCAAAGATCCTATGGACTGAGCAATGCCAAGCCGCCTTTCTGGCCCTCAAACGCCTCTTCACTTCGGAGCCGGTGCTACGGCACCCAGACCCAAATCAAATGTTCATTGTGCAAGTCGATGCTTCCGATGTAGCCATGGGAGGGGCTCTCCTCCAGCAAGGACCGGACGGTCTTCTTCACCCTTGCGCTTACTTTTCAAAAAAATTTGCGCACGCTCAATTAAACTGGCCCATCTGGGAGAAAGAGGCCTCTGCAGTTCATCATGCACTGACTTTATGGCGGCAATTCTTGGAAGGGTCTAAAATACCCTTTGAAGTTTGGACCGATCACAAAAATCTAGCTGCCCTCACGGGGTCCCATAAGCTATCGGCGAAACAACAACGGTGGGCGGAGTTCTTTGCTCAGTTCCGTTTCACCCTGAAGCACGTCCCTGGGAAGCAGAACGTTCTCGCGGATGCCCTCTCCCGTTTACCACAATATCCGGTAAAACTCGAAAGACCCACCAACTCTCTGTTCACCCCTATGCAACGTGGGGCCCTACCTATGCTGGCGGTGCAAACCCGATCCCAGCATCAACACACCTCGCAAGCTCCGCCAGCCCAACCGGCTGCCCAGCCGCCACCGCAACAGACCGGAGTTCCCGCCCCTCCTACCCCTCCGACCGCTCAGCCGCCTGCAGTCTGCGCGCCGCCACACGTAAGCACTAGCCCTATAACTATTTCTCAGATCTCCAGAACCGACGGGGGGGCTCCCTCCAAACTCCCCATCTCCGAATCCTTTTTAACTGTCCTTCGGGACCAGTGCCTTTTAGAACGTTCCGCTCATACCCTACCTCCTGGTGTTTTGGAACAAGGGGGGTCCTGGTACAAAGACTCAAAATTGTATGTACCCAAAGCTCTCCGGAAGGACGTTTTACATTTAGCTCATGGAGCCAAAACAGCTGGGCACTTTGGGTTTCTGAAGACCCTTCACTTATTGCGCAGACAGTTCTGGTGGGGGGGAATGCGTTCCGACATTGACTCCTTCATCCGCAGCTGTCCCGTTTGTGCCGCTGCGAAACGATCGCAGGGCAAACCCCCGGGACTGCTACAACCTCTTGAAACGCCCAGCAAACCTTGGGAAGTGATCGCTATGGACTTCATGACTGATCTCCCTCTCAGTGGGGGTAAAACTGTGTTGTGGGTTGTTACTGATTTGTTTTCTAAGCAAATACATTTGATTCCATGTGCAGGGATCCCCTCTGCTCAGAAACTAGCCCGCCTCTTCGTGACGCATATATTTCGTTTACATTCGTTTCCGCGTAAAATAATTTGTGACCGCGGAAGTGGTTTCGTTTCTAAGTTTTGGAAAGCTTTCCTCAAGTTGGTGGGGGTGGAACAGGGATTGTCTAGTGCATACCATCCTCAAACTGATGGTCAAACTGAACGTGTCAATGCTGTACTCGAATGTTATTTGCGTTGTTATGTTAACTACCACCAGGATAACTGGGTGGAACTGCTACCTTTAGCAGAATATGCCTACAATAATGCCATGCATCAATCCACAGGTTTTAGCCCGTTTTTTGCTGTGTATGGACAAGATTTCAGTCCCATCGTTCCTACAGATGATGTAGAGGGGGAGGGGAACCCCGACATTGCCTCCTGGGCACACGCCCTCCGTACCACTTGGCCCTGGCTCGTTAGCAACCTCGACCGGGCCAAACGTAAATACAAAGCGCAAGCTGACAAACATCGCTCCCCCGGGGGTGATCTGCAAGTGGGTGCTTTGGTTTACCTTTCCACCAAAAACCTCCGGTCCACCCAACCGTGCCATAAACTCAGCGCCAAATTCATTGGCCCTTTCCCCATTACTCGGGTCATAAACCCTGTCACAGTGGAACTGGCTCTCCCCAAATCTTTGAGGCGTGTGCATCCTGTTTTCCACATAAGCCTCCTCAAACCCCATGTTGCTTCTCCACGGTGGCATCCGGACCCACCCCCTGCGCAACCCATCATGGTGGGGGGGGAAGAACACTTCGAAGTCTCCAAGATCCTTGACTCCCGTATTCACCATGGTACTCTCCAGTATCTAGTTCGTTGGAAACATTTCCCCCCTGCCTATGACGAATGGGTGCGCGCACGGGATGTCTCCGCCCCCGACCTCATTGACGCCTTTCACATTGCTTACCCGAACAGGCCAGCCCCCTTGCGAACTGGGAGGGGGCCTTGAGGGGAGCAGAATGTCAGGCTGCTATCTCGGTTTCGTTATTGCCTCTGTCTCTGTGCTGTATTGTCTGCCCCCCAAGGTCGCATGCCTAAGCCTAAGCCTGGGAACTCAGCTCCTGGGAAACTGTATTCCTGCGTGTAATCTCCCGCCTTTCCTGCCTTATAATATCTCCCAGCTAGTGAGCCTTTCATAGCTGTCATTTTATTCGTTTGCACTGTATGCCTATTTGATCAGTAAAATCCACCTGTTTGGACTCTATACGACTTTGTGGTGATTTCTGGTTCTGTGGGCCAAGGGCTGACATTGTAATGTCAGGCTGCTATCTCGGTTTCGTTATTGCCTCTGTCTCTGTGCTGTATTGTCTGCCCCCCAAGGTCGCATGCCTAAGCCTAAGCCTGGGAACTCAGCTCCTGGGAAACTGTATTCCTGCGTGTAATCTCCCGCCTTTCCTGCCTTATAATATCTCCCAGCTAGTGAGCCTTTCATAGCTGTCATTTTATTCGTTTGCACTGTATGCCTATTTGATCAGTAAAATCCACCTGTTTGGACTCTATACGACTTTGTGGTGATTTCTGGTTCTGTGGGCCAAGGGCTGACATTATGACAGCTATCTCACATCTTCACCGTTCTCCTAGCCAGGCTGGAGCCCAGGGGGGTTCGCCTGCCACTTGGATGGGAGCTGTGCAGCTCTCCAGGTGATCTACTACCCTGGAGCCCTTCTCAGAGGACCCTACTCTGTTACAGGACTTAATTGCTGAACTTTTCCGGACGAACCGAGAGGTTTGCCGCTTGAGGGGACTGGTACACGCGCAGTGGCAATCTCTTACAGGACGTCTCTGGATGTTAACATCGGAGGATACTGATGCTCGTTTAGATCTTCAGGACTTGGATCAATTACTGGACGATGCC
The DNA here is from genome assembly GCF_029931775.1 of Euleptes europaea. Classification (NCBI taxonomy): domain Eukaryota; kingdom Metazoa; phylum Chordata; class Lepidosauria; order Squamata; family Sphaerodactylidae; genus Euleptes; species Euleptes europaea. The sequence goes on along the minus strand of NC_079318.1, from coordinate 7,220,458 downwards.
CGATTGGCGACTGAGGATTTACAAATATTAACTGGACTTCTGGATAATCTTATTTCTCGACAAACTCTTTCTACCATGGCGGGAGCCCCACCGGAGGGTTTTTCCCTGATCCCGGATGCGGCCAGCTGCCAGGCTGAGGCCAAGCGAGTCGCTATTAGCACCGCTCTTCTCCTTGTGGAATGTACAAAGGACACCCCGGTAGCCACCTTGGCTCAAGTTTTGACCCCGACGTTTGGAGCCGAGGCATCCGCACTGGCGGTTCGAGTACAACCTCTGCTGGGCGGGGAACCTGACCCCATACTCTTGCTCCTCGAGACAGAACTTTTGCCGCGCATTACGGCAGAGGCTGCCCTATGACTTGAGAACGCCAAAGTTCTTGCGGATCAGCAAGCCGCCGAAGCGGCTAGGGTCGCATGAGAGAGAGAGGCGGCGGAAGCAGCCAGGGCGGCTGCAGCAAGGAATCAGGCGAACGTGGACACGCGCCCCAAGGACTATGTACTGGGACTATCAGGTCTCACCTTTTCCCCGGCGTTTGTCCCGTCGCGTACGACCCAACGCGCACGCCGTTTGGCTGACCGACGTCGAGACTCAGATGAGTCTGAAGACGAGGATTTATATGGGGATAGCTCTCAATGGGCCACGAGCTTCCGAACCAGTAAGCCTCATCTTACTGGGGGCCCAAGTGAGGAGGTTCATCTTTTACGAGCCCAGAATCGGGAGCTCTCCGACCGTGTGGATCAACTCCAAGAAGTAATGGAACTTATGCTTCACGAGAACAGGCAATTACAGCAAACCCTGATAGCTCAGAGACAGCCCGTTCCGATACCGGGTCAGGCGGTACCCGTACAACCACCCGCTAATGTGCCTGCTCCACCCTTACCTCCTGGAGCTCCTGTTGCTCCTCCGCTCCGACCACCCGTGCAACCACCTGCTAATGTGCCTGCTCCACCCTTGCCTCCTGGAGCTCCTGTTGCTCCTCCGCCCGGACCACCCGTGCAACCGGGTCAGCCCGCGCCCGGCCTGTGAGGGTCTCTGTCTTTGTGTCTCTGCTTTCCATCACCTGCGGTGTTATCAGTGAACTCGTAAAAGCAGTTCACACCTTCTGGTCTCAGGCGCCAGGCCTGATGGCCCATGTATCTTCCCCCCCCCGCTGTTCTTCCTGCCAGTACTCCCTCAGGCCGGTGCGGCCTTGGAAGTGTGATAGCCGCACCAGACTTCCTGGGATCCGTCTGATGTTTTGTATTATGCCAAGCTTGTAACTTCCCATAACAATAAGTGTGAACCCCAGTGCCCCAGTGCCCTGGAGTCAATATATTCTGTAAACCCGTATAGCCCCTCACTTGCAACTTTCTACCTGTGCCTGTCTCATCTCCTGAAGGCTTCAATAAATCTATTGTTTCTGTATCAACGTCTGAGCAACTGATTTGGAGAAGCAAACTCAGAGAGGGGGATCTCTCACATTAAGTTGCAAGTCCTTGCCTCTCGGACTGCAGCTGTACCGCCTTGGACAGAATGTCAGCCGACGAGGACACCACCCCTAACCCCGATGCCCCCAAGGAACCGGACGAGCCGGAGAAGCCGGACCCGAAGGAGGAGGGAGCCAAGCCAAAGAAACCGAAGGGTCGCGCCCCCGACCAAGATCGGGACGAACGTCCCCGGGGGCTTACTTATTGGCTGGACTCTCCCAAGGGCTGGTCGCTCTCGCGGACTGCGGCGAAGGATCGCCGGTTGGCCTTCCCCAGCACGGGACTCGAAGGGGACCCGGCCCGCAAAGAGGCCCTCATGGAGGAAGAACGAAAGCAGTGGCAGGAAGACCGCCGGGCTATGCAGGAGCAGATGGAGACCATGCAACGCGTAATGGGTGAGATGGCCACGGCCCTAGATGCGCTGAAGTTGCAACCTCCAGCCGGTGCTCCCCCAGACGGGGCGCCGGTAGTTCCGCCCGCAACCCCTGCCCCCCCGGCCCGTCGGGACCTGAAAGTCACGTATGACGGGTCGGGAGACCAGTTGACCTTTTTTATGGTCCAAGTAGACATTTTTATGCGGGAACAAGGCCGAACCTTCGTTTCTGAGGAGTCCCGGGTGCAGTACGTGGCTTCCTTACTGCAAGGGGAGGCGGCTGCCTGGATGGTGTTGCAGTATGAACTCCGCTCGCCGGTGCTGCGAACCCTGGACGAGTTCATGGTAGCACTCCGAAACCGTTTTGAGGACCCGACTCTGGGTGAGCGGGCTAAAGCCTCCCTGATGCAACTGCGCCAAGGGACTAAGTCGGTGGCGCAGTATGCAAGTGAGTTCCAGTCACTGGCTAGCCGAATTCTGGACTGGAGTGAAGCTACCTTAGTACAATGTTTCAGGGAGGGTCTCAACCCAGACCTCCAACATTGGGCCTTCATGCAAGGGAACCCCCCGGATGTGGAAGGTTGGGTTCGCCATGCTGCTGACATCGAGAGTCGCAAACAACTCCTGAACTTGTCCAAGCAACGGCTTGGGCGAGACCCCAGGCCCCGAGGTGACCGTGGCCGGGAACTCCGGCAAGGGGGTGGCGGGGGTCTCTCGGCCGCGGAACGCCGCAAGCGGTTCGAGGCCGGCGTCTGCCTGATCTGCGGGGGAAAGGGTCACTTTGCATCGCAATGCCCCTCTCGCTCAGGCCGTCCGACACCCCCCCGCCAAACCCAGACCGAGCCGACGAAACCGGCCGCCGACAGCCAGCCTCGCCGCAGAAGTGGACCACTGAGCCGGCGCTCCGGCGCACCCTCCGCTCTCCACGCGCGCCCCCAGGATGGGGCATCCGACTCTACGGTCCCATCGGGGTCCCGGATTACAAATACCGTCTTTGATTCGGACGGCTCCCCGGAAGCCACCACCCCGTCCCCCTCTTCCAGCGAGGAGGAAGAGTGGGAGCAGCCGGCAAAAAACGCCGTCGGTCTGCTGTAGAGGGGGCTCCGCAGCAGACCGTCCCTATCGTTGTGCAAGGAGCTCCACCGATGGTAAGCGCCCAAGAGGACAATGTATTTGTGCGTGTTCATCTGTCCCTACCCAAAGGGGGTCCCCCGTTAGAGGTCCCCGCGTTGGTCGACTCGGGGTGTGCCCGCACCATGATAAATGAGGAAACTGCCAAGAAGTTGGGTGTCCGGCGCAAGCGGCTTCCGGGACCCCTCCGTTTTTCCCAAATGGACGGGAGTGACTTTAAACGGGGCCCTGTGACTCACAGAACTGCAGCCGTGATTATGTCCGTGGGGGAACATTGGGAACGGTTGTATTTCACCATCGCCCCTATTGTAACCCCTGTGGTGTTAGGGATGAACTGGTTAAGGGGACACAATCCCTCCATTGATTGGGTTAAACGGGTGCTTTCCTTCCCCGAAAACCCCTGTGGGTTGCATGACAAGGAACGGGTACTCAGAACTCCAGCCGCCGCACTGGTAGGGTCCCCCGCCCCAGTCTCTCCTCAATTACCCTCTGAGTACTCGCAGTTTACTGATGTTTTCGATGTTAGAGAGTGCGACGAACTGCCTCCCCACAGAGAAACGGACTGTGCCATCGAGATTGTAGGGGAAGGCAAACTGTCTAAGGGAAAGGTTTACCCCATGAGCCCTAGTGAAAAGACTGTATTGCGAGACTATCTGGATGTCAATCTGGCGAGGGGTTTCATACGCCCCTCCAAGGCTCCTTATTCAGCCCCAGCTTTCTTTGTAAAGAAAAAGACGGGAGATTTAAGACTGTGTATTGACTTTCGCAGACTGAACGCAGTCACCCAGTCTAATGCTTACCCCCTCCCTCTTATTCCTGACCTTCTAGCACAATTAAAGGAGGGCCGAATCTTCACCAAACTGGACTTGGTAGAAGCCTACCACCGCATTCGCATCAAAGAAGGAGACGAACCCAAAACGGCCTTTTCCAGTTGTTTTGGGATGTTTGAGTACCTGGTCATGCCGTTCGGACTTTCGGGGGCTCCGAGTGTCTTTATGCAATTAATTAATGAAGTTTTGCATGATTTACTGTTTCGGGGGGTGGTGGTATTTCTCGATGACATTCTTATTTACTCTGAGACCATGGATGAACATGTGCGCCTAGTGCGAGAAGTGCTCCAGCGGCTGCGGGAGCACAAACTGTATGCTAAGGTGTCCAAGTGTGAATTCCACCAACCTTCTATTACATTTCTGGGGTATGTGATTTCCCACCAAGGGTTGGAAATGGACCCCGCCAAGGTCCAGGCGGTGCGGGACTGGGAAACCCCCACTACCCGCCGCCAACTTCAACAGTTTTTGGGGTTTGCCAACTTTTACCGGAATTTCATTCCCAACTTTGCCCAAGTTGCGCTTCCCCTCACTGCCCTGTTGCGTACCAAGGACAGGGGGGCTAGCGCCGCACTCCCCTCAGCCCGTCTGCAATGGTCTCCCCAGTGCCAGCAAGCTTTTGAACGTTTAAAGCTGCTTTTTTCATCCGAACCCGTTTTGGCTCACCCGGATTGCACCAAGCCCTTCGTGGTGCAGGTGGATGCCTCGGATGTAGCCATGGGCGGGGCCCTATTGCAGAGGGATGAGGGGGGACGGTTGAGGCCATGCGCCTACTTCTCCAAGAAGTTCTCCCAATCCGAAATCAACTGGGCCATTTGGGAGAAGGAGGCAGCAGCGGTCAAACATGCCCTTACCATATGGAGACACTTCTTGGAGGGGGCCGAGCTGCCGTTCGAAGTGTGCACAGATCACAAGAATCTTGAGGCTCTCAAGGGAGCTAGAAAACTCAATGCCAAACAAATTCGGTGGGCCCAATTTTTTGCAAAATTCCGGTTCACCCTCAAACATGTCCCGGGCAAAGAAAATGCCCTAGCTGATGCTTTGTCACGACTTCCCCAGTATCGCAACGATTTCGATCGCCCCGTCGACTCCCTGTTCACTCCCGAACAGCGAGGGGAAGTCCCTGGCTTGGCCGTCACCACCCGAGCCCAAGCCCGCCAACCGGAGACCCCCCCTACGCTCAAAGGTATCCCGGAAGCATTCCAACAGCGACTCCGGGACGCCTCCTTACAGGAGGAGGAGCACCATCTCCTCCCCACTGGCTTGGAACGAACCAACACTTGGTGGGTGCAAGGGGGGAAACTATATGTCCCATCTTCCCTTCGCAAAGAAGTATTGGGACTTGTACATGGGGCCAGGCTAGCGGGTCATTTTGGTTTCGTAAAAACGCTTCACCTGGTTCGAAGGCAATTCTGGTGGCCCGGTATGAGATCTGATGTTGAGTTGTATGTGCGCAGCTGCCCCACCTGCGCCACGGCCAAGAAACGGATGGGAAAACCCCCGGGGCTTCTCAAACCGCTTGAGAACCCCTCCCGTCCCTGGGAAGTCATCGCCATGGATTTTATCACCGACCTACCTCCAAGTCGGGGGAAAACGGTTCTCTGGGTTATCACAGACCTCTTTTCCAAACAGGTTCATTTCGTTCCATGTGCAGGTCTTCCTTCAGCCCAGGGCTTAGCTAAACTGTTCATCACGCACGTCCTCAGGCTACACTCGATCCCGAGGAAGGTCCTCTCCGACCGGGGGGTCCAGTTTGTTGCCAAATTCTGGCGGGCTTTCCTAAAGTTAATGGGAGTGGAGGAACAGGGCCTTTCTTCCGCCTATCACCCCCAAACGGATGGTCAAACGGAACGAGTAAATGCGGTAGTAGAATGTTATTTGCGTTGCTATGTAAATTTCCACCAGGACGACTGGGTCGACCTGCTGCCATTTGCCGAATATGCGTACAACAATGCGCCTCATTCCTCTACCGGCTTTAGTCCCTTCCAAGTTATATACGGGACGGATTTTGGCCCTTTCGGTTCTGCCCCCGTCTCGCCAGAGCTCCAGTCTACCCCTGATCTTCAGGAGTGGATTCAGGTGGTTAAATCCACCTGGCCATGGTTGCTCAAAAATCTGGAAAGGGCAAAAAGCAAGTACAAGGAACAAGCAGACAAACACCGGTCTCCGGGATGGGAACTCAAGGTGGGGGAGCAAGTCTATCTGTCCACCAAAAACCTCCGCTCTCTTCGCCCCTGCAAAAAACTGAGCGACCGTTATGTAGGACCTTTCCCCATTACCAGAGTAATCAACGAGGTTACCGTGGAACTGAGTCTCCCTAAGACTCTCAAGGGAGTTCATCCAGTCTTCCATATAAGCCTCCTCAAACCTTATGTAGCAGCTCCCCAGTTCCACCCCCCTCCCGCTCATGAGATTCCTACCGTAGTAGGAGGGGATACCCATTTGGAAATATCCAAGGTTTTAGATTCCAAATGGAAGAAAGGGAAACTGTTTTACTTTGTTCGCTGGAAAAACCTTGGCTCCGCTCATGACGAATGGGTGGCCGCACCCCACATGGCAGCTCCTCGCTTGGTCCGAGAATTCCACCTCGCTTATCCCGATAAGCCTCGTCCTCTCGGAGGGGGGCCTTAAGGGGGGCAGAATGTGAGGGTCTCTGTCTTTGTGTCTCTGCTTTCCATCACCTGCGGTGTTATCAGTGAACTCGTAAAAGCAGTTCACACCTTCTGGTCTCAGGCGCCAGGCCTGATGGCCCATGTATCTTCCCCCCCCCGCTGTTCTTCCTGCCAGTACTCCCTCAGGCCGGTGCGGCCTTGGAAGTGTGATAGCCGCACCAGACTTCCTGGGATCCGTCTGATGTTTTGTATTATGCCAAGCTTGTAACTTCCCATAACAATAAGTGTGAACCCCAGTGCCCCAGTGCCCTGGAGTCAATATATTCTGTAAACCCGTATAGCCCCTCACTTGCAACTTTCTACCTGTGCCTGTCTCATCTCCTGAAGGCTTCAATAAATCTATTGTTTCTGTATCAACGTCTGAGCAACTGATTTGGAGAAGCAAACTCAGAGAGGGGGATCTCTCACACGGCCCTTGGAAGCAACTCAAATTGAGGACTACGTATGACGGATCTCTTGAGACTTTGCCTTGTTTCTTGCATCAAGTGGACAGTTATATGCGAGAACAAGGTCAACTTTTCCCCACGGAAGATAGCCGGGTGCGGTACGTAGCTTCCCTCCTGACAGGCAAAGCGGCTGACTGGATGGTCCTCCAGTTTGACACCCGCTCTCGTGCGATTCGTTCCCTCAACAACTTCATGACTGCCCTGAGAAGGAGGTTTGAGGACCCCTTCCTGGGAGAAAGAGCCAAAACGGAACTTTTACAATTAAAACAAGGCTCTGCTACAGTTCGGGAATTTGCCGATGAATTTCAGCGACTGGCAAGTAAAATTGTAGGTTGGCCCGAGACCACCCTAATCCATCATTTCAGGGAAGCCTTGCATCCTGACATTCTGAACTGGTCTTACATGCGGGGCGATCCCGATACCCTCGAAGGCTGGATCCTATTAGCCGAGGAAGTGGAAAGCCGCCGCCGCTTTATTTCTCTCGTCCGTCAAAAGCACAAGGAGAAGGGCACCCAAAAGCCTCAACCCAAGGCACCACTGCTCGTCCCACGAAATCCCCCACGTCCGCTCCAGGAACGTGAAGTCCGATTTCAGAGGGGTGCCTGTCTTACATGCGGAGAAATGGGCCACTTTGCAGCCGTTTGCCCACGCCGCCAGGAATTATTTCGTCCCAGCACGACAACCCGCGCCCGAGGTCGTCCACCACGCAGAGGCACCGCGGCCACCCGCAGCGCAGCTCCGGGAAGGCCCACACCCTCTGCACTCCATGCCGGGGACCCAGCCTCCCTGCCTGCTTCCAACGACCCCGCCGGGTCTCGGATTACAAGTGCCCCATTGGGGGACAGCTTTCCCTCTTCGGATGAGGAAAACCCTTGGATTTCTCCAGCCTTAAACCTGGAATCTCCCCTCGACTTGTCAAAAAACGGCTCCGGTCTGTGGTGAATGGAGCATCTCCACAGACCTCTCAGGATCTTCCTATCAAACCGAATGCTCCTACCAAAATCAAAGAAGTGGACTCCACCGTCTACGTAGATGCAGTTTTACAACAACTTAACGGAGGTCCACAAATCCCCGTCAAAGCACTAATTGACTCCGGTTGCTGTCGCACTCTCATAAGCGAAGCCACGTTTGCTGCCCTCAGAGCCGACTCAGAGGCTTTACCCGCCCCCGTCCAATTTGCTCAAATGGACGGGAGCCAATTCCAGGGGGGCCCAGTTGATCATCGCACCATAGGGGTGGCAATGGGAATTGGTTCCCACTGGGAACAAATAGACTTCACTATAGCCCCTATCCGATTTGAAGTGGTCTTGGGAATTAACTGGATTAAAGGACATAGTCCCAGTATTGATTGGGAAACAGACACTATTTCTTTCGCTAGTCCCACCTGCGACCAGCATCGGCAAAACTTTGCTCTGCCATTTCCGCCCGTTCCAGCGTTAACCTCTACTGCCCCAGTACCACCGGCTCTACCCGCTGTATACCGGGACTTTGAAGATGTCTTCGACCTTAAGGAATGTGATGCCTTACCCCCCCACCGGGCCTCAGACTGTGCGATTGAAGTAGTAAAGGACTGCACATTAACCAAAAGTAAGATTTACCCTATGAGCGCTTCCGAGCGCACTGTCCTCCGGGACTTTTTGGACAAAAACCTCGCCAGAGGGTTCATTCGCCCTTCGAATGCCCCAAACTCGGCCCCCGCGTTTTTCGTCCGGAAAAAAGAGGGCGACCTTCGCCTGTGCATTGACTTCAGAAAGCTCAATGCGGTTACCCAGACCAACGCCTATCCTATCCCATTAATATCGGATATTTTGGGACAATTACAGGAAGGCCGTGTGTTCTCTAAATTAGACTTGGTGGAAGCCTACTACCGAGTCCGTATCCGCGAAGGAGATGAACACCTCACTGCCTTCTCTAGCTGTTTCGGAATGTATGAATTCCTTGTAATGCCGTTCGGATTAAAAGGGGCCCCGGGGGTCTTCATGCAACTCATCAATGAAATCCTACATGACCTTCTATATCGTGGGGTGGTGGTCTACTTAGATGACATTCTCATTTATTCGAAAACTATGGACGAGCATGTGACTCTGGTCAGAGAAGTTCTACAACGCCTGCGTAACCATCAACTGTTCGCTAAACTAGCTAAGTGTGAATTTCACCAAAGCAAACTCACGTTTTTGGGATACATCATCTCCCACCAAGGTCTTCGCATGGACCCCGCCAAAGTCCAAGCCGTCCTCGATTGGACTCCCCCCACCAACCGTAAGCAAGTACAGCAATTTCTGGGATTTGCAAACTTCTATCGGGGATTCATCCCTAACTTCGCCCAGGTGGCTCTACCCATTACGGACCTGCTGAAAACTAAAGGAAAAGTAAGCTCGGCTGCCTTGCCCTCCGCAAAGATCCTATGGACTGAGCAATGCCAAGCCGCCTTTCTGGCCCTCAAACGCCTCTTCACTTCGGAGCCGGTGCTACGGCACCCAGACCCAAATCAAATGTTCATTGTGCAAGTCGATGCTTCCGATGTAGCCATGGGAGGGGCTCTCCTCCAGCAAGGACCGGACGGTCTTCTTCACCCTTGCGCTTACTTTTCAAAAAAATTTGCGCACGCTCAATTAAACTGGCCCATCTGGGAGAAAGAGGCCTCTGCAGTTCATCATGCACTGACTTTATGGCGGCAATTCTTGGAAGGGTCTAAAATACCCTTTGAAGTTTGGACCGATCACAAAAATCTAGCTGCCCTCACGGGGTCCCATAAGCTATCGGCGAAACAACAACGGTGGGCGGAGTTCTTTGCTCAGTTCCGTTTCACCCTGAAGCACGTCCCTGGGAAGCAGAACGTTCTCGCGGATGCCCTCTCCCGTTTACCACAATATCCGGTAAAACTCGAAAGACCCACCAACTCTCTGTTCACCCCTATGCAACGTGGGGCCCTACCTATGCTGGCGGTGCAAACCCGATCCCAGCATCAACACACCTCGCAAGCTCCGCCAGCCCAACCGGCTGCCCAGCCGCCACCGCAACAGACCGGAGTTCCCGCCCCTCCTACCCCTCCGACCGCTCAGCCGCCTGCAGTCTGCGCGCCGCCACACGTAAGCACTAGCCCTATAACTATTTCTCAGATCTCCAGAACCGACGGGGGGGCTCCCTCCAAACTCCCCATCTCCGAATCCTTTTTAACTGTCCTTCGGGACCAGTGCCTTTTAGAACGTTCCGCTCATACCCTACCTCCTGGTGTTTTGGAACAAGGGGGGTCCTGGTACAAAGACTCAAAATTGTATGTACCCAAAGCTCTCCGGAAGGACGTTTTACATTTAGCTCATGGAGCCAAAACAGCTGGGCACTTTGGGTTTCTGAAGACCCTTCACTTATTGCGCAGACAGTTCTGGTGGGGGGGAATGCGTTCCGACATTGACTCCTTCATCCGCAGCTGTCCCGTTTGTGCCGCTGCGAAACGATCGCAGGGCAAACCCCCGGGACTGCTACAACCTCTTGAAACGCCCAGCAAACCTTGGGAAGTGATCGCTATGGACTTCATGACTGATCTCCCTCTCAGTGGGGGTAAAACTGTGTTGTGGGTTGTTACTGATTTGTTTTCTAAGCAAATACATTTGATTCCATGTGCAGGGATCCCCTCTGCTCAGAAACTAGCCCGCCTCTTCGTGACGCATATATTTCGTTTACATTCGTTTCCGCGTAAAATAATTTGTGACCGCGGAAGTGGTTTCGTTTCTAAGTTTTGGAAAGCTTTCCTCAAGTTGGTGGGGGTGGAACAGGGATTGTCTAGTGCATACCATCCTCAAACTGATGGTCAAACTGAACGTGTCAATGCTGTACTCGAATGTTATTTGCGTTGTTATGTTAACTACCACCAGGATAACTGGGTGGAACTGCTACCTTTAGCAGAATATGCCTACAATAATGCCATGCATCAATCCACAGGTTTTAGCCCGTTTTTTGCTGTGTATGGACAAGATTTCAGTCCCATCGTTCCTACAGATGATGTAGAGGGGGAGGGGAACCCCGACATTGCCTCCTGGGCACACGCCCTCCGTACCACTTGGCCCTGGCTCGTTAGCAACCTCGACCGGGCCAAACGTAAATACAAAGCGCAAGCTGACAAACATCGCTCCCCCGGGGGTGATCTGCAAGTGGGTGCTTTGGTTTACCTTTCCACCAAAAACCTCCGGTCCACCCAACCGTGCCATAAACTCAGCGCCAAATTCATTGGCCCTTTCCCCATTACTCGGGTCATAAACCCTGTCACAGTGGAACTGGCTCTCCCCAAATCTTTGAGGCGTGTGCATCCTGTTTTCCACATAAGCCTCCTCAAACCCCATGTTGCTTCTCCACGGTGGCATCCGGACCCACCCCCTGCGCAACCCATCATGGTGGGGGGGGAAGAACACTTCGAAGTCTCCAAGATCCTTGACTCCCGTATTCACCATGGTACTCTCCAGTATCTAGTTCGTTGGAAACATTTCCCCCCTGCCTATGACGAATGGGTGCGCGCACGGGATGTCTCCGCCCCCGACCTCATTGACGCCTTTCACATTGCTTACCCGAACAGGCCAGCCCCCTTGCGAACTGGGAGGGGGCCTTGAGGGGAGCAGAATGTCAGGCTGCTATCTCGGTTTCGTTATTGCCTCTGTCTCTGTGCTGTATTGTCTGCCCCCCAAGGTCGCATGCCTAAGCCTAAGCCTGGGAACTCAGCTCCTGGGAAACTGTATTCCTGCGTGTAATCTCCCGCCTTTCCTGCCTTATAATATCTCCCAGCTAGTGAGCCTTTCATAGCTGTCATTTTATTCGTTTGCACTGTATGCCTATTTGATCAGTAAAATCCACCTGTTTGGACTCTATACGACTTTGTGGTGATTTCTGGTTCTGTGGGCCAAGGGCTGACATTGTAATGTCAGGCTGCTATCTCGGTTTCGTTATTGCCTCTGTCTCTGTGCTGTATTGTCTGCCCCCCAAGGTCGCATGCCTAAGCCTAAGCCTGGGAACTCAGCTCCTGGGAAACTGTATTCCTGCGTGTAATCTCCCGCCTTTCCTGCCTTATAATATCTCCCAGCTAGTGAGCCTTTCATAGCTGTCATTTTATTCGTTTGCACTGTATGCCTATTTGATCAGTAAAATCCACCTGTTTGGACTCTATACGACTTTGTGGTGATTTCTGGTTCTGTGGGCCAAGGGCTGACATTATGACAGCTATCTCACATCTTCACCGTTCTCCTAGCCAGGCTGGATCCTATTAGCCGAGGAAGTGGAAAGCCGCCGCCGCTTTATTTCTCTCTTAATTTCTGGTTCTGTGGGCCAAAAGCTGACACTAGCTGAACGATAATATAAAGCAGTAAATGGCGGGAGATTACAAAGCATCAGCAACGCATAAACAGAGTACACTTTCCCAGGAGTAGCATTCCCAGGCCTTGGTATGTGTGGTCGACCTTGAGGCTAGACAGTACAGCACAGACACAGAAACAATACTGAAGCCGAGATAGCAGCCTGACAATCTTGGCCATCTTCTGGGAATGGAGTAGGGGTCACTGGGGGTGTGGGGGGAGGTAGTTGTGAATTTCTTGCATTGTGCAGTGGGTTGGACTAGATGACCCTGGTGGTCCCTTCCAACTCTATGATTCTATGATTCTGTGAGTTTTCCATCCCTTAGAGATGACCTCGCACCCAGCCTGCACAATGTCCAGGTCTTCCCGATCCTGTTGTAACGTGATTCTTCGATCTCCCCTGAGATCAACCCGGGTAAAATCATCCCCATTTCCTTGCATAAGCCAAAGCATGGGAGAGGGGAATTGGGGGAAGGGGTGATGTTTTTCTCACCAGTAAACACTACAGCCCATTACAAAGCAGCGTTTTCAAGGGGCTGGGACTCCGGATATCTGCTGGTAATTCTGCAGTACTCCAGAAACCTCAGGACTTTCTCCAGGGCAAACAACAACATGCAACAACATGGATATGGAACAGAAAAGTTTGGCTCAAGAGAGACTCGAACCCCAGATAAAATTCCCATGCATAAAAGACCATTCTCTAACAATCTCTATTGGGAACATATTTTAGTGAATCTTCACCTATATTTTGATCATGACCAGCTCCAGTTTAAACTCTATCATCTACTTAAGAAACCATGCTCATTCTCTATGACAGGCTATGCTTAATTGTTATCTTTTTCTCTGGGAATCCTTGCTGGTAAAGGATGGAAGAACAAGATTTATATCGCTGCAGAAGTAGGAGAAAACTTCAAGGTGCAGGAACCTCATTTATTAATCATTACTGTAATTTTGCCACTGTCCCCTGATCCTCCTACAGTATTTGATCACATCCCCCGTACATCTTGACTCAGATCGTAAACTTGCCAGATGTATAAAGGATGTTATTGGACATGCATTAAATATGAAACTCTCCTTGGGGGCAGAGAATTAGTCTTGTATGCATCTTTAAAATGCCAGAAGCGTTAATGGTACTATCAAAATAATAAAGTAAAATCTGTAGATGAGTTATGAACACTCATTAATGTGCATTTGAAATATGAAATGGTCATTTTAGAGTAAATTTCTCATTGTACTCACAAGGTCTCCTCAGATCATAAAACGCTGGCGACTTTTAAAAAAACATGCAAACGGTCTTAAATGTATGCAGATATTCTTTGGAATAACTTTCACACACATAAAACACTGACTTTCTACTTCCTGGCCAGAAACTGATCCATTTCCAACCTTTTTTCCACATTTGGCAATCATGACATCCATCTCCACAGTTCAGTCTTACTGGCTTATGAATTGAGTAGGCCCCCAAACACATTCTGACAGGTTAATAAAGTGACCCAGGCAAAACTGCTTTCAGATCTAAAGCTTCGTGTGTGTGTGTGTGGGGGGGGGGGTTGATGAGAAAGAAGTAGACAATGAATTTATGATTGCTTCCAGTCAACTAGACATTCCTCTCAGCACTTTCTATCAGTACCTAATAATAATCCTGCACCCAATGATGGAACCCTTAACATTCATGTTTTCAGGATGCGACTCTTATCACCCATGCCCTGGTTATGTCACATTGGTTCAGTCAGTGAAACACTCCCACCCAGAGCTCAGCAAATGCAAAACTGCTGAGTGTCACTGAAGAATAAAATTAATGAAATACTTGCACCAAGCTTTGGTTTATCATATTTACACCCCTATTGATCAAAGCAGCATTAGCAAAATTAGCATCTTCATTCACATTTGAGATATTATCCAGGGGATATCTTTGGGTCAGCTTTTAGTGCCTTTTATATTTCTGTTCATCTTCTTCTCTGAGTTCTTTCTGATCCACATTTTAAGAACTGACTAAAACAATTAATTCAATGTCTACAGTTGAAAATGTAACACAAACCCAACCTGCCACATTGTATATCATGGCTGATAGATCTGACTGCTTTAAATCAGAGAAGATAATCATGTTGAAACTCTACTATCTGGAATGCTGCACATAATTTTTATAGACTTGACAGTTTTATAAGACATTTTTAAAAAATGCTTACAATGTTGTATAAAGGTAACCTATACAAATGGGTTTAACGTTACTTATAATAATATTATTGATGTTTCTTTTTTGCATCCAAATTCAGATGTTTTACCTTTTTTGAAAGTCCTTACTCCTCTTCTCCCCCCATTCGGGTTTCACAGTTACTCAATTAAATAATAATTCCTTCAGCAACAAAGTGATAAACATAGGTTAGGTGTCACAAAAGAGAGGGAATGTTTGAATTTTAACACGATGGCTGAAGGAATGACAAATTGTACCAATGTATTATTCTTGGATAATTGTAGTGGTTTTAAAAGCAAAGTCTACAATTACATGCTTGGGTTTTATATTAGTATAAATGAAATAAAAATAAGGATCAATTTGAGCATGAGAGAAATATAATTTTATTTGATTTGATTGTGTGAAGTTCACTGCCAAAACTCATCAAAGCACAAACTTCCTTCTGCCAAAAAAGCAATTATGCTAGGTACTAAGGAAGAAAAAGAAGTATACATTAAATAGCAATTTTTTAAAAAGGAAAAATCCATGTGTTTAATTAATTGTAAGCATTTTATAGCATTTTGAAGCTTTATCACAGGTGAAATACTTTTATGGATTTGCAGTCTTCCAATTCTGATTGGCAAGGAAGTAACATTCCGCTCAACCTTATAAAATTTATGGCTGGCTGATATCTAAAGAAGTGAACATCTGATACTTCTGGAGAAGTGAGTTCTGACGCAAGGAACATCATAGTGGAATAAATGTTAGTCTTTAAAGTGCCACAATAAAGTGCCACAAGTGGCTACAATAGACTATCATGGCTACCCCTCTGGTAAGCCTTCAGCCTCCCTATTACAGTCAGAAGATTTTAAAAATCAGTTTTAACAAGGAAGCACTTGGAGAAACTAGAAAAACTGGGAATTTATTGGAGCATATCTGATTTGTCAGTCCTTGTGGAGTTAGGCCTTCTTATTCTGAATAACAGAATGTACTGAACTAAGATTTCCTATAAGTTGTGTATGCCTTGAAGGTCCAACAGGGGAAGTCCTTTCAGACTTTGAGAGGAGAAAGGTAGTCCTTGTTTTTCTTCAACATTCTGGAAGACAGATTTAGATTGAAAACAGATTTATTTCAAAGTTATACAGACTGAAGCAAGAATTAAAATGTTGCTAATTGACCATGGTTAATAGCATATTTTTGTAGTAGGAGCTATAAACCACTGCTGTGTTGCTCAAGCAAGTAATGAGTCCGCATTTACACAATTGTATCTATTATCATATTTTCATCAGATCTTTTTAAATGGATGTCCTTGCCAGAGATCATGGCAGAAACGTAAAATGGGCCCTTTTTCAGCTTGAAGATCCTAGATTGGGAAACTCAGTTAAAGCATTCATTGATAGCTAGGGTCGCCAACCTCCAGGTAATGTGGCACCCATTATACTGAATGTGTATACCAATTTATAATACAATTTCTGTATATCTATATGTAGTTTTATTTTTTACAAATAACAATAGGTTGTTAATGTTAGCAACAATATATAAACATGTTTGAACTAATACAAAGTATATTTTTTACAAAATGTTAAACAGGAACACAGGTTATAATAAATCAGGTAAAGATATAACAAAAGGGCAAAGGTTCTTTGTTCAGTGTGCATATAACTAACAAACTGAAGCCTTCTTAATGTATTCTTGTCCAGTTGGACTCTACTGGAAATATCAGATGGGGGAATCATCAGGTGAAGTATTCTTATCTAGTTGAAGTACTTGATATATCAGGTGAAGAATCACCAGGTGCAGAGTGGGGCCCCCACTTATTCTACACCTTTCAGGACTCTTCACAGTGCCAGACTAGAGTCAAGCTCAACAGGGTCTTCTTTCTCCGCTGATTCCGCCAAGCTCGTTCCCTTGGCTGTGGTTTCGCTAGATAGTAGGTAACCTGACAATAACCACAAACCCAATAAATACTCTAACTAGTTATTGGAATGGAACGGCCACAGCTTCTTTATTCTAACAGCTGTATTGCCTTGGCACATGCATGATTTTATTTTAGCTTGTTTGTTTATCATGTCCTGATATCTTATTAGGTCTGTAAGCTTCTTTCCCCCCTTACTCAGGTACGCATCCATTGGGGCCATCGTAAGAGCTGGTGATGGGCTCAATCTGTTTTTTGTTCTCATCCAAATCTTCATCAATCCTTCTTTAATCATGTGTCTCTGTCCATATATCTCTTGTTTCTTTGCTTTCCATGAATAATAATGAAAACCTTTCCCCCATTCTCCTTTCTCAATCTTCAATATTTTCTGCTCTGGGTCTTTATTCCAATTGGTAATCCAGAGTAACCCCACAGTTTGATAATAAAGTTTCAGATTTGGAAGTGCCAGTCCTCCCCTTCTTTTTTTTGTCTTGCATTACTTTAAAGTTGATTCTTGGCTTTTTACCATCCCATACAAATTTGTTGAGTTGGCTTTGCCAGCCAGCAATTGTTTTTTCATCTATATATATGGGTAGCATTTGAAAAGGGATGCTTTTTAATCATGGCTATTCTTCCCAACCATGACAGATTCAGTTTGGACCACCTCATCAAATCCTTTTGAATTGCCAGCCAAACCTTTTGATAATTATCTTTGAATAATATCTGATTCTTTCCCATAATATTAATCCCCAAATATCTTACAGGATCTTCAGTTATCTTACAGCCTGTCTTCAACTGTATGTCCTGCTTTTCTGATTTGTCCAGACTTTCTAATATTATCTTAGTCTTGTTCTTGTTTATTCGATATCCAGAAAGTTGTCCAAAATAATCTAATTGCTCCATAAGATGTTCAATTGAACTTGTAGGATTTCCCAATGATAGGACCACATCATCTGCGTAGCATTTCAGCTTGAACTCTCCCCCCCCCTGTATTTTCAAATGCATATTTGTTTTCATCACTTCTTATTCTAGTCGCTAGAACTTCCAAGGCTACACTGAATAACTGGAGAAAGCGGACATCCTTGTCTGGTGCCTTTATTGATTATAAATTTCTTCGTTAATTTTACATTGATCATAAGTCTAGCTATTTCCTTCAGATAAATACTCTTTATCCATTTTACAAATTAGTCACTGCATTTTAAACTTTGCAAAGTTCTTAACAGAAAGTCCCAATAAATACTGTCAAATGCCTTTTCTGCATCCAGAAAAATAAAGGTGGCTTTACATTTATTCTTTTTGACCTGTTCTGTTGCTTTGATGATAAATCGAACATTTTCAGCATTTGTCTTCTTGGAATGAATCCAGTTTGATCAGGATGAATAATGTGCCCTCTTTTTCAGTCTCTCAGCCAAGATGGAGGCAAAAAATTTTTAATCTATATTTAGTGGAGATATCTGCTTGTATGAAGATGGCAACACTGGGTTGTTTCCTTCTTTAGGGATCAATGTGATGTATGCTTCTTGCCAAGATTCAGGGTTTTTCCCACTTATTGAAATATCATTCATCATCAGTTGGAGGTGTACAGATATTTCTTCTTCAAAACACTTATAAAACCTTGCTGTTAGTCCATCTGGTTCAGGTGCTTTAGCCACTTTTAGGTTTGTTATAGCCCACATGAGCTCTTGCATCGTAATGTTCTGATTCCACCAGTCTTCATCTTCCTCAAATACTTTTAATTTGGTTTCCAAGATATATTTGTTGACGTCTTCTTCATGTTTCTTCTGTGTCTGATATAGCTCTTTAAAATACTTTAAGAATTGGTCCTGTACATCTTTTTCTGTGAAGCTTACTTTATTCATTAATTTAACACCAGTCTTCACCTTCACCTTGTCTTCTAAGGCAGTGGGCTAGGTACCTTCCTGGTTTATTGGCATGTTCAAAATATTTTTGTTTAGCAAATAATATTTTCTTCTGCATTTATTCAATGTCAATCATATCAGTTTCCATTTAATTCTCTTGATCTCCTTTAAGATGCTTTTAAAATTCATTTTCATGTTGAATTTCTAAATTTGATGATAATATATCATTAATCAACTACCTGTTTGTTGAGTATATATACTCTCAATAGCCGTCTTAAAGCCAACTCCCATACCTATACGTTCTAATATTTTTTCATAAATCTCCAATTAACATTATCAAATGCTTTTTCTGCATCTAAAAAAATCATCGCTACTGGAGTTGTAGTACCCTCTACATATTCTAACAAATCTATTACCATTCTAACATTTTGACTAATTATTCTACCTGGTAAAAAACCAGCTTGATCTTCATGTATACAATAATTCAGGACCGTTTTTAACCTAGTAGCTAAAATATCAACAAAAAGTTTATAATCATTATTTAATAATGAAATAGGTCTATAATTTTTAACTTCTAACAAATCTGAATTTGGTTTTGGTATTAATACTATATTTGCTTGTTTCCAGGTCTGGTGTATAGATCCATTCTGCAAACAAGAGTTCATGGCTTTTAATAAATATGGAGATAATTGTTCTTTGAAAGTTTTATAATAAAATGCAGTGAATCCATCTGAGCCTGGAGATTTATTTAACTTACTCTTACCAATTGCATCTTTCAATTCCTCTGGGGTTATCACGGAATCTAATAAATCCCTATTTTCTTGTGATATTTTTTCCCAATCAAATTGTTTCAAATAAATATCCAATGCCTTATCTGGAACTGGATTTCTTCTACATAATATTCTACAAACGTTTCCATAATCTTTTGTTTATTTGTTATTATTTTACTCTCTTTTTTACTCTTAAAATTGGTAACTTCTTTTGTTTATTGGCGTGTTCAAAAATATTTGTCTATCAAACATTACTTTTTTTTCAATTTCTGATGTAATAAAAAATTCATATTGCTGTTGTAACTTTTTCAAATTGTTAACCTGGTCCTGTTTAAGTAATTTGTCATGTTTTTATTATTATTTTTTCCCCTTCTCTAATTTCTTGTAGAATATTTTTTTATTTTATCTGTAGCATATTCAGCTAATATTAATGCCAATTTGTTAAAAAAAACATCTTTGATTTATATTTGGAGCATAGATGCCCACCAACAATATTTTTTGGTATCCAGATGTAATTTCTATCAATAAGATTCTGCCTTCATTATCATTATAAATAATCTTTGGTTCCATTACCAAAGGAACATACATAGCTATTACATTAACTTTTTTCTTTTCATTACATGATGTAAAAAGTTTTCCTAAATTTGGCTGTTCGAGTCTTATTATGTCATTTGGCAAGATATGTGTTTCCTGTAAACAAAAAATATTGGCTTTAGTTTTTTGTAAATGATAAAATACCTTCCTCCTCTTATTGGGAGAATTCAAACCATTAATATTCCACGACAATACCTGTAGCATTTTAATGTTCAGTTCTTTCCATTTTTACCTTTCCCAATTTTTTAATGAAATCTTTATTAAAAACCACCTTTCCTTCCCCCTTTATTTTCATTTTAGTTGTAATTGAAGCAGTTCAGCCTTCTTTATCATCGGATAAAGACTGTCAATTCTGTTGGTTGTATCCCTCCACTTGCTTCTGTAGATTTAGCCTCTTCTGGAAGATCCTTTGATAGTCCTGCAAAAATTATGCCAGATGTACTTTTAGGAAACTTTTTAGGTCTCCTCCTTCAACTTTCTCTTTCAAACCACGAATACGAATACCGTTTTCTTTAAGCTCCAACATTGCAATATGATCTCTTTTTTCCTCTCTCTCTTGGAATGCTCCTACCGAAAGCTCCAAAGTGTCCACTTTTTTTGTTTCTTTGTTGTCTTGTGAATATTTCTGAAGCTTAGTCTCCACCTTACAATGGATTACAGTCAGAGAGGTGATTGAATCTCTTAAAGCAGAGATGGCCACTGTATTTTGACTCAGTTCCCCTTTTATAGCAGTAACTTCTTGAAGTGTTTTTGCCATCATCTCATGAAGAGAACTGAGAGTATCCTCCATTTTTGGCTTTGGTCCCATCTTGGCTGTAACAAAAGTAACCGTTAAAGAGGGTGAAGTCAGTGGTGTTTGGAACTGAAGTTCTTGTTTGCTGAGAGGTCTGCTATATTTGCAATTGTTTGGAGTCTTTAAGATACTCTTTAGAGTGCTTTTCTTTCTTTATCTCCCATTAGTCCTGGATTGGCTGCAAATTGTAATCCACAAAGAGGGAGGGTTGCTTTCACTGTTCAATACATCTGTATTAAAACCTGGAATTTGTAACTTGTATTATAACCTGTATTAAAACGTATTAAAATCTGGAACTTGTAACTTGTTTTATATTCCAGACCTTAGAGAGTAATTCTAAGTCATTGCATTATTCAAAGTTTTATTTCATGCCAACAATTCCCCACTTCACAGAACCTTTTATGAGTAGTTTCAGTAGTTAGCACAGCTGGATTTTAAACTGCGCAATAGCTGGCAAAAAGCCAAGTTTCCGTTCAGATCCCATTAAGAGTTATAGGAAGTCAAAAGGATGCTCCCCCCCCCCATAAATTCACTGGATTGAAATTACTTGCTGTTATTAGATCGGAGAATCCCTCTGCTTAACTTGGCTGCTGGTGGAAAAAGATGGTGCCCGCTTCTCAGCTGCTTTCTGTCCAAGTGGTCTCCGCCGATTTCTCGGCACGGACCGCTACTAGGACGGCGCGCTCACCTGCGCCTAACTCAGCATCCCCTCTTTTCCCGAGGGGTGCTGCTTGCCTGGAGGGGGGACAGGGTTTTTTGCCCCCAGCAACCCTTAGCCGGTGCGCGATCCGACGCATTTTGTAATTGTAGCGAGTCCATGTATTCAGATACTTTTTTCAGGAGGCGTCCACCTTTATGGTTCTTAGATCTATCAATTTAAGGATTTAATGCTCCATTCACGTCTCCAATTATGATTAGTTCTCCTTCTTGTTCCTCTAGAACTGATTTTTTTTTTAAATTGTCGTCTTCCATTGCTAGGCACGTAGACAGTGACCAGTGTTAAAACTTTTCCTTTTGTTGAATTTAGCTTTATTAATAGGTATCCAGCTTGAAAGTTTGCAAATCATCTCTTATTCTACTCTCTATGCCAGCCAACTGGGCAGTCGTTTGATCAGCCAATGCTTTCAGAGCTGCTTTTGACATTGTTTCTGTTTCCGAGGTCACTTCTTCAAAATCTTCCTCACTGGATGACTTATCTTTTTTTACCCCTTGCCTCTTCTCTTTGATACTTGTTGCTGTCTTTGCTTTTTAATTGCATATGATGGTACAATTTTCCAATACGATTTTCCCATACATAAACCAGTTGCATTGACCCCAGTAAATAATTATTAATCAATTGCTTAACAGATTAATATATTATTTTGCAAAATTACATACTGTGTGTTGTTATCTGATGTAAACTAAAACAATATCACTGAATTGATTTAGTTTACAAGTATCACATTTGACCAAATATTAATAACCATTTCTCTGATATTGATACTTTCTCCTTCACTATTATCTGTGTAATTCTTTGATACTTTTTTGTTATTTTCACTAATTTATATAAAACTTCATTACTTCTAATAATTTACGGGTTAGCCAATTTCACCAACTATATTAGTTCATTAATTAAAAGGTTAAAGGTTATTCTTGTTATGCTTGGTTATGTAAATTACACTAAATAGTAGATACAATAAAGCACCAAATTGATAGAGGGTTAAGCCACACTGAAAATGAACAGTTATTTATTTAGTTAAACTTGGTTAGGTTATTTTGAAGGGAGAGAAAAGATTTTCCACCAACAGGTGTTAGGCTTGGCTTGTATATCAGCTTCATTGAGTCTGTTCAAAAGTCCAATTGCTTAAAGGTGTTTCTTTCTTTGCGGTTGGGAAGGGGCTAAACTGGAAATCATATTTGATCTTGAATCTCTTCAGTTGATTCAAATGAACCTCTTGTATCTAGCGCTGGGGAATTGAGGCACAAGTCACAACCCATTCAGCTTCCGCCACCTTCTTTAACAATGGTGCCTGCTTCTGCGCTCACCATCTGTTTTACTTTCAATTTTGTTACTTGTTTTTAAAACGGATTTGAGCCAGTTTATGGTTTAAACAATTGATCTCCCTGCTGGAAAGCCACTGCACAGCTCAGGTAATTCCCCTTCCCCACTTGTTATTTTATAGAGATGCAAAATGTTGAATTTTAATGCCGTTCTCCCCCCCCCCCCAAGATTTTACGAAGGAACTTGGATTGTATGCATTCTAGGGAAGAATCGAAAACACCAATCCATATTGGTATGTCGAAAAGTAATTGTGGTCTTATTTTGGCATTAAAAATCTTCAGAGCAGCAGGTACACATTGGCTCCCTCTTTGTAATAGAATCAGGTGATGGCTGAAAGTATTGCTGACGTGATGAAAAGTCCAGGAACCATTATACTGAAAATGTTTGCCTAAATACTTGAAATGAACCTGTTCTAACCTACCACTGATTACCAACCTATGAGGTCTCCAGGTTCTTGAAAAAACAAGAACTTTGGATTTCCCATAGTTCAATTCAAGCCTATTGGTTACACAGAACTCAAAGCATCTATTCAATAGTGTAGGCCAACATGAGAGCAGGACAGGAGCACTGCATCATCAGCATACAACAATATACATACAACATGCCAGAAGGATTCTGTAAGCCTTTGGGCATGGATGTTATATCTACAGTGGAAAGAATCATTCCTCAAATTTAAAAAAAAATGCTCTTTGTTAGCTACAAGTACTCATCACAAAGGTAAAATTGATGTCCAAGCTTTATGGCTTAATGGCAAATCCTGCCTTTAAATCTTTGACATTCCACATAATTCATAACATCCAATCCCACTTCCGAATGATTTTGTGCACTGCTGATGGACAAGAAAAATAAAAGATCCAAACTAGAAGCTGAATACAGTCCCCAGACTCTCTTTAAAATCATATTTTGAAGGCTGCAAGGTTAAGCAGAGAAACAGCTGAGGGAAGAGGAATGAAGCTAATTAAGCCTTCCCTGTCGCTGTTTTCCATTCAGTCTTGCAATCTTCCAAAAAATAAAGGCAAGAGAAAGAGAAACATGACAAAGCTCTTTCCTGGAGTCCTGAGACTGCTTGCTTCAAAATGTTTGACTTCCCAGAGTGAATGAGGAAAATGGCTGAATGCTCTTCTTATTCAACATGATGGTACGTCTTAGGGATTTATAAAATTAAAGAGTACACTGCTGTGGAATACTTTCTGCTTGCTCTTTTCTGGGCTGTGTTAACCTTCCACACAAAATATGCATACCAGTATAAACCAGTATCAACCAGATAAATCACAGGGATTACCAAACAATCATTTTTCTGTATGAATAGCTGTTCTTATCTGCATGGAGAAAATATATGAAAGCCAGGTAGATGGGATTTTAAATGTGTAGCTGCAAAATCACTTTATTCCCCATCTGGATAGCTTGCTGGAGGATTAACTGAACCTATTAATTTTTCCCCTCTAGCAAGAACCCATTGTCTACAAGAGAAATGTTGTTCTAAGACCCAATATATGTTCCTTTAAAAAAAAGACCCTGAGTCTTTTACTTGCATTACATGAAGACTGTGAGAGATCCCCCTCTCTGAGTTTGCTTCTCCAAATCAGTTGCTCAGACGTGGATACAGAAACAATAGATTTATTGAAGCCTTCAGGAGAGGAGACAGGCACAGGTAGAAAGTTGCAAGTGAGGGGCTATACGGGTTTACAGAATATATTGACTCCAGGGCACTGGGGCACTGGGGTTCACACTTATTGTTATGGGAAGTTACAAGCTTGGCATAATACAAAACATCAGACAGATCCCAGGAAGTCTGGGCGGCTATCACACTTCCAAGGCCGCATCGGCCTGAGGGAGTACTGGCAGGAAGAACAGCGGGGGGGGGGAAGATACATGGGCCATCAGGTCTGGCGCCTGAGACCAGAAGGTGTGAACTGCTTTTACGAGTTCACTGATAACACAGCAGGTGATGGAAAGCAGAGACACAAAGACAGAGACCCTCACATTCTGCCCCCCTTAAGGCCCCCCCCCGGGGTCCCCGAGAGGACGAGGCTTATCGGGATAAGCAAGGTGGAATTCCCGGACTAAGCGAGGAGCCGCCATGTGGGGTGCGGCCACCCATTCGTCATGAGCGGAGCCAAGGTTTTTCCAGCGAACAAAGTAAAACAGTTTCCCTTTCTTCCATTTGGAGTCTAAAACCTTGGATATTTCCAAATGGGTGTCCCCTCCTACTACGGTAGGAATCTCGTGTGCGGGAGGGGGGTGGAACTGGGGGGCTGCCACATAGGGTTTGAGGAGGCTTATATGAAAGACTGGATGGACTCCTTTCAGAGTTTTTGGGAGGTCCAGTTCCACAGTAACCTCGTTGATTACTCTGGTAATGGGGAAAGGTCCCACATAACGGTCGCTCAGTTTTTTGCAGGGGCGAAGAGAGCGGAGGTTTTTGGTGGACAGATAGACTTGCTCCCCCACCTTGAGTTCCCATCCCGGAGACCGGTGTTTGTCTGCTTGTTCCTTGTACTTGCTTTTTGCCCTTTCCAGATTTTTGAGCAACCATGGCCAGGTGGATTTGACCACCTGAATCCACTCCTGAAGATCAGGGGTAGACTGGAGCTCTGGCGAGACGGGGGCAGAACCGAAAGGGCCAAAATCCGTCCCGTATATAACTTGGAAGGGACTAAAGCCGGTAGAGGAATGAGGCGCATTGTTGTACGCATATTCGGCAAATGGCAGCAGGTCTACCCAGTCGTCCTGGTGGAAATTTACATAGCAACGCAAATAACATTCTACTACCGCATTTACTCGTTCCGTTTGACCATCCGTTTGGGGGTGATAGGCGGAAGAAAGGCCCTGTTCCTCCACTCCCATTAACTTTAGGAAAGCCCGCCAGAATTTGGCAACAAACTGGACCCCCCGGTCGGAGAGGACCTTCCTCGGGATCGAGTGTAGCCTGAGGACGTGCGTGATGAACAATTTAGCTAAGCCCTGGGCTGAAGGAAGACCTGCACATGGAACGAAATGAACCTGTTTGGAAAAGAGGTCTGTGATAACCCAGAGAACCGTTTTCCCCCGACTTGGAGGTAGGTCGGTGATAAAATCCATGGCGATGACTTCCCAGGGACGGGAGGGGTTCTCAAGCGGTTTGAGAAGCCCCGGGGGTTTTCCCATCCGTTTCTTGGCTGTGGCGCAGGTGGGGCAGCTGCGCACATACAACTCTACATCAGATCTCATACCGGGCCACCAGAATTGCCTTCGAACCAGGTGAAGCGTTTTTACGAAACCAAAATGACCCGCTAGTCTGGCCCCATGTACAAGTCCCAATACTTCTTTGCGAAGGGAAGATGGGACATATAGTTTCCCCCCTTGCACCCACCAAGTGTTGGTTCGTTCCAAGCCAGTGGGGAGGAGATGATGCTCCTCCTCCTGTAAGGAGGCGTCCCGGAGTCGCTGTTGGAATGCTTCCGGGATACCTTTGAGCGTAGGGGGGGTCTCCGGTTGGCGGGCTTGGGATCGGGTGGTGACGGCCAAGCCAGGGACTTCCCCTCGCTGTTCGGGAGTGAACAGGGAGTCGACGGGGCGATCGAAATCGTTGCGATACTGGGGAAGTCGTGACAAAGCATCGGCTAGGGCATTTTCTTTGCCAGGGACATGTTTGAGGGTGAACCGGAATTTTGCAAAAAATTGGGCCCACCGAATTTGTTTGGCATTGAGTTTTCTAGCTCCCTTGAGAGCCTCGAGATTCTTGTGATCTGTGCACACTTCGAACGGCAGCTCGGCCCCCTCCAAGAAGTGTCTCCATATGGTAAGGGCATGTTTGACCGCTGCTGCCTCCTTCTCCCAAATGGCCCAGTTGATTTCGGACTGGGAAAACTTCTTGGAGAAGTAGGCGCATGGCCTCAACCGTCCCCCCTCATCCCTCTGCAAGAGGGCCCCGCCCATGGCTACATCCGAGGCATCCACCTGCACCACGAAGGGCTTGGTGCAATCCGGGTGAGCCAAAACGGGTTCGGATGAAAAAAGTAGCTTTAAACGTTCAAAAGCTTGCTGGCACTGGGGAGACCATTGCAGACGGGCTGAGGGGAGTGTGGCGCTAGCCCTCTTGTCCTTGGTACGCAACAGGGCAGTGAGGGGAAGCGCAACTTGGGCAAAGTTGGGAATGAAATTCCGGTAAAAGTTGGCAAACCCCAAAAACTGTTGAAGTTGGCGGCGGGTAGTGGGGGTTTCCCAGTCCCGCACCGCCTGGACCTTGGCGGGGTCCATTTCCAACCCTTGGTGGGAAATCACATACCCCAGAAATGTAATAGAGGGTTGGTGGAATTCACACTTGGACACCTTAGCATACAGTTTGTGCTCCCGCAGCCGCTGGAGTACTTCTCGCACTAGGCGCACATGTTCTTCCATGGTTTCAGAGTAAATAAGAATGTCATCGAGAAATACCACCACCCCCCGAAACAGTAAATCATGCAAAACTTCATTAATTAATTGCATAAAGACACTCGGAGCCCCCGAAAGTCCGAACGGCATGACCAGGTACTCAAACATCCCAAAACAACTGGAAAAGGCCGTTTTGGGTTCGTCTCCTTCTTTGATGCGAATGCGGTGGTAGGCTTCTACCAAGTCCAGTTTGGTGAAGATTCGGCCCTCCTTTAATTGTGCTAGAAGGTCAGGAATAAGAGGGAGGGGGTAAGCATTAGACTGGGTGACTGCGTTCAGTCTGCGAAAGTCAATACACAGTCTTAAGTCGCCCGTCTTTTTCTTTACAAAGAAAGCTGGGGCTGAATAAGGAGCCTTGGAGGGGCGGATGAAACCCCTCGCCAGATTGACATCCAGATAGTCTCGCAATACAGTCTTTTCACTAGGGCTCATGGGGTAAACCTTTCCCTTAGACAGTTTGCCTTCCCCTACAATCTCGATGGCACAGTCCGTTTCTCTGTGGGGAGGCAGTTCGTCGCATTCTCTAACATCGAAAACATCAGTAAACTGCGAGTACTCAGAGGGTAATTGAGGAGAGACCGGGGCGGGGGACCCTACCAGTGCGGCGGCTGGAGTTCTGAGTACCCGTTCCTTGTCATGCAACCCACAGGGGTTTTCGGGGAAGGAAAGCACCCGTTTAACCCAATCAATGGAGGGATTGTGTCCCCTTAACCAGTTCATCCCTAACACCACAGGGGTTACAATAGGGGCGATGGTGAAATACAACCGTTCCCAATGTTCCCCCACGGACATAATCACGGCTGCAGTTCTATGGGTCACAGGGCCCCGTTTAAAGTCACTCCCGTCCATTTGGGAAAAACGGAGGGGTCCCGGAAGCCGCTTGCGCCGGACACCCAACTTCTTGGCAGTTTCCTCATTTATCATGGTGCGGGCACACCCCGAGTCGACCAACGCGGGGACCTCTAACGGGGGACCCCCTTTGGGTAGGGATAGCTGAACACGCACAAATACATTGTCCTCTTGGGCGCTTACCATCGGTGGAGCTCCTTGCACAACGATAGGGACGGTCTGCTGCGGAGCCCCCTCTACAGCAGACCGACGGCGTTTTTTGCCGGCTGTTCCCACTCTTCCTCCTCGCTGGAAGAGGGGGACGGGGTGGTGGCTTCCGGGGAGCCGTCCGAATCAAAGACGGTATTTGTAATCCGGGACCCCGATGGGACCGTAGAGTCGGATGCCCCATCCTGGGGGCGCGCGTGGAGAGCGGAGGGTGCGCCGGAGCGCCGGCTCAGTGGTCCACTTCTGCGGCGAGGCTGGCTGTCGGCGGCCGGTTTCGTCGGCTCGGCCTGGGTTTGGCGGGGGGGGGTCGGACGGCCTGAGCGAGAGGGGCATTGCGATGCAAAGTGACCCTTTCCCCCGCAGATCAGACAGACGCCGGCCTCGAACCGCTTGCGGCGTTCCGCGGCCGAGAGACCCCCGCCACCCCCTTGCCGGAGTTCCCGGCCACGGTCACCTCGGGGCCTGGGGTCTCGCCCAAGCCGTTGCTTGGACAAGTTCAGGAGTTGTTTGCGATTCTCGATGTCAGCAGCATGGCGAACCCAACCTTCCACATCCGGGGGGTTCCCTTGCATGAAGGCCCAATGTTGGAGGTCTGGGTTGAGACCCTCCCTGAAACATTGTACCAAGGTAGCTTCACTCCAGTCCAGAATTCGGCTAGCCAGTGACTGGAACTCACTTGCATACTGCGCCACCGACTTAGTCCCTTGGCGCAGTTGCATCAGGGAGGCTTTAGCCCGCTCACCCAGAGTCGGGTCCTCAAAACGGTTTCGGAGTGCTACCATGAACTCGTCCAGGGTTCGCAGCACCGGCGAGCGGAGTTCATACTGCAACACCATCCAGGCAGCCGCCTCCCCTTGCAGTAAGGAAGCCACGTACTGCACCCGGGACTCCTCAGAAGCGAAGGTTCGGCCTTGTTCCCGCATAAAAATGTCTACTTGGACCATAAAAAAGGTCAACTGGTCTCCCGACCCGTCATACGTGACTTTCAGGTCCCGACGGGCCGGGGGGGCAGGGGTTGCGGGCGGAACTACCGGCGCCCCGTCTGGGGGAGCACCGGCTGGAGGTTGCAACTTCAGCGCATCTAGGGCCGTAGCCATCTCACCCATTACGCGTTGCATGCTCTCCATCTGCTCCTGCATAGCCCGGCGGTCTTCCTGCCACTGCTTTCGTTCTTCCTCCATGAGGGCCTCTTTGCGGGCCGGGTCCCCTTCGAGTCCCGTGCTGGGGAAGGCCAACCGGCGATCCTTCGCCGCAGTCCGCGAGAGCGACCAGCCCTTGGGAGAGTCCAGCCAATAAGTAAGCCCCCGGGGACGTTCGTCCCGATCTTGGTCGGGGGCGCGACCCTTCGGTTTCTTTGGCTTGGCTCCCTCCTCCTTCGGGTCCGGCTTCTCCGGCTCGTCCGGTTCCTTGGGGGCTTCGGGGGTAGGGGTGGTGTCCTCGTCGGCTGACATTCTGTCCAAAGCGGTACAGCTGCAGTCCGAGAGGCAAGGACTTGCAACTTAATGTGAGAGATCCCCCTCTCTGAGTTTGCTTCTCCAAATCAGTTGCTCAGACGTGGATACAGAAACAATAGATTTATTGAAGCCTTCAGGAGAGGAGACAGGCACAGGTAGAAAGTTGCAAGTGAGGGGCTATACGGGTTTACAGAATATATTGACTCCAGGGCACTGGGGCACTGGGGTTCACACTTATTGTTATGGGAAGTTACAAGCTTGGCATAATACAAAACATCAGACAGATCCCAGGAAGTCTGGGCGGCTATCACACTTCCAAGGCCGCATCGGCCTGAGGGAGTACTGGCAGGAAGAACAGCGGGGGGGGGGAAGATACATGGGCCATCAGGTCTGGCGCCTGAGACCAGAAGGTGTGAACTGCTTTTACGAGTTCACTGATAACACAGCAGGTGATGGAAAGCAGAGACACAAAGACAGAGACCCTCACAAAGACCTTGCGACTGATTAATTTATGATCTCTGTCATTGTCATGGCAACATATTACAATGTCAGATTACTGAGATCTGTGACAAATTCTCAAGTAGCTCTACAGAAAGGGGGGAAATCGCAAAATTTTGTTGAAGAATTATAACGGAATAGGAGGCATTTGGTAACATAAAGGTCTCTATATGTGTGGGTCTTACCAATGGTCTTTGCCTTCATTTTTCTCTAAACTCTGACTTTATGGAAGAATTGGCTAAATAAAGAAGTACATCTAAGAAATTTTCTCTCAATCAACAGCTGATGCTGATCAGAATTAGGAAACTCCTTAAATACGTCTCTGTGTGTGGGTTTCAACTTGCCCCCCTTTTGCTTTTCTCCTGTTCCAACAGGAAAACTAGCTTCAACCAAACCAGAAAACAAAACTTGCTTCTTTCAATACAGAATAAAACATATTTTCTTTTTATTAATAAGCTCTTTTGACTCGTTCTTAAGTGTTAAAAAATCTTTTATTACAAAAAGTAGAATAAAATACACAGCATAAAATGTCACAATACTAATATACAATTTTCACAGAAAGCATCAACAAAGTGCCCCCACAGATCTGAGGTTGGCAAACATTAAGCCTATTAAGCATGAACACATGGCTGCAGATTGTACGAGAGGAGGGTTGGAGAGGAGGAAATCAAAACCTTGTGGGTGGGGGCTGTATGGGGAATGACAGTCTAGTGCACATTCCTATGGCCCATCTTCTTTTCCTGTACTCAAAAGCCATTTTCATATTATTTGGAAAATTTTACAGTGAATATGTGGCATCCAATGTGATGTAGTGGTTAAAGTGTTGGACTAGGATCTGGGATATGCAAGTTCAAATCCCCACTCTACCATGAAGCTAGCTGAGTGGCTTTGGGCCAGTCATATACTCTTAGCAGATGTATGTATACTTTGTATCATCACAGGGTTGTTGTAAAGTGCTGTCATGTCACAACTGCCGAATGATGACCCCAGCAACAAGGGGCTTTCAAGACAAGTGAGAAGCAGAGATGGTTTGCCATTGCCTTCCTCTGCAGAGCCTTCTTTGGTGAACTCCCTTCCAAGTACTGACCTGCTTAGCTTCCAAGATCTGATGAGATTGGGCTATACCATGCCGCCTTCCCTCCCCACAGAGTTGTTGTGAGGATAAAATGAAGGAGAGGAAAATGTTGTAAACTGCTTTGGGTCCCATTGGGAAGAAAGGCGGGATATAAATTAAGCAAATACATACATAAAAATGGATGGGAGTTTGTGTTTAGCTAGCCCTATCCCCCAAACATTGCGTGTTTGATAGAACATGTGAACAGAACGTATGTGCATGAAATTTACATCTTTAATGTAATGTGTAAAAAGGTGTGGATTGTATGAATAAGCAGATGCATGTATACTTCATATCCATGGACACGTGGTAATTGATAGGTTGGGGCTGGGGCAAGGGGGCTTTATCCCAACATTCTATCTAGACATCCCCGTATGTGCATGCTGTAGGAAAAGGGCTAAAGAGGACTATGGAAACTGCTATACAGAATTAATGATCTCTGCACTGATGACATCAGTTGAGGTTTAGAGAGCATAGCCATTCTGTGTATTGTGCTGAAAAGGTGACTGTTATTATTTATACCTCACTAGCAATAGGAGTGAGAGCTAGCATCCCTATTTTCTTACAGGGCTATCAATTGTGTGTTTTATGATGATGTATCAACAACCGTTTTCTGAACAAGCCTAGGGAGCAGCTTAGTTCCTCTGCTACAAAGTTGCTTTTAGATAATTGTACTGCAATTAGGGTTGCCAGCTCTAGATGGGGAAATACCTGGACATTTTGGAAGTGGGGCCTGAGGAGGGTGGTTTGGGGAGGGAGGAACTTCAATGGGGTATAGAGTCCACCTTACAAAGTGACCATTTTCTCCAGGTGAACCATTTTCTCCAAGTGACCATTTTCTCTGTCACCTGGAGATCAGCTGTAATACTGGGAGATCTCCAGCCACCACCTGGAGGTTATTGTAAAGCCACACAAGGGGATAAAAATGCTGTGTTACAGAAGTACAATAAAAATACAGCAAAATTAGGCTAACCATCAGGTAAGTGGAATAAGTGCAAATTGAATATATTCTCGGGTAAATACTATTAACAATTGATAATTACTATGATACAATATGACATTCTCACATCGTTTATACATCATAACTTGAACAACCAGAGGACATCACATGTCCTAATTAACTTTTTTTTACTTTGGTCTTGAAGGCTTAGTCAACCTTCCCAAGTTGTTAAATACACAATCTTGTGCTTAACAAGTTACGTCCATCCTTCTTTCTGTTCATTTACAGGCATCCAGTATTTCCAACTGTTTCAATAATTCCTCCAAGAAACACAATGGACCTCATTTAGCTGTTAGACATAAACATGACAACTATGATCACAATTACTGTTTCAAAATCCAATCCATTGGCTGGCTCACAGCAAATGGGGGTTTGAATGGTAAATTGTCCTGTCCAGAAGTAAACTGGAAGTGACTGGATTGCATCACTTGCAGCCATGCATGTGCGATCCCTGCCCCAAAAATCTCCCACTGGAGGGGAGGGGGGGGCCTGGCAGCCCTATATGGAGGCACCAATTTTGCTTAGGATGTATCTGGAAATGGGTATGCACCAAGAAAGTTATAATTTTGGATCTGGGCTTGGGGCAGGGGGTTATTGTGATTGCTTAATTTCAGGTATTGCCAATTTAGGTTCAATTCTGTATGGTTCCAGAGCTTGACCATCATTTTCAATAAACATGAGGATCTGGGGCAGCTTTTTATAAAGAGAATGGCAGCAAATTTGCACAGAATACAGTCCTCCCTGTAATCTAAAGACATTTATTTTCAAGATGAACGAAGGGATTTGATTTTACAGACCCACATAGTAGGCCACTCTCTGTGCAGCTGCACTTCCTCTTTGTTGATTCCTAAAATGGCAGCCAACAGCAGGAGCGCTCCAACTGGCCAGAGCATTAAAAAACAAAAAACACCTAACTCAGTCTGCATTTTCCTATTCTTACAGAGACTGACAATAAAAATCTCTCATATTTCCACTGAAAACTCTGCAATTGGCATCCTTCCTTGTTGTGGCCTGCTTGTTTCTTCTCTCAAAGTGAAAGTGGCTTCCTTTGCAGACCCTCCATCCCTTGCCATCAGTTTGCCATTATGGGTATGCACTAAAACAAATGACAGGAATGCCCATTAGAAACAATGGGAGAGGCCTTCAGGCCCATTGGATATAATTAGGGTTGTGTGAGCTCTTGACCCATCGAACCAGAAATCACCACAGAGACAATCAGATTCCAAGCAGATGGCTTTACTGGTCAAATAGGCAATACAGTGCATGGAAGGCAAGATGACAGCTATGGCTTGTCTTGCCCGTTATTTGGAAATATAAGGCAGAGAAATGGCGGGAGATTACAAAGCATAAACAGAGCATTATTTCCCAGGAGTGGCGTTCCCAGGCTTTGGTATGTGCAGCCGTCCTTGAGTCTGAACGGTTTAGCAGAGAAATGAAAGGAAACATCTAAACCGAGATAACAGCCTGACATCCTGCTCCCCTTAAGTCCCCCTCCCATCCGGCAAGGGGGCTGGTCTGTCCGGGTAGGCATTGTGAAAGGCATTGACGAGTTTGGGGGCGGAGACATCCCGCGCGCGAACCCACTCGTCATAGGCAGGGGGGATGTGTTTCCAGCGGATCAGGTATTGCAAGGCCCATGGTGTATGCGGGAATCCAGGATTTTGGAGACTTCGAAATGTTCCTCCCCCCCCCACCATTATGGGTTGTTAAGGAGGCGGCTCCGGGTGCCATTGTGGGGAAGCAACATGGGGCTTTAGAAGGCTGACATGGAAAACGGGGTGCACACACCTCAGAGTTTTGGGGAGAGACAGTTCCACCGTGACAGGATTTATGAGGCGGGTGATGGGAAATGGGCCAATGTATCTAGCACTGAGCTTATGGCAAGGACGGGTGGAGCGCAGGTTCTTGGTGGAAAGGTATACCAGGTCACCCACTTGCAGGTCCATATTTGGGGAATGATGCTTTCAGCCTGCGCCTTGTATTTGCGCTTGGCTCGGTCCAGGTTGCTAATCAGCCAGGGCCATGTTGTACGGAGGGTGTGAGCCCATGAGGCAATGTCGGCATCCCCCTCCCCCTCTGATCCTTCTACAGGGGTGATAGGACCGAAGTCCTGTCCATACACCGCATAAAACGGGCTGAAACCTGTGGATTGATGTACAGCATTATTGTAGGCATATTCTGCAAAAGGCAACAGTTCTACCCAGTCATCTTGGTGGTAATTGACATAACAGCGCAAATAACATTCAAGTACAGCATTGACACGTTCAGTTTGACCATCCGTTTGGGGATGGTATGAACTAGACTGTCAGGCTGCTATCTCGGTTTCAGTATTGTTTCTGTGTCTGTGCTGTACTGTCTAGCCTCAAGGTCGACCACACATACCAAGGCCTGGGAATGCTACTCCTGGGAAAGTGTACTCTGTTTATGCGTTGCTGATGCTTTGTAATCTTCCGCCATTTACTGCTTTATATTATCGTTCAGCTAGTGAGACTCTCATAGCTGCCATAGTTCCCTGTATGCACTGTATTGCCTTTTTGACCAGTAAAAGCCATCTGCTTGGATTCTATATGACTCTGTGGTGATTTCTGGTTCGAAGGGTCAGGAGCTTACATTATGGCAGCTATCTTCTTTCACCTTCTTCATTGTACTACTAATCAGGCTGGAGCCCAGGGGGGTTCGCCTGCCACTTGGATGGGAGCTGGGAGGCTCTCCGAGTGACCTACTACCCTGGATTCCTCTCGGAAGGATCCCACCCTGTTACAGGACATAGTCGCTGAACTTTTTAGGACTACCCTAGAGGTTTGCCGCTTGAGGGGACTGGTACAGGAACAGTGGCGATCTTTAAAAGGGATTCTCTGGATGTTGACGTCGGAAGATACTGATACTCGTTTAGATCTTCAAGACTTGGAGCAATTACTGGACGATGCCCGGTTGGCAACTGAGGATTTACAAGTACTAACTGGATTTTTGGACAATTTAATTTCTCAAGAGACTCTTTCCTCTAGTTCCGTCATGGCAGGAGCCCCGCCAGGGTTTTTCCCTAATACCTGATGCGCCCAGCTGTCAAGCTGAAGCCAAGCGGATCGCTATTCGCACCGCTCTTCTCCTTGTGGAATGTACAAAGGACACCCCGGTAGCCACCTTGGCTCAAACTTTGACCTCGACTTTTGGAGCCGATGCGCCCACACTGGCGGTTCGAATACAACCATTGCTGGGCGGGGAAACCGACCCCATACTCACACTCCTGGAAATGGAACTTTTACCGCGTGTTACGGCGGAGGCTGCCCTGAGACTTGAGAACGCCAAAGTTCTTGCGGATAAGGAAGCCGTCGAAGCAGCTAAGGCGGCAGCAGCAAGGGATAGGGATCGGGCGAAAAGGGATACTCGCCCTAAGGACACTGTACAGGGGCTATCAGGTCTGTCTTTTTCCCCGGCGTTTGTCCCGTCGCGCACGACCCAACGCGCACGCTGCCTGGCTGACCGACGCCGAGACTCAGGGGAGTCGGAGGACGAAGATCTATATGGAGACAGCTCTCAATGGGCCATGAGCTTCCGGACCAGTAAACCTCAATTTACTGGGGGCCCAAGCGAGGATGTTCACCTCTTACGAGCCCAGAATCGGGAGCTCTCAGACCGTGTTGATCAACTCCAAGAGCTAATGGAGCGTATGCTTCAGGATAACAGGCAATTACAACAAACCCTGATAGCCCAGGCACAGCCCGTTCCAATACCGGGTCAGGGGGTGCCCACCCAGCCACCCGCTAATGTGCCTGCTCCACTCCTGCCTCCCGGAGCTCCTATTGTTCCTCCACCCGGACCACCCGTGCAACCGGGTCAGCCTGCGCCCGGTCCTTGGAAGCAGCTCAAATTGAAAACTACGTACGACGGATCTCTCGAGACTTTGCCTTGTTTCTTGCATCAAGTGGACAGTTATATGCGAGAACAAGGACAGCTTTTCCCCACGGAGGATAGCCGGGTGCGCTATGTAGCTTCCCTTCTCACAGGTAAAGCAGCTGACTGGATGGTTCTCCAGTTCGACACCCGCTCTCGTGCTATACGTTCCCTCAACAACTTCATGACTGCTCTGAGAAGGAGGTTTGAAGACCCCTTTCTGGGGGAACGAGCCAAATCGGAACTCTTACAACTAAGACAAGGCTCTGCTCCAGTTCGAGAATTTGCCGATGAATTTCAACGGCTGGCAAGTAAAATTGTGGGTTGGCCCGAAGCCACCTTGATTCACCATTTCAGGGAAGCCTTACACCCTGATGTTCTGAACTGGTCGTACATGCGGGGTGATCCCGATACCCTTGAAGATTGGATTCTATTGGACGAGGAAGTGGAAAGCCGCCGACGCTTTATTTCCCTAGTCCGTCAAAAGCACAAGGAAAAAGGCACCCAAAAGCCAAAATCCAAGGCACCACCGCCCGTTCCACGAAATCCTCCACGTCCGCCTCAGGAACGTGAAGCCCGATTTCAGAGAGGCGCCTGTCTTACTTGCGGAGAAATGGGCCACTTTGCAGCTGTGTGCCCGCACCGCCCTGAATTATTTCGTCCCAGCACGATAACCCGAACCAGAGGTCGTCCACCACGCAGAGGCACCGCGGCCACCCGCAGCGCAGCTCCGGGAAGACCCACACCCTCTGCACTCCATGCTGGAGACCCAGCCTCCCTGCCTACTACAAACGACCCCGCCGGGTCTCGGATTACAAGTGCCCCATTGGGGGACAACTTTCCCTCTTCGGATGAGGAAAACCCATGGAATTCTCCAGCCTTAAACCTGGAATCTCCCCTCGACTTGTCAAAAAACGGATCCGGTCTGTGGTGAGTGGAGCGTCTCCACAGACCTCTGCAGATCCTCCTGCGAAACCGAATGCTCCTACCAAAATCAAAGAAGTGGACTCCACCGTCTACGTGGATGCAGTTTTACAACACCTTAACGGTGGCCCCCAACTACCCGTTAAAGCACTCATCGACTCCGGTTGCTGTCGCACTCGCATAAGCGAAGCCACCTTTGCTGCACTCAAAGCCGAATCTGAGGCTTTACCCGCCCCTGTCCAATTCGCCCAAATGGACGGGAGCCATTTCCAGGGAGGTCCAGTCGATCACCGCACCATAGGGGTGGCAATGGGAATTGGCTCCCACTGGGAGCAAGTAGACTTCACTATAGCCCCTATCCGATTTGAAGTAGTCTTGGGTATTAACTGGATTAAAGGACATTGTCCCAGTATTAACTGGGAAACAAACACTATCTCCTTCGCTAGTCCCATGTGCGACCAACACCAGCAGAACTTTGCGCTGTTATATCCGCCCGTCCCAGCATTAACCTCCGAGGTCCCAGCACCTCCAATCCTACCTAACGTATATCGGGACTTTGCGGATGTCTTCGACCTTAAAGAATGTGATGCCTTGCCCCCCCACCGGATCTCGGACTGTGCAATTGAGGTGGTCAAGGACTGCACTTTAACCAAAAGCAAAATTTACCCTATGAGCGCTTCCGAGCGCACTGTCCTCCGGGACTTCCTAGACAAAAACCTCGCCAGAGGGTTCATTCGCCCATCGAATGCCCCGAACTCGGCCCCCGCGTTTTTCGTCCGAAAGAAGGAGGGCGACCTTCGTCTATGCATTGACTTCAGAAAACTCAATGCGATTACCCAAACCAACGCCTATCCTATCCCATTAATTTCTGATATTTTGGGACAGTTACAGGAGGGCCGGGTATTCTCCAAGTTAGACTTGGTGGAAGCTTACTACCGAGTCCGCATCCGAGAAGGGGATGAGCACCTCACTGCCTTCTCTAGCTGTTTCGGAATGTATGAATTCCTTGTAATGCCATTCGGGTTAAAAGGGGCCCCGGGGGTCTTCATGCAACTTATCAATGAAATCCTGCATGACTTACTGTATCGCGGGGTGGTGGTTTATTTGGATGACATTCTTAGTTATTCAAAAACCATGGAAGAGCATGTGATTCTGGTCCGAGAGGTTCTGCAGCGCCTGCGCGACCACCAACTCTTTGCAAAACTGGCTAAATGCGAGTTTCATCAAAACCAGCTCACATTTTTAGGATACGTAATCTCCCACCAAGGTCTTCGCATGGACCCTGTCAAAGTCCAAGCCGTTCTCGATTGGACTCCCCCCACCAACCGCAAGCAAGTACAACAGTTTCTGGGGTTTGCGAACTTTTATCGAGGGTTCATCCCTAACTTCGCCCAAGTGGCCCTACCCATCACTGATCTCCTAAAAACTAAAGGGAAAGCAAACGCGGCTACCTCACCCTCCGCAAAAATCCTGTGGACTGATCAATGCCAAGCCGCGTTTGTAGCCCTCAAACGCCTCTTCACATCCGAACCCGTACTACAGCACCCGGACCCAAACCAAATGTTTATTGTGCAAGTCGATGCCTCCGATGTAGCTATGGGAGGGGCCCTCCTCCAGAAAGGTCCGGATGGTCTCCTTCACCCTTGCGCGTACTTTTCGAGAAAATTTGCGCACGCACAATTGAACTGGCCCATTTGGGAGAAAGAGGCAGCGGCCGTTCACCATGCATTGACTCTATGGAGACAATTCTTAGAAGGGTCCAAAATCCCCTTCGAGGTTTGGACCGATCACAAGAATCTAGCTGCCCTCACGGGGTCCCATAAACTATCAGCGAAACAACAACGTTGGGCGGAATTCTTCGCTCAGTTTCGTTTCGTCCTAAAGCATGTTCCTGGGAAACAAAACGTTCTCGCAGATGCCCTCTCCCGGTTGCCGCAATACCCGATAAAACTTGAGAGGCCAACCAACTCTCTGTTCACCCCTACGCAAAGGGGAGCCCTTCCTGTACTGGCCGTACAAACTCGATCTCAGCAACAGCACCCCAGATCCAGCTCTCCAGCTCCTCCAACCCGATCGGCTACCCAGCCGCCCCCACAACACCAACGAACCGATTCCACCCCCCCAACCCCACCGGCTGCCCTGCCGCCTGCAATCTGCGCACCACCGCACGTAAGCATTACCCCCATAACAGTTCCTAAGACCACTGTAGCGGGGGAGGGGGTACCCGCCAAGGTTCCCATCTCCGAATCCTTGTTGAATACCCTTCGGGACCACTGCCTTTTAGAACGCTCTAATCACTCCCTACCCCCTGGTGTAATAGAACAGGGGGCTCTTGGTACAAAGACTCAAAATTATATGTACCCAAAGCACTCCGAAAAGACGTTTTGCACTTAGCTCATGGAGTAAAAACAGCTGGACACTTTGGATTCCTAAAGACTCTCCACTTATTGCGCAGACAATTTTGGTGGGGGGGAATGCGGTCCGATGTTGATTCTTTTATTCGCAGCTGTCCTGTTTGCGCCACAATGAAACGATCACAGGGCAAACCCCCAGGACTACTGCAACCTCTAGAAATACCCAACAGACCATGGGAAGTGATTGCTATGGACTTTATGACTGATCTCCCTCTCAGCGGGGGAAAAACTGTCTTATGGGTTGTTACTGATTTGTTTTCCAAACAAATCCATTTAGTTCCATGCGCAGGGATCCCCTCTGCTCAAAAATTGGCCCGCCTCTTCATGACACATATCTTCAGGTTACATTCGTTTCCGCGCAAAATAATCTGTGACCGCGGCAGTGGTTTTGTTTCTAAGTTTTGGAAAGCATTTCTCAAGTTGGTGGGGGTGGAACAAGGATTGTCTACTGCATACCATCCTCAAACAGATGGTCAAACTGAACGTGTTAATGCTGTACTTGAATGTTATTTATGCTGTTATGTCAACTACCACCAAGATAACTGGGTGGAACTATTACCTTTTGCAGAATATGCCTACAATAATGCTGTACATCAATCTACAGGTTTTAGCCCATTCTATGCAGTGTATGGACAGGATTTCGGTCCTGTTACTCCCGGAAATAATGGGGAGGGGGAGGGAGACCCTGACGTTGCCTCCTGGGCACACACCCTCCGTACCACCTGGCCCTGGCTCGTTAGCAATCTCGATAGAACCAAGCGCAAATACAAAGCACAAGCCGACAAACATCGTTCCCCCGGGGGTGACCTGCGAGTGGGTAAAATGGTCTACCTTTCCACTAAAAATCTACGTTCCACCCGTCCGTGCCCTAAGCTCAATGCTAAATTCATTGGCCCATTCCCCATCACACAGATCATAAATCCTGTCACAGTGGAGCTAGCTCTCCCCAAAACCCTGAGGCGTGTGCATCCCGTTTTCCACATTAGCCTCCTGAAGCCCCATACTGCTTCTCCACAGTGGCATCCCGATCCGCCTCCCGAACAGCCCATTATGGTGGGGGGGGAGGAGCACTTCGAGGTCTCCAAAATCCTTGACTCTCGTATTCACCATGGAAACCTACAGTACTTGGTCCGTTGGAAACACTTCCCCCCTGCCTACGACGAATGGGTTCGCGCACGAGATGTCTCCGCCCCCAAACTCGTCAATGCCTTTCACACTGCCTACCCGGCAAGACCAGCCCCCTTACAGACTGGGAGGGGGCCTTAAGGGGAGCAGGATATCAGGCTGCTATCTCGGTTTCAGTATTGTTTCTGTGTCTGTGCTGTACTGTCTAGCCTCAAGGTCGACCACACATACCAAGGCCTGGGAATGCTACTCCTGGGAAAGTGTACTCTGTTTATGCATTGCTGATGCTTTGTAATCTCCCGCCATTTACTGCTTTATATTATCGTTCAGCTAGTGAGACTCTCATAGCTGCCATAGTTCCCTGTATGCACTGTATTGCCTTTTTGACCAGTAAAAGCCATCTGCTTGGATTCTATATGACTCTGTGGTGATTTCTGGTTCGAAGGGTCAGGAGCATTGTTCCACCCCCACCAATTTGAGAAAAGCTTTCCAAAACTTAGCAACGAAACTACTTCCGCGGTCGCAGGTTATCTTGCGCGGAAACGAATGTAGTCTAAAGACATGTGACACGAAGAGGCGGGCCAATTTCTGAGCGGAGGGGATCCCCGCACATGGAACCAAATGTATTTGCTTAGAAAATAAGTCAGTGATAACCCATAACACAGTTTTTCCCCCGCTGAGAGGGAGATCCGTCATAAAATCCATAGCAATCACTTCCCAGGGTTTGCTGGGTATTTCAAGTGGTTGCAGTAGTCCTGGGGGTTTGCCTTGAGATCGTTTGACCGTGGCGCAAACAGGACAGCTGCGAATGAAAGAGTCAATGTCAGAAAGCATTTCCCCCCCACCAGAAGTGCCTGCGCAACAGGTGAAGGGTCTTTAGGAATCCAAAGTGTCCAGCTGTTTTTACTCCATGAGCCAAATGTAAGACTTCTTTTCGGAGCGTTTTGGGCACGTATAATTTCGAGTCTTTGTACCAACAACCTCCTCGTTCGATTACATCGGGAGGCAGGGTTTGAGCGGAGCGTTCCATTAGGCATTGTGCCCGAAAAGAATTTAAGAAAGACTCGGAGACGGGAACCCCCCCTTTTTTACGGTGGAAGCAGGAGCAGATATGGGGGTCGACGAGGGGGAAGCGCTTACGTGCGGTGGTGCGCTGACTGCAGGCGGCTTGGCGGCCGGTTGGGTTGGAGGAGTTGGTGCATCGGCCACTGCGTGCTTCCGTTGTGGGGGCAGTGTTTGGGATCTAGTTTGTACAGCCAGCACGGGTAGGGCTTCTCTTTGCGCGGGCGTAAATAAAGAGTCTGTTGGCCGATCGAGTTTCACCGGGTACTGAGACAGTCGGGAGAGAGCATCTGCGAGAACGTTTTGTTTTCCAGGGACATGCTTCAGGACAAAACGAAACTGAGCAAAGAAATCCGCCCAACGCTGTTGTTTCGCGGACAATTTATGGGTCCCCATGAGGGCAGCTAGATTTTTGTGATCGGTCCAGACTTCAAAGGGTACTTTAGCCCCTCCAGGAATTGTCGCCACAGAGTAAGTGCATGGTGAACGGCCGATGCTTCTTTCTCCCAAATGGGCCAGTTCAATTGGGAGTGCGCAAACTTCTTTGAGAAGTAAGCGCAAGGGTGAAGGAGACCATCTGGTCCTCTTTGGAGAAGGGCCCCTCCCATAGCCACGTCGGAGGCATCGACTTGCACAATGAACATTTGATTCGGGTCTGGGTGCCATAGCACGGGCTCCGAAGTGAAAAGGCGTTTGAGGGCTACAAAAGCGGCCTGGCATTGATCAGTCCACAGTATCTTAGCGGAGGGTAACGTAGCCGAGCTTCCTTTACCCTTTGTTTTCAGCAGGTCGGTGATGGGCAGCGCCACTTGGGCGAAGTTAGGGATGAACCCGCGATAGAAATTAGCAAAACCTAGAAACTTTTGTACTTGTTTGCGGTTGGAGGGAGGGGTCCAATCAAGGACGGATTGGACCTTGGCCGGGTCCATGCTAAGGCCATGGTGGGAGATTATATATCCCAAGAACGTTATTTTGCTCTGATGAAATTCGCATTTAGCCAACTTTGCAAAGAGTTGGTGATTGCGCAGGCGCTGCAGAACTTCTCGGACAAGAGCGACATGCTCATCCATGGTTTTTGAATAAATAAGAATGTCATCTAAATAAACCACCACCCCGCGGTACAGTAAATCGTGGAGGATTTCGTTGATGAGTTGCATGAAGACCCCCGGGGCACCTTTTAACCCGAAGGGCATCACAAGGAATTCAAACATTCCAAAACAGCTAGAGAAGGCAGTGAGGAGTTCGTCTCCCTCACGGATACGGACGCGGTAGTAGGCTTCTACTAAGTCCAACTTGGAGAATATACGTCCCTCCTGCAACTGCCCCAAAATATCTGAAATCAGCGGTATAGGGTAGGCGTTGGCTTGGGTAATTGCATTGAGCTTTCGGAAGTCGATGCATAGGCGCAGGTCGCCCTCCTTTTTTCGGACGAAAAATGCGGGGGCTGAGTTGGGAGCATTCGATGGGCGAATGAACCCTCTGGCAAGGTTTTTGTCCAAAAAGTCCCGTAGTACAGTGCGCTCGGAAGCGCTCATAGGGTAAATCTTACTCTTGGTTAATGTGCAGTCCTTCACCACCTCAATTGCACAGTCAGTGGCCCGGTGGGGGGGGTAAGGCATCACATTCTTTAATGTTAAAGACATCCGCAAAGTCCTGGTATACATCAGGTAGGGACGGTGGTGATGGGACATCGGAGGTTAATGCTGGAGCGGGTGGAGACAGCACCGCAACTTGCTGTCGGTGCTGGTCGCATTTGGGGTTGGCAAAGGAGATAGTGTTCGTCTCCCAGTCTATACTGGGACTATGACCTTTAATCCAGTTAATTCCCAGGACCACTTCAAATCGGATAGGGGCTATGGTAAAGTCTATTTGCTCCCAGTGGGAGCCAATACCCATCGCCACCCCTGTAGTGCGATGATCAACTGGGCCCCCCTTGAAATGGCTTCCGTCCATTTGGGAAAATTGGACGGGGGCTGGTAAAGCCTCGGATTTGACTTTGAGTGCTGCAAAAGTGGCCTCATTGATTAGAGTGCGACCGCAACCGGAGTCAATGAGTGCCTTAACGGGTAGTTGGGGACCACCTTTATAGTGTTGTAAAACTGCGTCCACATAAACGGTGGTTTCCACTTCCTTCACCTTGGTGGGAGCTTTCGGTTTAGCAGGAGATTCTGCAGGGGTCTGTGGAGACGCTCCACTCACCACAGACCGGAGCCGTTTTTTGACAAATCAAGGGGGGTTTCCAGGTTCAAAGCTGGAGGATCCCATGGGTTCTCTTCGTCAGAAGAAGGAGAGTTGTCCCCCAAAGGGGCATTTGCAATCCGTGACCCGGCGGGGTCACTCGATGTAGGAAGGTTAGATGAGTCCTCAACGTGAAGTGCAGAGGGTGTGGGTCTCCCCGGCGCTGCCTCTGCGTTGAGGTCGTCCTCGAGCTCGGGTTGCCATGCTGGGGCAAAAGGGTTCAGGGCGATGTGGGCAGACTGCCGCAAAGTGGCCCAGTTCCCCACAAGTGAGGCAAGCTCCTCTTTGAAACCGTGTTTCGCGATC
Organism: Euleptes europaea; assembly: GCF_029931775.1. Classification (NCBI taxonomy): domain Eukaryota; kingdom Metazoa; phylum Chordata; class Lepidosauria; order Squamata; family Sphaerodactylidae; genus Euleptes; species Euleptes europaea. The sequence goes on along the minus strand of NC_079318.1, from coordinate 7,176,570 downwards.
CTGGGGTGGACGCGTGGGCTTCCGTGGATTGGGGAGCGGTGCCTTGGGATGGGGTTTTTGGACGCTTTTCTCCTTGTTTCTTTGGCGGACAAGGGAAATAAAGCGCCTGCGGCTTTCCACCTCCTCGGCTAATAGAATCCAATCCTCGAGGGTGTCGGGATCACCCCGCATATACGACCAGTTCAGAATGTCAGGGTGTAAGGCTTCCCTGAAATGGTGAATTAGGGTGGCTTCGGCCCAGCCCACAATTCTGCTTGCTAGTCTCTGGAATTCATCGGCAAACTCTCGAACTGGAGTAGAGCCTTGTTTTATTTGTAGAAGCTCCGCTTTGGCTCGTTCCCCCAGAAAGGGATCCTCAAACCTCCTCCGTAAGGCAGTCATGAAATTGTTGAGGGAACGGATAGAGCGGGATTGGGTGTCGAACTGGAGGACCATCCAGTCGGCTGCTTTACCTGTCAAAAGGGAAGCCACATAGCGAACCCGGCTGTCCTCTGTAGGGAAGAACTGTCCTTGTTCTCGCATATAGCTGTCTACCTGATGCAAGAAACAGGGCAGGGTTTCGAGAGATCCATCGTAAGTAGTTTTCAATTTGAGTTGTTTCCAAGGACCGGGCATGGGTTGGCCCGGTTGCACGGGTGCCCTGGGTGCAGGTAAAATGGGACCTCCGGGAACCAGGGGTTGAACAGGCACATTAGCGGGTGGCTGGGCTGGCACTCCCTGTTGAACCGGTACTGCGGCCCCCTGTGGAACGGGTTGTGCCGGGGTTGTCAGGGCCCGCTGTAACTGCCTGTTGTCCTGAAGCAAGCGTTCCATTAGCTCCTGGAGTTGATCTACACGGCCAGATAGCTCCCGATTCTGAGCTCATAACAGGTGAACGTCCTCACCCGGGCCACCTGTACAATGAGGTTTGCTTGTCCGAAAACTTGTGGCCCATTGAGAACTGTCCCCATACAAGTCCTCTTCCTCAGACTCCTCGGAATCGTGGCGTCGTTCTGCGAGGCGGCGTGCGCGTTGGGTCGTGCGCAACGGGGCAAATACCGGGGAAAACGACAGACCCAATGGAGGACCGCTCCGTCCGGAGTCTTTGGGGCGGCTGCCTGTCCGCGCCCGATCCGCAGCCAACTGCAGTTCTTTATCCCTTGCGGCTTGAGCCTCGGCTTCCGCCTTAGCTGCTTCAGCAGCTTCCCTATCTGCGAGAGCCTGTGCGCTTTCTAGTCTGAGAGCGGCAGCTGCTGTAATGTGTGGTAAAAGTTCCGTTTCCAGGAGCGTGAGTAGGGGGTCGGGCTCCCCACCTAACAATGGTTGCACTCGGACCGCGACCGCGGGTGCATCGGCCCCGAACGTCGGGGTCAAACGTTGAGCGAAGGTGGCTATCGTGGTATCCTTTGTACAATCCGCAAAGAGGAGGGCTGTCTGGATAGCGATCCTCTTGGCTTCAGCTTGACAGTCAGCTGCATTGGGTACCAAAGAAAAACCTGCGGGTGCGGCTCCCGCCATGGTACCTTCCCCCAAGGCGACAGGACGCCTTAGAGCCGTGGATGAGAGAGTCTCACGGGCAATAAGCTTATCCAATAAACCGGTTAGTATTTGTAAGTCCTCAGTTGCCAGCTGGGCATCATCCAGCAACTGATCAAAATCCTGGAGTTCTAAACGAGCATTAGTATCCTCCGACGTTAACATCCAGAGAACCCTCACCAGAGATTGCCACTGTGTCTGGACCAGTCCACTCAAGCGGCAAACCTCTGAATTAGTCCTAAAGAGTTCAGCTACTATGTCCCGTAGGAGGGTAGGATCCTCTGAGGAGGACTCCAGGGTTCCAAGAAGCAGTAGTCACGGTTCACTCGGAGAGCGCCCTCCTAGCTCCCATCTGAGTGGCTGGCGAAGCCTCCAGGGCTCCAGCCTGACTAAAGAATCGATGAAGAAGAGATAGCTGTCATAATGTGAGCTCTTGACCCATCGAACCAGAAATCACCACAGAGACAATCAGATTCCAAGCAGATGGCTTTACTGGTCAAATAGGCAATACAGTGCATGGAAGGCAAGATGACAGCTATGGCTTGTCTTGCCCGTTATTTGGAAATATAAGGCAGAGAAACGGCGGGAGATTACAAAGCATAAACAGAGCATTATTTCCCAGGAGTGGCGTTCCCAGGCTTTGGTATGTGTAGCCGTCCTTGAGTCTGAACGGTTCAGCAGAGAAACGAAAGGAAACATCTAAACCGAGATAACAGCCTGACAGGTTGCCAGCTCCAGAGTGGGAAATCTCGATATTTTGGGGGTGGAGCCTGAGGAGGGCAGGGTTTGGACAAGGGAGGGACTTCAGTGCCAAATTGAAGTCCCATTGCCAAAGCGACCATTTTCTCCAGGTGAAGTGATATCTGTCACCTGGAGATCAGCTGTAATAGCAGGAGTTCTCCAGCCACCACCCGGAGGTTTGCAACCCTAGATCTAATGATAGCCAGGAATGCCAATTGAAATATATTACAGTTAAAAACCGATTATGGGAAACCTGCCATGGGCCGGGAATGACAGCCCCCAGAGTGGCATGATAGTCCCTGATAGTCCTAGAGTACTGATTGTTGTTCCAGGGACTGTCATTCCAGTCCCAGAACAGTTTATTTTGTCCCAGGGACCATCATTCCACTCTGGGAGCTGTCATTCCAGTCCTAGAGTACTGGCACAGGGCAAGAGATGTGTCTAATAGTTTCTGGATTGGACAATGTGAGGCACAGCATCATCATTAGAATTCCCACTAAGGGGTGCTGAGTTTACCTAGTCCTATTCCTTCAGGAAGAATTGGAGCTCGCAGCAGCCAGAGCTGTGGTCTGGCTGCAGGCTTAAAGGAAGGGTGGCGATTCCACTCGGCTAAAGAAGCCGGGGGGACCGGTGGCCTGCCAAGGCCACTCGGTACTGGCTATCGCCCCTCCACAGTCCCAGCAATTAGTGATGTTTAACACTGCAGCAATTCTTTCTCCCAGATCAATGAACAAATTCCTTTTTTAAAATAAATTTTGATTATTTTTTATAATAATTAAAAAAAGAAAAAAATTATAATATGCTTAAATCAAAACATAAAAAACATACAAAATATAAAAATACAAAAAGAGCACTTATAAAGCCATCATAATTACAATTATATAATATAAAATTGCAAAATACAGTGCTCCATTACCCACCACCAGCCCCAAACAGTGTTCCCGCCACCTCTGGAGTTCCGGAGAAGTGCTTTGACAATGTTTAAAATTACTATTATTATCTCCATGTATTAAAAAAAGACATTAATCTATAATTCATTAACTATACTTGTAAAATTCATCTTCACCAATTTATCCCAATATGCGGCAGCCCTAGACCATGTTTTTTTAAACTGTTCCATGTCTTTACCATGTAACAAATCTGTAAGTTTGGCCATCCGCATATACATCCAAAATTTATCTCTCTCCAGTCTTTAATAGAAAGTTTATTTATTTGCTTCCAGTTTTTTGCAATTGTAATTCTTGCTGCCGCAAAACTATGCTGGCATATGACTCTGTCAGATTTATCCATATTTTCTTTTGGGATACCCAATAAACAAAAAGTGGGATCCCTTTTTACATTTATACTAATCAAATTATTGGTTTCCTTTATTACCATTCTCCAAAATCTCTTGATTTTTTTACAAAACCACCAAACATGCATAAAAGTACCTATTTCAATTCCACACTTCCAACATAAACCCTTATCTCTTTTTTTTCCCATTTTACTTAACAATACTGGGGTTATATACCATCTGTAAAACATTTTGTATAAATTATCTCCTATTTCATTGGTGATGGTAAATTTATATTCCTTCTTCCATAATTTTCCCATATTTCCAAATCAATATTATAACCTAATTCCCTCATCCATTTCACCATCACTGGTTTAATCCTTTCCTGTTCTAGGTTCATTTCAATCAATAATTTATAAACTCTTCCTATCAACCCTTTATTCCCCTTATTTAATATAATTTCGAGTTTAGATTTATTTTGACTAAACCTCGTAAGGTTATCCTTATTAAATATATCCCTTAATTTATAGTACATGAACTTTTATTTTAAGCTCTTCTCTACTCTTCAGCGTCCAAACTCCTTCTTTACATTCTGTAATTTCTCTATAAATATCCGTATCCAAATTTAATGCTTCCCTCTCTTCATAAAAGCTTCTACTGGATTAATCCAACCAGGGGTTTTATATTCCAAAAAACCTTTATATTTCTTCCACGTTTGAAATAAACCAGCCCTGATAATATGAGAATTAAAATCTTTATTAATTTTCTCCTTTTCATACAAAAGATATGCTTGCCACCCAAAATGTAAATTAAACCCCTCTAATTCTAATAACTTCAGATTCTCTAATAGAATCCAATTTTTTAACCAGGTGAAGCATGCTGCTTGATAATACATTCTCAAATCTGGTAATCCCAGACCTCCTGTCTTTCAATTCAATTAAGACATGCTATCCTATGTCTTTCCTTACCCCATAAAAATTTTAATATATCTTTCTTCCAGTTTTTAAATATCTGTGCTCCTTTCAGTATTGGTAGGTTTTGAAACAAAAAAAGCATCTTAGGCAATACCATCATTTTAATAACTGAAATTCGGCCCCACAATGATAATGGTATTTTCCCCCAGTTTTTTAAATCTGTTACTATCTGTTGCCATTGTTTAAATTAAGATTATTAGGTGATAACCATATGCCTAAATATTTTATTTTATGTTCAATGTTAAACCCTGACTTTTTTGTCAATATTTGTTGTTGTGAGAGTGTCATATTTTTAACCAATATCTTAGTTTTGTTTTTATTTACTTTAAAACCTGAAAGCTTTCCATAAACCTCCAAAATTTTATTCCAATTTTCGATTTCTTCAATAGGATCCATCAGATATTAAAAATTCATATTGATGTTGCCATTTTTAAAGATTATTAAGCTGATCCTGTTTAAATGCTTTATCCTGTAACTTTCTAAGCTGTATTTCACCTTGTCTAATTTCATCTAAAATTCTTTTCTTCTGTGCCTCTCTCTCTTTAAACCATCTTGTATTTTGTTGTATTAACAATCCTCTAATTACAGCTTTGCTAGCATCCCAGACTACATCTTCTCGTGTACCCTTACCTGTATTTTCAGCAAAATAGTTGTGTATATCAACCTTTAACTTATCTACTTTTTTTTTTTAACAAAAATTCATTTACTACCAAGGGCTTGTTTTTCCTGTCTATTTTAACTGTTATCGATACAGCATTATGGTCTGACAATACGCTAGGCAGAATCTCTGGATTCTCTGATGTGTTTATCAACCCTTTAGATAACCATAACATGTCTATCCTGGAGTATGTAAGATGTCTAGCTGGAAAAAAAGTATATCCCTTTTTATTGCCGTGTCTCAATCTCCAAACATCAAACATATCCCAGTGATCTGTAAGGTCATTAAAAATTCCCGGTAATTTACCCTCACATTTACCCTTTTTTTTCTTTGCAGACCTATCTATCCTGGGTTCCATTACCCCATTAAAATCACCCAAATAATTTTATCTAAAGCATGTTCTGCCAATACTGTGGCTAAAGTATTATTTAAAAAAATTGATTTGTATTAGGCGCTTATATTCCCACCAACAAAATCTTTTGGAAACCACTAGTTATTTCAACCAATAACATTCTTCCTTCCTTATCTTGATAGATAATTCTATGTTCTAATATCAGAGGCAGGTACATAACTATACCATTGGTGGGGGGTTTTCTCATTGGTCTGATTACATCGATTTTGATTGTGTAAGCCACTTTGACTCTGTGAGAACAGGACAGGCTAAAAATTAAATAAATAAATTCTCAGGGGTATGCACATGGATCTCTTGTTCAAAGCCCTAATCATGCCCAACAACTTCCAACAGAGGGAGGCTAGGAAGGTTTGCATCAGTGTTTGGCTTTTGGGGCCCTTTCTTGCATGCCCAGGGTAGTGACAATCGCCACTTTTAGGGTCAGGAAGCAATTTTTCTCCAGGACAGATAGGCCAGACCTTGGAGGGGTTTTTTTTTGCCATCTTCTGGGCATGGAGTAGAGGTCACTGGGGATGTGGGAGGAGCTAGTTGTAAATTTCCTGTATTGTGCTGGGGGTTGGACTAGATGACCCTGGTGGTCCCTTCCAACTCTATGATTCTGATTCTATAAATAATGTAAATAAATAAAAATTAAAATATTGTCGAAGGCTTTCATGGTCAGAGTTCATTGGTTCTTGTAGGTTATCCGGGTTGTGTAACCGTGGTCTTGGAATTTTCTTTCCTGACGTTTTGCCAGCAACTGTGGCAGGCATCTTCAGAGTAGTAACACTGAAAGACAGTGTCTGTCAGTGTCAAGGGTGTAGGAAGAGTAATATTGTGAGAGTCCCAACCTAACTGTGCTAACTTCGCAAAATCACTTGCTCAGACTTGGGTGCAGAAACAAAGGATTTATTGAAGGCTTCAGATAGTACAAGACAGACACGAGTTTAAAGTTGCAAGTGAGCTAGCTTATCGGGGTTACAGAATATATCTACTACAGGGCACTGGGGTTCACACTTCTGTTGTGGGAAGTTACAAGATAGATTGATGCAATACAAAACATCAAACGGGTCTCAGAGAGACTGTTAGGACTATCAGATCTTCAAGGCCGTATTCGGCCTGAGGGAGTGCATGCAGGAAGCACAGCAGGGGAGGGCGAAGCGGCACCTGGGAAAGACAGATGAGGCGCCGGGTCCCAGGAAGGCAAGGGGAGGTGTGAACTGCTTGTATGAGTTCAAAGGGACAGAGATAGAGGATTTGCAAGAGGGGAAGGGGAGTCAGAGACACATGGCCCTCACATTCTGCCCCCCTTAAGGCCCCCCTCCCGCAAGGTCGGGAGGCCGAGGCTTATCAGGATAGGTGCAGTGAAATTCGTGAACTAGGCGGGGGGCCGCCATGTGGGGGGCTGCTACCCATTCATCGTGTGCAGGTCCCAGATGTTTCCATCGGACAAAATAGAACAGTTTCCCTTTCTTCCACTTGGAATCTAAAACCTTGGACACTTCCAAGTGTGTGTCCCCGCCCACTACTGTAGGAACTTTGGGTTTGGGGGGGGAGTGGAATTGGGGAGCGGGTACGTAGGGCTTGAGTAGACTGATATGAAAGACGGGGTGAATGCCCCTAAGGGTTTTTGGCAGTTCCAATTCCACTGTGACTTCATTAATCACCCGGGAAATGGGGAAAGGCCCCACGTATCGATCATTCAGTTTTTTGCAGGGCCGGAGCGAACGCAGGTTTTTGGTGGAGAGATAAACTTGCTCCCCCACTCTGAGCTCCCAGCCCGGGGACCGATGTTTGTCGGCCTGTTCCTTGTACTTGCGCTTGGCCCGTTCTAGGTTCTTTTGTAACCAGGGCCAAGTAGACAGAACCACCTGTACCCACTCCTGGACTTCCGGGACTGCCTCGAGCTCAGGAGTGACGGGGGTGGAACCGAAAGGGCCGAATTCCGTCCCGTACACCACCTGGAAAGGGATAAAACCAGTGGAGGAGTGAGGGGCATTGTTGTAGGCATACTCAGCAAAAGGTAATAAGTCCACCCAATCGTCCTGATGGTAATTGACATAACACCGGAGGTAACACTCGACTACTGCATTCACTCGTTCAGTTTGACCATCGGTTTGGGGGTGGTAAGCCGAAGAGAGTCCTTGCTCCTCCACCCCCATTAGTTTTAGGAAGGCCCGCCAGAATTTGGCGACGAACTGGACCCCCCTGTCGGAGAGGACCTTTCTGGGAATCGAGTGAAGCCTTAGGACATGAGTGACAAACAATTTGGCCAACCCCTGGGCTGAGGGGAGTCCGGCACAGGGAACGAAGTGGACCTATTTGGAGAAAAGGTCCGTGATCACCCACAGGACTGTCTTACCCCGGCTGGGAGGCAGGTCGGTGATAAAGTCCATGGCGATCACTTCCCACAGTCGGGTGGGTGTTTCTAAGGGTTTCAGGAGTCCCGGGGGTTTCCCCATTCTCTTTTTTGCCGTGGTGCAGATTGGGCAGCTGCGCACGTATAGTTCTACATCAGCTCGCATGCCGGGCCACCAAAATTGCCGCCTCACCAGGTGCAGAGTTTTTACAAAGCCAAAATGACCCGCAAGTTTGGCCCCATGGACTAGTCCTAGGACCTCCTTGCGGAGAGATGTTGGGACATAGAGCTTTCCACCCTGCACCCACCAGGAGTCCCGTTGTTCCATGCCGGTGGGGAGAATCTGTTGCTCCGCTTCCTGCAGAGACGCGTCTCGGAGCCTTTGCTGAAAAGCTTCCGGGACCCCTTTGAGCAAGGGACTCCCCGGTTGGCGGGCTTAGGATCGGGTGGTGACGGCTAGGCCTGGAACTTCCCCCCGTTGCTCGGGGGTGAATAGGGAGTCCACGGGATGGTCAAAGTCATTGCGGTATTGGGGGAGTCGGGACAGGGCATCAGCCAGGGCATTTTCTTTCCCGGGGACATGCTTGAGGGTGAAACGGAACTTGGCGAAAAATTGAGCCCACCGAATCTGTTTAGCGTTGAGCTTTCTAGCCCCCTTGAGAGCCTCTAAATTCTTGTGGTCGGTACACACCTCAAACGGAAATTCTGCCCCTTCCAGGAAATGCCTCCAGATGGTGAGGGCATGCTTCACTGCCGCTGCCTCCTTCTCCCAAATCGCCCAGTTAATTTCAGACTGAGAAAACTTTTTGGAGAAGTAGGCGCACGGTCTCAAATCCCCACTTTCGTCTCTCTGCAGGAGAGCCCCTCCCATGGCCACGTCCGAGGCGTCCACCTGGACTACGAACGGTTTAGTGCAGTCCGGGTGGGCCAGTACTGGCTCGGACGAAAAGAGCAATTTTAGCTCTTCGAACGCCTGCTGGCAGGGTGGAGACCACTGCAAACGGGCCGAGGGTAGGGCGGCATTCGCTCCCTTCCCCTTGGTGCGCAAAAGGGAAGTGAGGGGGAGAGCCACCTGGGCGAAATTGGGAATGAAGTTGCGGTAAAAGTTGGCAAACCCTAAAAACTGTTGCAGTTGCCGGCGTGTGGTGGGGGGTTCCCAATCCCGTACCGCCTGAACCTTAGCAGGATCCATTTCCAAGCCCTGGTGGGAAATTACATACCCCAGGAAAGTGATGGAGGGCTGGTGGAATTCACATTTTGACACCTTAGCATACAATTTGTGTTCTCGCAGTCGCTGGAGAACTTGACGCACTAGTCGGATATGCTCTTCCATGGTTTCAGAATAAATGAGAATATCATCCAGAAACACCACCACCCCCCGAAACAACAAATCATGTAAAACGTCATTAATTAATTGCATGAATACACTCGGAGCCCCTGAAAGTCCGAACGGCATCACTAAATATTCAAACATGCCAAAACAACTTGAAAAGGCCGTCTTGGATTCGTCCCCCTCCTTAATGCGGATGCGGTGGTAGGCTTCCACCAAATCCAGTTTGGTGAAGATTCGACCTTCCTTCAATTGCGCTAGAAGGTCTGGAATGAGAGGGAGGGGGTAAGCGTTAGACTGAGTGACAGCGTTCAGTCTACGAAAGTCAATACACAGTCTCAGGTCACCCGTTTTCTTCTTGACAAAAAAGGCGGGGGCGGAATACGGAGCTTTGGAGGGGCGTATGAAGCCCCTCGCTAGGTTGGTGTCCAAATAGTCCCGCAACACTGCCTTTTCATTGGGGCTCATGGGGTAAACCTTTCCCTTGGACAACTTGCCATCTCCCACGATCTCAATTGCGCAGTCAGTTTCTCGGTGTGGGGGCAGTTCATCACATTCCCTCACATCAAACACATCCGCGAACTGGGAATACTCCGAGGGTAGATGGGGTGGAGCGGTGACAGGCCCTAGGGACCCCACCAACGCGGCGGCCGGGGTGCAAAGCACTCGGTCTTTGTCGTGTAGTCCGCAGGGGTCCTCGGGGAACGTGAGTGTCCGTCTGACCCAGTTAATAGAGGGGTTGTGTCCCTGTAACCAATTCATCCCCAAAACTACGGGGGCAACTATGGGGGCGATGGTAAAGTACAGTCGTTCCCAATGTTCCCCCACAGCCATGACCACCGCAGTGGTACAGTGAGTGACGGGCCCCTTTTTAAAGTCACTACCGTCCATTTGGGAGAAACGGAGGGGACCCGGGAGCCGTTTGCGTCGGACGCGTAGTCTCTTGGCTGCTTCCTCACTAATCAAGGTGCGGGCGCACCCAGAGTCAACTAGCGCGGGGAATTCTAACATCGGACCCCCTTTGGGTAAGGATAGGTGGACCCGAATGTATACATTATCCTCTTGGGCGCTTACCATCGGTGGAGCTCCTTGCACAACGATCGGAGCGGTCTGCTGAGGAGCCCCTCTTACAGCAGACCGACGGCGTTTTTTGCCAGCATTTCCCACTCCTCTTCCTCACTGGATGAAGGAGACGTGGTAGTTGTAATCCGTGACTCGGCCGAGTCAAAGGTGGCATTTATAATCCGAGGTCCCGATGGACCAGTTGAGGATGAGGCTCCGTCTTGGGGGCGCGCGTGCAGCGCGGAAGGCGCGCTCCGACGACCAGGTGCGCCGCTCCGGTGTCGGGGTTGACTTTCCGCTGGGGCTTTCTCCGGTTCGGTCGGGGTCGGACGAGGAGGAGCTGGGCGTCCGGAGCGGGACGGGTATTGTGAGGCAAAGTGGCCCTTACCTCCACAAACCAGGCACACGCCAGTCTCGAACCGCTTGCGGCGTTCGGCTGTCGAGGGGCCACCGCCGCTCTGGGGCCGGGTGTCCTTGGTACCGCCGGGCCTGTCCCCCCGAGACTTAAAGTCGCGCCCGATGCGTTGTTTGGACAGGGTCAGAAGTTGCTTCCGATTCTCGATATCGGCGGCATGGCGCACCCAACCTTCCACGTCCGGGGGGTTACCTTGCATGAAGGCCCAATGTTGTAAGTCCGGGTTCAGACCCTCCCTGAAGCACTGTACCCGGGTGGCTTCACTCCAATCTAAGATCCTGCTGGAAAGTGACTGGAACTCACTTGCATACTGCGCTACCGATTTAGTCCCTTGGCGCAGTTGCATCAGGGTAGCTTTGGCCCGTTCCCCCAGGTTCGGGTCTTCGAACCGGTTTCGGAGAGCGACCATGAATTCGTCAAGGCTCCGCAGTACGGGAGAGCGGAGCTCATACTGTAACACCATCCAAGCGGCCGCTTCGCCTTGCAGGAGAGAGGCCACATATTGGACCTGAGATTCCTCAGAAGTAAAGGTCCGGCCCTGCTCCCGCATAAAAATGTCCACTTGGACCATAAAGAAGGTCAACTGGTCCCCCGACCCATCATACGTGATCTTCAAGTCACGGCGGGCTGGAGTGCTGGGAGGAGCGGGGGGAGCTGCCGGTGTCCCGTCAGGGGGGTTACCGGGGGGAGGCTGCACCTTTAACGCATCCATGGCATGGGCCATCTCGCACATGAGAGTCTGCATGGTATCCATCTGTTCCAGCAAAGCCTGGCTCTCCTCCTGCCATCGCCTCCGTTCCTCGTCCATCAGGACCTCCTTACGCGCGGGGTCGTCCTCGAGCCCCGTGCTGGGGAACGCCATCCGGCGTGCCTTTGCCTCGGTCCGGGAGAGCGACCACCCCTTAGGGGAGTCCAGCCAGGAGTTAAAGGTGGTCTTGGGCTTCGTACCCCCACCGCTGGGCACCTTACGTTTGGTGTCTCCTTCCAGCGGCTCGAGGTTGGGTAGCTCCGGGGCTGTAGGCTCCTTCGGTTTCTCGGGTGAAGAGGGTGTCTCCTCGTCGTCTCGCATGACTGTCCGATGAGGTAAAGGCGTAGAACGAAGAGGCAAGGACTTGCAACTTAATGTGAGAGTCCCAACCTAACTGTGCTAACTTCGCAAAATCACTTGCTCAGACTTGGGTGCAGAAACAAAGGCTTTATTGAAGGCTTCAGATAGTACAAGACAGACACGAGTTTAAAGTTGCAAGTGAGCTAGCTTATCGGGGTTACAGAATATATCTACTACAGGGCACTGGGGTTCACACTTCTGTTGTGGGAAGTTACAAGATAGATTGATGCAATACAAAACATCAAACGGGTCTCAGAGAGACTGTTAGGACTATCAGATCTTCAAGGCCGTATTCGGCCCGAGGGAGTGCATGCAGGAAGCACAGCAGGGGAGGGCGAAGCGGCACCTGGGAAAGACAGATGAGGCGCCGGGTCCCAGGAAGGCAAGGGGAGGTGTGAACTGCTTGTACGAGTTCAAAGGGACAGAGATAGAGGATTTGCAAGAGGGGAAGGGGAGTCAGAGACACATGGCCCTCACAAATATATAGTCAGAAAGGGGTTGGGTTTGAGCTGAGTATTGTCCTGCAAAAGTAATGTGCTAATCATTGTCTTGTAAGTATCAAGATAATGTGCTAATGAGGGTATGGTATGTTAAAAGAAAAGAGAAAAGAGGAATAATCAAAACATTAATGGACCGTGCAAGACGGATCTGTGAACCACAGTGTGAGGGTCTCTGTCTTTGTGTCTCTGCTTTCCATCACCTGCTGTGTTATCAGTGAACTCGTAAAAGCAGTTCACACCTTCTGGTCTCAGGCGCCAGGCCTGATGGCCCATGTATCTTCCCCCCCGCTGTTCTTCCTGCCAGTACTCCCTCAGGCCGATGCGGCCTTGGAAGTGTGATAGCCGCACCAGACTTCCTGGGATCCGTCTGATGTTTTGTATTATGCCAAGCTTGTAACTTCCCATAACAATAAGTGTGAACCCCAGTGCCCCAGTGCCCTGGAGTCAATATATTCTGTAAACCCGTATAGCCCCTCACTTGCAACTTTCTACCTGTGCCTGTCTCATCTCCTGAAGGCTTCAATAAATCGATTGTTTCTGTATCAACGTCTGAGCAACTGATTTGGAGAAGCAAACTCAGAGAGGGGGATCTCTCACATTAAGTTGCAAGTCTTTGCCTCCCGGACTGCAGCTGTACCGCTTTGGACAGAATGTCAGCCGACGAGGACACCACCCCTAACCCCGATGCCCCCAAGGAACCGGACGAGCCGGAGAAGCCGGACCCTAAAGAGGAGGGAGCCAAGCCAAAGAAACCGAAGGGTCGCGCCCCCGACCAAGATCGGGACGGACGTCCCCGGGGGCTTACTTATTGGCTGGACTCTCCCAAGGGCTGGTCGCTCTCGCGGACCGCGGCGAAGGATCGCCGGTTGGCCTTCCCCAGCACGGGACTCGAAGGAGACCCGGCCCGCAAAGAGGCCCTCATGGAGGAAGAACGAAAGCAATGGCAGGAAGACCGCCGGGCTATGCAGGAGCAGATGGAGATCATGCAACGCGTAATGGGTGAGATGGCCACGACCCTAGATGCGCTGAAATTGCAACCTCCAGCCGGTGCTCCCCCAGACGGGGCCCCGGTAGTTCCGCCCGCAACCCCTGCCCCCCCGGCCCGTCGGGACCTGAAAGTCACGTATGACGGGTCGGGAGACCAGTTGACCTTTTTTATGGTCCAAGTAGACATTTTTATGCGGGAACAAGGCCGAACCTTCGTTTCTGAGGAGTCCCGGGTGCAGTACGTGGCTTCCTTACTGCAAGGGGAGGCGGCTGCCTGGATGGTGTTGCAGTATGAACTCCGCTCGCCGGTGCTGCGAACCCTGGACGAGTTCATGGTAGCACTCCGAAACCGTTTTGAGGACCCGACTCTAGGTGAGCGGGCTAAAGCCTCCCTGATGCAACTGCGCCAAGGGGCTAAGTCGGTGGCGCAGTATGCAAGTGAATTCCAGTCACTGGCTAGCCGAATTCTGGACTGGAGTGAGGCTACCTTTGTACAATGTTTCAGGGAGGGTCTCAACCCAGATCTCCAACATTGGGCCTTCATGCAAGGGAACCCCCCGGATGTGGAAGGTTGGGTTCGCCATGCTGCGGACATCGAGAATCGCAAACAACTCCTGAACTTGTCCAAGCAACGAATTGGGCGAGACCCCAGGCCCCGGGGTGACCGTGGCCGGGAACTCCGGCAAGGGGGTGGCGGGGTCCTCTCGGCCGCGGAACGCCGCAAGCGGTTCGAAGCCGGCGTCTGCCTGATCTGCGGGGGAAAGGGTCACTTTGCATCGCAATGCCCCTCTCGCTCAGGCCGTCCGACCCCTCCCCGCCAAACCCAGGCCGAGCCGACGAAACCGGCCGCCGACAGCCAGCCTCGCCGCAGAAGTGGACCACTGAGCCGGCGCTCCGGCGCACCCTCCGCTCTCCACGCGCGCCCCCAGGATGGGGCATCCGACTCTACGGTCCCATCGGGGTCCCGGATTACAAATACCGTCTTTGATTCGGACGGCTCCCCGGGAGCCACCACCCCGTCCCCCTCTTCCAGCGAGGAGGAAGAGTGGGAACAGCCGGCAAAAAACGCCGTCGGTCTGCTGTAGAGGGGGCTCCGCAGCAGACCGTCCCTATCGTTGTGCAAGGAGCTCCACCGATGGTAAGCGCCCAAGAGGACAATGTATTTGTGCGTGTTCATCTGTCCCTACCCAAAGGGGGTCCCCCGTTAGAGGTCCCCGCGTTGGTCGACTCGGGGTGTGCCCGCACCATGATAAATGAGGAAACTGCCTGGACCTTGGCGGGGTCCATTTCCAACCCCTGGTGGGAGATCACATACCCCAGAAATGTAATGGAGGGTTGGTGGAATTCACATTTGGACACCTTAGCATACAGTTTGTGCTCCAGCGGCTGCGGGAGCACAAACTGTATGCTAAGGTGTCCAAATGTGAATTCCACCAACCCTCCATTACATTTCTGGGGTATGTGATCTCCCACCAGGGGTTGGAAATGGACCCCGCCAAGGTCCAGGCAGTGCAGGACTGGGAACCCCCCACTACCCGCCGCCAACTTCAGCAGTTTTTGGGGTTTGCCAATTTTTACCGGAACTTCATTCCTAACTTTGCCCAAGTTGCGCTTCCCCTCACTGCCCTGTTGCGTACCAAGGACAAGGGGGCTAGCGCCGCGCTTCCCTCAGCCCGTTTGCAATGGTCCCCCCAGTGCCAGCGAGCTTTTGAACGTTTGAAGCTACTTTTTTCATCCGAACCTGTTTTGGCTCACCCAGATTGCACCAAGCCTTTTGTGGTGCAGGTGGATGCCTCGGATGTAGCCATGGGCGGGGCCCTATTGCAGAGGGATGAGGGGGGACGGTTGAGACCATGCGCCTACTTCTCCAAGAAGTTTTCCCAGTCTGAAATCAACTGGGCTATTTGGGAGAAGGAGGCAGCAGCGGTCAAACATGCCCTTACCATATGGCGACACTTCTTGGAAGGGGCCGAACTGCCATTCGAAGTGTGTACCGATCACAAGAATCTTGAGGCCCTCAAGGGGGCTAGAAAACTCAATGCCAAACAGGTTCGGTGGGCCCAATTTTTCGCTAAGTTCCGGTTCACTCTCAGACATGTCCCTGGCAAAGAAAATGCCCTAGCCGACGCTTTGTCACGACTTCCCCAGTATCGCAACGATTTCGATCGCCCAGTCGACTCCCTGTTCACTCCCGAGCAGCGAGGGGAAGTTCCTAGCTTAGCCGTCACCACCCGGTCCCAAGCCCGACCACCGGAGACCCCCCCTACACTCAAAGGCATTCCGGAAGCCTTCCAACAGCGACTCCGGGACGCCTCCTTGCAGGAGGAGGAGCATCATCTCCTCCCCACTGGCCTGGAACGTACCAACACTTGGTGGGTGCAAGGGGGGAAACTGTACGTCCCCTCCTCTCTTCGCAAGGAAGTATTGGGACTTGTACATGGTGCCAGGCTAGCGGGTCATTTTGGTTTCATAAAAACGCTTCACCTGGTTCGAAGACAATTCTGGTGGCCCGGTATGAGATCTGATGTAGAGTTGTATGTGCGCAGCTGCCCCACCTGCGCCACAGCCAAGAAACGGATGGGAAAACCCCCAGGGCTTCTCAAACCGCTTGAGAGCCCCTCCCGTCCCTGGGAAGTCATCGCCATGGATTTTATCACCGACCTACCTCCGAGTCGGGGAAAAACGGTTCTTTGGGTTATCACAGACCTCTTTTCCAAACAGGTTCACTTCGTTCCATGTGCAGGCCTTCCTTCAGCCCAGGGCTTAGCTAAACTGTTCATCACACACGTCCTCAGGCTACACTCGATCCCGAGGAAGGTCCTCTCCGACCGGGGGGTCCAGTTTGTTGCCAAATTCTGGCGGGCCTTCCTAAAGTTAATGGGAGTGGAAGAGCAGGGCCTTTCTTCCGCCTATCACCCCCAAACGGATGGTCAAACGGAACGAGTAAATGCGGTGGTAGAATGTTATTTGCGTTGCTATGTAAATTTCCACCAGGACGACTGGGTCGACCTGCTGCCATTTGCCGAATATGCGTATAACAATGCGCCTCATTCCTCTACCGGCTTTAGTCCCTTCCAAGTTATATACGGGACGGATTTTGGCCCTTTCGGTTCTGCCCCCGTCTCGCCAGAGCTCCAGTCTACCCCTGATCTTCAGGAGTGGATTCAGGTGGTTAAATCCACCTGGCCATGGTTGCTCAAAAATCTGGAAAGGGCAAAAAGCAAGTACAAGGAACAAGCAGACAAACACCGGTCTCCGGGATGGGAACTCAAGGTGGGGGAGCAAGTCTATTTGTCCACCAAAAACCTCCGCTCTCTTCGCCCCTGCAAAAAACTGAGCGACCGTTATGTGGGACCTTTCCCCATTACCAGAGTAATCAACGAGGTTACTGTGGAACTGGACCTCCCAAAAACTCTGAAAGGAGTCCATCCAGTCTTTCATATAAGCCTCCTCAAACCCTATGTGGCAGCCCCCCAGTTCCACCCCCCTCCCGCACACGAGATTCCTACCGTAGTAGGAGGGGACACCCATTTGGAAATATCCAAGGTTTTAGACTCCAAATGGAAGAAAGGGAAACTGTTTTACTTTGTTCGCTGGAAAAACCTTGGCTCCGCTCATGACGAATGGGTGGCCGCACCCCACATGGCGGCTCCTCGCTTAGTCCGGGAATTCCACCTCGCTTATCCCGATAAGCCTCGTCCTCTCGGGGACCCCGGGGGGGGGCCTTAAGGGGGGCAGAATGTGAGGGTCTCTGTCTTTGTGTCTCTGCTTTCCATCACCTGCTGTGTTATCAGTGAACTCGTAAAAGCAGTTCACACCTTCTGGTCTCAGGCGCCAGGCCTGATGGCCCATGTATCTTCCCCCCCGCTGTTCTTCCTGCCAGTACTCCCTCAGGCCGATGCGGCCTTGGAAGTGTGATAGCCGCACCAGACTTCCTGGGATCCGTCTGATGTTTTGTATTATGCCAAGCTTGTAACTTCCCATAACAATAAGTGTGAACCCCAGTGCCCCAGTGCCCTGGAGTCAATATATTCTGTAAACCCGTATAGCCCCTCACTTGCAACTTTCTACCTGTGCCTGTCTCATCTCCTGAAGGCTTCAATAAATCGATTGTTTCTGTATCAACGTCTGAGCAACTGATTTGGAGAAGCAAACTCAGAGAGGGGGATCTCTCACACACAGTTTCTCAAGGAAGAAACTAATCATCTAAATCACGCACTGCTAGCAAACGGCTACTCCAAGAATGAAATCAGAAGGGCCATTAAACCAAACAAAAATCAGAAAACTCAGGAAAAACAATCTCCCATAGGAAAGGTATTCTTGCCATTTATTAAAGGAGTCACTGATAGGATGGAGAAACTTTTGAAAAAACATAACCTACAAACAGTGTTTAAACCCACCAAGAAAATACAACAAATGCTACGATCAGCAAAAGACAAAAGAGACCCCCTCACCTCTGCAGGAGTATATCGTATACCTTGCAGCTGTGGAGAAGTTTACATAGGGACCACAAAACGCAGCATACAAACAAGGATAAAAGAACATGAAAGATACTGCAGACTTGGCCAACCTGAGAAATCAGCAGTGGCTGAACATGGACTGACACAAACAGGACACAGGGTCTTATTCCAAGACACTGAAAGACTGGACAATTCTACCAACTATTTTGTCAGATTGCACAGAGAAGCCATTGAAATTCATAAACATCAGCACAACTTTAACAGAAAAGAGGAGAGTTTAAGAATGAATAAGGCTTGGCTTTCTGTTCTGAAAACCTCCAGACTAACAAAGACAACATTCAACAATAGCCATGCAGATTAGCTTTGGATTACACACATTAACAGATCACTTCAGGATACAATGGTTCCATATTAACATACCATACCCTCATTAGCACATTATCTTGATACTTACAGGACAATGATTAGCACATTACTTTTGCAGGACAATACTCAACCCAACCCCTTTCTGACTATATATTACTCTTCCTACACCCTTGACACTGAGAGACACTGTCCTTCAGTGTTACTCCTCTGAAGATGCCTGCCACAGTTGCTGGCGAAACATCAGGAAAGAAAACTCCAAGACCACTGTTACACAACCCGGATAACCTACAAGAACCAAAAATTAAAATATTATGAACCTTTGAACACTGAAAAACACCGTTCTCATGTTTCTTCCTGACATCAAAAAAGGCAAAATTTTAAGTCTGTGACTATAGAAAAGATGAATTCACAGAGATTAACTAGTCAGTGCTACTGTAAAAGATGGATTCCTTCCAGCTTAAAAGGGAAACATCACTTTCACAGGGAAAGTACTAGAGATCTGAAAGGGAAGAGTAGTAAGAGTCATCTTACCACTCTAAAATGAAGAGTGTGACTAATTTTGTGCTACCATTATTTTGTAATTCAAAATTTCAACATACAAGAAGCACTGAACGCAATTTGATTACTTGATGCTTGTATATACAGGTCTCTTTGTACCCAGGTTTCATAAAAACACCCTTCAATAATGTAGGCGGCTGCAGTGATGCTTATGTCTTTATTTTCCATGCAACTACCAGTCCCAAACTAGAAAGAAACGGAAGCCCCAAAAGAATCTACACTTGGCAGTGTGCACCAACTGCATACTAGTTTAGGGAAGATAATCATGTTATGTGTGCCACGAATGAACAGAATACTCGGAGCTATTTCTCAGTAAAAATATTGATCTAAAACGGTGGCTGTGCAGAAAGAAGAATGGACAAAAGGAAGTACTTCTTCACACAGTGCATAATTAATTTGTAGAATTCACTTCATGGGATGTGGCCATGCCCACTAGTTCAGATGGGGTTTTTAATTGTTATTATTGTTTTTATTACAAGGCATGGGAAAAGGAAAACAGGGAAAGGGATAATTCGATTATATTCACTTACATTTGTATTGCACTGGAGCACAGACATTCAATGTCATTATATCTATCATAATCTAGCTTTTGATTTATTACTGTTACATCGTTCCAATTTTCTAATATTGTTTATAATGTCTCTAATATTGCCTTTTGATCTGTTATTAAAAACAATCGCCGATATCTTAACAATATTATCTAAAATATATACTTATGCTCTATCATAATTTTCATAAAAAGATTGTCATTTTTGTTTGTATTCTTCAGATGATTCAGGATGTAGCATGGTGGATAGTTTTGACATCATTGCATATTCATACTTTTTTGTAATCCACATGTTTAAATCTGGTATCTGCTTATCTTTCCTTTTTTGGGCCAATAACAGTCTCGCCACTGTTGTTGCATATTGGTACAGTTCTCTTTGATTGGATGAAATTTGAGGTGGGATTATACCTACCGTATAACTCGTGTATAAGCCGAGTTTTTCAGCCCAAAAAAAGGGCTGAAAAAGCCGGCCTCGGTTTATACACAGGTCAATACGGTAGAAGGGGGAAGGAGGGAGGAGGGAGGAGGGAGGAGGGAGGGGGGAACTTACCGCCGCCGCCGAGCCACCGCCATTTTCTCCCGCCGGGAGGGGCCCTGGGCAGCCTCTCTGCAGCCGCAGGGAAGCTGCCCTGGCCCCCCGGCCCCCGCCGCCATTTTCCCCCGCTGGGAGGGGCCCTGGGCAGCCTCTCTGCAGCCGCAGAGAGACTGCCCTGGCTCCCCCAGGCCCCCGCCACCATTTTCTCCCACCGGGAGGGGCCCTGGGCAGCCTCTCTGCAGCCGCAGGGAAGCTGCCCTGCCCCCCCCCGGCCCCTGCCGCCATTTTCTCCCGCCGGGAGGGGCCCTGGGCAGCCTCTCTGCAGTTGCAGGGAAGCTGCCCTGGCCCCCCGGCCCCCGCCGCCATTTTCCCCTGCCGGGAGGGGCCCTGGGCAGCCTCTCTGCAGTCGCAGGAAAGCTGCCCCGGCCCTCCCCAGCCCCCGCCGCATTTTCCCCGCTGGGAGGGGCCATGGGAGGCCCCTGCCCGTCGCGCCGCTGCCGCCCACGCGCCTGGGCGCCTTCCTCCGGCCGGCAGCGGCCTGGAGGGGCTCCTGCCGGCCCAGGAAGGACGCGCCGCCGCCGCTTCGCCGCCTCTCCAGGTAAGTAGTGGGTTCAGGGGCTTTTCCCCCTCCCCCCCTTGGATGGCACTGGGGTCAGGGTGGGTCGGGAGGGCTTGGGAGGCGGCGGGAGGGCGACCTAGGGCAGGGGCCCTGCGCTCTAAAATGGCGGCCGCCATTTTAGAGCGCAGCATTGCGGGTAAAGGAAATTTCTTATTGCCCCTCTTCAATAAGAAATTCCCTTTTCTGGCCTCTAATTTGGGGGGTCGGCTTATACTCGGGTCGGCTTATACCCGAGTATATACGGTAATAAAAAGTATTTGGCATCTAATTGGAAGTTGGTGTTCGTAAAGTTCGTATTTATGTATTTTCCCCCCAAAAGTTTGTACTTTCTTGCATATCCACCATTGATGAAAGTAAGTTCCTTCTGTTTTGGAGCATTTCCAACAGTTTGCTTGATGTGCTTTATACATCTTCTGCAGGTCTTTCGGTGCATAGTGCTATCTAAAAAACATCTTATACCAATTTTTATTTACAGCTTGTGGTGAACTTAATATCTGTTTTCCACAATTTCTCTCAGGTCTGTATTGGAATGGTTTTAATAGGGGATTAGACCAGTTATGCTAGAACATCTGCTGGTTTGGCTCACATTTGCTCACCAGTTGCAAGCAGGGAGCTGATCATTCAGGGAGCTATTCAGATGCATCTGAGTGAATTTGGATGTGTCTTTTTTGTACAATTGCACTTTTTTTGCTGGACTAGACAGGATTTTCCCTCCCTCCTACTCATCTGTCACTGCTGCCTCCCATTTTAAAAGGCAAACAGTGAAAAATAAATTAATTTTTTTAGTTAATTCATCTACCTTTTAAGGAGATGCATTTAAGTAGCTGCAGCTAATTAAAACCAGGTTTGAGACAAATACATTTGTCATGGAAATGGTATTTGAGGGAGGGGTACATATTCCTTACTTACCTGCATGCCTCCTTGTTTTATGTAGTCCAGTCCGTTGCTACTTGGCAACATTTACCCCCCTTCAAACTAGCTTTTCGTTTCTCTAGGAACAAGTGTTAGCTACATGATATGTCACTGAGAGCAAATGAAGCTAATTCAGGCTGAGGCTGCCCTCACTATGAATTAGTTTTCTTGCACTCAGTGACATTGTCACCAGCCGAAACTGATAAGCTTTGTGACAATCACTTCTTCCTAGAGAAAAGGAGAATTTACTTCAAAGAAAAAAGTGCCAAGACAGCAGCCACTGGGGGTTGTGAAGAGGTTCATCATGAACCTGTTGCAGTGGTCCAGAAACTAGGGGAAGAAGAAGTATGCCTGAAAATATACTGGAAAGAAACATGACCACGCCATTTATGCCCACTTACAAAGTCCCCCAAATAATCACCCCATTCTCTACTATACTATATTCTCTACTATACTATACTATATTCTCTACTATATTCTCTACTCTCTGCTATACTTAGGAACAAAGAAGCAAACACATCCTCTACCCAAAATTCTAGCTTATCTGGCTTCACTAACAAGAATTCTACAGTGGAATGCTTCCCCCAAACTTACCTGTCATAGTGCTATTTGTGCTATTTTTTAATACTTTGAGCCAGCTACAGTCAGCGCTACCTACAACTACTGAGCCAGCAACAGTCAGAGCCATAAAACAAATAATGTCCAAACACTGCCAGGTTTCCAATCAGGCCTCTATGTGTAATGCAAAAAATACTTCCTTCCCATTGAATGTAAGCTCCCAGTTCCAACTGTAGGTGAGACTCACTTGATAGAATATTCTGCCTGCAAATAAATCCTCTCTCCATAGAAAAGTAGCATTTTAGGGAGCAGGATAAGCTCAGACCCTGTTCTAAGCCATTAAAGCATCCTAAGTATCAAAACAGCCCTTTTATCTTTCAAAGAATTCAGCACCATTGCAATTCAAATAGACTCTCGGATCACCAGGTATTACCACCTTCAGTTTTCCGCTCAGTGCTCTTCTACGGAGGATTTTATTTTAAATTCTAGGGCTGAGCAAAAATGATTAAATATTTCACGTTTCTTCTTTTAGCAAAAGAATATATTCTATATTTGTCTTCCAGTGGCTATTTAAAGGGCTTCCAATCAATCAGATGCTCATAGCTGCAAGCTGAAATAATGTAATAGTGGCATAGTGCCTGGTGCGTGTTCATTTCCCCCTGACAATAGGTCCTAGATATCTTCTGCAGAGTGCAGTGTTGTTTAAATATTCATAACAGTTCTTTAAGAAGAAAGCGGTTAATTTATTTAAAGTCCTTTGGATGCTTGAAATGATTTCCTTCTCTCTTCTTGCCTTCTGCCCCACCCACACAAACACACCCACTCCAAATACCTGTGGTACGCATTAATGTGTCTTCAGAAGGTAGTGTTAACAGTTGTGTGCTGTCATTCTGCAGGATGTACTACCCAGAGGTATGCTGGGATGTAATTTATGTAATCCTGTGAAGTCTTCAGTGAAGACTTTTGCATAGTTGCAAAGCAAAACTTAAAAATAAGCTGTCAGGCATTACAGCTGAGCTTATGAAAGCTTCTGCAAATGTAGCATTAAAACTTTCTGCCCAAAACACTGTACTTTAAAAGAACACAGAAATACAGTGGTGGAAATGGCAGCTCGATATCTTAGCCTTATTTCCACAGCTCATATTTCAATTAGTCAGCGCTGCCAAACATAGGCTAATGTCTAACTGAGCAAGGCTTTCAAATAATATGCAAGCAACATGCAGAAAAAAGTCCAAAGGGAAAAAATTAAGTATAGATTTTTATTTCACCCACTCTCCAAGGTGCTCAGGAGGGAGTATATATGATCTCCATTTTACCTCACAACAACCCTATGAGGTAATTACTGAGAGAGACTTATTGGCAAAAGGTCACCCAGTAAGTTTCAGGATACAATAGGGATTTCCAAGGCAGACTCCAGACATTAGCTTGGCCCCAAGATTTGCTTAATCAGAGGTGGAACTAAAACCAGTGTAGTGTAGTGGTTAAGAGTGGTGGACTCTAATCTGAAGAACTGGGTTTGATTCCCCACTCCTCCACATGAGCGATGGACCCACTCCTACACCTGAAGCCTACTGGGTGACCTTGGGCTAGTCACAGTTCTCTCTGAACTCTCTCAGTCCCACCTACCTCACAAGGTGTGGGGAGAGGAAAGGAAGGAGATTGTAAGTCAGTTTGGTTCTCCTTAAAAGGTAGAAAAAATGGCATATAAAAACCAACTCTTCTTCGTGTTAAGAGCCAGCATGGTGTAATGGTTAAAGTTAGGGCTGTTGATTCGGTTCGGCCCGAACTGAAAATCAGCCGAATTTCCCTTGATTCGATGGTTTTTAGTTCGGGACGAACCGAACTCAAAAATGGCGGGCAACTGGGGGGGCTGAATTCAGCGAGTTCGGGAGTTCACGAATAAATCTGGCAAATTCGGCCGTCAGTAAGCAGCAAAACCTTCAGTAAGCAGCATTCTCCTCCCCCGGCCAATCGGTGGCCAAGCTGGGTCTTCTTCTAGCCAATCAGTCAGGATTGAGTACTGGAGGAATCAGCTGATGTGCGGCCCGGCCGGTGAGAGAGAGAGGGAAATCTTCGTGTGTGTGCGGGGGTGCTTGTGCACATTCGCTCCTTTCCGTGGCTGCAGGGGGCGCATTTTTGGGGGTACAAACCCCAAACTTCCAGGGGATATTCAGGCAAGTCTTCTTAAGAGACCACCCAAGTTTTGTAAACATTGGGTCAGGGGGTCCCAAGATATGGGCTCCCCCCTTTTTCTTTCCATGGCTGCAGGGGGCGCATTTTTGGGTGTGCCAACCCCAAACTTTCAGCGGAGCATCAGACAAGGCTTCTTAAGAGACCCCCCAAGTTTTGTAAAGATGGGTTCAGTGGGGGCAGAAATATCGGCTCCCCCCCTTTTCTCTTTCCGTGGCTGCAGGGGGCGCATTTTTGGGGGTACAAACCCCAAACTTCCAGGGGATATTCAGGCAAGCCTTCTTAAGAGACCACCCAAGTTTTGTAAACATTGGGTCAGGGGGTCCCAAGATATGGGCTTTCCCCTTTTCCCTATTGGGATGAATGGATCACCCTCGAAAGATGCATACATATGGATCTCATATTGGATACAAATGGAATCATATTGGATTACCCAGCCTCCCAGCCGCTCCTGATGGAACAGAAGACAGCCACAGTAAGACCCCTTTGGGGGCTTTAATCTGTAATTTTTCTTTTCTCTCTCTCTGTGTGTGTGGGGGAAAGCAGAGTCTCTCTGTGTGTGGGGAGGGAGCAGTTTCTGTGGGTGGGTGGGGGAAGCCAAAGGGGGCTTTTGCCGGTTCTGCCTGGGGTGTGTGTTCCCCCTCCAGTCTCTCTCTCCCTGGTTTGAGGGGGGGCTTCATTTTTATGTCTTAAGGTTTTCCCTCATTCATAAGATCAGTTAGGTTATTTTGATGCTTGCTCAAAACTGGTTTTCAAATGGTGACTTAAAGAATGCATCTGCCTGGTCCCAAGTCCAATGCAAAAGGAGAAATTCCACCCCCTCCTGCTCATTATGCATAGCTAGCTGCCTCTGTCCCTTTCCATGGTTTGCAAACTCCCAGGTGTCAGGTGTTGCTTTGCACTGTTGCAAAGGTGTTGCATTGTGTGCTTGTGTTGCTTTGCAGTTGTATTGTTTTGAAAATTCTTCACACCTGCCCCTCCCTTTGCATGTTTGCAAAGGTGTTGCTTTGCAGTTGTATTGCTTTGCAAAGTTCTTAGCACCTGCCCCACCCTTGGTCTCATCAGCTATTTGTCGAGGCTGGGAGCTTTGTGCGTGGGCGGCAAGCTCTGCCCAGAGATGCACATTAAGGGTGGGGGGACCCCTTTCGGGGCCCATATCTCAGCCCCCCCTGACCCAATCTTTACAAAACTTGGGGGGTCTGGCAAGAAGGGTCCTTTGAAGCTCTTCTGAAAGTTTGGGACCTCTACCCCCAAAAATGCCCCCCAGAGCCACGGAAAGGCGCAGTTGTGTTTTTAATGGCTTTATTCGGCCAAATTTTTTCCCAAACTTTGAATTCCCGCCAAATTGCATGGACCCGAAGCGGGGGAGTTCGGACTTTGGCATATCCCGAATCTAAACGGGCTGAATTCAGCCGAATCCGAACTATAATGAATTTTTTTTAATTCAACAGCCCTAGTTAGAGTGTCAGACTAAAATCTGGGAGATCCATGTTTGAAGCCTACACTGCCACAGAAGCTTGCTGAGTGATCTTGGACTAGTGAAGTGCCTGGTTGTCTTATAGAGTCCAATGAAGACAACTAGGAGGAGGTTAAAAAAGCAAAAAAAATTTTATTTAGCTAAACACAGACCTGGGGGAGAAATAACCCACAAATAAGATGCACCCAAGAAACAAAGGAAGCTCAGAAATATTTATGCATTCGCATGGGGCAAGCCCATGGCTGCTGACAAGCAGATTGATACACAAAAGCACCAATGCACATTAGGTGTCTGCTTCACTCTAATTAGCATAACCTATAGATATTGGCTGAAGGCTGTCTCTAAGCAAGTTCAAGGTGATCTTAGTAACTAGAAACCACATTCCTAAAGATGAAGGTAATTCAAAGACACTTTCTCTACTGGTGAAAGGCCGTACCAGGAAAGCAATGTAATCTGTTGGCCTCTTATAGTTGTGGATGCCAACATTCCCAAAGCTTCCATGTGTGTGCGTATGAATACATAGTGTTCTAAACCAGCCCTTATATCTGGGCATTACATTTCCCCCCTTTTTCTTGTTACCTTTAAATTCTTTTAAAGAGCGGGAGTGTGAGGGGGCTAGGGGCCAGGAGGCGTACAAACTCCCTTGGGACAGTGCGCGTTGGATCAGCAGGTTAATAGAACAATTGGTGCTGAGAGCATCTGCAGGCATGAGAGTTAAAGCTAAAGTGTCAATATATATAGAACCTGAGGGCAAGCACTGTAGGCAGCAACAGACAATAACACAAAAAGGATCATTAAGCAATAAACAACCTTCTATGTAGACATATTAAGAACCCCCCCCATAAATCCCCAGTTCGTACTTGACATGCATCATGAAACACTTGCACTTGGAATATTGTCCATTGTTCATTTAGAGTATCGAACTGAATGTCATGGGCAAAATGTCTTTAAGTCCAAATCTGGTTATGATGAGTAGAAAACCATTGTTCTTGATATCCCCACAAGCTCTTTAGTGCACCTGTGCTGATGGATTCAGTTCAATAGTCACTTGTTGATAACAGGGCTGACAGGCACATGGCCTTGTACATGTGGGCAATGTCCATATAATTAGTCTTTTGATGTATAGTCTGAAAGATGGAGATGTGTAGGCAAAGTCCGTATTAAAATCAAACACAATCTTAGTGTTTCCACAAACCTTTTAAACAACAAAACTTAGTCCTTTTGTAACTGTCAGTGTCAATCACCTCCAGAAATCACATTGGAAACACTCAGGAAATGGCACCCATTGTCCAGAGGTGCTGTGTTCCCTCTCTGCAGAACAAAGTGAGGGTTTAGGGCCTGAGATTTTTATTGTTGATTCAGCATCATGCATTTGGGATACCTTTTCCACATGACTAGCATGTTCCCACGCTGTCTTTTCTGCGACTGACCGCTGTAAAAGGTATTTGAGCAGAACCTGGAACATTTGCTCTACCTCAGTTGTAGGCCATCAGCTCCGCAGAGTTCCTGGATCAGTACCCATTTGCCTGGAATGACATTATAGGCCCTGTTTTTAGGCGTTTTAATTACTTGACCTGTATTAAGAAA
Organism: Euleptes europaea; assembly: GCF_029931775.1. Classification (NCBI taxonomy): domain Eukaryota; kingdom Metazoa; phylum Chordata; class Lepidosauria; order Squamata; family Sphaerodactylidae; genus Euleptes; species Euleptes europaea. The sequence goes on along the minus strand of NC_079318.1, from coordinate 7,149,448 downwards.
GACAGTCAAAACAAACATCTTTTGCAGCAGTAAGAAAGTCCAAGCCTTACTTTTAAAAAGGAGTCCGTCTTTGTGAGTGTTGGATAAGAGCCAGAGTAATGATGAAGAGGCTGGAAAGAGGGTCAGGCACTGGAAACCACGTTTTCTGGCTCAGGAAAAACATCTTTGCAAAGGGGTCATTGTCTTTGAGGAAGACCCTGCAATAAACTGCAACATTAAAAGTACCAGAACGCCACACTTCTGGCATTAAATGCTGGATGGAGGGGTTGTTCCAACCTTGCATTATTTGATCCGCTTGTGGGGGTAGATTTATTTCACATGACAACTTTCCTGTACCAAACACACAAAGCTTTTCTTTTGATGTCTTCTTTTGTCCAGAATCCAGTCTTCCCCCTAGGAATAAAATTCTAACAACAACTCAGCAACTTTGGCAGTGAGCGATTTTTTTAATTGTTCATGCATTAGGTCCGAACAGAGTTTCCTTTAACTAGATAACGAGCCAAATGCCGGCATTTGTTACTTGTTACAGTTGGAGGAATGTGTGCATGCTTTATGCAGACTTAAGTGAAAGGAAAAGAATAGAAAGAGAGAAGACGGAGGGGCGGTTCTTGACACGCGTTTATCTACACAGGTGTCACATCTAAAAGGAGGATTTCTGCACCTGTTTATGTATACAGTGCCCCTGTTTATAGTGCCACAGGTAAAAGACCTTTATTAGGGGCACTTTATTTCCCCCCTTTTTTCATGTTAATTGACATTGTTGTCAATTTTAGGGTGATTTCAGGAGATTCCTGGAGTTATCTGGAGATTCCTAAAACTGCTTTATTAAGAGTCCAAGAGGTGGACAAACCTTGGGAAAGACAGTTTGAAGAAGCATAGACTTAGCAGGAGCCCCAGTGGGGTTTTGGTGAGCCGGCAATGTAATTAAACAAGAAGCATTTATGGAGAGCATAGACACCTTATAAGACATTGTATAATAAATGGCAGAAACAACAATTTACCTTTTCCTTTTATCCCTTAGAAGCTCCTTGATCAATTGATCTTGAGCAGCATATATCTAGTGTTGGAGGGATATAAGGATTGAAACAAATCTTGCCACTGACAATGTAGCCTTGGGGTCTCTATCGCTTAGTAAAAAAGGCATTATGTGAGTCACAGAGGCATTGGATTTGTATATTAAAAGGGGGGAAATATAGTGCGATCAAAGTTCCTCATAAAGGGGCATTCCAAAAGGGCATGGGCTAATGAGTCAATAGAGCCAGAAGAGCAAGGGCAGATCCTGTCTGAGTGTGGTATATTCAGAATTCTGCCCTGCATTACCATAGAAGGGTTAGCATTCAATCTAGCCAAGGAAAAAGCTCTACAGAGACGAGGAGTTGTCAGATAATATGTATAGGCAGGCAGACCACGTGGGGGGGGGGTATTCTGAAGAACTGGGATGAACAGACACGACGAGCACGAAAAGTAGTGCTGTTATAATCGAGCTCTTTAATGTGCTTTTTAATTTTGGTAAAAGCTTCAGTTTTCCCAAGGTCTAATAACATATCCTGCGAGAAGCCCAACAACGACAGTTTCTCATCTTTTTGCAATGAGGATTTAAAAGGGTCATGCTTCAGAGAAGCTAGGAACCCCTCAGTGCTAAAGCACACTTTAAGGTGTAGTTTAAAGGAGGCCAACCACGCCCTAGCTTCAAGTGACATTTGGCCAAACTCAGAGCCAGCAACACATCGAGGGGCATTTAGGAGTTTTCGTAAGAATTGAAGCAGTGGACGATCTATAGATTCATTGATGACTGTTATCCAGACGGCAACACCAAAGAGGATAATTGGGGTAATTTTCAGGTTAAAAACCTGAATAGCCCCTGGAATATATTTGCCACCTTTGGTGTGAAAAAAGTTGACAATAGCACCAACCCCAGGTTTAATTTTGTTGTACACTGCTTTTTGATGGGCATTCCAATTTAGGTTATGGGAAAACAGAATGCCAAGGTAAACAAACTCCTTGACTTGGTCAACATCAAAGCCATCTAATACCCAGTAGGGCTGTTGAAAAAAAAATTCGGTAAAATTCAGGTTTGGCAAAATTTGGCCTGTTTTTATTCAGGAAATGCCGGAGTCTGAACTCCCCCACTTCGGGTCCGTGCAATTCGGCATGACGTCCAGAGTTCGGGGAAAAATTCAGCCGAATAAAGCCATTAAAATCACAACCGCTCCTTTCTGCGGCTCCGGGGGGCATTTTGGGGGCTAGAGGTCCCAAACTTTCAGCGTAGCTTCAAAGGAAACTTCTTGCAATAACCCCCAAGTTTTGTAAAGATTGGATCAGCGGGGACTGAGATATGGACCCGAACGGGGTCTACCCCAATACCCCAGAGGGCAGGAAGTAGAAACAGAAAAATCAGGGGATAAAAGTTGTCTTTTAGTTTTTCAACTAAAACTGGTCTCCATGGGACCAGTGAGTTTACTCTCTTTTTCTCTGACCCATGGGGTTCCCCCCCCCCAGCTAAGGCTTTTCTTCACTCGTCAGAGGGAATTGACTGATGGAACCCGGGATTCTTTTCCCTGCCAGTCACCTGCAAATCCGACCTCACCATGGTGGGGGGCTACTACCATTTTGCCCATGACATTCAGTTCGATTTTATGAGGCAACACCTTTCACACCAACAGTAAAAATCAGCTGCCTTCATTCATATACACACACATGCACATGTGTTTTGTTTTTCTTTCATCATTACTCACAATGGATCGTGATCCCAGCCATTCACTCCTCTTCACGCTGTTTAAGCAAGCATTTGGGTGGACTTGTTTCTGGAGTCCTTCGCCCCCCAGGGAAGCAAGCTGGGGTCCCTCCAGCCAAAAGGGCTGGGTGCGCACAAGAGACGTCAGGCTTCCCCCGGGGCAATTTTCTCCATAATAGAACACTATTTTTAAAAATCATAAGCTGTGGATGACCCCCCCCTTTAACAGCTCTATTTTATTTAAAACACGCCACCCCAACAGCTCATCACTTACCATCTACCATGCTTTCTACCATGCGAGAAGTGAAGAAGGCAGCTTCTCTTGATCCATTGCCAGAGGGTCAGAGGGGAAAACCAGCGTGATCCTGCTTGCTGCCCCTGTCTTTTAAAAACCCCGGCCACCTTATCTCTGAGAGAGATCCCCTCTCTCTGAGTTTGCTTCTCCAAATCAAATGTTCAGACGTTGATAAAGAAACAAAGGATTTATTGAAGACATCAGGAGATGAGACAGGCACAGGTAGATAGTTGCAAGTGAGGGGCTATTCGGGTTTACAGAATATATTGACTCCAGGGCACTGGGGCACTGGGGTTCACACTTATTGTTATGGGAAGTTACAAGCTTGGCATAATACAAAACATCAGACGAGTCCCAGGAAGTCTGGTGAAGCTATCACACTTCCAAGGCCGCATCGGCCTGAGGGAGTACTGACAGGAAGAACAGCGGGGGGGAAGATACTTGGGGCAATCAGGCCTGGCGCCTGAGACCAGAAGGTGTGAACTGCTTTTACGAGTTCACTGATAACAAAGCAGGTGATGGGAAGCAGAGACACATAGACAGAGACCCTCACATTCTGCCCCCCTTAAGGCCCCCCTCCAGGGTCCTCGAGAGAGCGAGGCTTATCGGGATAAGCGAGGTGGAATTCTCGGATCAAGCGAGGGGCCGCCATGTGGGGTGCGGCCACCCACTCGTCGTGAGCGGACCCAAGGTTTTTCCAACGAACAAAGTAAAACAGTTTCCCTTTCTTCCATTTGGAATCTAAAACCTTGGATATTTCCAAATGGGTATCCCCCCCTACCACGGTAGGAATCTCATGTGCGGGAGGGGGGTGGAACTGGGGAGCTGCCACATAAGGTTTGAGGAGGCTTATATGAAAGACTGGATGGACCCCCTTGAGGGTCTTTGGGAGTTCCAGTTCCACGGTAACCTCGTTGATTACTCTAGTAATGGGGAAAGGTCCCACATAACGGTCGCTCAGTTTTTTGCAGGGACGAAGAGAGCGGAGGTTTTTAGTGGACAGATAGACTTGCTCCCCCACCTTAAGTTCCCATCCCGGAGACCGGTGTTTGTCTGCCTGTTCCTTGTACTTGCTTTTTGCCCTCTCAAGATTTTTGAGCAGCCATGGCCAGGTAGATTTGACTACCTGAATCCACTCCTGAAGATCAGGGGTGGACTGGAGATCTGGCGTGACGGGGGCGGAACCGAAAGGACCGAATTCCGTCCCGTATATTACTTGGAAGGGACTAAAGCCGGTAGAGGAATGAGGCGCATTGTTGTACGCATATTCGGCAAATGGCAGCAGGTCGACCCAGTCGTCCTGGTGGAAATTTACATAGCAACGCAAATAACATTCTACCACCGCGTTTACTCGTTCAGTTTGACCATCCGTCTGGGGGTGATAGGCGGAAGAAAGGCCCTGTTCCTCCACCCCCATTAGCTTTAGGAAGGCTCGCCAAAATTTGGCAACAAACTGGACCCCCCGGTCGGAGAGGACCTTCCTCGGGATCGAGTGTAGCCTGAGGACGTGTGTGACGAACAGTTTAGCCAAGCCCTGGGCTGAAGGAAGACCTGCACATGGAACGAAATGGACCTGTTTGGAAAAGAGGTCCGTGATTACCCAGAGAACCGTCTTTCCCCGACTAGGAGGTAGGTCGGTGATAAAATCCATGGCGATGACTTCCCAGGGACGGGAGGGGTTCTCAAGCGGTTTGAGAAGCCCTGGGGGTTTTCCCATCCGTTTTTTAGCTGTGGCGCAAGTGGGGCAGCTGCGCACATACAGCTCTACATCGGATCTCATACCGGGCCACCAGAATTGCCTCCGTACCAGGTGAAGAGTTTTTATGAAACCAAAATGACCTGCCAACCTGGCACCATGTACAAGTCCCAATACCTCTTTACGAAGGGAGGATGGGACATATAGTTTTCCCCCTTGCACCCACCAGGTGTTGGTTCGTTCCAAGCCAGTGGGGAGGAGATGGTGCTCCTCCTCCTGTAAGGAGGCGTCCCGGAGCCGCTGTTGGAAGGCTTCCGGGATACCTTTGAGCGTAGGGGGGGTCTCTGGTTGTTGGGCTTGGGACCGGGTAGTGACGGCTAAGCTTGGAACCTCCCCTCGCTGCTCGGGAGTGAACAGGGAGTCGACTGGGCGATCGAAATCGTTGCGATACTGGGGAAGTCGTGACAAAGCGTCGGCTAGGGCATTTTCTTTGCCAGGGACATGCTTGAGGGTGAACCGGAATTTTGCGAAGAATTGGGCCCACCGAATTTGTTTGGCGTTGAGCTTTCTAGCTCCCTTGAGAGCCTCGAGATTCTTGTGATCGGTACACACTTCAAACGGCAGTTCGGCACCTTCTAAAAAGTGCCTCCATATGGTGAGGGCATGTTTGACCGCCGCCGCCTCCTTCTCCCAAATAGCCCAGTTGATTTCGGACTGGGAAAACTTCTTGGAGAAGTAGGCGCATGGCCTCAACCGCCCCCCTTCATCCCTCTGCAATAGGGCCCCGCCCATGGCCACATCCGAGGCATCCACTTGCACCACAAAAGGCTTGGTGCAATCCGGGTGAGCCAAAACGGGTTCGGATGAAAAAAGCAGCTTTAAACGTTCAAAAGCTTGCTGGCATTGGGGGGACCATTGCAAACGGGCTGAGGGAAGCGCGGCGCTAGCCCCCTTGTCCTTGGTACGCAACAGGGCAGTGAGGGGAAGTGCAACTTGGGCAAAGTTAGGAATGAAGTTTCGGTAAAAGTTAGCGAATCCCAAAAACTGCTGAAGCTGGAGGCGGGTAGTGGGGGGTTCCCAATCCCGCACCGCCTGGACCTTTGCGGGGTCCATTTCTAACCCTTGGTGGGAAATCACGTACCCAAGAAAAGTAATGGAAGGTTGGTGGAACTCACATTTGGACACCTTAGCATACAGTTTGTGCTCCCGCAGCCGCTGGAGCACTTCTCGCACTAGGCGCACATGTTCTTCCATGGTTTCAGAGTAAATAAGGATGTCATCGAGAAATACCACCACCCCCCGAAACAGCAAATCATGTAAAACCTCATTAATTAATTGCATAAACACACTGGGAGCCCCCGAAAGTCCGAAAGGCATGACTAGGTACTCAAACATTCCAAAACAGCTGGAAAAGGCTGTTTTGGACTCGTCTCCTTCTTTAATGCGAATGCGGTGGTATGCTTCCACTAAGTCCAGTTTGGTGAAGATTCGGCCCTCCTTTAATTGTGCTAGAAGGTCGGGAATAAGAGGGAGAGGGTAAGCGTTAGACTGGGTGACGGCGTTTAGCCTACGAAAGTCAATGCACAGTCTTAAATCTCCCGTCTTTTTCTTCACAAAGAAGGCTGGGGCCGAATAAGGAGCCTTGGAAGGGCGTATGAAACCCCTCGCCAAGTTGGCATCCAGATAGTCCCGTAACACCGCCTTTTCACTAGGGCTCATGGGGTAGATCTTCCCTTTAGACAGTTTGCCTTCCCCCACAATTTCGATGGCGCAGTCCGTCTCTCTGTGGGGGGGTAGTTCGTCACATTCCCTAACATCAAAGACGTCCGCAAACTGCGAGTATTCAGTGGGCAGTTGAGGAGGAACGGTGGCTGGGGGGGGGAACCCTACCACTGCGGCGGCCGGAGACCGGACAACCCGTTCCTTGTCATGTAACCTACAGGGGTTTTCGGGAAATGAGAGCACCCGTTCAACCCAGTCGATGGATGGGTTGTGTCCCCGTAGCCAGTTCATCCCTAACACCACAGGGGTTACAATAGGGGCAATGGTAAAATACAAGCGTTCCCAATGTTCCCCCACGGACATAATCACGGCTGCAGTTCTGTGGGTCACCGGGCCCCGTTTAAAATCACTCCCGTCCATTTGGGAAAAGCGGAGGGGTCCCGGAAGCCGCTTGCGCCGGACTCCCAGTTTCTTTGCAGTGTCCTCACTAATCATGGTGCGGGCACACCCCGAGTCAACCAAAGCGGGGAATTCTAAACTGGGACCCCCTTTTGGTAGGGATAGGTGAACACGCACATATACATTGTCCTCTTGGGCGCTTACCATCGGTGGAGCTCCTTGCACAACGACAGGGGCGGTCTGCTGCGGAGCCCCTTCTACAGCAGACCGACGGCGTTTTTTGCCGGCTGTTCCCACTCCTCCTCCTCGCTGGAAGAGGGGGAAGGAGTGGTGGCGGTCGGGGACCCGTCCGAATCAAAAGTAGTACTTGTAATCCGGGACCCCGTTGGGCCAGTAGAAGTGGAGACCCCGTCCTGGGGGCGCGCATGGAGAGCGGAGGGTGCGCCGGAACGTCGGCCCGGTGGTCCGCTCCTGCGGCGGGGCTGGTCCTCGGCAGCCGCCTTCTGTGGTTCGGTCGGGGCTTGGTGTGGGGGGTTGGGACAGCCCGAACGAGAGGGGCATTGCGACGCAAAGTGTCCCTTACCTCCGCAGGTCAGGCAGACACCGGTCTCAAAACGCTTGCGGCGTTCAGCGGCCGAGGGACCCCCGCTGCCCCCCAGTCGGAAGTCTCGGCCCCGGTCGCTCCGGGGTCTCGGGTCTCGTCCGACGCGTTGTTTGGACAAGGTCAGAAGTTGTTTGCGATTCTCGATGTCGGCAGCGTGGCGAACCCAACCTTCCACATCCGGGGGGTTCCCTTGCATAAAGGCCCAATGTTGGAGGTCTGGGTTGAGGCCCTCCCTGAAACACTGTACCAGAGTGGCCTCACTCCAGTCCAGGATTCGGCTGGCCAGTGACTGGAACTCACTTGCATACTGCGCCACCGACTTGGTCCCTTGGCGCAGTTGCATCAGGGAGGCTTTAGCCCGCTCACCCAGAGTCGGGTCCTCAAAGCGGTTTCGGAGTGCTACCATAAACTCGTCCAGGGTTCGCAGCACCGGCGAGCGGAGTTCATACTGCAACACCATCCAGGCGGCCGCCTCCCCTTGCAGTAAGGAAGCCACGTACTGCACCCGGGACTCCTCGGAAGTGAAGGTTCGGCCTTGTTCTCGCATAAAAATGTCCACTTGGACCATGAAAAAGGTCAACTGGTCCCCTGAACCGTCATACGTGACTTTCAGGTCCCGACGGGACGGGAGGCTAGGAGGCGCGGGAGGGGCTGCCGGTGCCCCGTCCGGGAGATTGCCGGCGGGCGGTTGCACTTTCAGTGCGTCAAGGGCCGCTGCCATCTCACCCATCACACGCTGCATGGTCTCCATCTGTTCCTGCATAGCTTGGCGATCCTCCTGCCACTGCTTGCGTTCTTCCTCCATCAGGGCCTCCTTGCGTGCCGGGTCCCCTTCGAGTCCCGTGCTGGGGAAGGCTAATCGGCGATCCTTCGCCGCGGTTCGGGAGAGAGACCAACCCTTGGGGGAGTCCAGCCAATTGTTGAAAAGTCCTCGGGGACGTCCGTCCCGGCCTTGGTCGGGGATGGGATCCCTAGGTTTCTTTGGCTTGGCACCCTCCTCCTTGGGGTCCGGTTTCTCCGGCACCACCGGTTCCTTCGGTGCCTCAGGGGTAGTAGGGGTGTTTTCCTCGTCGCCTTGCATTCTGTCCCAAAAGGTACAGCAGCAGTCCGAGAGGCAAAGACTTGCAACTTAATGAGAGAGATCCCCTCTCTCTGAGTTTGCTTCTCCAAATCAAATGTTCAGACGTTGGTAAAGAAACAAAGGATTTATTGAAGACATCAGGAGATGAGACAGGCACAGGTAGAAAGTTGCAAGTGAGGGGCTATTCGGGTTTACAGAATATATTGACTCCAGGGCACTGGGGCACTGGGGTTCACACTTATTGTTATGGGAAGTTACAAGCTTGGCATAATACAAAACATCAGACGAGTCCCAGGAAGTCTGGTGAAGCTATCACACTTCCAAGGCCGCATCGGCCTGAGGGAGTACTGACAGGAAGAACAGCGGGGGGGAAGATACTTGGGGCAATCAGGCCTGGCGCCTGAGACCAGAAGGTGTGAACTGCTTTTACGAGTTCACTGATAACAAAGCAGGTGATGGGAAGCAGAGACACATAGACAGAGACCCTCACAATCTCTCTGCACAGAGAGACCCACCTCTTCCGTTTATCAGCAGCAGGCCTTTACAATGGCCATAAAATACATGAGGGTCTCTGAAACTTGGTGCATTATCCTAGTTTTTGATATTTTTATAAATAAACCATACCTTAGAATATTTTTATTACAGAACAGGCTTTTTGAAACATCTTCTCTTGTTTTTTAATGTACCAGAGGGCTTACTTTTCTATACATTCCCCGCACTATTCCTAGCCATTTAAATCAACCCCCTCCCCCTCCTCCCCCTAACCATCATTGTGGTTTAGAACGTTATCTGTTTTTTACATACATCTGTTACATCCTGCTGGACCCTGGTAACTGGCCTGTGATGGTTTATGGTTAGAGCTGACCGTCTGCTAATCTTTGTTGACCGTTCCCGCTACCCAGCACATTGAATCAGACAGTCCAGGCTTTTGAACAGAACAACTTTTTATTTAATGACAGTTTTTTGATTTTTAATACATGGTTAGTTTTGAAGAGGAAAATCCTGTGTTTTACAAAGCTAAAGCCTGTTTCACAGGCTTACAGGAATGTGGCTAGGATGTCTTGTTCAGGGAATGTTCTTTTTAGATAAGAATCGATTAAATGCATATATGTTTTGTCTGCTTTTTTATATAACATGATAAAATGATTTTCAGATTGTTGTGCATCAATGATTCCCTTCAACATGTTGGCGATGGTGATCATATGGGCAGGATTCAGGACCAGTGTTTGGAGCCCTCCGTTGAACAAAGTGTACAAATACCATACAGCATCCATATTTAAATTAGCACACACATAACACAGATAGCCATCTGTGACTTCATCAGCCCATGTCAAACAGGGGTGCCCTTCCTGACTGCCTAGATCTAGGACACACCCTTCACATTTATTAAAACACAGGTCAGTGTGACATCTTTTAACCACGGCACATGTCAGCGCTACAGCTAGCCGGTAAATAGCTGTCCGCAGCTTTGATTTCTCCACCGGGATGATGACTCCTTCATCAATTTCCAGATATTGCAAGCAGGGTTGGTGGACAGACCCCAGACAGCCTGCCAGCTGGACCATCTTGAATTTCTGTGAAGAAAAGAACAAAATACAGGAAAATCAGCACTATGCATTTAAAAAAAGGTTTTCTGATGTCTAACTTACAGGTGGGTTGTTGAAAGAATAACTGCTGTACAGTTTTCACCCTCCAGAATAAATAGCTTTTATTTTATTTTACATACATAACCCCCCAAAAAACGCTGTTTTCAGAAAGCAAAGAATACTTACAGGAAAGGTCTCAGGTTTCCTTGCAATCGGCAACCATTCTTCTTTTAAAGGCTCTAAATGATTCCCCTTAGGCCGTCTTGGTGTTTCATGCCCACCATCTGTTGTTTCACCCGGTGACCAAAAGAGCTGCTTGGCCACAGGTGTAGCACCTTCTGCAGGCAGTATTCTTTTCAGAGAAGAAGCTTGTCTGGCTTTCATAGGAGTACCAGGTGGGGGTCCATAAGAATGTCCAGAACCAGAACCAGTGGGTGTGGTAGCCATTCTGGGTGGTGGTCAAAGCCTGGCTATTCTGTAGCCTCTCTCTGTGTCAAATCAGAAAAGTCCTGCTGCAGGGAGAAACGGGGGCCAACAGTGGCTTTTAAAGCCTAGGCCTGGCTTGGGTGGGGTGGCTTTGCAAAAAAAAAAAAAAAAAAAACGGAGGGGGGAGAAAGGGCATCCAAAGACAACCCCACAGGCTTGGTCTCTCTCTCTCTCTCTCTCTCTTTCTCTCTCTCTCTCTCTCTCACACACACACACACACTATCAGTCATGCAGTCTGTAAAACACGCTCTGCATATCATTTTGCATGGGTCTGTCTGGCAGGGCGGAGTTTTGGCGTTCTGCAAGGGTTAGAAAGAGGCATCCCCACCACACACACACATACACGCCTCTTGTATATAATACACTTCTAAGAGATTGGGAGACGGTCAGATTCCTCTGTCATAGGGACTGAGCCCATGGATGTAGTGCCCTCCAGCTTCTCCATTTTCCTGGTGGGTAGGGTTGCCACGTCCCTCTTTGCCACCGGCGGGAGGTTTTTGGGGCGGAGCCTGAGGAGGGTAATGTTTGGGGAGGGGAGGGACTTTAATGCCATAGAGTCCAGTTGCCAAAGCGGCCATTTTCTCCAAGTGAACATCTCTATCGGCTGGAGATCAGTTGTAATAGCAGGAGATCTCCAGCTAGTACCTGGAGTTTGGCAACCTTACCGGTGGGCCTTGACATAACCCTTGGTTACCAGGAGAAGGGGTTTTTGCTCACACCCTGTTCCTTCTCTTCTGGCTACCACAGTCTTCTCCCTTGTAGCCTGGGGAATAGCCAGGCTCTCCTTCTTGATCCTTCCTGGCTCCACCCTTTGAAGGATTCCTGGGAAAGAGACAGCCCCAGTCTCTCCTTCTCCCTCCAGTCCAGGGGCTAGGCTAGGGTTGCAGCCTCCCTGATGGCCACTGACAGGGAATAGTGAGAGTCAGAGTTTAGGAATCAATGGTCAGTTCTCACAATGGAGGGATGTGAGCAGTGGGGTCCCTCAAGGACATATGTTGGGACCAGTGCTTTTCAACCTGTTCATCAATGACCTGCAGTTGGGGGTGAACAGCAAGGTGGCCAAGTTTGCAGATGACACTGAATTATTTAGGGTGGTTAAAACAAAATCGGACTGTGAAGAGCTCCAAAAGGATATCTTCAAACTAGAAGAATAGACATTAAAATGGCAAATGAGATTCAATGCGAGCAAGTGCAGAGTGATGTATATTGGGGCAATAAATTCCAACTTCATGTATACACTGATGGGATTTGTGCTGGCAGTGACAGACCAAGAAAGAGATCTTGGGGTGGTAGTGGATATCTCGATGAAGATGTCAACCCAGTGTGCAGCTGCTGTAAAAAAGGCAAATTCCATGCTGGCCATAATTAGGCAATGAATAGAGGGGAAAAACTGCTGCTATCATACTGCCTTTGTACAAATCTATGGTTAGACCACACTTGGAATACTGTGTACAGTTCTGGCCCCACACCAGAAAAGGATATTGCAGAGCTTGAGAAGGTGCAGAAAACAGCAACCAAAATGATCAGGGGGCTAGAGCAACTGCCCTCTGAGGAGCGGTTAAAACGCTTTGGGCTGTTTAGCTTGGAAATAAGACAGTTAAGGGGAAACATGATAGAGGTCTATAAAATTATACATTGTATGGAGAGAGTGGACAGAGAGAAGCTTTTCCTCTCTTATAATACAAGAACACGACATAATTTGCTGACGCTGGAGGGTGAGAGATTCAAAACAGATGAAAGAAGTATTTCTTCACACAGTGCATACTTAAATTGTGGAACTCCCTACCCCTGGATGAGGTGATGGCTGCCAAGATGGAAGGCTTTAAGAGGGGAGTGGACATGTCCATGGAGGAGAGGGCTATTCATGGCTACTAGTAAAACTGGATACTAGTCATGTTGCATACCTGCTCTCTCCAGGATCAGAGGAGCATGCCTATTATATTAGGTGCTTTGGAACACAAGGCAGGATAATGCTGCTGCAGTCATCTTGTTTTCTAAAGGCACCAGGTTGACCACTGTTTGAACAGACTGTTGGACTTGATAGACCTTGGTCTGATTAAAATTAAAATCCCAATTCATCTCAGAGTTCAGTGTTCACTTAGGCCCATTTCTTACTAGGCTTTAAGCACATTCCACTGTATTGGGATAGTGGCTTTGTGTCAGAATTCTCATTATGTTGAAATCCAGCAAGTCATTCTCTAAATAGTTATTGCCTTAGTGGGAAATCAGTGCCATTGATTTTAATGGAACATGCTTCTGGGACAGGTTGAACAAGAGAAGTCTCAGAGTTGGCGTGGATAGACACCCCACCAGTTCACACATGCAGTGAAATAAGGTGAGAGAAACCTATAGAATGGACTGCAGGGGAAGGATCATGGAGAATCATAATGTGGAGTTCCCCCCTATGTCCTACAAGCACAAAACTAGCTCAACAAGACAAGATGGGAGGGGGACCTTTTTTCCTGCTGTACTTACTTTCCATTTGCATGAAATATTTTGTGAAATTACATGAAAATATAGTATCAGTTCACTGGTTTGGAGGAAGTGAGCACTGGTAGTCCAAGATTTCTCCCAGGAAATCCATTAAAATACTGGTAAGTGGGGTGAAAGGAGTGATGCAAAGCAGGGAATTAAAACCTGAATTTTTAAAAGAGGAAGTGAATGGGCGGGCCTTGGGCATGACCCAGAAGTGACGTCACACTGTGCCATCATTTGACCTGGAAGTGATGTCACAGGACATGACATCACGAAGTGACATCTCATCCTTGCTAAGCACTGTCCCTATTTTCCAGTTCGGACTGGGCAACCCTACACATAACACTACAAAATGGTTCAGAATCAATAGGACTAGGAGGTTAAAATTCAAAGCAAAGTTAAGCAAAAAAAAAATTAAAAATATGGAAAGGATATCAAAATCATGCATTTTCATTTCATGCATTTATTTATATCCTTCTTTTCTCCCCAATGGGAACTCAAAGCAGTTTAGAACATCATCCTGTCCTCCTCCATTCTCTCATAATAACAACTTTGTGAGATAGGTTATGGTGAGTGGATGTGACTGGACCAAGGTCACCCAGCAAACCTCTATGGCAGAATTGGGGTTCAAACCCAGGTCTCCCAGGGTTGTGATGCAGAAGGAGGCAATGGCAAACCACCTCTGAAGGTCGCTTGCTTTGAAAACCCTACTGGGTTCGCCACAAGTCAGCTGCGACTTGATGGCAAAACAAAAATCCAGGCCCTGGCCACCAGCCTTACACATGCCTTAGACCAGTGGTTCTCAACCTGGGGGTCGGGACCCCCAAGGGGGTCGCGAAGTGTTTTCTGGGGGGTCGCCGCCACTGTCCTGGGATAGCCCCCATCCCGGCCTGTCCAGGACTAACCCAGATGCCCTGTAACCCTGATCCGTCCGCGAGCGCAGGGAAGACCCCAAGCAGAGAGGTGAGGAACTGGCCGACTGACAGCCAGAAGGAGCCGGGCTGCAGAGACGTGGCGGTGTGCCACACGCGAGCTGTAGCCCAGCTGCCCAGCTGAGCGGCGGGCGGGCCAGCCCTGGGCGCGGTCGCACCTGCGCCGGGCAGATGATGAGGCAGGATGTGTGGGATGCCGAGGAAGCTCCCCTGGCTCGGCCAGTTCAGGTCTCAGAGGAGAAGAGGGCGGTCCTCCTTGAGGCCGCTACAGCCACGTTTTTTTACTTTTAGCCACACTCGGGTGGGGCGGGAGCTTCAGCCTGGAATCCAAGTGTGCATGTCTGTAGTGTGGCTTCGCTTTTCTGCCCTGAGTCATCAGTTCCGCTCTGCCCTGAGTCATCAGTTCCACTCTGGCAAGGCCAAGGGGGAGAGAGTCGAGGTGCTTGCGCAGTTCGGGATTTCCTGTGAGGTATTGTAATGTTCCTTTTCTGTTTACTTCTGTTTTTGCTCGTATAAGCAGCAAGGCAGATCTGTGCTAACTTTGGTTCAGGCTGTTGTAAATCCTAGCAGGCCCCAAGCTGGAATGTCATGCTGCCTCCCATTCCCTCCCTGCCTCCCTCCTGCTTCCTGCTTCCCTGGCCTTGGCTTCTGTAGATTGCAGTAACGAGCTTCTTGGGACCTTTTGATGTTCTTGTGCAAGGCATGGCCTGACACGGTTATCTCATGGTTCTCAAAACATGTAACAGACATCTGCTGTGTAGAAATGTTTATAATCTTGCTCTTTTGGAAATGCTAGCACTTGCAACTTTGACCCTGTAGGGGCCTAGTCATACCTGATGCATTCCAATAAACTTACCTGTTTCTGAATGGTCGTCTGAGCAAGTGATTTTATGGAAACTGCCCAGGGAGGCTGGAAAGCCTTACATTAAGTTGCAAGTCCCTTTGCCTCGATTCCTGCTCCTGTACCACGTTTGGACAGCTATGGCAGGCAACGGGGATGACAAGAAAGAGGAGGATGACACCATACCAAAGAAACCCGATCCGGCAACCTCGGAAGGGAAGTCGACTGGGAAGACGCCCAGTGGAACCGACTCAGGATCGGGTCCGGGTACGAAGCCTAAATCCACCCGGTTAAACACCTGGCTGGAGTCCCCCCGAGGTTGGTCGCTTCCGAAGAGTGAAGCGCGGGCGCGGAGGACCACAGTTCCCGGGGTTGGGTTCGAGGATGATCCAGCCCGTAAGGAAGCCCTCCTGCTGCACCAGATGGAAGAGGAACGTCAACAGTGGCAGGTGGAACGGCAGGACATGCTTGAACGGATGGATGCCATGACCGCGGTGATAGGGGACATGGCTCAACCACTAGATGACCTGCGAGTAAATCCACCGCAGCTGCCAGCAGCCCTGGCGGGTGGAGGACAGCAGCCAGTGCAGCCCGTGGCTCCCGCACCACCCGTCCGCCCCACTCCACCGGTCCGCCGAGACTTGAAAATCACGTATGATGGGTCGAGTGACCAGTTGACATTTTTTATGGTGCAAGTGGATATTTTTATGCGGGAGCAGGCCAGGACCTTCACCTCGGAAGAGTCCAGGGTGAAATATGTGGCCTCTCTACTGCAGGGTGAGGCAGCCGCCTGGATGGTCCTGCAGTATGAGCTCCACTCCCCTGTCTTGCGAAGTCTTGATGACTTCACGATAGCCCTTCGGCATCATTTTGAGGATCCACCCTTGGGTGAGAGAGCCAAAACAGCCTTGCTACAATTGCGCCAAGGGACTAAGTCGGTGGCGCAGTATGCAAGTGAATTTCAGTCGCTCTCGAGTAAGATTTTGGACTGGAGTGAGGCTACCAGAGTGCAATATTTCCGCAAAGGGTTGAACCTGGAATTGCAACACTGGGCTTTTATGCAAGGTAACCCTCCAGATGTGGAAGGATGGGTCCGGCATGCCGCCGACATTGAAAATCGGAAGCAGCTGCTGCTCCGATCCAGGCAACGTACCGGCCGAGAGACCAACGTCCGTGGAGACAGACCCGGTGGTCCAAAAGACTCTCGTTTCCCCCCAGGGGGAGGGTCGTCAGTGACTGAACGCTGCAAACGCTTTGAGAGCGGGGCCTGTCTCGTTTGCGGAGGTAAGGGACACTTTGTGTCTCAGTGCCCTTCCCGGATCGGATGTCCGGGACCACCTCGGCCGGCAGCGACCGAACCCGAAAAGACCCCTCCTGAGGGACAACCTCGCCACCGGAGCGGCGCACCTGGCCGACGGAGCATGCCTACGGCTTTGCACGCACGGACCGAGCTTGGAGCTTCGAAAGCTGCTGACCCATCGGGGTCCCGGATTACAAATGAAACCTTCGACTCACCGGAGTCACGGATTACAAATGCTGTGTCTGCCTCCTCCAGCGAGGAGGAGGAATGGGACATGCCGGCAAAAAACGCCGTCGGTCTGCTGTAAAGGGGGCTCCTCAGCAGACCGCTCCGAACGTTGTGCAGGGTTGATCAGGAAGACAATGTATATGTAAAAGTTATTCTCACCTTGCCAAAAGGGGGACCGTTGTTTGAACTTACAGCCCTGGTTGACTCGGGCTGTGCTCGTACCCTGATAAGTGAGAAAGTCGCCCAGCAACTGCGGGTTAAACGAAAGCGATTACCCGAACCCATCCGCTTTTCCCAAATGGATGGTAGTGACTTTAAAGGGGGTCCAGTTACCCACCACACGACTGCGGTGGTGATGGGTGTGGGAGAACATTGGGAGCGGCTCTATTTCACCATCGCTCCCATCCAGGCCTCCGTTGTGTTGGGAATGAACTGGTTGCTGGGACATAACCCCTCCATAGACTGGGTTGAACAGACTCTCACTTTCCCTCATACCCTGTGTGAGCACCATGATAAGGACCGAGTGCTCAAAACCCAATCGGCCGCTCTTGTGGGAGCCCCTCAGGCCGAGGCTTTCCGACCCCAGCTCCCCAGCGAGTACTCTCAGTATGCTGACGTGTTTGATGTGCGGGAATGTGATGAATTGCCTCCTCACCGGGAAACCGACTGCGCTATCGAAGTGGTGGGGGATGGCAAGTTGTCCAAAGGAAAAATTTATCCCATGAGTCCCAGTGAAAGGGCCGTGTTATGAGACTATTTAGACACTAATTTGGCGCGGGGTTTTATCCGTCCCTCGAAGGCGCCGTACTCGGCTCCAGCCTTCTTTGTCAAGAAAAAGACGGGTGACTTGAGACTATGTATCGATTTCCGTAGACTGAATGCAGTCACTCAGTCTAATGCATACCCCCTCCCTCTCATTCCAGACCTGCTCGCACAATTGAAGGAGGGCCGGATTTTCACTAAACTGGATTTGGTAGAAGCCTACCACTGCATTCGCATACGAGAAGGGGACGAACCAAAAACAGCCTTCTCTAGTTGTTTTGGAATGTTTGAGTATTTGGTGATGCCGTTCGGACTTTCTGGGGCTCCGAGTGTGTTCATGCAATTAATTAATGAAGTGTTAGATGATTTGTTATTCCGCGGAGTGGTGGTTTACTTGGACGATATCCTCATTTATTCAAAAACCATGGAAGAGCACGTACAATTGGTCCAAGATGTACTGCAGCGGTTGCGCGATCACAAACTGTTTGCTAAGGTTTCTAAATGTGACTTTCATCAACCCTCCATCACCTTTCTAGGGTATGTCATCTCTCACCAGGGTTTGGAAATGGACCCCGACAAGGTTCGGGCGGTTATAGAGTGGGACCCCCCTACCACGCGTAGACATTTGCAACAGTTTTTGGGTTTTGCAAACTTTTATCGGAACTTTATCCCAAACTTTGCCCAGGTAGCGCTCCCTCTCATTTCGCTCTTGCGCACGAAGGGGAAAGGGGCGGCTGCTACTTTGCCTTCTGCTAAATTGCAGTGGACTTCGGACTGCCAGCAGGCGTTTGAGACGCTCAAGCGGTTGTTCACGTCCGAACCCGTTCTCGCTCACCCAGACTGTGAAAAGCCTTTTATCGTTCAAGTGGATGCTTCAGACGTTGCCGGGGGGGGGGGCTTTTGCAGCGGGACGGAAACGGCCAGCTGAAACCGTGTGCTTATTTTCCCAAGAAATTCTCCCAATCGGAAATCAATTGGGCCATTTGGGAGAAGGAAGCGGCGGCAGTAAAACATGCCCTCACTATTTGGAGACATTTCTTGGAAGGGGCGGAGGTTCCCTTTGAGGTCTGGAGCGATCACAAAAATCTGGAGGCCTTAAAGGGGACTAGAAAGCTTACGTCGAAGCAAATTCGTTGGGCACAGTTTTTTGCCAAGTTCCGATTTGTTCTTAAACATGTGCCTGGGAAGGACAATTCGTTAGCAGATGCTCTGTCTCAGCTTCCCCAATACCGCAATGACTTTGATTGAATCCTTGTGTACCCCGGAACAGAGAGGGGAGGTTTCGGGACTGTCAGTAACCACCCAGTCACAGACCCGGACCCGGAATTTGTCTCCTTTGAAAGGAGTGCCGGAGGCGTTCCAACAGCGGCTTAAAGAAGCCTCCCAAACGGAGGAGGAACAGCAGAGCCTCCCCGCAAACCTTCACCAACAGGGACCCTTCTGGTTCCAGGGGGATAGACTTTATGTCCCGGAAATACTTAGAAAAGAGGTGTTAGAGATGGTCCACGGAGCCAAACTTGCAGGACATTTTGGGTTTGTAAAGTCTTTGCATTTACTGCGGCTACAATTCTGGTGGCCAGGTATGAGGGCTGATGTGGAGTTATTTGTGCGCAGCTATCCTATCTGCGCCACTGCCAAGAAACGGATGGGAAAATCCCCTGGTCTTTTGAAACCTCTAGAGACCCCGACCATGCCTTGGGAAGTAATAGCTATGGATTTCATTACTGATCTACCCCCAAGCCGGGGTAAAACGGTACTGTGGGTGATAACAGACTTATTTTCAAAGCAGGTTCACTTTGTTCCTTGTGCGGGGTTGCCCTCAGCTCAAAAACTGGCACGACTGTTTGTAAATCACGTGGTGAAACATCATTCGGTTCCAAGGAAGGTCCTCTCCGACAGAGGGGCCCAGTTCGTTGCCAAATTTTGGAGGGCTTTCCTGAAAGTGATGGGAGTTGAAGAACAGAGACTATCTTCAGCCTACCATCCTCAAACAGATGGCCAAACCGAACATGTAAATGCCGTGGTGGAGTGTTATTTGAGGTGTTATGTTAACTACCACCAGGACAATTGGGTAGACCTGTTACCTTTTGCTGAATATGCCTATAATAACGCCCCCCATTCCTCTACAGGTTTCAGTCCGTTTCAGGTTGTGTATGGGAGAGAATTTGGTCCCTTTGGTTCCCCTGCCATTACTCCTGAACTGGAGGGGATACAAGAAGTCCAGGATTGGGCACAAGTGGTACAGACAACGTGGCCCTGGCTTCAGAAAAACCTGGAAAGGGCCAAACGCAAATACAAGGGCCAGGCAGATAAACACCTGTCCCCGGGGTGGGAACTCAGGGTGGGGGATCAGGTCTATCTCTCCACCAAAAATCTATGGTCACTTCGCCCCTGTAAAAAACTCAGTGACAAGTATGTGGGTCCCTTTCCCATCACTCGGGTCATCAATGACGTCACAGTGGAATTAGCTCTCCCCAAGTCACTTCGAGGGGTACATCCGGTGTTTCATATCAGTCTACTCAAACCGTACGTTGCAGCCCCCCAATTCCATCCTCTGCCGAAGCCCGAAATCCCTACAGTCATAGGGGGTGAGACACATCTCGAAGTTTCTAAAGTACTGGATTCCAAAATGAAAAAAGGGAAGTTGTTTTATTTAATTCGCTGGAAACATCTGAGTCCCTCCCAAGATGAATGGGTGGCAGCTCCCCATGTTGCAGCTCCCCATTTGGTGCAAGAGTTTCACTCTGCCTATGCTGACAAGCCCCGTCCGGCAGAACCAGGGGAAGGGGGGCCTTAAGGGGGGCAGAATGTGAGGGATTGTAATGTTCCTTTTCTGTTTACCTCTGTTTTTGCTCGTATAAGCAGCAAGGCAGATCTGTGCTAACTTTGGTTCAGGCTGTTGTAAATCCTAGCAGGCCCCAAGCTGGAATGTCATGCTGACTCCCATTCCCTCCCTGCCTCCCTCCTGCTTCCTGCTTCCCTGGCCTTGGCTTCTGTAGATTGCAGTAACGAGCTTCTTGGGACCTTTTGATGTTCTTGTGCAAGGCATGGCCTGACATGGTTATCTCATGGTTCTCAAAACATGTAACGGACATCTGCTGTGTAGAAATGTTTATAATCTTGATCTTTTGGAAATGCTAGCACTTGCAACTTTGACCCTGTAGGGGCCTAGTCATACCTGATGCGTTCCAATAAACTTACCTGTTTCTGAATGGTCGTCTGAGCAAGTGATTTTATGGAAACTGCCCAGGGAGGCTGGAAAGCCTTACATTTCCCCCTCGAGTGCACAGGTTCGGTGAGGCGCAGAAGGAGCGGTGACTGGCAGAGGGGAGAAAAAGGCACGAAAAGTCCGAGTGGGATAAGTGGCCCTCGGCTCTTTCCTGGCCCTTCGCTCTCATGAGGTGATTAAACGGAGCTCTGCTTTGAGGGATATCTGCAGTTCTGTGCACAAGCAGTGTCCCAGTCACAAGAGAGGGGGTTTCCTCACGAGAGCCCCGGCCTGCTTGGAAGAGTTTTTGGGGAGAGAGGGGAGGACAAGGAATGCAGTGCATGCTCAGTGGCACTCTTTCCCCCGTGCCAGGAAAGGTTGCCGTGCCACACAGTCACAGCCGCTGCGCAACAGGTGGTAGTACCGTTTGCTTGTTTGTTTTAAACTTTAAACTTTAAAGTAATTATATATATGGATACCCTGGACTGCCCAAAAAACAAATGTGTTTTCTTTATCCTATTGCAAATGTCATTTATGCAAATTTAAGCAAATTTACGCAAATGTGACGAGGGTCGCAGGTTACTTGGCAATTGTAAAAGGGGGTCGCGACTCGAAAAAGGTTGAGAACTACTGCCTTAGACCATGTTTTCCTAGAGAAAAATAGAAGCAAAGCCAAGAAAATTCCAGGGGAGGAATTCTCAGCCCAAATTTGGCCTATAAACTGGTTCTCCTTGGGAACCAGAGCTTTGCATTTTACTATAGACAGCCTTCTGTCTTGGGCAATTTAAAGATGTTCATCTCCTGTAATACGGATGATTGGATAACTGATGAGCCCTCAGAGAGTTTCTGTAATGGAAGGCTTGAAAAAGCCAGTCACAGAAGGATAAGGTACAAATGAGGTACAGGGGGAAATTTCTACTTTGCTTAATAAACATTCTAGTAAAGGAAGGATTTCTTCCTAATACCTTTTCCAGGTAGACTTATTAGATTCTGCCAATGGTTGCCTAGGTGACAGCTAGGGACAGTGTATATTCTCGGAGGACAGCTTTGTACGCTTTGGGCATTTCAAAAATGGAAATCAGTTTGGCAAGTATCCCAACCCTAGAAAGCATTAATACCTAGCTTTTGTTATTCTAGACGGCTTATTCTAATTTAACCTATGTATTTCAGCTTGACCTGCAGAACCCATGTTTTAGAGAATGACACTTGCAATATTTGGCAAAACAACTGGCATTACATAGATGATGCTGTCATCTATGGCAAGAATTAATTGGAACAGATAAAATCCTAAAATGAGGTCTAGAAATGCTTCAGAAACATAGGCTTCAGCAACCAGCAAGATGTCAATTACACACACACATGGTGACATACCTGGGGCAAACTGCCAAAATCAGGCCTTGTAAAAGCTATTTGTGAAGCATTGGAATTAGACGACAACTTTCTGTGGACTCTTTGAATACTATTAAAAATTTGTAGTGGAAAGCTGAGTAGATGCAGAATGCCTTAAGAATACAATGCAATCTACTTCCACTAGTCATTTTGATTCTATGCAGCAAAGAATAATGTGTACAAATGCTTATGTGTGTGGACTTGGTGGTATCTGGACTCATTCCAAAAATAATTGAGAGGTCACTATTTCATTTCACTCCTGAGTCTTTAGAAAATCCTACTGTTATTGAAAAGGAAGCTTTTGGTATGTTTCTTGGCTCTGGAATATTTTAGCATCAATTTCTGGGGTAGAAAATTTATTTTAAAATCTGATCCCAAACTTTTATTGGCACTCTTCACTAAATGAGATCCTGATTGAGCCATCTCAACCATTGCAATATTTATTGGCTTTAGGGAATAATCCTAATGGGTCTACACAGAAGTGAGTCACATTTTATTCAATGGGTCTTACTGCCAGGAAAGTGATAGCAGCCTTCATTTTGAAACAATGCATCTTTCCAGATTCCAAGACATGAGTGTGTATTATTTATCTTTCTTGTCTGGAACCTATCACAAGGTGGTGTCTAGTGATGATGGATAAATGATTATTGCACAAATCCCAGCAGGTTATTTCACCATCAGAATGGTCAGAACACATATGAGAAAGCCAAATGCTGACAGAGCTGAAGACCCTGTAATTAAGAGTCGGCATGGCAAGAAGGTGGCAGCAGAAAACTGGCAATCGTGTAAACCGTTGTTTTACACCAGCTGTCTGCAGTAGATGAGCGGACTAGAGAAACGGTTGTAGAATTGTTCCACAAATCTATAAGAATGTTCAATTCACTTGTCCCATGAAGAAAAAATCTTAGGATTATTCCAACCAAAGGAATAATGTGAAAGACTTCTGGTGACAGGCAAGGAATTGTGCAGCATGGGCCTAAAGTGACAAATCATAGAAGACCTTTCCCAGCCCTTTTAACACCATTGATTGCCCTTTGGCCCCTTGGAATGTTAATACAACATAATGGGGTAATTTGATGATTAGCTGCTCAAAGATTTGCTAGCGTAACATGGACTACCATTCAAAATGACCAGAAGTTATGTCTATTAAATGTATCCATAGAAACCGCGACTAAACAGATGTCCTCAATTTTTGCCAAGGAAGAATTTCAAAAAGAATTCAAAGTAAACAAGAGGGCAATTAATTTTTGCTTAAACACAGGAGTATCTATATGCTAAGTGCATTAAGCCCTTAGCCCTTTTCAGACATTAACTCCATTCATACCAGGAGCCTGGCAACCACACGTATTTGAAACATGAACTATGCACAATGCTCCCAATATGTGCAATCACCTGCCTTGGTTGGCCATAGTAGGACATCTTACAACATCCATGACTACTCTGGTTTTTGATGATTTAAAAGTTTCCATTTGTGATAGCTTTGCTCAGCATTTCTGAAAATAGTGTGGAGTTTTCAGAGGTCATGCTGAAGGAGCCAATCTGGCCTGCTGAAATTGTTTATGCCAAGCAATCCGCAACATCCTAGCATGTTGCTCTGTGAAGCTTTGCGGAAAATTTCATGAACTTTTAGCTTAAAAGAGGAGGTAGAATCAACTAGAGAGATGGGCAGCCCATTCCTGAAAGGGGGGGGGGAAGTCCAGTGCTGAAATTTAATGTGAAATGGTTTAAAAGAAAATGAATGAAAATGCCCCCATTACAGTCAATGGGGCTGCACCACTAAAAAAGGTGGTGCAGCAATGCCACTGCAGCAGGGGGAGTTCCTGTGGCAAAAGGTGTTAGGAAGCTGCCTAAAGGCAGCTCCACCTCCAGGAACACCCCCCTCACTGGCATGGGCTTTCCCTCTCGGGAATTCCCTGCTGGTGTAGCTGCACTGGCATCAGGGGCCAGAGCAGCTCCGTGGCTCTCCGACTCTGGCATGTTTGCTTCCTTGCTGGCTTAGGCGCTACTTTATTCCATGATAAGGTGGCGCCTATGCCAGCACGGGGTCATGCCAGCTCCTAAGGAGCTTTGCCCCCACTTCAGGATTGCTGCCAGAGAGCCTTAAATTATGCCAGAGAAATTATGATGTACTTTTATCCATGCTTGTTCTTTCAAGCCTGCCACTTATTTTTTTTTAGGTATACATGCTTTGATAATTTAAACACACACACACACACACAAAAGGATGCAATGCTTTGGATCCTTTTTTATTCTGTAGGAGAATAATCCTATTAACAGATTCCCCCCCTTTTCTGGTGGACTCAAGGGTGGCAATTGAGGTAATGGAATAGCTTGATGGCTTCCTAGATCCTGGGCTGACTAGCCTCTCTGAAAGGGACATCTGTGACACACAATATTGTCTTCAACAACATCATGCTTGGAGAAGCAAGTTAATGCAGCTGGAGAAAAAAACTTTTCTTCCAACTTAGTTTATCCTTGAAGATGGCCCTTACCTCAGCCAATCTGACATGGAAACATGCCACGGTAACAATGAGACTAGACTATTGTAATGCACTCTACATAGGTCTCCTCTTGAAATTAGTGTGAGGGTTCCTGACCTCTCTGTGCAACTCCCATAAAATCACTTGTTCAGCCAGGCATATAGAAACAAGGTTCTTTTATTGGAAACTACAGAAGATACAGTCCACACACTGATTAAAGTTGCAAGTAAGCCAGTCTGCTCAACTACAGAATTATATCCCCTACAGAGGAGCAAAAGGTCACACCTATGTTATGGGAAGCTACAAGATAGATGGGCACAGTACAGACATCAATCGTCCCCAGAGAGCTAGTTAGGGTTATCTACTTTCCAAGGCCGGAATTGGCAAGAGGGAGTGAACCAAAGCCCAGCCGGGGAAACACAGTAGGGGAGGCATTCGTGAGACATACCAGCCAGGGCTTGACAGATATGGTGCCTGAGATCAGGGAAGGCCAAATGGTCTGAACTGCTTTTACGAGGGAGGGGGGAATTGGGAGGGGGGAATTGGGATAACGGCACACAAAGACACACAGACCCTCACATTTAGCTTGGAGACTCCAGTTGGCACAGAATGCCCCAGTTTGGTTACTTCCAAGAGCTAGGAAGCATGCATATTACACCCATTCTGCAGTCACTATACTGTCTGCCCTTCAGTTACCAGGATATTATTTATATCCCCGCCCAAAGTACCAAACAATCAAAACAGAACAAAAATCACAAACTACTTCATGAAAACAAAAGTAGACAACAAAATATACTAAACCTGAAAACATCCTTCAGAACTGTAGCTTCTTGTTTGCCCGTGGGAGAAAAAGGCCGTGAAAGGGGGGAATATCATTTCAAGTTCTCTGACCTTCAAATGAGCCAACTTTGTTGCTACACTCTTAGAGAGAAAATTGTAGTTAGAAACTGTATTTGAGGGCTCCACTATTTTACTTACAGTCATAACAAGAATAGATATGATTCCCGTTGATCATACTTTGCTGATTTTTTTCCCCTGGGAAGCTACAAAAGACGAAGAAGCACAGTGCAGCCAAGATGACAGTTTCAAACATTTTGAACTTGGCTTGATAGAAATGATTTTTAATTACACTTGCTTGGCTGAGCCTCTTTTTGCCCTTCACAAGGGCAATAGGAAACTTGAAGGAACTATTCTTGAAGTATAGACTATAATTTTCTTTTTCTGCCAGTGTTCAGTAGAACAACTTGGTTGTTCTGTTAAGTAGTCCTGTTAAGTAATTTCATTTTTGGTGCTCCCACCTCATGTACTGGTAAAGCAAACTACCCACAATCCTCCTTATACACATAATCTCCAACAGAGCAATGCAGATATTTTCAAGCTTTGGTATGAATTAATGCATGCCTGCAACAAATCTGATTGTGTGTGCTAAAACTGGAAAATACACAGTTCTATTTACACAAAATAGCAATTACACTCTCCACATGCAAAATATTTAAAACCCTGCACATTAATATCCTGTGACTATCCTAATTCTTTTCAAACAAGTGCACATAGCTTACCTAGAACTAGTCCTACCATTTCTTTACAATACAAATACCAGATACATCATCTTTTATTTTGACAATTGGGGACTATATACAAGACTAAACAGAACCAATCATGCAATACCTTCCACCACCTGATCTCTAAACTTGCAAAGTACACAGCCCTCACATTTTTAGCATTTCAGCGGTAAATATACATGAGTAGCAAATAGGTCCTGCCAGTATTCCTCGGCCAAGGTCAGATGCAGTTACTGTGAAAAAGCTTCTCCCAGGCTTCCTATGTTTATGCCTTTTCAGCATGGAGCATTATGTGTATGTCTTGGATACACTAATGAGTGGAAATCTAAAGTGACCAGATGAACTGATGGTGGTCCAGTGCAGGCATTCCTTTTAGAGAACGGTTATAAATGTTGACATTTTCCCTCAATCATTTTCTCTTAATAAAAAATTCACCTTCCTTCTTCTGTCTTGTTCTTGGCCATCTGGCAATAGCACAGACGATAGAAGAGATTTTGTCAATAGGCGCAAATAAGGCCATGTTGCACAAAGCACTATTATTAACTCCCCAAACTTTAACTGTTTCTTTGTTTTGTTTTTCTATTGTTAATGCCAATAAAGGTACTGTTTACTGTTTACTGAAACTCCCCCAACACCTCAACAATGGATGTGCAATCCTAAGCAGAGAGACACTTTTCTGAATCCATTGATGTCAATGGATTTAGAAGGCGCTAATTCTTCTTAGAATTATGCTATAATTGACCTTGTGAATTCTTCAAGAGATTGTATACTTGTTCATGAAGAGTGGATGCCGTTATTGTACCTTCAACATTAACTCTGAAAGGAGTCACCAGTTGAATAGAACTCATACAGTGTGATTTGTGACTACTTTTCACATTAACCTTCAGTTAAGTCCAAATACATAGCCTGTACTTTTATGTTCTCTTGTGGCTGTCTCCAACAAATACACTTTTTTACAATTAAACAAACTCACTGTACAAGACCGAAAACACCTATGTGACTAGGAAGAGGCTGTACTTATGAGAATGCAACATGAAGTAAAACAACCTAATTTGAACTCGTGGTATAACACATTACATGTAACACATCAAATGTATCTCCTGAGTTAACAGAAGGACTTCCAAGTTATTTCTCATCGCTCTTCTGAAAAGAGAAACCCTCACTGGTTTAGAGAAATATTGGGGACATTTGTTAAACTTTGTTGTTCCTATGGAATGTAGTTGATCTATCTTAAAAATTGAAAATCGACATATTGGGTCCACACAAAATACAAAACCAAGAGCAAAATCCATATAGTACTTTTTATTGTTACCAACCAAATTGACACAAAACATTGTACAAGCTCCCTGGTGAGCTCAAAAGCTTGCATGATATTTTATATCAACAAGGTTGATCTCAATAAAAAGTATCACATGGCTTTTTATTGATTTATTTCCTCTTGCCTATAATATGAGGTGTAACTTGAAACCAGAACTATTTGAATCTGCTCTGCATCGAACACACAATGCAGGCTCGAACAGTTGATATCCTGAGGCATTTCTCCTTCCCTTTTTACTTTTTATTTTTTGTAACAGCTAGCCTGATAAAGAGTTCTAGAGAACTTGAAAACTTACACACTGTTAAGTGTCATTCGGTTGGTCCTAATAAAAAGTATTATGTGGATTGCGATTTTGGTTTTGGGATAGGGTTGGACATATCATTATACCTGAAATTAGCCATTTTGGTAATTTTCAGGATTTGGGTTCACCAAACACCAAAACCTGGAGATAAAGCCAAAGTCGAATAGGTGATTCCTGAAAAAGCCGAATAGATATTCAGATTTTCAGGTTTGACTATTCACCTTTGCTCAGAGGCACAGCTCTGTGCTTTCTCCCCTTTTTCTTTCTTTTTTTTTTTTTGACTGGTTTTGTTAGGGCCCCATAGTTGGGGCCCTTTTGAGGTAGGGGTCGTAATCAGAGCCAACTTGGTCTGACTAACTGACAGCAGTGAGATGACCTGATCTGCACTTTAAAAGATGGGGCTCACCCAGTCTGGAGAACGTTAGTTCCCTTCAGCTGCTTATGGCCCTTCTGAAGAAGACTCCCTCACCCGTGTGGATGAGCAATCGCCTTAACATGAGCTGCCTTGGTCATGACTTTGGCTGGCTCTGATATTGTTTCTAGGGCTGTCAATTTGGTTCGGCCCGAACTGAAAATCAGCCGAATTTCCCCTGATTCGGTGGTTTTTAGTTCAGGAGGAACCGAACTCAAAACTGGCGGGCAACCGGGGGGCCGAATTCAGCGAGTTCGGGAGTTCGCGAATAAATTCAGCAAATTCGGCTGTCAGTAAGCAGCATAACTGTCAGTAAGCAGCATTCTCCTCCCCCGGCCAATCGGTGGGCAAGCTGGGTCTTCTTCTGGCCAATCAGTCAGGATTGAGTACTGGAGGAATCAGCTGATGTGCAGCCCGGCCAGGGAGAGAGAGAGAGAGAGAGAGCGAAATCCTCGTGTGTGTGTGGGGGGGGTGCTTGTGCACATTCGCTCCTTTCTGTGGCTGCAGGGGGCGTATTTTTTGGGGTATAGACACAAAACTTTCACTGGAGCTTCATATGAAGCTTCTTAAGGTACCCCCCAAGTTTTGTAAACATTGGGTCAGGGGGTCCCGAGATATGGGCTCCCCCCTTTTTCTTTCCATGGCTGCAGGGGGCGCATTTTTGGGGGTACAGATCCCAAACTTTGAGCGGAGTTTCAGACCAGTGTTCTTAAGATACCCCCCAAGTTTTGTAAATATTGGGTCAGGGGGTCTCGAGATATGGGCTCTCCCCCTTTTCCCTCCCCCCTTTTCCATTTATGTGGCTGCAGGGGGCGCTTTTTTGGGGATATAGCCCCCAAACTTTTAGCATAGTTTCAGTCAATTATTCTTAAGATACTACCCAAGTTTTGTAAAGATGGGTTCAGTGGGGGCAGAAATATTGCCTCCCCCCTTTTCTCTTTCCATGGCTGCAGGGGGCGCATTTTTGGGGGTGCAGATCCCAAACTTTGAGCGGAGTTTCAGACAAGTGTTCTTAAGAGACCACCCAAGTTTTGTAAACATTGGGTCAGGGGGTCCCGAGATATGGGCTTTCCCCTTTCCCCTTTCCCCTTTCCCCTTTTCCCTATTGGGATGAATGGATCAGCCGATCCTGTGCATCTCCAGAGCAAAACGTTCCGTGCCTAATTGGAATCATCTTGGATTACAAGTCCTCTTCAGCCCCTCTTGATGGAACAGAAGACAGCCACAGTAAGACCCCTTTGGGGGCTTTAATCTATAATTTTTCTCCTGTGTATGTGTGTGTGTGGGGGGGAAAGCAGAGTCTGTGTGTGTGTGGGGAGGGAGCAGTTTCTGTGGGTGGGGGGGGAAGCCAAAGGGGGCTTTCGTCGGTTCTGCCTGGGGTGTGTGTTCCCCCTCGAGTCACTCGCTCCCTGGTTTGAGGGGGGAGGTTTCAGTTGTGTGTTGCAAAGGTGTTGTTTAACAAGGTTGTGTTGTTTTGCAGTTGTTTTGCAAATTTCTCAGCTGTTGTCGGGGCTGGGAGCTTTGTGCATGGGCGGCAAGCTCTGCTGAGAGATGCACATTAATGGTGGGGGGGACCCCTTTCAGGGCCCATATCTCAGCCCCCCTGACCCAATCTTTACAAAACTTGGGGAGTCTTTCAATAAACGTCCTTTGAAGCTCTGCCGAAAGTTTGGGACCTCTAACCCCAAAAATGCCCCCTCAGAGCCGCGGAAAGTCGCGATTGTGTTTTTAATGGCTTTATTCGGCCGAATTTTGTTCCGAACTTTGAATACCCGCCGAATTGAACGGATCCGAAGTGGGGGAGTTCGGACTTCGGCACGTACCGAACCCACAAGGGCAAAATTCGGCCGAATCCGAACTGTACCGAATTTTTTTTTTGACAGCCCTAATTGTTTCCCCGCACCCTGACCATCTCTTGGAATCAGATTTTTATGACCACAGTAAAGGACTGCTCACAGGATGTCATTTGCCACCAAAAGAAATGTTTTCCATGCCTTATTTCTCTTGCATTTAAGCCTTTTCCCTCTGCTTGGAAGCTCATTTGCATGGACATCATGCAAAGCAACCCAAAAATGAAGGCAGACCCTGGACTTTGAGGCGCCAGCCTGGAATTGGCTCTTTCCACCATTCCTCAGCAACGCTGAACTTTTGAACTTGAAAACCAAGGGACAGCTCGGCTCACAAATGCCTGCGCACCCATAAAATTGGTCTCCCTGTCCCAAAGTTCACCAAACTTTGGTGACCGTCAAAGGAGAGTCCCTTGCAGCCACGCTGCAAATTTGGGAACTCTACCTCCCAAAATGCCCCTATTTGCACAACCCTATTTTGGGACCCTAAAAACTAACCAATTTATTGTGGCATAAGTTCTATACTACCACCCAGTGCATCAGATAGATGAACCTTATCCTGAATTGATAGGAGAGTGGGGTGGGATTTGTTGGAAGAGTTGCAATGTCTAGCATGCAAAGGAACTGAGAAGACCCAGCAGGGGGCAGGCAAGTTGTCAGCTAGATAGGGCTGTAAGGTTAGAGATCTTTCACCCTTCTTTTTCCACACTTCTTTTCTGTCCTTAGACTGATGTTCTTAGGCACAATTTCCTCCTTCTCGGAAGTCATTCTACCCTCTCTCTCCCCCCTTAGCTAGATACCCAGCTAGAGGCTCTGTCTCTCAGCTTTCTTATCCTAAAATGTAGTTCCTTCAATAAATGCAACTTTATCTTTAATCAGTGAGACTACCCTTTACTGCGTATTTACATACTCTGCCAACAGGATTAATAATCAATGGGACCAATGGGATAATCAATGTGGCAGGGATCGTTGATGGGTGATATCTACCTTTCTTGAAGAGGTGTTGTCCAAGTTCACGTAGACTAAGACAGGAGAAATTAAGAGCAAAGGCGGGGGCAGGGGGTTTCTTTAGACTTGGCCAGCAAGGCGGGAGGGAGCGTGGTCAGGCTGCGCAAATCCCAAACCAACAGAGTAACGTGCCAGGAAAGACCTATAGTAACATAATGGGCTGGGGGCACCCCAGATATACTGTTTTTCTGGGGGCAGGGAGAGGGGGTTTAGCCCTCCTAGGTTGCCAGGTGACAAAAGGTGACAAAAGGATTAATCTGTGGCTAATCTGTGGGGTAGTGAGGATTTGGAAATCTATTCTGATTCCAATGGCTTTTGCAACCCGGGAGGAACCGGGGGATCTCTGCTGAAGTGATTAACGTTCTGGAACAATAGGTGCGACCTCTGCAAACGTCCGGGGATCGCTGTTGCATAACTGGAGGAACGACTCATAGCTGATATCAGGATCGCTGCTGATTGCCCATTAAGCTGCTGATGTTGCAATGGGGAAGGGGGGTGTTGGCACTGACTACGTGACTGTCTTCTTTCCACGACATGGCTGTGGCTGGAACAGGATTTGCACAGGAACATGGAGTCTCTCAGGTTCGCTGGAGGCTACCCTTGCTTCTGTTTCCTAGCTGCTGGCTGCACGGAGTTTGCAGGAGCGGCCGTGTCAGTTTCAACGGAGCACGCAGCGGCCGTCCCGTAGCATTTGGGAGCAGGCGCACGGCTGGAACAGTAGTTGTTTGCCTGCATAGCGGGCTGCTAGGTCCAGTCCAGGAGTTTAGGCGGCCCGTATGCTTTCACTTGAGCTGGCTACCTGAAACCAACTTCCATTGGGATCGAACTCAGGTCGTGAGCAAAGCTTTGGATTGCATTATTGCAGCTTACCACTCTGCACCACGGGACTCCTTATTTCATTGTAGCAAAATGTTATGTATTTTGTAACCTTTAACAGTTATGCAGCCAAACAAGTAAAAGTCAGACTGGAGAATATGATATATTTAATCAGATCAGTATAATTTATTATGTCTGGCAACTGGTCTCTAGGGTCTCAGGAATAATCTCAATGCAGCAGACTAGCATTCTTTCAACTGTAGAAGCTGAGGGTAGATCCAGGGATTACTGCATGGTCTTTTAGGTAAGGATGATCCCATCCCACTTAGGATCATGTAGTAAGTGGAATGCTAATACTGTGTAATGAATCAGATCTGGCTATATGCTAATGCTTATTATCAATAGGGCAAATAAAGCCAATTCAGAGAGCAAGCAATTTCAAAATCACCAATAACAATACCCAAAAACAGTATGCTTTTCATGCTACTGAAGATGTTGACAAAAGCACATTCTTCGTCACATCCCCTACTTCTGTCACTCATGCACACACACATTTTCTTGCTTGGGCAAGAAGAAAACAGGAGGCAATCATTACCTGACTCATAAGAAAATGTAGATATTTAATTTTATTTTGAGCTGAATTTCACTGGTAGCTCTATCGGCTGGAGATCAATTGTAATAGCAAGAGATCTCCAGCTAGAACTTGGAGGTTGGCAACCCTAAAAATGACTCACAGAAATTTTTACAAACATATTCCTAACAGTCATACATATAAGCATCAAATTTAAGCATTAAACCAAAAAGCACTAACATGATTGGTGCCATTGCCCAGACCCTGTGCAGGGCTTGAGTGAGCCAAATATTTCCACTACTGGGCTGTGTGGAGCTTAAATGGCTTGGTGCTGCCTCCCATACTCTGTGCAGGCCTTGGGGGGGGGGGCAGTCATTACATCCCCTGAGTTGTGAGGAGCATCTCTTCTGCCACTGGGCTGGCCCGGCCCAGGTGTGTGTGTGTGCGCGTGTGCGTGCGGGGGAGGCCATTGGCTCATCAGAAGATCTCCAGGTGCCCATAATGATCAATTTACACCTGAAGCAGAAATGGAGTGAGCTGCAACACTGCCTCTTTCTTGTAGGTACCTCCTGGATTTCAAGAAGAAGAAACAGAGTTGGTTTTTATATGCCAATTTTTTCTACCTTTTAAGGAGAATCAAACTGGCTTACAATCTCCTTCCCTTCCTCTCCCCACAACTGTCACCTTGTGAGGTAGTTGGGACTGGTTTAGAGATAACTGTGACTAGCCCATGGTCACCCAGTTGGCTTCATGTGTAGGAGTGGTGAGACAAAACCAGTTCACCAGATTAGAGTAAGCCACTTATGTGGAGGAGTGGGGAATCAAACTCCAGATTAGAGTCCATCGTTCTTAACCACTATGCCACACTGGCAATGTGTGAGAAAGAATCCTGTGGCCCAAGATTGTTTTTGTTTTTTGTATAATTAAAAGGTTTCTGAGTTATTTATTTACAAAATTCAGCTTATTTATAAAAAGATTCAGAAACATATTTCCTCTTTAGTTTCAGACTTTTTTTTAAGTAATAAAATTTTGCAACTCTTCAATATGTCCATTAATTGCCAACATCAGGGTCTTTATGATAGAATATCAATGTAAATTACAAAGTACTGTGGCAAATCAATAACCTCTTAGACCAGGGGTGGGGAACGTCAGGCCTGGGGGCCGTTTAAGGCCCGCGAAATCATTTCGTCTGGCCCTTTGTGGGTCCTGGCAGATCTCTAGCTCAGAAGGATCTAAGACTGGTGATCCACCCCCTCCCACGGACAAGAATAGCCTCTATTCAAGCAGATGTGAGTTTGTTTTGCTGAGAAAAGAAACCCTTTTTCTCCCTTTTTCTTGCAGAAGAGTCATTAGCTGCTAGGACCGCCTAAGAAACTGTGTTAACCTTTTCTTACCTGGGCCATGGAGAAACATATTCCCTCTGTACTACAAGAGGGCTGGGGCAGAAGTGGTGACAATAGAGGGGTTAAAGGGGGCAGGGCCAGAATGCGCGCGGGGGGGAGTTCTTAGCCAGTGTGTCCTCATTTCATCCCTGCAGGCGGAGATAGCAGTTGATAATTTTGTATGGCCTGCGAATGATGTTATAAATATCCAAATGGCCCTTGGCGAAAAAAAGGTTCCCCACCCCTGTCTTAGACTGAAGTAGTCTATTTTTATAACACTGATATGTCTTGCATGCAGATCTGAGCACAGGGCTTTTTCTGAATCTGCAACAGAACTTATGGCAGACCAATATTCCTGTAAGAATAGGAAAATTGTTGTACCTTTGTTGAGAAAAGTCTAAAAACCTAGCACTTGCAATATCATTATTAAATGAATAACGAATTCATTATGAGTGAAATATGCCTGCAGTGATAAACCAGTGCTTTACCACATAACATACTGTGATAGGGCATTCTTTATCTGTAAGATTATGGCAGAAAACCATGCAAAATGAAGCTTCCCTTCATCCTATCGGTTTTCTGTAAAGAAGCTAGATCTGACTCTCAAGAGTATGTGAAATCTTTAAAATTGTGCTAAACAATGTTAATAGGAGATTTAAAGGAGCAAATTCTGCTATTCGGGGATTACAGTGGCTGAAAACGTGCATTTGAAATGCTCCCTATACTGGTTCCAGAGCACCATCATTGCTAGAGGTCAAAAAGGAAGGCCAGCAATCAGCATCTGGGTTAGAAAAGGCCGCAGCAGAGCTATGAGCCAGTGTGGAAGCCACAAATCACTGAAACACCAAACAGCAGCATAAACCTTTCCATATTTGGGACTGTACCACACTCCTAGGCCTTTGACATCATGAAAACTGAGCTTAAAAGGGTCCAAACTCAGTGCCCTTTCTCCATGAGTAGATGGCTAGTTTCTATGACAAACAAATACTAATCACTTTAAAGCTTGCCGAACAGGAGAACTAGGCTTGTAAATCCATTAAATCCTAGGCTGAAGCATGAATAACCTCACATATTTGAAATATTTACACACTTTAGCATCTGCTTTCTGAATATCAAGATAAAATACATAATGTGAAGCAACAGAGTTTGAGCTTAACTGGGTCACGCACATGGCACGAATAATTTTAATCAGGCTAGATTATTCTGGCCCTGAGTGTACTGTTCTAAAACCAGGTTCTTTTTGTGAGAGGTTACTACATTTAATGATGACAGGACCTTTCAGCATGAAGCAAACACTCAGAGATGTTTCTCTCCTTAAGGTAGAGAAACACACCAATCATGTTAATGCTTTTTGGTTTAATTCCTAAATGTAATGCTGCATGTCTTGTATGTCTCTTAAGCAAAGATGGGATGCTTGTGAGGGCCCATTCCTGGTTTCACAAACTACCCACACTTAAAATAAACCAGGTTTTGTGTTAAGTCTGAACTGAACCTATATGTTTTATAATTTTATTCTGAAGATGGGGAATTTGTAACTCACTTACCTTTACATTTTTCATCCTGTAATCATTATATATTTAAAATAAAATGTAAATTAAAAAAGATTTTAATCACAGAGAGGATTTTAAACATTCTTCGCTTATCCTAAAAACAAAGAAAAGTATAAGGGCTTGATAGTATCCTGGCTGGATAGTATCCACAGAGTGTTAGAAAGTGCCTTGGGGGGTATAATGTGCAATAATCCCTAATATAATATTCCAATTTCAGATTTCTATGCACAGAGTATGCACTTAAAAAAAAGAAAAAGAACCAGAAGCCTTGTTTCAAAACCTACAGATAAGTATGGGAAGTAAATCTGATTTTGTAACTGTTAACAAGAGTGAGAGTTTGGTTACATGGCTAGGAAGAAGGAACTCCGACATTGTACTAGAAGGTCCAAAGAACTCTGAACACATATGTACATGTCATCAATTAACAAAGACCAACCAGCTTTTGCCGAGTGAGAAGGCAAAATAAAAGAAAATAAAATGGCCCAGCAGGTAATTGTCACAGACTTCTATTTGTGTTCCCTAAAAAACTGTTTTAGAGTTCAGTACAGGTCAGCTGTCAGTATAAAGAAATTACAGCTATTCAAAATGTTTTCAGTAGGTTATAGTTGATGAGAGCCACACAGCATGATCTAGTAATGTTTATGCAAAACTACATCCCCACTGTTTTGTGTGAGCATTTAAGTGGAGCACAGGTTTGCAGCTTTCATATGTTTTTAGGGAATATATCCCTTTAATTTGTTTTGAACAAATTCTCTCTACATGAAAACTTCAAGTTGTCTAACAACAATATATGCAATAAAAT
Source organism: Euleptes europaea (assembly GCF_029931775.1). NCBI lineage: Eukaryota > Metazoa > Chordata > Lepidosauria > Squamata > Sphaerodactylidae > Euleptes > Euleptes europaea. The sequence goes on along the minus strand of NC_079318.1, from coordinate 7,113,661 downwards.
GTAACATTCATAAAGCATACAACAAAATAACAAAATGTTGCAAGATATAATTGCAATGCATGGATAAGTAGTTTTACAAGGTGACATTTATATTCTGCAAAGGAAAACAACTGAGATGCAAAAGTACTGCTGACATTTTTTAAAGTGTGGGTTTCACCACATTTTTCAACACACCATGAACTTTAATATTAGCTGATAATGGTTTTTATAGAAAAATATCATACTGCAGCAAGTAGTTGACGGTCTTCTGTGGAAATAAATGCTTTCAGAAAATCCAGTAATAAATACAACACTTTCCACTTTGATTTTGCATGCCATCAAAGAATTTCAAAGACTGATTAGCACTAGTCAATTAATTTGTATTGAGCTGAACTTTTGCCTGCAAAGTGTGTGTGCATGTGTGTGCGCGCACGTGCCATCAAGTCACAGTTGACCCATAGGGTTTTCAGGGCAAGAGACTTTCAGAGGTGGTTTGCCATTGCCTGCCTCCATGTGGGCTGAGAGAGTACTGAGAGAACCGTGGCTTGTCCAAGGTCATCCAGCAGGCTTCATGTGGAAGAATGGGGAATCCAACCAGGGCCGTGTCCGCACTCACAAGTTGCGCCGCCTTCTCATGCGCGTTTTCCCTGCATGTCCGCACTTCATGTCACGCAAAGGATGTTGGAAGCGTCCTCAGCGCACGATTTCTGCGCGTTAACAGTAATCGGATATACGGCGATGTAAAAAAAAAAGCCGTTTTCCCCACCCGAAGGCTGGAGTGCGATCTGAAAATCCACTTTATTTCTCCCCTTGCTGCCAGGCCATCCCACAATCCCTCACAGCAAAAAATTTCCAATCTCGTCCGCCCAATGAGACTACCACTGGGCATGCGTGGAAGATGATCACATGTTAACTGATAGCGAAATCATTTTTGCTTCGAGGGCGTTGCTGCCCCGCACTGTGGACAAAAGAAAATGGCCACGAGCGGGAACACTGATCCCAGCATAACCAAATCACATGGTGGTAGAGGGGTATCTTGGAGTAAAAGGGAGACCCTGGACTTGCTCGCAATATGGGGTGAGGAGAAGACCCAGGAATCCCTTTGCGCCTCCCATCGAAACATAGATGTTTTCGAGAGGATCGCAGATGGCGGCGATGAGTCATCGAAGGACGGCCGTTGAGTGCCGAACCAAAACCAAGGCCATGCGTCACAACTACAAGCGGGTGGTGGTGCATAATGTTCGCTCCGGCAACGATCCTGCAACCTGTGCGTTCTACCCAGAGCTGCACAGGATCCTGAGTACAAAGTACAAAGAGAGTTTAATACGGTCCAAGACCAGCATAAAAACATACCAGATATACATACATAACATAACACATATAAAAGTGCATCAAGTGTGAACCCCTATACCATCTTACAATCTCTCACTCATAAAAGCCGTTAAGCACTTAATTAAAAATATTACATGTTTAAAATTAGTATAAATATAAATATAAAATCGCTCAACCATTAAGTTCAACCCATGCACGCCTGGTCCTCATTGCTTGCCACCCAAATTTGGCCACTTTAAAAGTTATCTCCATATCTTTGTCTGAGAGCATGTTAAAAAGACTAAAGGTTCTGGATCGCCCTGGGAGGTCCGATAATACAGAAAGAATGGCTTCTCGTATCTTGTTGTAGATTTTGCATTCAAACACAACGTGCTCGAGGTTCTCAATACTCCCATCAGAGCAGGGGCATAATCGTCCTGCATATGGTATCTTTTTGTATCTCCCTTCCAAGACAGCTGAAGGGAGTGCGCTACAACGCATCAGGGTGAAAGCCCTCCTGTATTCTGGGCTATCTAAGTGGGAAAGGTAAGACATCGGGACCACGTTGGTAAGAGTGCTGCAATTGTAGCACATGTTTTTGATTCTGCTTAGGTCATGCTGCCTTTCCACGTCCAGAACTCTTTGCCTGATCAGGGCTCTGGCCTGTGGATAGTCCATTGATAGGAGCAGATATTGTGAGAGACCATAGTAGCCTAGTTTTTTCATCAGATTTTTCAACCAGGGGGAAACAAAAGTGTCATATAAAATTAAGTTACCAAGAGGATCCTGAGTAGCGATGCCAGTGTCGTTCCTAGAAGGGTGGCACGAAGTCTACAGGTTCACTGGGTTGTAGGAAACCGCCCCACCCCGGAGGAGGTGGCCCCTGGTTCGGAGGAACTTTTCTCCCATGAGATGGTGACTATCAATGCCAGGGACATAGTTGCCATCCCCACGCCCCATGAACAAGGTATGTGAAAGTATTTAATCTATTTTTGGGGGTGTTTGTGGCTCATATATTTGCCCCTAACAATCACCCCTTTTTCCTCACCACACAGCCTCGAATGCGGGACGGGAGAATCAAGAAGACTCTCAGGGGTCACTTGATGATGAGACCATGATTAGCGTGGAAGCTTTGAATGACGGTGATTACTGGGAGATGTGGGTGCAGCTTGGGTCTTGCATAGCTTCTCTGTTGTTTTCCTAACTTCCTAAGGACGGACGGCCTGGTTACGGGGCTAGATGTCCTTTGGTGAAGAAACCAATGTAGAAAGCCCGTTAATGCCCTTGGATTGTCTGAAGGCGTGTTCATTGGAAGCTGTGGCCTTTTTTCCCCCCAGTAAAAGAACCTCCGCTCATGCCCATGGGCATGATAAGTTGCACGTTCAAGACAAGATTCCGTCCTCCACCTTAGAAATACAGGTCATTCACGCACTGGGGGTTGTGCCTTGGATTTGCCACTCTCCAGATGCACATTTTCCCCATCCGAACGCTCGTAACTCTGCCTGGGGTGTTTATTTTTTAGTTATGAGCAATCGCGTGGGGAAAATGTGCATCTGGAGAGTGGCAAATCCAAGGCACAACCTACAGTGCGTCAATGCCAACAGCTAACCTTTCATGTCAGCATTCAAACGGGGACAAAGAATGCACAACGGTTCCCCTCAGAGTCAAGTGGTGCGGTTTTGGGGGATGGCCTGCGGGTTAATGTGGTGTGGTGCTGTGCCTCAACGTCTCAATCTCAGGGTTTGTCATGGAATTTCAGGAAATTGCAAGGGGTTTGGGGTTAGAGTTCAATGGTTTTCTGCTAGGGTTATTTAATCTCAGCTTCTCTCCCTTGTTGTTCCATGACCAGGGTGGCGTTCCCAGAACTCCCACACCTGTGGCTGACATCCTAGACCTTGCAGTGAAGGTTGCAATGCCACAACCCTTCAAAATGTCACGTTTAACGGTGAATGAAAAGCCACTTTACCTTAGGTGCCACTTTTCCTTAGGTGCCTCTCTCCCACATTTAAGACTTTCCGGATCTATCTTGCCCCGTTTCCTGACTCGTCCCCTGCGCCATTTAGAGTGGGCACTTGCATGGAAGACCTACCTCCTCACATGCACACATATTATGTTCTGATTTGTGTAACGCTGAGTCTTCTCTGCAACCATGGGTGTGCTTGTTCATTACAGCCAGCTTTGTTTCTGTTTTTGGTGGGAAATTCCCTTGACTGGAACAGAAGCTCTGCTGTTTGGACGCAGCAGCCACCGGTGTTTTGCAGTTATCCCAATTCCCCCCCTTTGTTCTGGACACCTTTTCGCAAGAAAGTTCATTGTTATGATCGTGGTGTTAAGTTTGTCAGCTGAAAACCAACCCTACTCTCTAGCGCTGCAGTCCTAAACTCGTCCCAGATTCCACATTCAAGGATTGGTGGGTCTGGAATCTATGCAAGGCCTCTTTAATAACTTCTTCCTGATTGCTATGTGGGTGACTTGGTTTTTTTAGAACAAGGGTACGTTAGCTTCAGGTGTTTTCCTGGTTCAATAGACTTCATAACGACTCACTTGGGGCGGCATGTGTAAAAGCCTCCTGGTCATCTCATTTGGTCCAATGTATGGATTGACCACAATCATTTAAAGAACTCTTTCAAAGTCTCTGTCCTCTCTATTTCAACCTTTCCGGTTGCTTAAAAAGGAAGGTGGTAAAGTCTCAAATTGGTGGATTGTCTGTGGCTTTGCATGTTTTCATGGCATGCAAATTTCCACCCACCCACCAGGTGACTTTCAGATGTTCCTCACACGGCATTGGGGAAGCGGCCTGAATTGACATTTCAGTAGTCCTCAATGAAAGTGGTGCGGACTCGAACAGCGATGGTGAGGTGGTGGCTTCGGGACTGCTCCAAATCGTCCAAGAACGAACGAAAGGTTGGGTGGAGAAAGGACAATGCATGTTATTCAAGCCATGGCCCTCTCCTATATTACTGTTGGTGTAGACCATGAGCAACATGGCTATGCGACTCTCCCCACCCCTTATTATTCTACCCACAAACCATTTTTGTTAATCCAGCACCAGCACGGTTTTTGGTGCATTCATGTGTTGTGGAGCAGATGTGGTTGGGCGATCTGACCTTTGCACAGAAGGCGGTGTCAATGGCTGCTGAGAAACACAAAGATTTCTCCATAATCTAGAGCCTTTTCCTGGGCAGTGGTCCTTGATGTGGTGAATTTCCCTCAACTAATGTCTCATTCCTTTTTCTGTGTTTCCCCTTAGGGCTCGGATCTGATGTGGGTGACGAAGCCTGTGCTGGAAGCTCGGCTGATGGTGAAGGGCCATCAGTTGTCGAAGGACATGAGGGTGAGCTCCTCTCTATCACTGACCTGTACATTGCCCTTTTATGTTTGTTTGGTACATTGGACCGGTTAAATGTAACATGGGGGTTGTTGCACCACCAGGGACCACTGAGACCGCCCCGCTAGAGGGGCTAACTTTAATTTCCCCATTGCACCCTTGGTCTCTTTTAAGCACTGGAGAAGGTGTGGTGGAGTGCGACCCATCCGATCCTGGCCTCGAAATTCAGGCATTGGGGGGGGGGGGTTGTTGAGATCCTTGGAGATCGTGACGATGGTTTGTGAATCAGAGACAGTGTTCGATTCACAGTTCAAATGTGGAGCATTTACTGGTGAGACTTTATGTCTGTGCCTCTGACGTGGGAATACGACCCATGACCCTCTGTGGATAAGATTCACACACTAAAGGAAGAACCACCACAGTTGGTTTCCTCAAACCTTGTGAACGGGGGGGCCAGTTCAATTGATCTCATAAACTGGGGTTGGCAGAACTAAAGTTTGGAGAAACATTAGAAAAAAAACTGCGACTGTGGGAAGAGGAAGACGATGAGAGGGGGCCTGACCGATAAGCGTCCTCCCAAATGGCCCAGAACATTGCCCTTTGCTGCGCGGTATATGCGCCATGCCCCAGCCATGGACTCCCTTCCCCTCTCTGCATGAGTGCGCAGAGACGAGTGAATGGGGGATGAGGAGGCTGGAGGAAGCGGCACGTGTCACCCGCCTAGCAAAAGTGATTCTTTAGACTTGCAGTTTGTGTTGGGTACTCAGATCTACAGAACAGGGTGTGTTTCCCCACTCTTGCACTTGAGAAGCGGGGGCAAATATAGTGAACCTGTTTGTTTCCTCCACGCACACACAAACACGAAGCCAACAGACTAACCTTGGCCAGGGTGCACCTCTGATAGAGCTCTGTCAGCATCACATGTCTCAAAGGGCGGCTGTTTATAGAGGGTAGGGGATTGGGGATTGCGAGGAAATTAGAGTCACCCCTTAGTGGTGGGAAAGGTCGGCATGCAATCAACAAAGTCGTTCTAGGACAGGAGGTTTCGGCTTTGATTTGACGCTCTCCAGAAGCACATTTTCAACACCACAAACCTCTAAACTCCGCAGGGGTGGGGGTTTGCTCAATTTTCCGTACAGCGAGTTTGGATGGGGAGAATGTTCATCTGGAGAGTGGCCAATCAATGGCGAAGGCACCGGTGAATACTTGGCAAAAAGTATTTCACTTCCTCAACCTGGTTATTTCCCCCACCACCACCAGCGGCCCCCACAGTCTCCTACATGGCAACAAGTATTCCCCCGTGAGGAGACTTTGCCCCAAGGCTCGAGAAATATGCCTGACTGCAGCCCAGTATGCAACGCCCGGACCATGTCGGGCTGCATCGAAGAGGGCACCAATAAACGGTCGTGTCTGCGTGGAGCTCGGGGTGGCCTTGTCCTGCCAGGCACCCAAGCTATGGAATGGGAGAGGTCAAATGGTGGGGCGTGCTGCAGAAAAGGGGGGGCGGCCCGGACCAGGACAGGGGATTTTGGACGTGGGAGAGAGAGGGTGAAGGGGCCGAATGGGCAGCATGAGAGGAGGCGGGATGCGGAATTCAAATCAAAAATTTAACCATTCCCTTTTTGTGTCTGCTTTTCAAACAGAGAGCCCACCCCCAGTTAGAGATGGGGAGAAAGACAAAGCTGAGCAGTTGGCAGAGGAGCGTCTGGAGAACTCTAAGCGTCGGCTTAAAAAGATATCGGTTCTGAACGACGTTGCGTCGCAGATGCTCCAGCAGAGCTCATCGGAGGCTGAGGCTGCACAACTGCGCCATACAGAGATGATGGAGCTTCTGAAGCGTCGGGACAAGGGGGAGATTCGCAGGGACGAGCTAGAGGAACGTCTCTTCGAGGTACTCCTCGAGGAGGGGAGACAGGAGAGACGGGCATTTGAGCTTGCCATCAGCAGAACAATGTCCATAATGGAGGCTACGGTGAAAAGCTTTGACCGCATTGGTGAGTGGCTGTATACAGGTTCTTCATTGGCACCCACCACACCTTCAGCTCTGACCGATGCTCATGTTGGCAAAGTGGACAGCCTTCCTGTCCAGGCTCCAACGGGCAAAGGTGGTGCAGGGCAGAAGCGCTGTGGTTTGAGTCAAAGTAGAAGTGGAAGAACATTCCGAAAGGTTCAGAGAATGGATGTATAGGGAGGGCTCCTGTGATTCTCTGTGACCATATCACGGGCGGGTGGTCTGCCCCTTGGCCTTAAATGGGCCTGTGCAATTTTCTTTGGTTAGCTAGCTTGCCCTGCAGCGCCCATTCTCACCTTTTCTCCACAAGCTCATGGAACTTACAGTAAATGGTGGGAGGTTATGTTTCATCTACCGTTTGAATGTTGGGGTTTTATTGATTAAAAATCTAGTCACAGGCACCCAGCACAAGCACCAAGACCATGACTAGGCGCAAAATAACGCCATGTCTTCTCGCAAAGCCATGTGTTAACCCAGTTATCCGGAGAGTAAATTCAAAGTTAGAAACAGTCTTGTGTGACAAAGTAAAGATTTTATTCACAAAAGGTGTGTCTTTTATTTTTATTTTTAACAAAATAACCTTTTCTAAAAGAACCTGGAAGCTCTCTATTGAGGCGTTTCAGTGAGGGATCTCAATCTTCCATCCGACGCTGATCAAGAATGTGGCGTTCGAGCTGATCGAGTCGGAGATGGATCACATGAACTGTGGGAAAAGTTTAGATTGTTACTTTGATGAACTCATGAGCATGGGCGGGAAACAGTGTTTACTTTATGGGGCGTCAAGGACCACTGGATGGAGTATTCGGCCGCTGCATGGTGTCATGTCTAGGTGGACTGCTTAGAGGAGCAAAGGCCCGGCAAAGATTGGTTGGATCTCTGCTTGAACCCCTTGTTATGAATCTCAATGTCCAGCTGCGTTCAACTTAGCTGAAGGTTTCTAGTGACGATCCACCCACAATGCTATTTTGATGGATGACGAAGGATAACTTGCTCGCCTGGCGCTAGGACCCTCTCCCACAAGCCAAGACATGACATCCTGCGGCACCATCCAGGACTGATACCGTGGACAGTGTAACGGAAACCCACCACCAAACCATGCCACAGAACATATCAATGCACATGACACATAGGCTGTGCTGCCCCGCAACTAACATAATGTTCTCTCTGATGGCTTGAGTGCACCTTTCGGATTTTGGTGTGGGGAGGCCTAGCCATCTCCATGATTTGAGAGAAGAGCCTCCGAGGGGAGCACTTGATTTCCCAATAAGCCAACGCAAGGTGGAAACTCACTCATAGCGTTGAATCGCTGCTGCATGGAACGTTGTGCACGCATCACCTCCTCGATGGTGAGCTCGTGCGCTTCGGTCTCTTCCTCCGGTGGAGGCATCACTGAAATCAAATAAAGAGGAAAGTGATGACATGGCCAGCAATCCCTTTCTACTGTGACCAAATAGTCGGGCGTGGTCTACACACCAAGCGGGCAATTAAACCCTACCCATCGCACCACTGTAGGAAGACAGCGATCAGACAGGGCAGAAGGGGTTGGAATTCGCCTTCCTGTTAGCCCCGTAGTCAGATGGGCAAATGTCATGGTGTGTAAACGCCATTTGCACTCTAACTTCCGTTCCCTTTTCATTTACAGTATAAAGGTTCACTTAACGTCAGTCGAAGAGAGCGTTTGCGTTAGGACAGTGCACGTAAAAGCACAACAAGGGCAAGCGTGCAGTGTGTGTTGCCCAGGTCCTTGCATTAATTAGATAATGTTGCATTTGCCTAATGTTTGGGTGGTTAATTCCAAGAACTATGGGTGGGGCACGCCAATGACTGCGGATGGTGAGCATCTGAAGCCCAAAGCACAGGTCATCCTTTCCCTGTTCGTGAACAAGGTAAGAGGCACAGTTGACAGCACATGTGGTCATGGGCATGTTCAAAGATGTCTGGGGGTTGGCGGGTGCCGGGTGATTCCCATTGTTCTCCTGCCACGGAGAGCTATGGGGCCGCATCTACAGCACCTGTGTTTGGTTGTGTCAGACGTTGGTGGGTTAACATTGGGGCCATGATCGCTGAGATGCACCTCTCCATGTACCGTGGCCCGGTTACAACTGCTGCGGTGGGTGTTTGAAACCTGCGTTGCGTGGATGGTTTGACACCAGAAAACATTACCCCCACCATTTCCACCCACTCTCTGTACTTTTACTTTAACTTTCTGTGTGGGTTTCAAGGGCCCACATGGGGAAGGCAAGAAAAATTGGAACACTGGTTTCAAGGCATAAATCACACCAGCTGGCATCTTCCCAAAAAGCTATTCCACAAAAGGAAGAAGGGCGCATGTGGTCCCGGGCTTCAGAGAGTCAGGATGATAGGGTGGGAGTAGCCTTTGTTTCATCCTAATGGCATTGAGGAGTGGCCTCAATGTGGTTCCTTGATGGGTCACAGGCACTTTCCGAAGCCTTATTATTCCATTGTGAGATCTTACCAGCTTCTTCTCCCACGGAAATCTGATCCTCTTCCAGAGACTCCCTGTCGTCTGCGTTGACATGGCACCCGTGGCTCATCACTGTCTGGAGTCTCTGGGAAATCAGGGTTTGTGCAGAGTCAATGACAACATGTGAGGTTCACTATTCCCACCATGGGCTCAGCACCACTGGGGGAAGTTCTTGTGCTAGGTCGAGATTGGAGTAATTCTCAGGGCAGACTCAAGGGTCTCAATTAACAGGGGGGTTAAGGGGCGCTTACACATCGTGAGTGCTGTTGGAGGCCACAGCACGCAGCCATACTGCTACGGCCCAGCCTGTGTTCCCGTCCCAAGATATCATTGGAAAGCAATTGGGGTTGGGGTGGCTTCAAGGAGTAAAGCGCAGTTCAGGGAGCAACCTTACAAGATGGGGCAATGCTGATTTGGAGGAGCCTCACTATAGCGATGGGGTACCAATCGAACATAGGCCGCTATTGGCTTCTTTTGGGGGGGGGCCTTGGGCCAGCAACAAGCATCAACAAGCTCATTGTGCAGGAAAACTCACCTTCACGTGCTAGTGCGGGCCTTCCAGCGCGTTCCCAGATTTTGTGGAGCCAGGCGTAGTGTGGCGGCCTTCTCATGCCGCGGACGGCCCCTCCACCCCACTCAACATATCTGTTGTATGCCATCCGGAGAGCTGTGAACTTTCTATGGCAATCCAAGGCGGTCCGGGCAAATCCAGCGCGCAGCATAAGGTGCGCGAGGAGGGAGAAGGCGGCTCTCACCGTCCTGCGCATGCGGAGTCTGGGGCACGGCGCGGATGCCATTAAGGTCTCGGCCAGGCCACGATCCATGATGAATCGGAGCATGGCCACCACCTTCTCTCGCCGCCACACACCACGGCCTCTCCTTGCTGCCATTATCCCTAGAAACTGGCCGTCGCACTGCTGAGTTTTGATGACGGGTGTGGATTGGAGCTTTGGCGCCAAAGTTAAATTAGGGTGAGTAGCGTTGGCGTTAAGCGGGCGGGGAACAGTTTGACATCTCACTGAGGAAAAGTCGGGGAGGTGTGCTGGACGGTCTTAGCTTCCCGCTACCCAATGCACTTGTGGGGGGGGGGGAGACAGCTGGGGAAAGGAGCTTTCCTCGCGGATCATGGCCGGATTGAGATGCCCCTGTGCCGAAGATCAGCACGAACAGAACAGGGCAAGGGTGTCTTGCGCTCTTCACACAGACCGATGTGATCCTCCCACCTGTCAAAGTGCCAAAAAGACCTCTCTCTCCATTCAGTGGAGAGTTCAGAGAGGCCGCCCTCCTTCAGGGGAGTTGCACCACACGCGGATTCAACCTAGGTGAACGAGAGCGCACCCAGGGCAACCGCAAACCGACAATCATGCTTTCTTAATTCATTGACCCAGCTCAAGACTCAAGGAGGGAGGGGGAAAGGGGAAATTTTTCCTGAGAGAAGACTGGACCTTACCTATTGAGAAAAACGACGAGGCATTGGTTGTCGCAGGGTGATGCCAAGATGATACAGGTTGCCAGCCCCCCCCCATGGCAGTAGTGGATATCTCCTGTTAGGGCAGAGTTCAGTGGGGTGGAGGGACCTCAATAACGTTGCGTCACAATGTAGAGGTCACCATGTTCTCCAGTTGAACTGTCAGGTATACATCACTTGTGCTTGCTGTATATCTCCTGCATCTGCAATAATGTTGACTGCCCCAACACCTGCAAAAAAACTTTTCACCAAGGGAGGGAAAAACGGGGGGAGGAGGGACAATTGCGAGCATGAAATGAATTGCAGTCCTCCATTAAGGAGGACCCAGTTAACTCCCAGGAAAACAGCAGAGGGAAGATAGCTCGGGGATATTTTCCACTTCAGGAGGGTCACGGACTTTTAACCACAGAACCAACCGCAGAAGATGGGTTCTTTCAAAGCAGGGCCTCTGAGGAAGACCGTAATTGCCCCGCTGATTCACACAGGGGAGAAAAATTTCACCTATTCTTTTGCTCACAGAAACATGGTTGAATATTGCTAGGCTTGTGTGAGAAGTGAAACGCAAAATTTTAGGAGACATCAGTGTTTTGGTGTGTCAGTCCATTCCTTCCTCCCACCTCAGACCCCCTCTATAATGTTTCTGACAGGTGGATGCCCTCTGGGTGCTAAAGTTTTGGAGGTTCATGGGGATGCAGCGGGGGAGTGGAAAGGACAGAAATTGCCATGTCTTTGACTTGATAAAAAGGGGACGGAATGTTATGGCAGCAGGAGGATTACAAAATTGAGCAGCCAAGCAGATGGGGTGTGTAGCGGAACAGTGGAGGACTTGGCCCCTTCAAGAGAGGCGGCACCATTGAACGAGGCATACACTATAAAGTACTGAACAATTTCCAAAACTTTTATTTCTCAAATTATGCAAGATTTCGTCTTCGTCGATGCTTCAACGTTTACTGAGTCTCATGGGCTCCCAGGGGCAACTTGCTCTCCAACCTCTGTATCATTCTGGAAATGATGCTCAAGACGCTGCAGCCTTGCATCAAAGGACTCAACTGGGAAATAGAATACAACAGCACCATGTCACAGACCTCTTATCTTGAAAAAGGCTTGGGGGGTTGTGGAGTGTGCGAGGTGTTGTTGAAGGAGGGTCTAATTAGGAAGACAGCGATTTGGGAGGAAGGGGGGTCTGATTTTGAACGGTTAATGTTCTCTCGCACCCCGTGGAGAGGTGGGTGCGCACCTCATGTTCTTCTCCGGCACCCATTCCAAATTATGGAGCACATTTGGGCTTTCGGGGGGGAAGGGAAGCTGTTTGTGTCGAAGAGACTCTTGTGGAAGTGCGTACCATTTCTTGGAAGCACACCCTCGTGAACAAATTTTTTGAAATGGGCTGTTGTGCCAACTCGTGGAATGCTACCCTTATTAGCAGAAAAGTCCCAACACTGTCAGCCTTGAGGCCGCAATCACCCAACAGGAAGCGCCTAGGCTGTGTGGGCCAGTGAAAGTGTTCAGCTCTGCAAGGAGGCGCACGCAATCAATGGTGCTGTGCTGGCCACTTATTCGCCAGCATAGACCAACATAGCGACTGGAGATCAACACTCAAAGTGGAGCATTCAAAGCACGGAAAAGGCTCAATGTGAGCTGGGCCCACACAATTACTTTTTTTTAGTTGAACACGAGAAAAACCCATGGACAGAGGCCGGGAAACATTTCACGCCACCCGTTGTGATCTCCAGAGAAGGTAACCCCTCGATGTGCTTTGGTCTTAGCAGTTTACTCAAATCAGCACTCCTCCCTCCTGCCACATCCCTTCCTGATCCCACAGTGGGAAGTGAAATCAGCGTTGCTTACAAGAGGCCACGCTGCGCTCGTCAAGGGTGGTCACGGTGGCCATTGCGGACTGGAATGAGATGACATTCGCGGCACCTGCACCATCTGCTCCTGTGAAAAGAGATCGAAAGTGAGTAGCCGCACAACATTGTTGGCTAGGCCTGTGTGGGAGAAAAACAAAATAAGATAACAACAGATATTATACAAGGATCACGGGGAGGCGGCCCAAAACACAGTGAGAAACAATCCCACGCCTGATTCAACAATTCTCCTTGCTCGAGCACAACACATGGAGCCGTCCAAGCTAATTTTTGGTCGCTTGTCCCTTTGACAAGCCCCATTTCTACACTCTATGCCATTTAGATGGCCCTTTCTTTGTAATGGGTCGGGGCCCACTCTGGAAAATGTGTAGTCTTCACCAGACAACTCACCCTGATCTTCCCCCACCAAGATCAGATCATCTTCTGAACCCTGTTCTTCATTCGCCCCTGGCAAATCTGCAGCAGCCTGCTCAGCATCGCCTTCGGTAGAGTCTGTATGGAGAGGAATAAAGGGAGGAAAATGAATGAATATAGTGAAAGATTAAGTGCCCACACTTCGGTCACTGCTTCTTGCGTAGGACAAAGAACGCATCATCAAGGAACTCTGGCAGTGCTTGGATTTTCTTGTGGCGTGCACGGGTCTATGGTTTTTAAAAAGGAGAAAGATATCCTCCTTGGTCGGAAATGAACACACATGGGAGTGGAGGTTGATAGTGGCTGTGGTGAGAAAATGTCCCACGTTTGAGGGGAGTCTCCAAAAATTGGACGACGGCAGTTATCCAAAGGGCATCGGACTGGTTGAGTGACATTTTTTGTTCTATCCGAAGCCCCCAAGGTAGCTGTTGGGCAGATGGACCTTCCGGGGGAGTAGCCGCTCCAAGGGGTTTCCATGGGAAGGCTCAGTTTTCAAGAGTGTAACCTCTTGAGTCATGAACCGCAACCAAACCTGCTGCAGGGCCGGTTCGGTTGGCCATTGCGAGGGTGGGGGTGGCGATTGAGTTGTATCCACTTAAGATTCCTCCAATTTTGAAAAGTTTCCAAAACAGCATGGTTGGGATGGGAGGAGCCCGCGAGGAGAGAGTGACCACATACCTCCCAACCAAATTATCCACGTGACAACTTACTGAATCAAGGTCCGTGGTCTCTTGGAAATGAAAGCGAAAGCATCCCAGCAATGCAGGCCCCATCGAGAGTAGTGGGTGACTTACCTTCTCTTTCGGCACTTGGGGGTCCGGTCACCTCCTTCCAGATCTGGCGCATTGCCCCATAATGCGGCGGCCTGCGCAACGAGCCCACTCCTCGCCCAACAGACTCCAAGTATAAGAGAAAGGCCTCTCGCAAAAGGCTAAATCTGCGGCGGCATTGCGCAGCAGTTCTACAATACCCGGCCACGCGTAGGTGTCTGGACACCAGAACCCACAAGGGACGGCAGGGCCTGGGGGCGCCACACATGGCCACGGCCGAGAAACAGTGATCCAGAATATAGCGGAGCATCTCCTCCACCTCCACCCTCCACCACATGCCCGAACGTCCTCTCGCCGCCATGTCTCCTCTCGATGTGTCCCTGGGTGTGTCTCCCGCCTGGAGGAAAAGTGGGTGTGGCCCCCCAGCGAATAGGAAAATTCAACGCTTTAATTCACAGGGTGGGCGGAGCTTGTAAAGAAAGATAGGGAGCAAAAATGTGACCACTTGCGGTTGGGGAATGAAATCAACCCGTCCATTAAAAAAATATCCATTGACATCTTGTCCTCCATGATCTATATTGCCGGATCACGGTGTTGTAACAAAAGCGTGCTGGTTTGGGCTTTTTGGTTAAGGTGGCCTCTGGTCGATGGTCGACCACGACGCTGTTGCCACGACCTCCCTCGCCAGCTAGAGATAGAGCATGCACGGCCCTATGCGCAATTCTTGCCCGCCATGGCGAGTCGCTCCCCTAATTCTGGCTTACCCTGCAGGATGCCTGGGTTAATACCTTCTGGGTCCGTGAATTGTCAGGGCAGGCTGTTGAGCGGGGGGCACAGACTGCCACAGATAAAAAACAGCTAAGGAAGACCCCCCCACACGCCATGAATGAGACAGGCTTTGCCAGGTAATGTGTGGAAAACTTTTGATGGTCCCCAGGTCAAGGACATTGGGCTGACTTAATCAAAGCACCTCCCCATATGGAGAATTGGCGAGCCCCTGTCCGTGAGGCTTGGCGAGCGACGTGCGACCACATCGACCCCACAAGCGCGCCCACAAAGAGTGTGATCCCTGAGAGATAAGGGCAGGGGGTGCGAACAAAGGGGCTTTGACCCCTCTTTATCAAAATGGGCATGTGGAACGGATGGAGATCTGTTAATCTTCTTGGCGTGATCCAGAAAAGGTGAGGTTATCTTCAGGCAGGTGAGTAAAAATCAAGTTTTTGGATAAAATGTTTCAATTTGGTTGATTTTGACAAGAGACCCTTTACACTCGCCAATAAACTTGCACGACGTGGACGCCTGATTTGTGACAGAAGCTTGAGGAGTGGTCATCCTGCGCGCCGATGGCTCTGAGGCACCCAAACTTTGAGAAATCTCTAAGGTTTCCGCATTTACGGGGAGAGTATGTCCCTCGTTGTTGGTCTGAGGGAGGGCCATTTCTTCTTCCAGCGGTTGATTGAGACAGTCATCTCCAGCCCTGGGACACAATATTGATCAGGCTCAAGGGAGATGTCCCCTCCCAGAGGTGCTGGCACCGTTAAGTCTAAGTCCCTAAACCGCTGCAAGCTTGACCAATTTAAATTGCGCATAGGTTGCTAATCTCATGGAGAGATATGGGTGGGGTTGTTTGGAAGTGGTGGTTTGGGAAAATGAATCTCAAAACGCGAGAAATTTTTAAAGATACACTAGTTTTATCAACATAGACCGCCCACGGTGGCTGGTCATCACTTTCTCACCCACCCGCAAACAGATGGTCTGGCCCGGGCCAAAAGATTTGGACCAACAAGGGACGACATTCTCACAATGTTCCCTCCTCCATGAACTTGGCCAGCACGTCCCTCACAACGGCTCCCTCGTGACAATTTCTGTTGTCCCTGGGGCTATAACGGCATGGCCGTTGAAGGTGCGCCACCAAGGGCTCAGGGGCAGCAATGCGAGAAAGGCGCACCGCCCTCTCTGAGCGGGTGCTCAGAATGGAATGTCCTCTCTCCTCGCAAATGTTGTGCAAGGTGACACAGGCCGTGACAACTGGTGTGATGTTCTCCTCTAAAACTGACAGCCACCCACCCAGACATCTCCATCTAGCCTTCAGGCGGCCAAAGGCACACTCGATAACATTGCGTGCCCTGCTGAGCCATTCATTAAACAGTCTCTGCCTAGAGTTGGAGCATGGTGCATAGGGTTTCATCAACCACTTTCTCATCGGAAATGCGCCATCCCCAATGACCAGTGGCGGAACAGAAACGCCATCCAATTGTAGGCACGGGTTTCCAGGAACGAATGCCCCCTCGTCCATCGCCCCGCACATGTTGGAGTTCGCGAAGGGAAAGGCATCGTGATTTTTTCCACTGTAGCCAACCTCTGCATCGATGAATCGCCCTGTGTGATCAGCAGTGGCCATCAGCAACACCGATGGGAAATTTTTACGGTTGACATACTCGTTCAGTTTTCCACCCTGCGATCGAATCTCAATGTGGGTTCCATCCACCGCGCCAATACAGTGAGGGAATCCAAGGGTTTGGAAACCATCCATAATCTAAGGGAAAAGTGAGAAAGGAGATGGAAACCTGAATGTCACGACTAGAGCAATCACCTTTTCTGCATCACACTTTCAAAGGGGGGTGACAACAAGGCGGTCACTTAGAGGCGAAGGCTGGAGGACGGGAATGACAATGTTTGGAAACTGATGGAAAGCAGAACATTTGGGTGGGGGTGAAGGTGGTCCTGAACTGGGGGGCGCACGGAGAGGTTCCTTTGAGGACGCGTCTCTCAGCCTCAGTGACAGCAGCCCAAATAACATGCCTCGGATGCTGTGGACTGGATGCTCTCGGCGAGGCACGCGGCGCCACCTCCAGTGCTGAACAAACGATTGCTGTGTCACTCAAAATCAAGGAGGGTCACCGTTTTACCAGCCTCTCCTAAAACTGTGTTAACTCTTCCCTATGTTTTCCTGATCAGGATAGAGGGGGCAAAACAACAGGGGGCAGTCAGCGTGTGGGTATATCTTTGCCACGTCGGGCCCCAGACAAACCACCTTCCCATACAACTCCATCTCTATGGCAAAGCAGACCTCAAGGACAATCTCCGCGACTGAGGCCACTCTGACGCCAAACTGCTGGGTTACAAGTCTGTAAGTGACAGTGTTGGCCAGGTACCATATCCCTATGGCCACCCTCTTTTCCACGGGGATCGCCCGCCTCATCCGAGTGCTCCTTCTCTCGATGTGCAGCCTGAGAGCCTCCACAAGCTCAAAGAAGGTTTTGCAGCTCATTCTGAAGTTGGCTAACCACTGCTTGGGGCCCCATAAGCCGTTCACATAGTTGTCCCACCAGTTGCTGGTCTTTGGGTACACCCAGTATCGTGGCAAGACAGGAGTACAGGCTAGACCATACCATTTTGTGCATCAACCAGTAATGAATGGTGGTCAGGCGCCCTGGGGCAACATGACTGCCGACTCGCGAAGACGCCTCACTTGACCTCTAAGCATTCGTCGATAAGCCCTTTCTCTTGCCATCGATCTTCGCCTGAACATCCTTATCAGAGAGCAGACTCCATGCCACATAAGTAGCATGAGATGCATCGAGGCAAGGAGCCCAGTGGACTCCATCACAAATCTACAGAGGTTCCGCAACACGACCAGTCCCAAGGACACACCACGCCAAACACAAGAGAGACGTCACGCGCCTTCACATTTCAAAAATTTAGGGACCAATCACAATTTTTTTAAGAATATCCATGAGGAGGCTGATGAGCATGCTCATTTTTCGGAAAGAGGGCACCGCCACGCTCTTTAATTCGCTCAAAATCGCGGAGTGCGATGGGGGGAAATTCAAGGTTTTTATAAAAAATACGGGAGAGGACGACGGGTGGGTACAGAATTTTTAAAGCATTTTGGAATCTGTGGTAGTGAGCGCGTTTCTGTTGGGGTGTTTTTTGCTAGTGCATCAACGGGCCTGTTCTCTAGGAAAGGGTGGGGTATAAATAAAATAAAATAATTTATCTTGCAAGATGTTATTCCCTTTTAAAAATAAAAATAAATGGGGATTCTGAAACATAAGAGAATCAACCCAGTCTCATTTATGATTGTCCAAATGAATTCACTGGAAGTTTTAGCATGTGCTTAAATATTCAACAAAAAGCAATATAAAAGTGCTTGACTTTGACTGGATCATGTATATGTAAAATGGCCTTTTTTCATAACAGTGAATATTTGTCAGAAGTCCCCAAAACCCTGACTGTCCTTCATGCATCAATCACCTCATAGGACAGTATGAAAGATTGACTTTACCTTGAATGTGCACACTGTCTGAGCTTTGCAAACATTCTTTCTAAATTACCTATTTAGAAAAACTAATAAAGCATCAAAACCATCAGTCACCATCATCCTTATTAAAAGGCATATCTCTAAGACAGATTTTCTCCAGAACAAGCAAATTTATCACACACCTACATGACCATTAGCACAAAACGTCTTAACTCCTTAGACCATCGTGGGTACCAGTAAGTTCAGAATGTACCTGAATGTACACTATAGAATGTACACTATAGAAAGCAGACTCCATATCTCCTGTTTCAACTTATTCATATGCTTTTAATGGATATATGATGAGTGGAACTTTGGTGACATGAGGAACTTCACTTGCTGTGCTGAGATGTTCTCTGATAACTGACCACTGAAGACCACCGATCTACACTTTAAAATACAGGGCTCACCCAGTCCCATCCGGAAGGATATACCCCCAACTAAAAAACGCCAGCTTCTAAAATTACTTATTGGTCTTTTGAAGAAGACTGCTAACCCACCCAGATGAGCAACCTCCTTCACAAGAGCTGCCTTGGTCATGACTTCAGTGCCTTGGTCCGATATCACCCCCCCTCCCCAGAAAACCTGCTCTGAAACTGACAGTCACCCCGAGTAGATGCTTTGTTTCCCCGCACCTTGACCATCTCTTGAAATCAGATTTATTATTATCATAATAAAGGACTGTTCACAGGATGTTATTTGCCACACAAAAAATGTTTTCAGTGCCTTATTTTTCTTGCATTAGTACCCCTAATCAGAAGGTTGTATACCAACCCAAGTTGTCAAGTCAAGTGCAGGCGCTGGGCAAGCTATCCCCTAAAATCAATATCAATAAAGGAGTTAAGCAAAGCTGCATCTTGGCCCCAACTCTTTTCAACATCTTCCTAAACAATTTGGCTACTGTGTTAAGAGAGGTTGACTGCCATTGTCCCAAACTCAGCTCCATATATACTCCTTTGTTACTTTACAATGACGATGCTGTGCTATTGTCATGTTCAAGGGTTGGCTTAAACTGATGGAATGAGTACTGTACTGCAAATGGTCTGGTGTAGAACTATGCAAAATCTAAGGTCCTCATATTCTCAAAGTCCTGGAAACCACTTAAATGGGTAATTGGTGGCAACTCACTTGAGCAGGTCAAATATTTTAAATATTTAGGCATTTAAATATTTAGGCATAATGCATCTTGGAAAACCCATTATCAATTCACAACTAAATCAGCAGAACTTAGCTCATTAGCAATTATGAGCTAAGTTCTGCTGATTTAGTTGTGAATTGATAATGGATTTTCATTAGCAATTATGAGCTAAGTTTTTTTTTTCAATAGAAGGAATCAATATATTCCTGCTGCCCTTAAGATCTATAACATTAAAAATGCGCAATTACTGTATGGTATTCCTGTCTGGATTAGTGCACTGGAATATTCATTGTAACTCACCCAAGCCAAATTCCTCAGAAAAATAATGGGTATGCCCTGTTGTGTCCCATATGCTGCATTGTGCTTGGAAACTGGCCAAATGCCTGTGAAATTCTGGTTACGCCTCCACTTTAGGCAGATTCCTTTCCCCTTATCTATTATATGTTTATGGAGTCATATGCTTCTAAGTGGCTTCAACATATTGAGAGTAAAATTAAATCTATTGGCCTTAACTTCGACTCTTTGCTTCTGCTTACTGAGGCAGAAGCTTTTCAAAGGATAAAATGCAGACTCTTAGATGTAGGACTTCAAGACCTAAATAGCGCTGCTAATAAAACATGCTCCCCATCAAATGTTTACCAGCCCTCCCCATACTTATCTCACCTGTGTGATCCTTCTCAACATAGAGCCATTTCTTTGGCCAGATTTAATGTTTTGCCATCTGCGCTACTCGGAGGCAGGTTTTGGAAAATCCCTCTGTCTGACAGGCTTTGCCTTCTGATAACAATTGTATTGAAATGGTTGCTCATGTCTTATTTTATTGTAGTTTCTATACAGAATCTCATAATGAACTATTAACCCCCCTGTTGGTTAATAGACAGAATGTCTCAGATTCTTTTAATGTTTCCTATTTATTGAACAATCATTCGCCCCAAATATTGGAGATGGTGGCACAGTTTTTAAAGTTTGTTTTAAAAGCCCGCCAAACAGTTAATTAGATGGCAGTATCAACAAACAGCGTTATTCGATGTAACTGTCTTCTAACTATTCTATAAAGGGCACCTTTTAATATTTCCATTCCTTTTGTATCCTTCTGTATTGTGTTTTTATGCTTATAAAGGGATGATGATGATGATGATGCCTTATTTTTCTTGCATTTAAGATGCTTTCCTCTGTTTGGAAGCTAATTTGCATGGACATGATGCTATGCGCCCCAGATACGGAGCCCCTAGACTTTGAGGTGCAGCCTGTTTTTTTCCACCAGTCCTCAGCAACTCTGAACTTCTGAACCTGAAAACTCCAGGCTCACAAAGGCCTGGAGGATGGGGGCGACCCCTTTGCGGGCCCCTGTCCCAAAGTTCACAAAACTTTTGTGACCATCTAAGGAGAGTTCCTCATGGCCAAGCTGCAAATTTGGGGACTCTACCTCCAAAAATGCCCCCACAGGAATTTGAAAAAATCCCCAAAGACTATAACGAGGCCAAATTTTTCAGTAAACCCAGAAATAAACTGAATACCAAAATTTACCGGTAGAGGTATTCAACTTATTTTGGGTTAACTGAAAAAAATCGGGCTTAATAAACCTGATCCCAAAATTTACCAGATTTTTTTTTTTACCACTGACAACTGACCACTTGATAACTTCAAGTCTGGTATGACAAAGACGAGAAAAGACTGCAAAATTGTCAGGCTGCTATCTCGGTTTCGTTATTGCCTCTGTCTCTGTGCTGTATTGTCTGCCCCCCAAGGTCGCATACCTAGGCCTGGGAACTCAGCTCCTGGGAAACTGTATTCATGCGTGTAATCTCCCGCCTTGCCTGCCTTATAATATCTCCCAGCTAGTGAGCCTCTCAGAGCTGTCATTTTATTCGTTTGCACTGTATGCCTATTTGATCAGTAAAAACCATCTGTTTGGACTCTATATGACTTTGTGGTGATTTCTGGTTCTGTGGGCCAAGGGCTGACATTATGACAGCTCTCCCTCATCTTCACCGTTCTCCTAGCCAGGCTGGAGCCCAGGGGGGTTCGCCTGCCACTTGGATGGGAGCTGTGTAGCTCTCCAGGTGATCTACTACCCTGGAGCCCTTCTCAGAGGATCCTACTCTGTTACAAGACTTAATCGCTGAACTTTTCCGGACGACCCGAGAGGTTTGCCGCTTGAGGGGACTGGTACAGGCGCAGTGGCAATCTCTTACAGGACGTCTCTGGATGTTAACATCGGAGGATACTGATGCTCGTTTAGATCTTCAGGACTTGGATCAATTACTGGACGATGCCCGATTGGCGACTGAGGATTTACAAATATTAACTGGACTTTTGGATAATCTTATTTCTCGACAAACTCTTTCTACCATGGCGGGAGCCCCGCCGGAGGGTTTTTCCCTGATCCCGGATGCGGCCAGCTGCCAGGCTGAGGCCAAGCGAGTCGCTATTAGCACCGCTCTTCTCCTTGTGGAATGTACAAAGGACACCCCGGTAGCCACCTTGGCTCAAGTTTTGACCCCGACGTTTGGAGCCGAGGCATCCGCACTGGCGGTTCGAGTACAACCTCTGCTGGGCGGGGAACCTGACCCCATACTCTTGCTCCTCGAGACAGAACTTTTGCCGCGCATTACGGCAGAGGCTGCCCTAAGACTTGAGAACGCCAAAGTTCTTGCGGATCAGCAAGCCGCCGAAGCGGCTAGGGTCGCAAGAGAGAGAGAGGCGGCGGAAGCAGCCAGGGCGGCTGCAGCAAGGATTAGGAATCAGGCGAACGTGGACACGCGCCCCAAGGACTATGTACTGGGACTATCAGGTCTAACTTTTTCCCCGGCGTTTGTCCCGTCGCGTGCGACCCAACGCGCACGCCGTTTGGCTGACCGACGTCGAGACTCAGATGAGTCTGAAGACGAGGATTTATATGGGGATAGCTCTCAATGGGCCACGAGCTTCCGAACCAGTAAGCCTCATCTTACTGGTGGCCCAAGTGAGGAGGTTCATCTTTTACGAGCCCAGAATCGGGAGCTCTCCGACCGTGTTGATCAACTCCAGGAAGTAATGGAACTTATGCTTCAAGAGAACAGGCAATTACAACACACCCTGATAGCTCAGAGACAGCCCGTTCCGATACCGGGTCAGGGGGTACCCGTACAACCACCCGCTAATGTGCCTGCTCCACCCTTACCTCCTGGAGCTCCTGTTGCTCCTCCGCCCGGACCACCCGTGCAACCACCTGCTAATGTGCCCGCTCCACCCTTGCCTCCTGGAGCTCCTGTTGCTCCTCCGCCCGGACCACCCGTGCAACCGGGTCAACCCGCGCCCGGCCCTTGGAAGCAACTCAAATTGAGGACTACGTATGACGGATCTCTTGAGACTTTGCCTTGTTTCTTGCATCAAGTGGACAGTTATATGCGAGAACAAGGTCAACTTTTCCCCACGGAAGATAGCCGGGTGCGGTACGTAGCTTCCCTCCTGACAGGCAAAGAGGCTGACTGGATGGTCCTCCAGTTTGACACCCGCTCTCGTGCGATTCGTTCCCTCAACAACTTCATGACTGCCCTGAGAAGGAGGTTTGAGGACCCCTTCCTGGGGGAAAGAGCCAAAACGGAACTCTTACAATTAAAACAAGGCTCTGCTACAGTTCGGGAATTTGCCGATGAATTTCAGCGACTGGCAAGTAAAATTGTAGGTTGGCCCGAGACCACCCTAATCCATCATTTCAGGGAAGCCTTGCATCCTGACATTCTGAACTGGTCGTACATGCGGGGCGATCCCGATACCCTCGAAGGCTGGATCCTATTGGCCGAGGAAGTGGAAAGCCGCCGCCGCTTTATTTCTCTCGTCCGTCAAAAACACAAGGAGAAAGGCACCCAAAACCCTCAACCCAAGGCACCACTGCTCGTCCCACGAAATCCCCCACGTCCGCTCCAGGAACGTGAAGCCCGATTTCAGAGGGGTGCCTGTCTTACATGCGGAGAAATGGGCCACTTTGCAGCCGTTTGCCCACGCCGCCAGGAATTATTTCGTCCCAGCACGACAACCCGCGCCCGAGGTCGTCCACCACGCAGAGGCACCGCGGCCACCCGCAGCGCAGCTCCGGGAAGGCCCACACCCTCTGCACTCCATGCCGGGGACCCAGCCTCCCTGCCTGCTTCCAACGACCCCGCCGGGTCTCGGATTACAAGTGCCCCATTGGGGGACAGCTTTCCCTCTTCGGATGAGGAAAACCCTTGGATTTCTCCAGCCTTAAACCTGGAATCTCCCCTCGACTTGTCAAAAAACGACTCCGGTCTGTGGTGAATGGAGCATCTCCACAGACCTCTCAGGATCTTCCTATCAAACCGAATGCTCCTACCAAAATCAAAGAAGTGGACTCCACCGTCTACGTGGATGCAGTTTTACAACAACTTAACGGAGGTCCGCAAATCCCCGTCAAAGCACTAATTGACTCCGGTTGCTGTCGCACTCTCATAAGTGAAGCCACGTTTGCTGCACTCAGAGCCGACTCAGAGGCTTTACCCGCCCCCGTCCAATTTGCTCAAATGGACGGGAGCCAATTCCAGGGGGGTCCAGTTGATCACCGCACCATAGGGGTGGCAATGGGAATTGGTTCCCACTGGGAACAAATAGACTTCACTATAGCCCCTATCCGATTTGAAGTGGTCTTGGGAATTAACTGGATTAAAGGACATAGTCCCAGTATTGATTGGGAAACAAACACTATCTCTTTCACTAGTCCCACCTGCGACCAGCATCGGCAAAACTTTGCTCTGCCATTTCCGCCCGTTCCAGCATTAACCTCTACTGCCCCAGTACCACCAGCTCTACCCGCTGTATACCGGGACTTTGAAGATGTCTTCGACCTTAGGGAATGTGATACCTTACCCCCCCACCGGGCCTCAGACTGTGCGATTGAAGTAGTGAAGGACTGCACATTAACCAAAAGTAAGATTTACCCTATGAGCGCTTCCGAGCGCACTGTCCTCCGGGACTTTTTGGACAAAAACCTCGCCAGAGGGTTCATTCGCCCTTCGAATGCCCCAAACTCGGCCCCCGCGTTTTTCGTCCGGAAAAAAGAAGGCGACCTTCGCCTATGCATTGACTTCAGAAAGCTCAATGCGGTTACCCAGACCAACGCCTATCCTATCCCATTAATATCGGATATTTTGGGACAATTACAGGAAGGCCGTGTGTTCTCTAAATTAGACTTGGTGGAAGCCTACTACCGAGTCCGTATCCGCGAAGGAGATGAACACCTCACTGCCTTCTCTAGCTGTTTCGGAATGTATGAATTCCTTGTAATGCCATTCGGATTAAAAGGGGCCCCGGGGGTCTTCATGCAACTCATCAATGAAATCCTACATGACCTTCTATACCGTGGGGTGGTGGTCTACTTAGATGACATTCTCATTTATTCGAAAACTATGGACGAGCATGTGACTCTGGTCAGAGAAGTTCTACAACGCCTGCGTAACCATCAACTGTTCGCTAAACTAGCTAAGTGTGAATTTCACCAAAGCAAACTCACGTTTTTGGGATACATCATCTCCCACCAAGGTCTTCGCATGGACCCCGCCAAAGTCCAAGCCGTTCTCGATTGGACTCCCCCCACCAACCGTAAGCAAGTGCAGCAATTTCTGGGATTTGCAAACTTCTATCGGGGATTCATCCCTAACTTCGCCCAAGTGGCTCTACCCATTACGAACCTGCTGAAAACTAAGGGAAAAGTAAGCTCGGCTGCCTTGCCCTCCGCAAAAATCCTATGGACCGAGCAATGCCAAGCCGCCTTTCTGGCCCTCAAACGCCTCTTCACTTCGGAGCCGGTGCTACGGCACCCAGACCCAAATCGAATGTTCATTGTGCAAGTCGATGCTTCCGATGTAGCCATGGGAGGGGCTCTCCTCCAGCAAGGACCGGACGGTCTTCTTCACCCTTGCGCTTACTTTTCAAAAAAATTTGCACACGCTCAATTAAACTGGCCCATCTGGGAGAAAGAGGCCTCTGCTGTTCATCATGCACTGACTTTATGGCGGCAATTCTTGGAAGGGTCTAAAGTACCCTTTGAAGTTTGGACCGATCACAAAAATCTAGCTGCCCTCACGGGGTCCCATAAGCTATCGGCGAAACAACAACGGTGGGCGGAGTTCTTTGCTCAGTTCCGTTTCACCCTGAAGCACGTCCCTGGGAAGCAGAACGTTCTCGCGGATGCCCTCTCCCGTTTACCACAATATCCGGTAAAACTCGAAAGACCCACCAACTCTCTGTTCACCCCTATGCAACGTGGGGCCCTACCTATGCTGGCTGTGCAAACCCGATCCCAGCATCAACACACCTTCCCTAACTCGCAAGCTCCGCCAGCCCAACCGGCTGCCCAGCCGCAACAGACCGGAGTTCCCGCCCCTCCTACCCCTCCGACCGCTCAGCCGCCTGCAGTCTGCGCGCCGCCACACGTAAGCACTAGCCCTATAACTGTTTCTCAGATCTCCATGACCGACGGGGGGGCTCCCTCCAAAATCCCCATCTCCGAATCCTTTTTAACTGTCCTTCGGGACCAGTGCCTTTTAGAACGTTCCGCTCATACCCTACCTCCTGGTGTTTTGGAACAAGGGGGGTCCTGGTACAAAGACTCAAAATTGTATGTACCCAAAGCTCTCCGGAAAGACGTTTTACATTTAGCTCATGGAGCCAAAACAGCTGGGCACTTTGGGTTTCTGAAGACCCTTCACTTATTGCGCAGACAGTTCTGGTGGGGGGGAATGCGTTCCGACATTGACTCCTTCATCCGCAGCTGTCCCGTTTGTGCCGCTGCGAAACGATCGCAGGGCAAACCCCCGGGACTGCTACAACCTCTTGAAACGCCCAGCAGACCTTGGGAAGTGATTGCTATGGACTTCATGACTGATCTCCCTCTCAGTGGGGGTAAAACTGTGTTGTGGGTTGTTACTGATTTGTTTTCTAAGCAAATACATTTGATTCCATGCGCAGGGATCCCCTCTGCTCAGAAACTGGCCCGCCTCTTCGTGACGCATATCTTTCGTTTACATTCGTTTCCGCGTAAAATAATTTGTGACCGCGGAAGTGGTTTCGTTTCTAAGTTTTGGAAAGCTTTCCTCAAGTTGGTGGGGGTGGAGCAGGGATTGTCTAGTGCATACCATCCTCAAACTGATGGTCAAACTGAACGTGTCAATGCTGTACTTGAATGTTATTTGCGTTGTTATGTTAACTACCACCAGGATAACTGGGTGGAACTGTTACCTTTAGCAGAATATGCCTACAATAATGCCATGCATCAATCCACAGGTTTTAGCCCGTTTTTTGCTGTGTATGGACAAGATTTCAGTCCCATCGCTCCTACAGATGATGTAGAGGGGGAGGGGAACCCCGACATTGCCTCCTGGGCACACGCCCTCCGTACCACTTGGCCCTGGCTCGTTAGCAACCTCGACCAGGCCAAACGTAAATACAAAGCGCAAGCTGACAAACATCGCTCCCCCGGGGGTGATCTGCAAGTGGGTGCTTTGGTTTACCTTTCCACCAAGAATCTCCGTTCCACCCAACCGTGCCATAAGCTCAGCGCCAAATTCATTGGCCCTTTCCCCATTACTCGGGTCATAAACCCTGTCACAGTGGAACTGACTCTCCCCAAATCCTTGAGGCGTGTGCATCCTGTTTTCCACATAAGCCTCCTCAAACCCCATGTTGCTTCTCCACGGTGGCATCCGGACCCACCCCCTGCACAACCCATCATGGTGGGGGGGGAAGAACACTTCGAAGTCTCCAAGATCCTTGACTCCCGTATTCACCATGGCAATCTGCAATATCTAGTTCGTTGGAAACATTTTCCCCCTGCCTATGACTAATGGGTGCGCGCACGGGATGTCTCCGCCCCCGACCTCGTCGACGCCTTTCACATTGCTTACCCGAACAGGCCAGCCCCCTTGCGAACTGGGAGGGGGCCTTGAGGGGAGCAGAATGTCAGGCTGCTATCTCGGTTTCGTTATTGCCTCTGTCTCTGTGCTGTATTGTCTGCCCCCCAAGGTCGCATACCTAGGCCTGGGAACTCAGCTCCTGGGAAACTGTATTCATGCGTGTAATCTCCCGCCTTGCCTGCCTTATAATATCTCCCAGCTAGTGAGCCTCTCAGAGCTGTCATTTTATTCGTTTGCACTGTATGCCTATTTGATCAGTAAAAACCATCTGTTTGGACTCTATATGACTTTGTGGTGATTTCTGGTTCTGTGGGCCAAGGGCTGACAAAAATATAGCAAAACAGAATAAGAAGTAATGATGTGCAATCAGGACTTTACTAATCAGTGTCTGATCCTATCTATGGCTCTTCTGTAAATATAGTAAGAGTGCAGATTTTTCCCCCTAGCATTCATGAGTCATTAGAAACCATCCAATCTGACAGTTATTCTAGCACCTTATTAACTTGTTTCTATTTCTCATGGAGAAGGTTGGGTAGAGGTAACGAACTCAGCAGATAGATGCCTAACAGGGACTTCATACAACCATGATATTTAGCCAATCTTGGTGGACTTCCAGTAATGAGCTGGTCCTAAGCAAACATCCCCTGGGAGAGCTCCCAAGGGAATCCAAGATACGCTTGAATTGGTGTGGTTTTACCACACTAACCCGGTTCTAATCAGTGGACCGGGATGCAGGAATTCCTCTGCAGCCTGAAGAAAGTGGTGTGACTCCCATACTCTCCGAGGGAGCTTTTTTAAGTCCCCCGGAGGTGTGGATGCTTGTCCCGCTAGGCATCGAGGGGAGAAGGCATCACCGTGAGCGTTTCTTTGGCATTAGGCTTGGACCTCCACTACCCATGACCAACTTATGAACTATCTAATTACAAAAGACCCCACCCTCTAAAATCTACGTGAGTAACAAGAAATACTTTTGATCTTACCGGGAATAGAAAGACATCCTGGCTTGCAGAAATAACTGGGAACTCCGCATGCTCCCCCCTCCATACGATCACTTTTGTAAAGATAAAACATCAAATAAAGTGGCAAGGACTCTATCAATTTGATCTGTGGGTAGACTAAACAACTGCGCGTTGGACAGACAGAACGAGGACCAATCAGACTTTGTGACATTTGCGGGGAAAGGAGGAATAAAACCCTCCCTCCCCTTGGTCACCATACCTTTCCAGTCCTCCTGCTACGTTCTTAAAATTTTTGGGCCGGAAGACCTCTAGGTATACCACCGTGTTGCAGCAAGCTTGGGGAGAAGGGAAGTATTGAGACATGCAGGATCGGATCTGACATCCCTTGGTGCACCAAATAAAAGATTTGGCATTGAAAACTACAAATAGGGGACGACAGACGGTCCATGGATGTATTGTTTCTGGCTAACTTCCTACTTCCTGTTCTATGCCTACCTAGAGCATCCGTAAAAAACTTGTTGGTACCTTAAACTTTAAAAGTTGTTTTCTACCTGTTTCTTGAAGATTTTTGGAAAACATTTTTGGCGATTATGCTTGGCATGAACTGCTAATCTACCCACATCCTGGAAAACTGGTTTTTTAAGACCTGCCAAAACCGTCAAAAAAGGCATCAACTTTAAATGTCTTCAACTCGTCAAAGATCTGGATCATTTCACACAGTATCGCCTGCAATATCTAAATTTAAGGAACCCTTGCAAGAAGCTAATATGGAGGAAAAAATCCAGGATATGTTTGCAAAGCAAAATGAATCTTTTGCTAAACAGCATGAACAGCTGTCCAAACAGATGGAACAAATGACTACAATGATGAATACTTTATCTCAGACAATGACTCAGAAAATGAATGAGGTAACTGCAGATTTGAAAGAAGTGAAAACCCAGGTTAATACAATAAAAACAGATGTGAAGACACTAGATGGATCATTAAAGAAGGTGATGGAAGATCAGAAGGATGTCAAGAAGGTGGACAGTCATGACAGACAAATAGATGCCATTTTAGTTCAAGAAGACACAGTGAAAGACCAAGTGGCTATGATGGATATGAAAACCAGAGAATCTAATATACAACCTCCATGAACATCTGGGTGACACCAGAGAGGCACTGATAAGAAACCTGGCAGAGTTAACCCAAATTGATGAACAGACATTGGATCATGCAGTGAATAGAATCTACAGGATTCCCCTACCGGCGAGATTGAAGAAAACTAAACCAAGAGATGTGATGATTACTTTTTATGACATCAGGATGGATGAAATTATGAAACTTCACTACAACAAACCAATGATGGTAGGGGAGACCTCTTTGATACTACTTAAAGACATACCTAGACATTTAATGGCAAAAAGAAATGTCTACAAAGACTTTACTGCAACATTAGGGAAACCCACAAGGGTTAACCTTTATGTACAAGGGAGTCAGAACAACTATCACCTCATTACAAGATGTTGGAAAGTTCCTGAGAAAGTACAAAAGAGACTTTGCTGAGGTCCCTTCTGGTGAACTGGATGAGGAGGAAGAAGAAGAAACAAGAGGATCTTTCCTTGAAGGGAGCAGCTGGAGGAACTAGATTATAAGACTATTATATCACATCAGAGAATCACCATGGCTAAAGTAATTTCATGAAATGTCAATGGACTAAATGAAAAAGTTAAAAGAGGAAGGATTTTCAAACTTTTGCAAAAACAAAGATATACACTGATCTACCTACAAGAAACTCACATCTCGAAAAAAGATAAGAAATATCTGGATAGAAAATTGTTGGGTCAAGCCTTTATTACGTTGTCGAAAACCAAAACTAAAGGAGTAGTCATCTATGCACATGCCAGTCTGAGCCCTGAACTGTTATATAAAGATGAAGAAGGCCGTATAATGATAATTAGAACAAAAAATATGGGTCAAAAAACATTGGTGGTAGGAATTTATGCACCTAATGAAGGGAAAGCCAAATTTTATGAGCAATTGCATGAGATTTTACTTCAACATGCTCAAGAGCAAATATTATTGATGGGAGATTTTAATTGAATAGTTTCCCCTTTTTTGGATAAGAAAACACAAGCCAAGAGTGAAAAAGAAGGAACCCTTCTAAAGACCTTTTTTCAAATGATGGCTGACATGGATCTACAAGATATTTGGAGAACGATAAATACGACAGCTAAAGAATTTACTTTTTATTCAGCTAGACTTGATTCACATTCTAGGATAGACATGATTTGGGCAAGTAAATCTATTTTTACACAATTGCGTAAAATACATATTGTACCAAGAACTTTTTCTGATCACAATCTGATTTCTTTTGAATGGAATAATCGACAAGCTTTTAGATGGAAGATGAATGACAAACTTTTGAAAGATGAGAAATTGTTGGAGGAATTATCTACTTTGATTAAGGATTACTTTGATATTAATATGAATGGAGAAACCACCTTAAATACAGTCTGGGATACTTTCAAAGCGGTGACTAGGGAATTTATGATTCAGAAAAATGCAGCATGGAGGAAACAACAGTTACAGATGATTAATACGTATTGGGACTTGCAGAAACTTGAACAAGATTTGATTGTGGAATTACAAGAAGATCAAAAAAGCATTAATTTGGGAAAATTAAATGCTCTTAAACTCCAGTTAAATATGGTGGTTTCTGAAGAAATGAACAAAAAATTCCAAAACAAAGATATTTTGAACAGGCAAACAAACCTGGCAAATTCTTGGCAACTCAGCTCCGAGACTCTTTTCAGAAACTCTTTTCAGAAATTTCACTAATTCACAAGTCTGGAAGAGACCTTGAAAAAGTAACCAACTATAGACCCATTTCGTTACTTAATGTGGTTTACAAAATTTATGCCTCGGTTTTATCATCCAGAATCAAAAAACTGATCAAGGATTTGATACATGATGACCAAGCTGGTTTTGTTCCGGGAAGACAAATTAAGGATAAAGTTAGGGTACTTATAGATGCTTTGGAGTATTATGAACAGAATATCCAACACAAAGCAGCTTTTGTCTTCCTAGATGCAGAAAAGGCATTTGATATGGTGTCTTGGGATTACATGAAAAAGACCATGGAAGTAATGAACTTTGGAGAGAAATTTAGAAGAGGTATAGATGCTATATATACCAAACAGCAAGCGAAAATATTGGTATTTACCAGTGTCAGGAGAATGTAATATACAAAAAGGGACGAGACAAGGATGTCCTCTTTCCCCCTTACTTTTTATTTTAGTGTTGGAGTCCCTATGCTGTAAGATTTGTGAATCAAAGGATGTAAAAGGATTAAAAATAAACAAACAGGTTTAAAATGAGGGCATTTGCTGATGACCTGCTATTGATTCTTGATGA
This sequence comes from Euleptes europaea, assembly GCF_029931775.1. Classification (NCBI taxonomy): domain Eukaryota; kingdom Metazoa; phylum Chordata; class Lepidosauria; order Squamata; family Sphaerodactylidae; genus Euleptes; species Euleptes europaea. The sequence goes on along the minus strand of NC_079318.1, from coordinate 7,082,324 downwards.
TCCTAATCAATCTGCAACTAAATTGAGATATTGGACTCTTATAGTAAAGTTTTGGGTTTCAAAATTAATCAAGAGAAAACGCAAATGATTTTTAAGAATGTTTCTGGCTTAGAGCAATAGCATTTTATTTCTACAACAGGTTGGCAGAAAGCGACCAAAGTGAAGTATTTGGGAATTTGGATTTCTATTAAAAAATGCGGATTTGATTACTAATAACTATATTAAACTGTGGGAAGAAATAAAGAAGGATATGATGATTTGGACAAACAAGAATCTATCCCTATTAGGCCGCATCTCGACAATACAAATGAATGTACTACCAAGACTATTATTTTTGTTTCAGAATCTTCCGATTGTATCCCAAGTAAAATACTTTGATACCTGGAAAAAAAGACTTAATGAACTTTATTTGGCAAGGTAAGAAACCAAGGGTAGCGTATAAATACTTGACTGATTTAAAAGAGAGAGGTGGGCTTGCACTTCCTAATTTTAAATTATATTCTGAAGCGGCTGCTTTAGTATGGCTAAAAGACTGGATGGATTTAAAAAATACACATTTATTGGACTTGGAGGGTTATGACAATAGAAGTGGTTGGCATGGTTATTTGTGGTATAATAAAGTTAAAACCCAGGCATCATTTCAACAACATATGGTCAAATCATCCCTCTATAGGATATGGATTAGATATAAACATTTACTAGAAGTAAAAACTCCATTATGGGTTTCATCACAAGAAATGCTAACTCTACACCCATTAAGACCTGCTCAATTTGTAATTTATCAAGATCTTTTAAAATGGGAAGGTACAAACTGTTCACTTAAAGAGTATGAAGAAGTTAAAGATGTATTATCTTGGTTCCAGTATCACCAAATAAACTCGGTTTTTCTACAAGATTTGAAAACAGGATTTTCTAAAACTAAATCAACTCTACAAAAACTCTTACTGGATACAAATGACCATCTTATATCCAAGATGTACAAGTTGCTGTTAGAATTGTACTATGAACAAGAACGAATAAAACCTACCATTGGTTCTCATAGGTTATCCGGGCTGTGGTCTTGGTATTTTCTTTCCTGATGTTTCGCCAGCAGCTGTGGCCGGCATCTTCAGAGGAGTAACACTGAAGGACAGTGTCTCTCAGGACAGAGACACTGTCCAGTGTTATTCCTCTGAAGATGCCGGCCACAGCTGCTGGCGAAACGTCAGGAAAGAAAATACCAAGACCACGGTTACACAGCCCGGATAACCTACGAGAACCAATGAACTCTGACCGTGAAAGCCTTCGACAAAACCTACCATGATCAGTTGGGCACAAATGTTGGGTCATGATATAATGTTGCAAAAATGGGAAAGACTATGGACAAAAGATTTGAAACTTATATTATCGCAATTACTAAGAGAAAATGTATACAAAATGATGTATAAATGGTATTTAACACCGAAAAAATTAGCAAAATCTTTTCCCTCTATGTCATCAAACTGTTGGAAATGTAATAAAGAAATAGGATCTTTTCATCATATTTGGTGGACTTGTGAAAAAGCTAAGAAATTTTGGGAGATGATACATCAAGAAATAAGAGGGATTTTACAACAAAATATTTCTAAAACACCTGAAATGATGCTATTAAGTAGGATACCAGATACAATCTTTACTCATCAGACTTTTCTGATATATGCCACCACTGCTGCACGCTTGATATATGCAGCTAAATGGAAGACTGACGAGATTCCAACTAAAACAGACTGGATAAATAAGATGCTGGAATTGACAGAAATGGCAAAACCTACAGCTTAGGTAAACCAGACTGACAATGTACAATTTTGGGGGGAATGGGAGGCGTGGAGAACTTACTGTGAAACTCAATTTTTAATGGGATAATTTAAAGGATATTCTTTGGTTTAATCCCTTATATATATTTTGTATTATGGCTATATTAAGATATTGAATTAACAATATTAGACAAGACAAGATAAGTATATATTAATTAAATAAGATGGGGAAATAGTTTTGTTGGCGAAAGTATATACAATTTAAATTAAGATGGAAGAGAGTGAGGGGGAAGTCATTTTATGATTTAATTACTATAGTTATTTCCTTTCTATTACCTTATTAAATTCTAAATAATTGAAGTTTTTTATATATGTTAATGAAATGAAGAAAACAATAAAAATTTATTATAATAAAAGATATTTAGCCAATCTTTATGCTAAACATTAACATCCCAAGTAGAATTTTTGTGCACAGAGGTCCCATTTTGCACCAATGTTGCACAACCTCAGTGGCTTTGGAAGGGCTTTCTGATTCTGTGTAAGCATGAGATCTGTGTTTGAGCAAGATATTTCTTCATTAGGGGATGTGCCTGTTAGGCAGGAGCAAAGGCTTTGCTTCTACACTGTCATTCAAACAGGGCAGACTAGGAGAGTTAAAGGAAATGGCTATGGCTCCATCCCCCAGTTTGCTCCACAGACTATCTGTTTTGGGGATGGGGGGAGAGGAACGTAGGTTCACACAGGAAGCTACTTATGACCTCCCCCATAGGAAGCCCATTTGTCTGCCCTGAAGAAAAGCAAGTTGTACTGATCAGCAAGCTAAGCTGCAGCAACTCAGGAGAACAGAGGCAGAGTAATAAGTAGCCTTACTGCCCTGCAAATTCAGGGGGTGAAAGTGGAAGCAGAGGTTTAAGGCTCCCCCTTATAATATTAGTGATGCCAAAATATTAGAACACCTCTCTGTGAGATAGAACCAGTGATGCATGATCTGAGACTTCCCAGATGTCTTCTCTATGTTTGAAAGCACTACAACTGTTATTCTGAGGTGGCACCCTACAGGTGGGTAAGACACCCACTCCTGAGCATTTTCTGTTGTGGTGTGCACATGATAGAATGGCCTCTCACACATGTGTTGTTCTGCAAAATGTATAAAACAAAGTTGTTCAGAGGTGCATTTTATAAACATAATATGGCTGTAGTTAATGTCTTTGAAAACAGTTTACTGTATTTTTCTCTTTTCTTGTAATCTTGTATTATTATATGTATTATACTGTTTTAGTGCATTGTTCTCTAATCTTATTACCATTTTATTGCACTGTCCATTGTATTATGTTGTTCTTATCACATGGTTCTTAACTGATTATCCTAGAAGTACAATGTGTCTGAAAATCTCAGTCATTTTTGTGTACAAATCTTGGAGCTTCAACAAGTAGCACTGAGCCATCTCAGCTCTATGTAAGCTTTTCACTATTCAGGTACAGGCAGAGGTACCTGAATTCCTGGCCTTTACTAGCACATGCCAGATCCCAGAGTAGAATGACAGCCTCTGGGAATAGCAGAAGTGTTCTGTGATTGGAATGACATGTCCCAGAGTGGAATGACATCCTCTGGGTGTAGGAGAAGTGTTTTGGGCCTGGAATGACATCCCCCAGAGTGGAGTGATGGCTCCTTGGAGTAGCAGAAATATTCTGGGACTTGAATGACAGCTCCAAGGGTAGAATGACAGCCTCTGTGATTTAAATCAGTGCTCTGCACCTGTAATCACAAACCTTAGAGTGGAATGAAATACCTTACACTGATTTCAATCACAGGGGCCATCATTTCACTATGGGGACTGTTGTTCCAGGACTCATGGTACTCCCAGGGGCTGTCATTTTTCACTCTGTGGGCTATCATTACAGTCCCAGAACACCCATGCTACTCCCAGGGGCAATCATTCCACTCTGCAGGCCATCATTACAGTCCCAGAGTAGTCTACCTGGACCCAGAGACCTTCATCCAAAATCCATTCCACATCTTTGTACAACATTTTTAGGCTGCATTGTATTGCAATGGAGCCCATGCAAGTCAATTGGCATTCCTGGCTCCCATTATATCCAATGGGCCTTCAAGCCTCTCTCATTGTTCCCAACCAGCTGTCCTGACCTTCATTTTAGCACATCCTACAGAAAATACACCAAATCCTCCCAAGTGTGCAGGAGCAAATACTGTGTGCAGATAGCAGACTGTGAGGGGAAAGCTGGGGAGAGGGGAGGGTGGTAGGGAGGGACAGAGGAGAGGTGGGAAGGAGGCAACCCCTCCTCTGCCATCTGCTAATTCCTCCAAAATCCCTCTTTCACTAGCAAAAAACAGACACTGTGAGTGATCCCTTTGGCCTCTCTCATTGGTTGGCAAGTGACCACCTAAGCCTCCCTGTGATGCCAACTGTGCCTCAGAATGGTCTCTGTCATCTCCTAGTAATCATCTGAGGACTGTGCTCCCAAGTCCATCCTGGGGGGTTCATGACATTGACATTTATTGGAGTGGATCCTGCCACTGTCCTACCACTTCACTGAGCAAAGTTTGAAGTCCTCCTCCAGCCTAAGGAACATTGAGCAAATGAATTTGCTCCCCCCAAACTACTCAAAAGGCTGTTCAGAAAATTCTGACATCAAATGTTAAGTGAACATAGTGTATCTAATAAGTGTAGGCCCATCAAGGCCACATTGAAAGAAGGGAGGTTTTTCTCCAAACTTGGGAGAACTCCATCCCTCAGTCCCAGGTATTTAGAAAAATCATAAAACTGGAAAAAATATGGAAGGAGGGGTTAAATCCCCCCAAGCAGAGGAGCTTTGTCTGCACATGAGCAGACAATACATCTCTCTTGGAGCCACTGTAGCCGGCAGACAGCAACCATACTTCAGAGGGGTAGGCAGGCTGGCACGGGGCCAGCCCACTAAATGAGTTGAGGAGGATGGGTGAGTGTGGGGGCACCGAGTCTGAGGGGGGGATTGCAGGAGTCATTGCTGCCCCCCCACTGAGCTGACAATGCTGCAGGCAGGGGCATTGTTGCTGGCCCCCATCCCACCAAACTGCCAGTGTTGGAGCAGTCTGGTGAGTAGGGAGGTGACAGAGGGGACGGGGGAGAAATTATAATATATATAATGTTTAAGGAGATTTGCATTCATTTTTCACTGATATGCCATTACAGTTTCCTTATTTTTTATTCATATCCTTTGATGCTTCAAGATACAACTTTTCTGCAGAATAGGACAAGTACTGACAGATGTAGTGAAAGTTTTCACCCTGCCCATACTGTGAGATTTGAATGTTCTTTTCCCATGAAAATGTGTCCAAGAGAGCTGTTCCTCTGGAAAGAAAGTTTCTAGCAGCTTTCTGTGAACATGCTACAACTTGAATGAATCAACTCAACAAAATGACTGTTTGGCAGCAGCATGGAGCCAAATCTGTTTGGCAGCAGCATGGAGCCAAATCAAATGGCATTAATTAGTACAGAGATTCCATACACACAATTCCAGGTGCTTTCTGCTTCAATGTGAAAATCACCTAAGATCCAGCAGATGGGCAGTCTTGTGGGAAGTCTTTGCTGTTGCTTGTACACAGCAAAAAATGGGACAACAACTTATTGGGTATAATATATGCCTGAAAGCACCATGATATGGGAAGATCTCAAGTGTGCCAATATTTGGTACAGACCTCATAGCACGAAGGGCCACTGGACTATTCTGTTAAACCATTGATTAGCATAGGTACAGATGCCATTTTTGGGATGCTTTTACATGTGATTGCTGCTTCCTATCAATTCCTTGTCAACCTGTGCATATGAAGAAAACAGAAATGGTAATAAGACTGTGATCCTTTAAAGAAAATTCACTATGGAAAGAGTCTCTAAATGTTTCACCATTCAAATCATTAACAAACCAACACCCCCGTGGCAACCCCCTCAACACCAGAAAGCTCAAAATAATACAGGACAATAATGAAAAACTGCGAATGAATCATATGTTGTAGAAGATAATGTTAATATGTGAAGACAGAAAATATAGTGTTCAGTGGAGCAAAACAGAACTTCCATAAACAAAATGTATAACCCAAAATCTTTCTGACATAAATGGGTCAGAGAGGGTAGTGGGAGAACTGCTCATAAACAGGAAAGCCATTTTCTTTGGAACACAAAGGCAATTAAGAAGGGGAGAGCAGGAAGACCGACACATAAATCTAAAAGACATCCTTCTGCAACCACTACTTGAAGGAACAACCAATTTAACTGAGTAGAGAGAGTGAGCACATTTTACAGAAAAAAAGTTAAAGGAAGAAGATTGGACACTGAGAATGCTGGCACTTTTTAAGAGTACTAATTACATGAACAAATGAATAAAATGCATGTCTTTCTCAAGTGGAAGGAGGGAAAACACAGCTGGGAGCCTCTCTATGTAGATTAGGCTCCCACTATGTGCTTTGTCTGTGCACCACTGACAAACATTCCTGGTGCCTTGCAGGAGCAAACCACTGTGTGGGGGCCAACCCATGCAGGGAGGCAGTTTACACAACATGGTTCACTGCATGGCGCATGTTCCATGTGGAGGCACTTTCAAGCAGCACCCTCATTGCAGCGATTTTATCTGAAATGGCCCTAAGTGCAACTCATAGCTGCGAGAATCTACAAATGGACTCACCACCAAAAGCCCTCTTAAGGTGGGCTGAATACAAATGAACTTATTTGGATGGTTAAAGCGTTGGACTAGGATCTGGGAGACCCAAGTTCGAATCTCCACTCTGCCATGGAAGCTTGCTGGGTGACCTTGGGCCAGTCACACACTGTCAGCCTAACCTACCAAATAGGATTGTTGTGAGGATAAAACAGAAGAGAGGAGAATGATGCAAGCTGCTTTAGGTTCCCATTGGGGAGAAAAGTGGAATATAAAGTAAAGTAAAAAAAAAAACATAAATGAGAAAAAATGATGGTTGCTACATGTCAGGTTTCAGCAAATGCACGGAGTCCCAGGCAATAGAACTCAAATCCAGACAGAGCAGTGATTCAAGGATTTATTCCGGAGGTCAGTGATTTCAGTAAAGAGACGAGCAAGGTTGGAATACATGACAGGGGGAGTATGGATACATATAGGGTTACAGGAACAAAGACAATGTAGTTTCCTGCCGGTAACCACCAGATCCCACTGGGGCGTTCTGTGCTTGTCAGCCTGCACCTTGTACTGTTCCTAGGCCTGGTCTAACTGTTTTACTAGCCCCGGCTAAGTATTCCTGACGGTGTTAGACCAAGCTGACACCTCAGGAGGATCGCCTCCCGGCGGGAGAGGGACCGCCCTAAAGGGTCAAAATCCATACCATAGACGGTCTTAAAGGGACTTTGTCCAGTAGCAGAGTGAACAGAGTTGTTATAGGCGTATTCTGCCAGAGGTAGCAGGTCTACCCAATCATTTTGGTGATAATTGGTGAAGCAGCACAAGTAACATTCAACGACGGCATTCACCTTCTCCGTCTGCCCATCAGTCTGTGGGTGGTAGGCGGAAGATAAACCCTGTTGTACCCCGACGATCCCCAGAAATGCCTGCCAGAATTTAGAAAGGAATATCGAGCCTCTGTCGCTCACGATTTTCCGGGGAAATCTGTGTAGACGGAAAATCTGTTGCATGAAAAGGCGGGCCAACTTGTGGGCTGAGGGCAGCCCTTTGCATGGAATGAGGTGGATCTGTTTTGAAAACAGATCCGTGATCACCCACAGTACGGACTTCCCCTGGCTGAGAGGGAAATTGGTCACAAAGTCCATACCGATCACCCGCCAGGGTGCCTCTGGAGTCTCCAGGGGTTTTAGCAGACCGGGAGGCTTCCCCATAAGGCGTTTATTGATGGTGCATGTTGGGCAGGACCTTACAAAACTATCGATGTCCTGTCAAATCCCGGACCACCAAAAGTGTCACCTAACCAGGTGCAGGGTCTTAACAAAACCAAAGTGCCCCCTGTCTTGGAGCTGGCTCCATTCTAGCACCTCCAGGCGCAGCTTCAGGGGGACATAAGTCTTTCCCTCCGGGGCCCTGGCCTCTTCCCTCCCAAGAAACTTCCCCCCTCGTTCTTCCAAAACCTCCCCCCACCTAGCCTGGATGATAGGGGGCAGGTCGCTAGGGGTCCCTGCGAGCGGGGGGGGGGGTTCAGCCACTTCCCCTTGCGGGAATTCAGGGGGAGATGGGGAAACTGCTGCCCGGGTCTAGGCCCGGGTCCGGACTCCCCGGGGACGGGTGGCTTCGGTGGCCTCCCCATGTGGGAGAACCGGGGTAGGCGGGGGGGGGCGCTGCCCAGGCTGGGCCCATCCGGGTCCAAGCCAAGGTGTTCTGGGGTAAAAAGGGACCCAATCGGCCGCTTGACTCTTCAGTCATATTGCGGCATGCGGGAGAGACCATCAGCCAGGCAATTATCCTTCCCGGGGACATGCTTAACAGTGAAGTGGAATTTAGAAAAAGAAATCCGCCCAACGAAGCTGTTTGGCCGAGAGTTTCCTTTGCCCCAGGATGGCTTGGTTCCGTCCAAACCTCGAACGGCACCACAGCCCCTTCCAAGAACTGGCGCCAGACCGTGAGGGCGTGCTTAATTGCCATGGCCTCCTTCTCCCCTATCGGCCAGTTGAGTTCGGCCCCAGAGAACTTTTTGGAAAAATAGGCGCAGGGTCGGAGCCTCCCCTTAGCGTCCTTCTGCAAGAGTGCTCCCCCCATTGCCCTATCGGAAGCGTCCACTTGAAGGGTAAAAGGTTGAGAACAGTCGGGGTGAGCCAAAACGGGCCTGGTAGTAAACCGGCTCTTAAGTAAGTCAAACGCCGCCTGGCAGCGATTGTCCCATGCTACCCAATAGTTAGCGGCAGTGGCCGCCTAACCCCTCCCCTTGGTCCTAAGGAGATTCATGATTGGGAGGGCTATTTCGGCAAAGTCTGGGATGAAACCCCGGTAGAAATTTGCGAAGCCCAGAAATTGCTGAACCTGTTTGCGGGTCCGGAGAGGTTCCCAATCCCGAACCGCCTGGACCTTTTCGGGGTCCATGATTAATCCGTTGGGAGACACCACAAACCCAAAAAAAGTAAGCTTGTCCTGATTAAAGGCGCACTTGGACAGTTTGGCGTACAGGTGGTGTTCCCGCAGCTGGCGTAAAACCTCCCGCACCACTTTCCGGTGCTCTTCCGGGTCTCGTGAATAAATTAAAATGTCGTCCAAGTACACGATGTCCCCCTGAAACAACAGATCATGCAAAATTTCATTGATGAGTTGCATGAAGCAGGATGGAGCTCCAGACAACCTGAAAGGCATTACTCTAAATTCAAAAAGCCCATAGCAACACGAGAAGGCTGTTTTAGCCTCATCCCCCTCCTTAATCCGAACCCGGTAGTAGGCTTCCGCCAAGTCCAGTTTAGAAAACACCCTGCCCTCCTGTAGCTGGCTGAGAAGGTCAGGGATGAGGGGGTTGGGATACGCGTTAGTTTCAGTAACTGCATTAAGCCCCCTATAGTCCACATACAACCGGAGGTCCGAAGTTCCCTTCTTCACGAAGAAGCATGGTGAGGAGAAAGCAGCCTTGGACGGACGGATGAATCCCCTAACCAGGTTCTTATCCAGAAACTCCTGCAATACAGTTTTTTCCTGGGGGCTCATGGGGTAAACCTGAGCCTTGGAGGGCTTCATGTCCGCCGTCAACTTAATGGCACAGTCCATAGTGCAATGAGGGGGTAGTAAGTCACAGTCCTTCCCCTCAAAGACATCAGCAAAGTCCTGATATTCTGGGGGTAGTGTTACGGGAATCGCTGTCGCGGCCGTCACCCTCCCCCCATTGGGCATGTCCTCCCTGCAATGCCACCTGCATTGGGGGGATTCAAACACTACTTGACGCTGTGCCCAGTCGATGCTGGGATTGTGACCCGCCAGCCAATTGCTTCCCAGAACCACAGGGTAAGCGATACCAGGGGCTATGGTGAGGCTGATTTGCTCCCAGTGATCCCCCACCCCTAACAACACAGGGTCAGAGTGCAAATGACCCTGAAGGTCCCTCCGGTCCATTTGACAGAAGCGCAAGGGCTGGTCTAACTCCACTGCCCCCAACTGTAATCGGTCAAACACTTCTTGGTCTATTAAAGTTCTGGAGCAACAAGAGACCAAAATACCCACTACTGCAACTGGATCCCCTCCCAGGGGATTTTTTAAGACCACGGGTATCAGGAGAGTCTCTCCCTGGTCACTCACCCAGGTCGGAACCGGCTCGGTTTCTGGTGAGGTAGCCTCCTGTGCCGGTTCAGTCACAGGAAGCTTCCCTCGTTTTTTGACGGTGAGACATCTGGAGCAGCAGCGATGTTCGCACAGAACAGGTTCTAGATCCGCGCTTAAAGCTGCTGTTCCGCGCCGGGTGGGTGTTCCCTCCATTCTCTTCAGGTCCGGAACTTGGTAGCCAGTCTGAGCCTTCCTGCCTGTCGCCTGTCTGGGCGATCCGCTGGTACACTTGGCTGCGAAGTATCCCATTCTTCCGCAATGCAGACAGGGCCCCTCTCTGAGACGGCGCCCTCTCTCTTCTGGGAACGTGCCTTGATTCCCCTCGCCTCGGTGTACCTCTGCCGCAGCGTTCCCCTTGGTTGGGCCTCTGGGGGGGTTCCTTCCCCGGGCGATCCCTGGCGAACTGTAGGGTAAGCTTGCGGTGTTCTGCCTGCCCTGCCAGCCGGATCCAGCTCTCCACAGTGTCAGGGTCTCCCAGAGTCAGGAAGCCATCCAACACTTCCCAGCGCAGTCCCTCGCGAAAGTGGCTTCGCTCCACTCTCACACTTTGCACGCCAGGGACTGGAACTCCTGGGCATATTCTAGCACTGACCGGGACCCCTGCTTCAGTTTGCGCATGGCAATCTTGGCCCTCTCTGCCCGTTGAGGGTCCTCAAACTGGCGGTGCAGGGCTTCCAGGAAATCATTGAGGGAGCGCAAAAGTCCAGGGTTAACTTCTGTTGCTGCCACTGCCCACTCTACCGCCTCCTTTTCCAGAAGCCCGATGGTGTAACGCACCCGGGCTTCCTCAGAAGGAAAAGTATCACCCTGGTCGTTCATGAAACCAGAAAGTTGCAATAAGAAGTGGGGTAACTGGGGGCAGGTCCCATCAAAGGAGATATTTAGGTCCCGGGCGACTGTGCATGGATGATGAATGGGGGGGTGGCCGCAGCGCCGATGGACGATCGGAGTCCTCGCACCGTTCCTGCTAGCGCCATCAACTCCCTCTGCAGGGCTCCCAGCTGGGCCTAAAGGTCCCGATTCTCCCAGGTCAGGTCATGGTTCTGCTCTTGTAGAAGACGGTGTTCTTCCTCCCGGGAACAAGGGGTCGAGGAGACCGGCGTCTGGTCTTCCAGCGGGCCTCGGTACAGGTGATTGAAGCTTGGGGTCATTGTTGATCGGTGGAGCGGTGCCTCCCTCACGGAGTACCGGTCATCCAGCGGGCCTCAGTACAGGTGACTGAAGCTTGGGGTTGTTGTCAATCAGTAGATGTTCTGCCTGGTGTGGAGTTCGTCTAGCGGTGCCCCCTCAGCAAATTCTGTGGGACACCCCATCGGGGCTGTTTCTTCCCGGAGCGGGTCGGCTCCCTCCAGGGCTGCTCCTTCCCGGCGCAGTGCCTCCCTCTGCCGTTCCGACTGGCAGACGCACTCATACCGCTGGATCAGTTCGGTGGATCGGGATGACATAGAAAACATTTTTTCAAGAACAAACTGGTAAGAAAAAATAAAAAATAGTGATTCCAGCCTAATGTCAGGTTTCAGCAAAGGCACGGTGTCCCAGGCAATAGAACTCAAATCCAGAAAGAGCAGTGATTCAAGGATTTATTCCGGAGGTCAGTGATTTCAGTAAAGGCTGGAATACATGACTGGGGGAGTATGGATACATATATAGGGCTGATATAATAGGGTTACAGGAACAAAGAGACAATGTAGTCATTTCCTGCCAGTAACGACTTAAGTAAAACTGAAACAGAAACAATTGTGAGCCATTAGTGGAGGAAATGGCCGAGCTCTCGCCTTTGTGTGCGGGACCCGATATCAGATCGGAGATTTACAGGAGCGGGTCCTGGCCGGAGCTCGTGTACAAAACGGGGCGGAAGGAGTGCATGGAGAACTCCATCTTGTTCATGGGGAAACCATGTTGTTTGAGAATGGAGCTGTCAGAAGCCCTATCTGACACTACAACAGACCAATTGTGTGTTTGAGCCTAATGAATTCTAACACCCACACTCTCAGCCAAAGAAAAACAAAGCAGATGGGCAGCCCATTCTTAAGGGACTGCAGTGGTAGTACGGCTCTTGGACGCCAGCATGCTGGCGGCATTCTGGGTGTGTACCCAGGGGCAGGGCTGTGTACCCAGCGGCAGCTTCCTAACCCCTTTGGGGGTAAAAATGTGCCATTTTGCACACGTCAAGATACACCTGCAAAATTCATGGTGCAGCCTTGTAGAACTCTATAGGGAGTTCCACAGGGCTTAAAAAAATCTTTTTAACCTTTTTTTTGTGGCTTGCTGCACTGGCAGGAAGCTGCTCTGGAGGCGGTGCAGCTCCACCTCCTCCAGCCTCTGCAGAACTAGGATCACACAGTTCGTTCAAATCCAAACCAACTTCTAACAATTACCATCCTAAAGGAGAATTAAACTAATTTCATATATTGAAGGATGTGTTAATACTCATAAACTGAAATTTACCGTATTTTTCCTTATATAAGATGCCCCCATATATAAGACAACCCCTATTGTTGGGCAGCGTCCGCTGGTCCAAAATTCGGGGGTCTTCTTATACACAAAAGCCTGGCCAAAGATGTTGCCGCTGGCCCCGCCCATCAGCTGTGGTGACCGGTTTGAACACTGGACCCCAGCCGGGCAGGGCCACAGGCCTCTTTATCACTCTCTTCCCCGCCTGTCAGCGAGCAGCAAAAGAGGCTGGTCGTCCTGGCCAGCCGGTGTCTGGCGTTCAAACTGGTCGCCGCCCACCCCGCCTATCAGCTGACGGGTGGGGAAGAGAACGAGCAAGAGGCTGGTCACCCTGGCTGGACTCCAGCCGGCATTCAACCCAGTCGCTGCCCACCCCGCCCATCAGCTGACAGGCGGGGCCTGCGGCAACGTCTTCCAGCCGGGCTTCCGTGTATAAGACGACCCCCAATTTTAGGCCAAAAAGTTTAAGAAAAAACTATTGTCTTATACACAGAAAAATACGGTAAGTCAATGTGTAAAGGCACATTCACAAGATGGATTTTCTCAATTTGAAAAATAATAAAATTTGATCACTTCTCTTTAAAGGTACCTGTGAAAAGCATTTTTCCCTACTGAAAAGACTTTTTGGGGGATCTAGGGTTGCTTTAATCTAGAAACCTTCCCCACAGTTACCATGTGTTCTAAAGGCAGCAAGTGTATAGACTGGGTTTACAGCCATGAGATAAGTATTGTAGTGCGCAAGCAGTTTATGGAGATCACTGAGGCAAGATTTGAACAGAAACAACCAAGAAGATTTATTTATTTATTTACAGGCTCGTCTCAAGGAATTGATCAGCAGCACAAGTCTCCAGGCAGACAAAGGAATAAACAGGCAGAGGCTTATAAATTTAAATCAGTTATGACTTTAGAGAGTAGTTAGAATTTTATTTAATGCTTTCAGACAGAAACAGGCAATTACTGTTTAGCCGCTAGATGGGATCCTCTCATACACACTCAGGATTCCACCCACACCAGCCTGCCCTTTCCCAAGAGTCAGACTAAATGGTACAAGGTCTGTTCATCCCCAGAGACAGGCCTAATAAATGGGGTACTCTATCTCTGTCCCAGAGATAAAACTAAACCACTCTGCCACACTACCAGGCAGAACTACCCTTCACTCTGTCTGCTCTTTTTCCTGAGCCAGAAATCCTGAAATCCTACCTTTCAAGTCTTTGTCTAAGTAATCCCAAATAACTCTAATGGCTACCAATCAGTTTCAATCAGCATGAGCAGTTTTGCAAAAAACAACAACAAAAAACTCCATGCATACCAGTCTGGCAGCATTCATGGCTGTTTTGCATGAACTGAGCAGTCAGGGTGATTTGGTCACACTTGACCAACACCTATGAACATAGTAAGTTTAACTATTGAACATATTCATGGTGAAATTCGCAGCATCCTCAATTCAAGCAAACCTCATGCTTGCTAAACTAGGTCTTGTGGTAGGGCCACACCCAATGATCTTATTTCTAGGGAACTTGCTATCATAGACCCCTTGCAGGATAACTAGCATGCAACATTCAACGCTTTTCCATCCATTCACAAGGTTGAAATAAATAATTATGTCTGGAGGTAATTCATTACTACTCGGTTTCATGGCCCTGATATGAAAGAATTTTCATGGCTGGAAAAAAAAGTGGTACAATTACTGTATTAATTATAGCACATCATACAATAACTTCATCTTATTAAATGTTGCACAATAATACAAGTTATAAAGTTGTTGCAAAGTACTTATAACACAAACCAACATGCATCAGTAAGGTTCTTTCAACACTAAAGTCCATTAAGTGGAGGAAATCTTTAGACTGAAATTGGTTTTTCCTAATTAGGACATTACCAGAAGCTTGTTTTTTCTCTCATGTATTTTTCATTTTAAAATATCCACAGTGCAATCACATTACCAGTATCTATTTTTTGTTGGGAATCACTTTTCTTCCTCCTTTTGTTCGGGTACTTAGTTTCTAGGGCAGCTCTAAAGTTCCTGTAAACCAAGAGATAACTATATAAATGCAGAATTGTTTTAAAAGTAGGTTTTTGTATTCACTATAACCTTGCTCGTAAATGCTCCACCAGAATATTGAACATCCTCATCTAAATCACTTGTACAGAATGGAATCTTAAATAACTTCGAATGAGTTGCTGTTAGAATGTGGGCACTTAAAGCTGTCTTCATCTGGGTCTCATTCCTTCTGTACCATGATCTATTAATTTAGCTAGTACTGACTAAACTGCATGGAAGATTTTGAAATGTAACTCACAGTTCAGCCAGTTAATTGAGCTCTGATTAATTATTAGCAAATATCCTTTAAATTTGATTGCATTAGCAGTACAGACCAATCACCATGGGCATGGGGTATCACTCCAGATTTTTTTAAACTGAATACATATCATTAAAAGAACCCTTAGGCAACCTCTTGTTGGGCCCCTTCAGAAATGATTTAGTCTTATCAAAATATCTAAAAGGGTGTTGGGGGATGAAGCATAAGAAGAAGGAGAAGGAGTAGTAGTTGGTTTTTATACCCCAATTTTCTCTGCCTTTAAGGAGTCTCAAAACAGCTTGCAATCACCTTCCCTTCCTCTCCCCACAACAAACACCTTGTGAGGTAGGTGGAGTTGAGACAGTTCGGAGAGAACTGTAACTAGCCCAAGGTCACCCAGTAGGCTTCATGTGTAGGAGTAGGGAAGCAGACCTGGTTCACCAGATTAGAGTCCACTACTCCTAACCACTACACCATGCTGGCTGGTAGAGAAGACTAACTCTAACTCTGATCATAACAGAAATGTATGGTGGTTGCATACCTACCTTCCAAACACAGAAAAACATAAAAACAGTGAAGGCAGTTCCAAAGGGCTACCATTGTGCCTGGGCTCCTTTGTCCATACGACAGGAATCCTCACAGTGTTTCATTCATTATGCATAATACTGTCAGTTGTGAGGTTAGTTTACAAGTGGAAGAGTAAATGAGAGGTAGGGCATTTTGACCCAGAACTAGAATGCAGGTTTAAAGTCCAGAGACAGGGTGCCTCTGACTAACCATGCAGTGTGCCCTATGTCAAGGGCAGTAAGAATATCTTCTTTCAAACAGAAGAAACTGACACAGCTGCTGCCAACCAGCACATCAAGGTGAGAAGAAGGGAGGACAACGTGCACAAGCTGTCAAAAAGAAAAAATCCAAATAAATGGATACTTGTCCCCCATTAACTTGAGTACCTAGCTAACAGAAGATGGAACATTTTACCCTCAGTACTACTCCATGTCATTCTCAGTGTTTGCTTCACTGCCTCAGTCTCTGCTGATTTATGAGAGATTTAAAGATAATGTGGATCTGCCACTGGCATCAAAGTGATTTCCCCCCTCCTGCACAATTCAATACTGTGTTGCTAGATGAACAGAGGGCTACCAAGTTTCAGAAGAACCATGTGACTGTACTCTACTCAGAGTTTTAACAATCTTTGAAGGATCTGTGCTGAGCCAACCTACGGACAGAATGTCTTCTGATGAAAACCAAAGAACATTCAGCCTATCAAATGAGGAATGTGTCTGAGGAAAGCTGTGAATTCCATTTAACAAAGCAAGCTCATCAAAGAGTGCTCGCTCATTCTGGCTAAGACTAATAACCCATTGGAATAGATTTTGACCCAGAACTAGAATGCAGGTTTAAAGTCCAGAGACAGGGTGCCTCTGGCTAACCATGCAGTATGCCCTATGTCAAGGGCAGTAAGAATATCTTCTTTCAAACAGAAGAGACTAAGGGTGCAGCATCCACTTAAATCAATAGATGACTTGCAACTGAATTTTGTCGCACAAGCGGGGACCTGCAAGAAACTTGTGAGAGCAGCTATTCCCTTTTCCCCACCTTTGCTTCCTCCCCTCTCCCCCTACTTCTTTCAGTCTCTCACTCTTTCTCCCTCCTGCCACTCTTTTTCTTATTCTCTCCCTCCTCCATGCTTTCTCTCTCTCTCTTTCTGACCCCCACCCCATCACTCTCTCTTTCTGCCCCCCATCACCCTCACAGTTATCAGTAATGTTAAGTTGTAGATTTTCAGTTATACAAATAGGTTTCCTTATATTGACTAGTTCTTGATCTCTTGCTCTGAATTTTGATGTGGTTTGGCTCTTTAATTATTAAAGGTTGCTGACCCCTGCAGTAAGGTGTGCGCTATGTTTAATTTTAAGTTGTTGCCTGAAGATAGCATATATTACAAAGCAATTGGTTGCTTTGTTGGAAGAGAAGGTAAGAAGAGTAGAGCAGTAAGTTTCCATGTCTTGCTTTATTAGAGAAGATGAGAAGTTCTTGGATGTCAGGCTGTTATCTCAGTTTCTATGTTGCCTCTGTTCCTTTGCTGAACCGTCCAGACCTCAAGGACAGCTCCACATACCAAAGCCTGGGAAAGTGTGCTCTGTTTAGGCTTTGGTGATGCTTTGTAATCCCCCGCCGTTTTCAAGCCTTATATTGCCAACTAGCTAGCAAGACACTCATAGCTGTCATTTTATCTTCTGTGCACTGTATTGCCTATTTGACCAGTAAAAGCCATCTGCTTGGATTCTAAATGTCTCTGTGGTGATTTCTGGTTCTTTGGGTCAAGAGCTCACATTATGACAGCTATCATCTTCATCACCCTTTTCATCAGTCAGGCTGGAGCCCAGGAGGGTTCGCCTGCCACTCGGATGGGAGCTAAGACAAAGCTCTCCGAGTGAGTTTACCGTGCCTGGAGCCCCGTGTGGCTCGCCTGCCGCTCGGATGGGAGCTACGACAGAGCTCTCCGAGTGAGCCCGGTCCCGGTGGATCTGTTCCCCGGAGCAGGAGCTCTGGAAGGGTCTCCTCCTTGATACCTTCCTTTGGGGACGCCCTAGACTACGTTCATCGGGCAGAAGTGGAACGTAGCCGCCTGACTGGACTTGTAAGGGCGTAGCGTGGAGGCCAGCGCCCGCCACGACCTCCTAGTGTCAGATTGTCTAGTGGAGGATGCTCAACTGGCCCGGTTGTGCGGAGCCGGGTTAAAAGTACTGGCAAAACGGATGGTTGCGCTCCTCCACGGAATGACCTCGACCACCGCTTCAATGGCCGGGATTGCTCAGCTGTCAACCCCCGTCTTTGGCGTCAACGCAGCGACCTTAGCGGTTCAGGTCCTGCCGCAACTGGATCTTCCGGATCAAGCCGGCTCTATGTCGGCATGGGAGCAGGAAGCTCTGCCACTAGTGACCCTGACCCTGACCACCAAACTTGAAACGGATCAAGTTTTAGCGGATCGTAAGGGAACCAAAGAGGACTTGCACTATGAGGAAACTCTCTGGACTGCAAACTTCCGAATCAGCCAGCCCCGTCGCTTAGGTGATGCGGGCAAGGATATGTTTTTGCTCCGACAGCACAATCGGGAACACATAGACCGGGTGGCCACTTGCAGGGTCAAATGCACGTTTTGCTTCACAACAACGACTGCTTGCAGCAGATACAAGCCGACCCGGATGGCTCGGCCCCAGCTCCACAACCAGGGTCTCCGGATCAGGCTCAACCGCAGCAACCTGCGGCACCTCTGGGCGGAACGCCCATGTTGCCAGTAACTCTAGCAGTGCCTGTGGCGCCAGGGGACCCCAGAGCTCCCGTCCTGCCACCCCCAGGAAGTCCAGGGGTCCCGTTGCTTGGATCTACACCAGCACCCGTACTACCTCCAGTTCCATGGAGACTACCCAAACTGAAGATCTCTTTTGCCGGCTCGGCAGAGATACTACCTTGTCAGCGACCCAAGGTGAGGGGAGACCAAAAGCCTCCCCCCAAAGTCTCCGTTCCCTGCCCGCAGAGATCAGCACGGCCTCCTCGAGATCGCGAATCCCGATTCCAAAGGGGAGCTTGCCTCGTTTGCGGCGCGATGAACCACTTTGTTTCAGCATGTCCTCAACGCCTGGAACTCCCTCGACCGAATGCATTGCCCCGAGCTCGGGGACGACCTCAACTCAGAGGCACCGCGGCCACCCGCAGTACAGCACCGGGACGGCCCACACCCTCTGCACTTCCTACTTCTGCAGACCCCTCCGGGTCCTGGATTACAAGTGCCCCATTGGGGGACTCACTTCCTGACCTCTCGCAAAACCGGGGAAGATCTCAACGCGGAGGCGCCGCGGCCGTCCGCAGTATAACGCCAGGTCGGGGACGACCTCAACGCAGAAGCACCGCGGCCACCCGCAGTACAGCACCAGGTTGGCCCACACCCTCTGCACTTTCTACTTCCGCAGACCCCTCCGGGTCCTGGATTACAAGTGCCCCAGTGGGGGACAATTCTTCGTCCTCGGACAGGGATCTTTCCTGGGATACCCCAGCGTTAACCCTGGACTCGCTTCCTGACCTCTCACAAAACCGGGGAAGGTCTCAACGCGGAGGCGCTGTGACCGCCCGCAGTACAACGCCAGGTCGGTTCACACCCTCTGCACTTCTGTTCAGAGACTCTCCCGATCTTCCTGTTTCTACAGACCCCTCCGGGTCTCGGATTATAAGTGCCCCAGTGGGGGATCATTCTCCATCTTCGCACAGGGATCATCTCCAGGATACCCCAGTGCTAAACCTGGACTCGCCTCTTGACCTGTCTAATAACCGGTCACAGTCTGCGGTGAATGGAACGTCCCCGCAGACCCCCGCAGTTTCTCCTGTAAAACCTACGAAACCGACGAAGGTGAAAGAAGTAGAAAGTACGGTGTATGTGGACGCAGTGTTACAACACTATAAAGGCGGCCCCCAACTGCCTGTCAAGGCACTTATTGACTCCGGTTGCGCTCGCACTCTCATCAATGAAGCCACATTTGCAACACTCAAAGTCAAGTCCGAGGCTTTACCAGCCCCCGTCCATTTTGCCCAAATGGATGGGAGCCATTTCAAAGGGGGTCCAGTTGATCATCGCACTATAGGGGTGGCGATGGGAATTGGCTCCCACTGGGAGCAAATAGACTTTACCATAGCCCCTATCCGATTTGAAGTGGTCCTGGGAATTAACTGGATTAAAGGTCATAGTCCCAGTATAGACTGGGACACGAACACGATCTCCTTTGCCAGCCCCAAATGCGACCAGCACCGACAGCAAGTTGCGGTGCTGTCTCCACCCGCTTCGGCATTAATCTCCGAAGTCCCATCACCGCCATCCCTCCCTGATGTATACCAGAACTTTGCTGATGTCTTCAACATTAAAGAATGTGATGCCTTACCCCCCCACCGGGCCACTGACTGTGCAATTGAAGTGGTAAAGGACTGCACACTAACCAAGAGTAAAATTTACCCTATGAGCGCTTCCGAGCGCACTGTACTACGAGACTTTTTGGACAAAAACCTTGCCAGAGGGTTCATTCGCCCATCGAATGTCCCAAACTCAGCCCCTGCATTTTTCGTCCGAAAAAAGGAAGGCGACCTTCGCCTATGCATTGACTTCAGAAAACTCAATGCAGTTACTCAAGCCAACGCCTATCCTATACCACTAATATCAGATATTTTGGGGCAGTTGCAGGAGGGTCGTATATTCTCCAAGTTGGACTTAGTAGAAGCCTACTACCGGGTCCGCATCCGCGAAGGAGACGAGCCCCTCACTGCCTTCTCTAGCTGTTTTGGAATGTTTGAATTCCTCGTGATGCCTTTCGGGTTGAAAGGGGCCCCGGGGGTCTTCATGCAACTCATCAACGAAATCCTCCACGATTTGCTGTATCGCGGGGTGGTGGTTTATTTGGATGACATTCTTATTTATTCAAAAACCATGGATGAGCATGTAGTTTTG
The DNA here is from genome assembly GCF_029931775.1 of Euleptes europaea. Taxonomy (NCBI): domain Eukaryota; kingdom Metazoa; phylum Chordata; class Lepidosauria; order Squamata; family Sphaerodactylidae; genus Euleptes; species Euleptes europaea. The sequence continues at coordinate 7,062,043 of NC_079318.1, read as the reverse complement.
GTCCGAGAAGTTCTGCAGCGCCTGCGCAATCACCAACTCTTTGCAAAGGTGGCTAAATGCGAATTTCATCAGAGCAAAATAACGTTCTTAGGATACATAATCTCCCACCATGGCCTTAGCATGGACCCTACCAAGGTCCAATCCGTTCTCGATTGGACCCCTCCTACCAACCGCAAACAAGTGCAACAGTTTCTGGGTTTTGCTAATTTCTATCACGGGTTCATCCCTAACTTCGCCCAAGTGGCGCTACCCATTACCGACCTGCTGAAAACCAAGGGTAAAGAAAACTCGGCTACTTTACCCTCCGCTAAAATACTGTGGACTGATCAATGCCAAACCGCTTTTGTAGCCCTCAAACGCCTCTTCACTTCGGAACCCGTGCTACGGCACCCAGACCCGAATCGAATGTTCATTGTGCAAGTCGATGCCTCCGACGTGGCTATGGGAGGGGCTCTTCTTCAAAAAGGACCGGATGGTCTCCTTCACCCTTGCGCTTACTTCTCGAAGAAGTTTGCGCACTCCCAATTGAACTGGCCCATTTGGGAGAAAGAGGCATCGGCCGTTCACCATGCACTTACTCTATGGCGACAATTCCTGGAGGGGTCTATAGTCCCCTTTGAAGTTTGGACCGATCACAAAAATCTAGCTGCCCTCACGGGGTCCCATAAATTGTCCGCAAAACAGCAGCGTTGGGCAGAATTCTTTGCTCAGTTTCGTTTCGTCCTGAAGCATGTCCCTGGGAAACAAAACGTTCTCGCAGATGCTCTCTCCCGGTTACCTCAATACCCGGCGAAACTCGATCGGCCAACAAACTCTTTATTTACACCCGCACAAAGAGAAGCCCTGCCTGTACTAGCTGTACAAACTCGATCCCAGACGCTGCTGCAACGGAAGCACGCAATAACCGGAGCGCAAGCTCCTCCAGCCCTACCGGCTGCCCAGCCGCCTCCGCAACCGAAACTCATGATGGCCGGCGCTCCCGCTCCTCCAGCTCCACCGGCCGCCCTGCCACCTGCAGTCTGCACACCACCTCAAGTAAGCGCTTCCCCCTCGTCAACCCCCATGACTGCTCCTGATGCCACTATGACCAAGGGGGGGGGGTCCCCATCTCCGAATCCTTCTTAAAGTCCCTTCAGGAACAATGCCTTATGGAACGCTCAGATCAAACCCTGCCTCCTGGTGTAATCGAACAAGGAGGCTCTTGGTACAAAGACTCAAAATTGTATGTGCCCAAAGCGCTCCGAAAAGACGTTTTACACTTGGCTCATGGAGTAAAGACAGCTGGACACTTTGGGTTCCTGAAAACCCTTCACCTGTTGCGCAGACAATTTTGGTGGGGGGGAATGCGTTCTGACATTGACTCTTTTATTCGCAGCTGTCCTATTTGCACCACAGTGAAACGTTCTCAAGGCAAGCCCCCAGGTCTACTGCAACCACTTGAAATACCCAACAGACCCTGGGAAGTGATTGCTATGGATTTTATGACGGATCTCCCTCTCAGCGGGGGAAAAACTGTATTATGGGTTATCACTGACTTATTTTCTAAGCAAATACATTTGGTTCCATGTGCGGGGATCCCCTCCGCTCAGAAGTTGGCCCGCCTCTTCGTGTCACATGTCTTTAGACTACATTCGTTTCCGCGCAAGATAATCTGCGACCGCGGAAGTAGTTTCGTTGCTAAGTTTTGGAAAGCTTTTCTCAAATTGGAACAGGGGTTGTCTAGTGCATACCATCCCCAAACGGATGGTCAAACCGAACGTGTCAATGCTGTACTTGAATGTTATTTGCGCTGTTATGTCAACTACCACCAAGATGACTGGGTAGAACTGTTGCCTTTTGCAGAATATGCTTACAATAATGCTGTACATCAGTCCACAGGCTTCAGCCCGTTTTATGCGGTGTATGGACAGGACTTCAGTCCTATCACCCCGATACAAGGTTTGGAGGGGGAGGGGGATGCCGACATTGCCTCTTGGGCACACACCCTCCGCACCACATGGCCCTGGCTGGTTAGCAACCTTGACCGAGCCAAGCGCAAATACAAGGCGCAGGCCGACAAGCATCGTTCCCCCGGGGGGGACCCGCAAGTGGGTAACCTGGTATACCTTTCCACCAAGAACCTGCGTTCCACCCGTCCGTGCCATAAGCTCAATGCTAAGTACATTGGCCCATTTCCCATCATTCGCATCATAAATCCTGTCACTGTGGAACTGTCTCTCCCCAAAACCCTGAGGCGTGTGCACCCCGTTTTCCATATCAGCCTTCTAAAGCCCCATGTTGCTTCCCCGCAATGGCACCCGGAGCCGCCTCCTAAACAGCCCATAATGGTGGGGGGGGGAGAACATTTCAAAGTCTCCAAAATCCTGGATTCCCGCATACACCATGGAGTCTTGCAATACTTGGTCCGCTGGAAACACTTCCCCCCTGCCTATGACGAATGGGTTCGTGCACGGGATGTCTCCGCCCCCAAACTCGTCAACGCCTTTCACATTGCCTACCCAGACAGACCAGCCCCCTTGCAGAATGGGAGGGGGCCTTAAGGGGAGCAGGATGTCAGGCTGTTATCTCAGTTTCTATGTTGCCTCTGTTCCTTTGCTGAACCGTGCAGACCTCAAGGACAGCTCCACATACCAAAGCCTGGGAAAGTGTGCTCTGTTTAGGCTTTGGTGATGCTTTGTAATCCCCCGCCGTTTTCAAGCCTTATATTGCCAACTAGCTAGCAAGACACTCATAGCTGTCATTTTATCTTCTGTGCACTGTATTGCCTATTTGACCAGTAAAAGCCATCTGCTTGGATTCTAAATGTCTCTGTGGTGATTTCTGGTTCTTTGGGTCAAGAGCTCACAGGACAGGAGACAGGATGCACTGCAGTGACAACAACAGCAGGAGCAGACAGGCAAGGATCTGTATGACGGAGGAGACTGCATAAAAGACAGTGGTGTCAAAAGCCAGAGGATCAGAAGATGTTTTGAATCACTTTAACTAAGGGCATTAACGCATGGGCAGAATGTTCCTGGTTCGCTCCTCTGTTATCCCACAATATTTTAATCCCACAATATTTAAGTCTGGATAATCAAACGCATGACGCCAGCCTATCCCACATTAAGTCTGAAACAAGTAGCTGCTGGAGGCTCCCCGTGCGTTTGAACCAACCATATAATGTGGGATAGTTCGCAATACGGGATAGCAGGGGAGTGACATCGCCCAAGGATTGGCTGAGGAGTTATCCAATCAAAGGGCGATTCTCCCCCTTTTTTTTTTCTTTGAACGCCAGCGTTCCGGTATACCATCGTCTCAACCTGTCAATTAAAAAAAGGCGGGACGGGAGACCGGAAGCAGCAATTGCTCGCACAGGAAAGGGGGCGGGACGGGGGACGGGAAGCGGCAATTGCTCGCGCAGGGAAGGGGGCGGGACGGAGGAGACCGGTAAGGAGCATTAATAGCGAGCTAGCTGAGTAATTACACGCACGTCGGCGTTCCGGTAATGTAGCGGAATTAAAAAAAAGTAGCGGATTAGAACCGAAAAGATCGCTATAAACCAGGGATTGATTAACCTGGGTTTTTTTGCCTTAATTCGCGACTAAGGTGGGTCCGATGCGCAGCCCTTGGACGGTCGTGCGTGTGGACCATGGAGATTCGCTACTATTAAGGCACAAAAGCGAGACAAATTGGCCGTGCGTTAAGCCCCTAAGAAACCCTTTCAGATCTTTCCAATAACCGTGTCTCTTGAGTATCCTTGTAATACACAACAGACTATGCCATATCATAAGGAAGGTTTTCAGTCCCTCATGGACAGAGATGGAAACAAATTAGAATAGGTTTGCAGGCAACAAAGATGGCCGGGTGTCTGGGAAACAAGTCCTACAAGAAAAGGTTGAAGGAAAGGGTATGTTTAGCATGAGGAAGAGAATTGAGAGAAGACAGAACTGAGCTGATCAAAAATCCAAAGGAAGGCCACATGGAAAGGGGCAAGGACTGTTGGTCCATGTTAGCAGAGCTGGGGGAAATAAACCAGCCACACACACACAGAACTTGTTCTGAACCATCTTTCAGGGATAGGACTAGCAGGCTCTATTTTGCAGTAGAAAGACTTCAGAAGGTGGTGCTGGAGAACTGCTGCTCAGCACCTTGGCCTTTGGGCTGTGGGGTCCCACAAGGTTCAATTTTCTCCCCTGTGCTCTTTACCATAGGGGAAACTGCTGGGTGAGATCATCCAAAGATTTGGGCTGGGTTGTCATCAATATGCAGATGTCACTCACCTCTATCTCACACTTTTGGCAGATCTCAGGGAGGCTGCAGAAACACTTAACTGGTTTCTGGAGGCCATTTTGGGGTGGATGCCAACTAATGAACTGAACCTTAATCCTGACAAGACAGAAGTGCTATTGGTGGGTGGAAAGTCTGACCCAGGATTTAAAGTGTCACCTGTTCTTGATGGGATTGCCCTTCTGGGCTGTAGTGAGTGCTGTTGGACCCAAGCCTACTGCTGGATAAACAGGTGACAGCTGTGGCCAGGAGTGCCTTTTATCACCTTCAACTGGTTAGCCATCTGCGGCCTATCCTGGACAGAAAAGATGTGGTCACTGTATTACATGACCTGGTAGATTAGTAGGGTTGCCAGCTCCAGGTAGGGAAATATCTGGAGATTTTGGGTGTGGAGCCTGAGGAGGGCGGGGTTTGGAGAGGGGAGGGACTTCAATGCCATAGAGTCCAATCACCAAAGCGGCCATTTTCTCCAGGGGAACTGATTTCTGTTGCCTGGAGATCAGTTGTAATAGCAGGAGATCTCCAGCCACCACCTGGAGGTAGGCAATCCTATAGATTAGATCACTGCAATGTGCTTTATGTGGGTTTGACCTCAATTGGTATAGAATATTGCAGTCAGGATGTTGACAAGAAAGGGTCATAGGGACTGTATCATTCTAGCCTTAATCTATCTATACTGGCTCCCAGTTTGTTTCTGGGCCCAGATAATGGGCATCCTTGTCTTGTACCTTTATGGATCTGGAATCCTTCTGTTAATTTCCCATTAATTAATATCTTTGCTTTTTGGTTTTTGTAAGTACTATGGATCCAATTCACATATTTAGAGTTTTCAACGTTTCCACATTGTCGAAAGCTTTTTCTGCATCTAAAAAGATGTGCGGCTTTTTTATTCTTGTTCTTAATATGTTCTACAAAGCGTACATTGTCTCTCATTTGTCTTTTTGGAATAAATCCTGTCTGATCTTGATGTATGACTTTTGTAATCTTTTTCTTCAGCCTTTCCACAATTATTGATATGACTATGATTCTGTAAGGCAATAGGCACCATAAGGCCTGTAGTAGCAAAAGTTACAGTAGAGTGGCTAGTAGTAACCCAGGACTCTGGTTGCACTCCCCCACTGGAAGGTTTGGTTGTGCTGGCATGACATCACGCTGACAGCATGATCATATACTGTCATATTGCAAGACCTTACCCCTCTAGATGATGTCATATTTACTGCTAACAGCTGTTGAGGGTGAGAGGACTATTGAAACATTACACATAATAGGTGCATGGGGAGCATGAAGACATACTTGAAGCAATCACACTTTGCAATATGAGGCCCTTTATTGCCTACCTGTATTGGACACATTGTCCTTGCATCCCTAGTTAGAAGCATGTGTCAGATAGGGCTTCTGACAGCTCCGTCCTCAAACAAGATGGTTTCCCCGCAAACAAAATAGAGTTCTCCATGCACTCCTCCCCCCCCCGTTTTGCACACGAGCTCCGGACAGAGATTTACAATTGTATTGGTACCCGCCTGTGTAAATCTTTGATCTGATATCGGGTCCTGCGCACAAAGCCGAGAGCTCGGCCATCTCCTCCACTAATTGTTCATAATTGTTTCTGTTTCAGTTTTACTTAAGTCGTTACCGGCAGGAAACGACTACATTGTCTCTTTGTTCCTGTAACCCTATTGTATCAGCCCTATAAATGTATCCACACTCCCCGTCATGTATTCCAGCCTCATGTATTCTTACTGAAATCACTGGCTTTCTGAAATAAATCTTTGAATCGCTGCTCTGCCTGGATTGAAGGTCTATTACCTGAAAAGCTGTGTATTTGCTGAAGCCTGACATTAGGCTGGAATCCATCTTTTTTATTTTCTACTAGTTAGTTCTTGGGAAAGATGTTCCCCAGTTCAACCCGATCCACCAAACTGATCCGGCGGTACAAACGCCTCTGCCTGTCGGAACAGCAGGAAGCGGTCCTGCCCCCGGAGGAAGCAGCCTCGAGAGGAGCAGATCAAAGCCGGGAGGAAGTAACCCCAGGAAGGTACCCCGCAGAACTTGCCGAGGGGACGCCGCGGATCGCCGGACAGTACATCCACCAATCAATCACGGGGCCAAACTTCGATCTCCTATATCGAGGCCCGCTGGAGGACCTGTACTCCAGGGACGAGGAACCACTCCGAGGCCGAGCTACAGTCACCTCAATCCAGTGCCCCCGAGAAGAAAAACGCTGTCTCCTGCAGGAGCAGAACCACTACCTGACTGGGCAGAACCAGGAGCTTCAGGACCAGCTGGGGACCCTAAGGAGAGAGATGACGGCGCTAGCAGGAACAGTCCGATTGTCCATTGTCACTATGACCTCCCCCCCGTTCATCCTCCATGCATAGCCCCCCGGGACCTGAAGATCTCCTTTGATGGATCCTGCACCCTGTTACCCCACTTCTTACTACAACTTTCTGGCTTCATGAAGGACCAGGGTGAGACTTTCCCCTCCGAAGAAGCCCGAGTTCGGTACGCCATCGGACTTCTGGAGAAGGAGGCAGTGGAGTGGGCAGTAACAGCAACGGAAGTTAATCCCGGACTTTTGCACCCCCTCAATGGTTTCCTGGAAGCCCTGCACCGCCGGTTTGAGGACCCGCACCGGGCGGAGAGGGCCAAGATCGCCATGCGCAAATTGAGGCAAGGGTCTCGTACAGTACTGAAATATGCCCAAGATTTCCAGTCCCTGGCGTGCAAAGTAAGGGAGTGGAGTGAGGCCACCAAGGTCCAACACTTTCGCGAGGGACTGCGATGGGAAGTGTTGGAGGGCTGCCTGACTCTGGGCTACCCTGAAACAGTGGAGGGCTGGATCCGGCTGGCAGGACAAGTGGAGCACCGAAAGCTTACCTTGCAGTTTGCCAAGGATCGCCCGGGGAGGGAACCCCCCCCAGAGGCCCAACCAGGGAGAATGCCGTGGCGGGGGCGCACCATGGTGAGGGGAACTGAAACAGGTTCCCGGAAGTGAAGGTGCGCCGTTTCAAAGAGGGGGCCTGTTTGCATTGCGGGAGAATGGGAAACTTCACGGCCAAGTGTACCAACGGATCCCTAGGACAGACGGCAGATAGAGCGATCCCGACCGATCCCCGAGTTCCGGACCAAAGGAGAGCAGAGGGAATACCCACCCAGCGTGGCGGCCCTAAGCGCAGACCTGGAGCCTACTCCGTGTGAACATCGCTGCTGCTCCGGAGAAGCCTCACCGTCAAAAAACGAAGAAAGCTTCCTGTGATTGAACCAGCACAGAAGGCTACTTTGCAAGAAAACGAGCCGGTTCTGACCTGGGTGAGTGAGAGAGACTCTACTGGTGCCAGTGGTGTTAAAGAATCCCCGGGGAGGGGATCCAATTGCAATAGTGGGCATTTTGGACTCTGGCTGCTCCAGGACTTTAATAGACCAGGGTGTGTTTGACTGATTGCAGTTGGGGGCTGTGGAGTTGGTTCAGCCCTTGCGCTTCCACCAGATGGATGGGAGCGACCTACAGGGGGGTCCCGTTCATTTGCGCTCTGACCCAGTATTGTTGGGGATGGGTCATCACTGGGAACAGATCAGCCTTACCATTGCTCCTGGGATCGCTTACCCAGTGGTTCTGGGAAGCAACTGGCTGGCAGGTCACAACCCCAGCATTGACTGGATGCAGAGTCAAATAGTATTTGAGTTCCCACAATGCCGGTGGCATTGCCGGGAGGACATGCCCGATGGGGGGAGGGTGACTGCCGCGACAGCGACCCCCGTGACACTACCCCCAGAGTATCAGGACTTTATGGACGTATTTGAGGGGAAGGACTGTGACTTACTACCCCCTCATCGCACCAAGGACTGTGCCATTGAGCTCACTGCAGACATGAAGCCCTCCAAGGCCCGGGTTTACCCCATGAGACCCCTGGAAAAGGCCGTGTTGCGGGAGTTTCTGGACAAGAATCTGGCTAGGGGGTTCATCCGTCCGCCCAAGGCTGCATTCTCCTCAACATGCTTCTTTGTAAAGAAGGGGACTTTGGACAGGAGTCTCAATGCAGTAACTGAAAAGAATGTGTATCCCATCCCCCTCATCCCTGACCTCCTCAGTCAGTTACAGGAAGGCAGGGTATTTTCAAAACTGGACCTGGCGGAAGCCTATTACCGGGTCTGGATTAAGGAGGGGGACGAGGCGAAGACAGCCTTCCATATTGTTTTGGTCTTTTTGAGTTTAGCATGATGCCGTTCGGGTTGTCTGGAGCTCCGTCCTGCTTTATGCAACTCATCAATGAAATTTTACATGACTTATTGTTTCGGGGGGTCATCGTGTACTTGGATGACATTTTAATCTATTCTCGGGATCCGGAGGAACACCGGAAGTTGGTGCGGGAGGTACTGCACCGACTGAGGGACCACCATCTATACGCCAAACTGTCCAAGTGTGCCTTTAATCAGGACAACCTTGCTTTCCTTGGGTTTGTAGTGTCTCCCAATGGGTTAATCATGGACCCCGAGAAGCTCCAGGTGGTCCGAGACTGGGAAACACACACACACATCCCGAACCCGTAAGCAAGTTCAGCAATTTCTGGGCTTCGCAAATTTCTATCGGGGATTCATCCCAGATTTTGCCGATAGCCCTCCCGAACACTGACCTCCTTAAGACCAAGGGAAGGGGTCAGGCGGCCATGGCCGCTAACTACCAGGTGGCGTGGGACAACCGCTACCAGGCAGCGTTTGACTTCCTTAAGAGCCAGTTCACGTCTAAGCCTGTTTTAGCTCACCCCGACTGTTCTCAGCCTTTCGTCCTGCAAGTAGACGCTTCTGACAAGGCAGTGGGGGGAGCGCTTCTGCAAAAGGATGCTCAGGGGTGGCTCAGACCCTGCGCTTACATTTCCAAGAAATTCTCTGGGGCCGAGCTCAACTGGCCGATTGGGGAGAAGGAGGCCATGGCTATCACACAAGCCCTCATGATTTGGCACCAGTTCTTAGAGGGGGAGCGGTGCCGTTCGAGGTTTGGATGGACCACTGGAACCTCGAGGCCATCTTGGGGCAGAGGAGGCTCTCAGCCAAACAGCTGAGGAGGATGGATTTTTTTTCTAGATTCCGCTTCACCATTAAGCATGTTCCCAGGAGGGAGAATTGCCTGGTTGATGGTCTCTCCCACATACCGCAGTATGACTGCAGAGTCGAGGGGCCACTTGGGTCCCTTTTTACCCCAGAACAGCTAGGCTTGGACCCGGAGGGGGCAAGCACAGGAGTTCTGACCTGGGCCCAAGCCCGAGCGGCGCCCCCTCACCTGCCCCGGTTCTTCCGCAAGGCGGCACGAGCGGTGCCACCCATCCCCTAGGGGTTCAGACCCGGGCCCAGACCCGGGCGGTGGTCACCCCACCTGTACCGGACCTCCAGCAAGAGGAAGCGCCCGAAGCCTCCCTCCCCCGGGGGGCTCTGACCCGGGCCCAGACTCGGGCGGCGGGCTCCGCCTCCTCCAATCCTCCCGCAGAGGGGGACTCACAATTCCCCCTGCTCCTAGGGGGTCCCTGGAGATCTGCCCACTGCCGCAAGGACCAGGTGGGAGGAGGTTCTTCGTGAGGAATGAGGGGAGGGTCCCCTTGGGGTGGAGGAGACTGGGACCCCAGAAGGAAAGACTTATGTTCCCGAGAAGCTGCGCCAGGAGGTGCTAGAATGGAGCCACAGCTCCGGGGGGTCACTTTGGGTTCGTTAAGACCCTACACCTGGTAAGATGGCGCTTTTGGTGGCCAGGGATGCGCCAGGACACTGATGGTTTTGTAAGGTCCTGCCCTACGTGTGCTACCAATAAACGCCTTATGGGAAAGCCCCCTGGACTGCTGAAACCCCTGGAGACCCTGGAGGCTCCCTGGCGGGTGATTGGTATGGACTTTGTGACCAATCTTCCCCCTAGCCAGGGGAAAACCGTGCTTTGGGTGATCACGGACCTGTTTTCAAAGCAGATCCACCTTATTCTGTGCGAGGGGTTGCCCTCAGCCCACAAGTTGGCCCGCTTGTTTGTTCAACAGATCTTCTGTCTGCACGGTTTTCCCTGGAAGATCGTGAGCGACAGAGGCTCGGTGTTCCTGTTTAAATTCTGGCAGGCGTTTTTGGGAATTGTTGGGGTACAATAAGGTTTATTGTCTCCCTATCACCCCCAGACAGGTGGGCAGACAGAGAGGGTGAATGCTGTCGTTGAATGCTACTTGCTCTGCTTCACCAATTATCACCAGGATAATTTGGTCGACCTGTTGCCCCTGGCGTAGTATGCCTATAACAACTCTGTGCACTCTACTACTGGACAGAGTCCCTTTAAGATGGTCTATGGGATGGAATTCGACCCTTTGGGGGCGGTCCCTCTACCTCCGGTAGGCGACCCTCCGGAGGTATCGGCTTGGTCTAACACCGTCAGAAATACTTGGCCGGGACTTGTTAAACGGTTGGACCAGGCTAAGGAACGGTACAAGGTGCAAGCGGACAAACACAGAGCGCCTCAGTGAAATCTTAAGGATTTGGGAAAAGGTGTACCTTTCCACCAAGAACTTAAAGTCCCTGCGTCCTTGTAGAAAACTTTGCCAAAAGTACGTGGGTCCGTTTACTATATCCCGAGTAATCAACGAGGTCACTGCTGAACTGGACCTCCCCAAGACTCTGCAGGGGGTACACCCCGTGTTTCACATTAGCCTCCTGAAACCCTTTTCTCCCGCCCCTAATTGGAACCCCGAACCCCCAGAGGCAACACCTATCATGGTGCAGGGAGAACAGCATTTTGAAATTTCTAGGGTCCTGGACTCCAGGCTGCGGAGGGGTCTGCTGGAGTACCTGGTACACTGGAAACATTTGAACTCGAGTCACGATGAGTGGGTTGCGGCAGAACACGTGAACGCTCCCTCTCTGATCACCGAGTTCCATCGGAGTTGTCCTGACAAGCCTGGGAACCCGGGGAGGGGGTCTTTGGAGAGGCGGAATGTCAGATAGGGCTTCTGAAAGCTCCGTCCTCAAACAAGATGGTTTCCCCACAAACAAAATGGAGTTCTCCGTGCACTCGTTCCCCCCCCCCCCGTTTTGCACAAGACCTCTGGCCAGAGATTTACTATTGTATTGGGACCCACCCGTGTAAATCTTCGATCTGATATTGGGTCCCGCGCACAAAGCCGAGAGCTCGGCCATCTCCTCCACTGATTGTTCATAATTGTTTCTGTTTCAGTTTTACTTAAGTCGTTACCGGCAGGAAACGACTACATTGTCTCTTTGTTCCTGTAACCCTATTGTATCAGCCCTATAAATGTATCCACACTCCCCCTGTCATGTATTCCAGCCTTGCGTGTCTCTTACTGAAATCACTGGCTTTCTGAAATAAATCTTTGAATCGCTGCTCTGCCTGGATTGAAGGTCTATTACCTGAAAAGCTCTGTATTTGCTGAAGCCTGACAGCATGAAAGCTCCCATGATGTTTCTATCTTCACCTGGTGAACTAACTCCTTAAGTAGGAAAGATCTAGCCACTGTTGTACATGACCTGGTAACATCTAGATTAGATTACTGCAATGTGCTCTACCTGGCACTGGGTGGAAGTTACCGTTGGTACAGAATGTTGCAGCCAGAATGTTGTCTGGAGAGAGTTATAGGACCATACCAGTCCAGTCTTGGTCCATCTAGATCAGGGGTGGGGAACCTTTTTCCTGCCAAGGGCCATTTGCACATTTATGACATCATTCAGGGGCCATATCAGGTGTAGATCTCCCAGTGGGGGGAGAGGCTATGGTTGCCAGGTCTCCAGCCACCACCTGGAGGTTATTGGAAATCACAGGCACTAACGGCAAAAATCAAACACAATATGCTGATATAAAAGGTGTAATGTGAGCACAAGCACAAACACATCAACAATACAATCCAATTAATGCTGTGTAATTATACATGTGTAAAATCTATCTGGAATTACATCAAAAGTCCATATATTTCATGGGTCTTCAACGTTGGCTTTCACTACACAACGTTGAAGACCCATGAAATATATGGACTTTTGATGTAATTCCAGATGGATTTTACACATGTATAATTACGCAGCATTAATTGGATTGGATTGTTGATGTGTTTGTGCTTGTGCTCACATTACAGCTTTTGTATCAGCATATTGTGTTTGATTTTTGCCGTTAGTGCCTGTGATTTCCAATACCCGCGTTTGGGGCACTTGTCTTTGCTTTGATTGCACCACCTGGAGGTTGGCAACCCCAGGGGAGGACACACAGAGAAGGCCTGCAGGGCTCCCCTGCTCCCCCCCTCCCAGGCGGGAGGGCAGCCAGTGGTGGGCCCGAGCAAACAAGGTGCCCATAGTCGATCGGCAAGGGAGGAAGGAAAACAGAGAAAGAGGAAAAGGGAGGGAGGGAGAAAGAGAGAGAAAGGGAGAAAGAAATGGAGAAGGGGGAAAAGAAAGAAAAGGACGGAGGGAGACAAAGAAAGAGACAGAAAAAGAGGGAGAAAGAGTGACAGAAAAAGAGGGAGAAAAGAGAGAAAAGCCTTCCCACCCGCGCATGCTGCCCCCGCGCAACTGGGTCCCAGTCTCTATGCCTTCCCCCCCAGAAGCCGGATCGACTCCCACATGCATGCTCTGCCGCTGGGAGCCGCCGGCCTCTTTCCCCCTCCTCTCTCTTGCTGCTCAACAGCCGACAGGCAGCGAGAGGGGCTTACAATGTGCCGTGGCATTCCTGCACGCTGCGGCTGTAGGGGTCAGCCTTGGGGGAAGCGTCCCTCTCCCTCCCCTCTTGCCGACCAACAGCTGACAGTCCAAAGGGTGCCACAGTACCCCTGTAAGGCGCAGCCCCAGGAACACCCTCAGGGAGGGCCGCCCTACGCCCCTCCTCTGCGGCAGGGCCCCAGAGCTCCCAAGGGCCACAAAAAATGTCCTCAGGGGCTGCATACGGCCCCCGGGCCTGAGGTTCCCCATCCCTGATCTAGATGGTCTCCCAATTTGCTTCTTGCCTCTATTATAGGCACTGGTATTGACTTTTAAAGCCCTATATGGCCTGGGGCCAGCACACCTAAAGGTGGGGCCAGCACACCACATTCTCTCATAAGAACTTACCTGTCTACCCAGGTCATTTCCCAAGGTTCCACTTCAGGTGCCCTTGCCTGCTAAGTCTAGATGGGTAGCAACCTGGAAAGGGGCTTTCTTGGTGCCAAAACTTTGGAACAGGGAAATTCATCAGTCTCCTTCCATTGTTGTTTTCCACCAGTGGGTGAACCCTTGTTTGTTTCATTGGGCAGGCCTCCAATAACTATTATTCGCTTCCTCCCTGCTTGTGTTAGGTGTGTTAGGTGTTTTTCAGAACTGTTTAAATATTTTATATGTACTCTATTTAAAATGTTGTTTTAATTTCTTATATGTCTTATATATTTTACTGTTGGGAGATGCTATCTGGGTGGAAAGGTGGCACTGAAATCCTTTAAATATAATAAATGTGAGAATTGCTCCAGCTATGCCAGGATTGCTGCTGGCATAACCTTAGAACTCAGAAACATTATTAAACTTTCCAGGTATAATTAGAAAACCACTGAAAATCAATCGCTTTCTATTCCTGGACTTCATTTCAATTACCTTTCAGTTATGCTGACACAGTGGCAGGGACTAAGCCCAGTTCCCCTCTGATACCTTTGACACCACCCAGTTGTATGCACATGTCAGGGTTATATCAGTGCAGAACTGGCAAGGTCCCAGCTCACCATGGTGCATCTTCAAGTTATGTTGCCATATGGCCATGTTACGCTGGCATAAGTCTTGGTAGCCTAAACCATTGAGAGACGTGGCTAAGGACTGTGCTGTTAGTTACTTTCTGTGACCTTACAACCATCTCCTCAATAAATGGAGCATCTAAGGATTTCTAGTTCTACTCTTACAGCTATAAATAAATGCATTACTAATTCCATATCGGTTTTACTAACAGCTCCATCGAAAAGCTGATTTTTTCCAGGGGTAACTGTAGTTCTCAGAGAGAGAAAAAGTTTCCTTACTTGAGATGTTTTATTGCTTCTTAGAAAGTCCTGCACATTATATCACTAGCAATATGACCTTCCATCATTTAATAATAGTATGAAGGATACCTTCAAAACAAGGCAGTGCAAAGGGAGTGTCATGAGTTTACAAAAGACTTCAAGGACATGTTATCTGAAAAAGTGCTGTATCCTTTTTCTGTTCTACCACAGGCCCATTACTTATTGCTCTAATCGAGTAAAAGAATTATTCTTTAGCCAAATTGCACTTTGGCATTCCTTGGAGGCTATGAAGTGTGCAGGGAATAAAGACAAGTGAGGCTGTTCTACCTGCAATGCTATGTCAATATAATTTACTTCAAGTCTGACTCCAACATCTACCATGTGTGTTAGCTGCAAGATAAATTTGTCACCTTCCCACACCTTGCCAGGAGTTCTTATCTGTAGGTTATCTTTTCCTTCCACATTTTCAGTTGGAGTAAACTAGACTGAGGCAAAGCTATGATGCATTAAATGAAAAACTGGCCATAGCATTGCTCCATTATTTTGTTCTCACACACCATTGTTGTTTTTGCACCTACTTATTTCTACCCTTATTTGAACTCCTTGCTTCTTCACTGCTGTGCTACTTCACTTCAGTATCATCCACATGCACCAATCTGTTGCAATGTAACTATGTTAAAGCAAGGTCACAATTTACTCCCTTCTGTCACCATAAGGATATGCTTCTGATCGAACATTCTATTACCAGGGTTTAGCATCCCTATATCCAATAGCCAAAAACTTCTCTCCATATGGATAAGAAAATCCATACAGTAGGGCAGGGGTGGGGAACCGTTTTCCTGCCAAGGGCCATTTGCACATTTATAACATCATTCGGGGGCCATTCCAGGTGTAGATCTCCTGGTGGGGGGAGAGAGGCTAGGGTTGCCAGGTCTCCGGCCACCACCTGGAGGTTGGTAACCCCAGGAGAGGCCATGCAGAGAAGGCCTGGAGGGTGCCCCCACTCCCCCAGTCCTCCCCCCTCCCAGGCGGGAGGGCAGTCAGCGGAGGACCCGAGCAAACGAGGCGCCAGGGGGGTGCAGCCTGTGGTCGATCGGCAAGGGAAGAAGGAAGGAAAACCGAGAAAGAGGAAAAGGGAGAGAGGGAGAAAGAAATGGAAAGAGGGGGAGAAAGAAAAGGATGGAGGGAGACAGACAAAGAGACAGAAAGAAAGGGAGAGAGAAAAGTCTTTACACACACACACACACACACACACACACACCTGCCGGCCCCACGCGACCTGGCCCTAGGCTCCATGCCTTCCCCCCCCCCAGAGTCCACAAAAGGCCCCCTGAAGCCCAATCGGCTCCTGCTTGCATGCTCTGCCGCCGGGAGCCGCGGGCCTCTTCCCCCCCCCTTTCTCTCGCTGCTCAACAGCCGACAGGCAGTGAGAGGGGCTTACAGTGTGCCCCGGCGTTCCTGCATGCTGAGACTATAGGGGGCAGCCTTGGGGGAAGCGTCCCTCCCCCTCCTCTCGCCGACCAACAGCCGTCAGTGGACGAGAGGAGGTCCAAAGGGTGCTGCAGCGTCCCTGCAAGCTGTGGCTCCAGGAACACCCTCAGGGAGGGCCGCCCTGTGCCACGCCTCTGCGGCAGGGCCCCAGAGCTCCCGAGGGCCACAAAAAATGTCCTTGGGGGCAGCATACAGCCCCCGGGCCTGAGGTTCCCCATCCCTGCAGTAGGGCTTGCCACAGCTATGGTTTAGCAGTCTGAAAATGCAAGGAAACCTCCAGGGTTGCACTTTGTTGTTGTTTTTTAAGCCCTTAATTTAGGAGTATCCAACTTGATAATGCCATCTGCCCACATGCAGAAATTATTGTCTGGGGAGAATCTGGGAGAATTTTCTGAGTAACATAGCTATGAGGAGCAAAAGGAAATTAGGAGTGGGGATCAGAAGCTGGGGAAAGGAGATCCAAGTGGTGGTGGTGGTGGTAGCAGCAACATTAATAGGAAACCTGGAGCGACAGTGAGTGAAGAATGGAGAGCCTGTGGTGGTGCAGGGGGGAAAGGAGAGCCCACTATGGCAGAGCAAGGTTGAGGAAAAAGTCAACCCTGGTTCCAGGGGAAGGGGGAAAGGTAGAGCTGGCTTTTAGAGGAGTCTTGAGCTGGGATTTCCCCTCCCCCATAAATCTTTTTGGGCTCCCCTTTGTCATACTAACTTACATTTAACATCTTATAAAAACCTCAAAAGTAATCAAAAAAATCCTTCCAACATACAAGGGAATAGAGCAGTTCATCCACAAAAGAACATCTGCTGAAAATGAGCATGCTGCATGTAATCATAAGAACAGTTTTCCACCTAAGGGAAGAACTCTTCCTCTGTTGTTTTTTCACTTCTAGAATAATATTGCAATCAAAAAACAAACCAAATCAGCCCTCAGTATGTGAGATGAAAGCACAATCCCAGGAGAACTGCATTCAAAATAAATCAGCACTGTAAAACCAAACTACCATAAGCACATCATTGGAATTGAAAAATCATATGCTTAAGAAAAACAAAGTAACTGACATAGATTAGTGAGTAAGAATAGTCTACAATCATCATCAAACTGGAGGAAACATGAAGAGAAAGACTGCTAATCAAAAGCCTTGCATGGATTTTGCCTAACATATTCATATTTTATTTTTCTGTATTAGCAAACTCATGCCTAGGGAAAATGAATGCCAGTCAAGAGCTGAATAGTAAAGATAATAATGAGAAGATAACAGATTCCACCTGCTGCCTACAGGTAACAAGGAAGTCCTTTAAAGCAAAGATATTAGCAATAAAACCATGAGAGCTAATAATGACTAAATTTAAAAAAACACTGCCAAATTTACAAACCATCTTAAAAATGAAGTTGACGGGAGCAAACTGTCAGTAGAGTCGAAAAATAGTAGATATAGCAGTTGTAAGGTCCAACTTGTAAGGTCCAACTTATAATGCCTATCACTTTAAAAACCATTACTTTCCTGGCAGCCCTCCTAATCAACATTTTCCGTATTACCTTTTATGGGATGTGCATACACACAGAGACACACACACAGCAATCAATCATTCACTGCCAAAGCCACCTATTGCAATTAGCCTTCCTTCAACAATGCTATTTATTTTCCAGTAATTAATGTTGATTGGTCTTCATTTGACTGAATAAAATCACTCCACAATTTCATCCTCATTACCATGTGTGGCAAATTTTGATTAGAGACAAAAGGACACACTTTGTCTGACTGAAGTATTGATTACCTATTTATTTGTTATTTTAAAGAAAAATTATGTGGGGGATCCATTTTGTGTAAGGAGAGACAATTAGCATAAGAATTCTTTTCCATACTGATGTGTTCCTGTTGACAGTCTAATTAGCCTTTTTGTACCCTAAAAGGATGGGCAGGGATGTGAATGGGAAGAAACCAAAACCTATCAGCAGAGTGACTGACAATGACAGATGAAGGGAATAGTAAATTAGTATTTGTTTTCTCTAATGTTGCTAACCCAATCGAGACATATATATATATATATATATATATATATATATATATATATATATATATATATATATATATATATATATATATATATATATATATATATATATATATATATATACACAGTATCCCATCCACCATGCAATAGGCATATTCCCACTTGGCACCATGGTACAGAATCAATAATTTACTTGGTGGTAACACAATTTCCACCCAAAAGAAACAGATTCTTGGCCACTGAGACAGCTCATGGTCATTTTAAAGAACATCCTTCATTAACACAAAAAAGATGTAGCAAGTTAACATCATTATGAAGCTCAAAGAGAAGATGATTACAATACAAGGAATGCAAATAAAACACTAGAAATTGTTCACTATACAGCCAGCAGGCACACTAAACAGCCAGCTTGGTGTAACAGTTAGAGCCAGGCTGGGAAGGCTCAGATTCAAGTCCTTACTCGTGGTTCAAACAGACTAGTTGAAAATCGTATGTGTCAGTTTCTCCACAGAATGCAAGCTGCAGTCTTATGTGAACTTGATTTATCTCAGGGATATGCAAGAAAAGGAGAGGAGGTTTATCGCTTCACCTTCCACTTGGTTTGAACTGTCTCCCTTTTGGTATTAGTATAGAGATGATGTGAGCTCTAAATACATGTGTATTCTTTCCAGGTTCAGAGGAGCATGCCTATTAGGTGCTTTGGAACACAGGCAGAATGGTGCTGCTGCAGTCGTCCTGTGTGTGGGCTTCCTAGAGGCACCTGGTTGGCCACTGTGTGAACAGACTGCTGGACTTGATGGGCCTTGGTCTGATCCAGCAGGGCTTTTCTTATGTTCTCTTATGTTCTTATGTGTTTTCCCCTCAAAGATTGAAAACAGGTATACAATGCCTATTTTCCGTTGAGTTGGACCATACAACCAGACTGGTGATTTGTTCATAATTCCAAATGAGCAGTATTTTGAGTGGCTTTAAGTTCAAATTCAAAAACCTTTATTGGCATAACAAATTGTACAAGGTATTCCAGAATTTGGCAAATGATAAAACATCAATATCGCAATCTGTAGCAATAGATATGAATAAAATGAGGTATGCCGGAGTACAGTGGATATAAGGTATATATAGAAAACTAGTTTCTACAAGTAACCGGAATAGCAGCTATTATATTTTTTGTTTGATTTTTATCATTAGAGCTTGCTTCAAAAACATGGCTACTATTTCTGTAGTTTCTGGATCATACCCGTTCAGTAAAAGTCTGATCAGAGAGTGGGGGGGAGAGTTCCTATCCAAAATTGATGGCATTAAAAATTTAGTACGTAGGTCCGCTAGCATTTCACATTCCAATAAAATATGATAAATGGAGTCTATCTGGTTTAAGCCACAGCTACAAATTCTCTTTTCCAAAGGGGTACCATTAAATCTCCCGAATAGAACTGCCGATGGAAAGGCGTTTAGTCTAGCTAGCATAAAGGCCCTGTGGAGGGAAGGATCACTTAGAAAGTAGAAGTAATCCTGGAGGAGTCCAAAATTGGCAGAAAGACCCAATTTGGATGAAGAACAAGATAAAGGAGTTGCAGGCAAGAATGTTTGTCTTTCATGGTCGAGTAGTCTTTGCTTAATAACTTGGAAGATGGTTTGGCTGTCCAGCATCAATAAGTTGTCTATATCTAATCCCAAGGTTTTCAGTTTGTGTGGGATAAGCGTGAACCACTCTGTATCTGCAGCTTCTTTTAATAAAAAGGGAGTAAGACGATTTTCATTTGGAGAAAAATGAATCTTAATCCAATATTTAAAAGTTGAGAGCCAAGCTTTGGTCTCTAAAGTCATCATTCCAGTTTCACTAAGGATAGATTGGAATGGGACGCAACTAGGAAGTCCTAGTATTTGGCGGAGGAAGGAAGTCTGTACAGCTTCCAAATTTTTATTCAGTGCTTCTATCCAGACAGGTATTCCATACAGTAGTTGCGCCAAAATCTTAACTGTAAAAACATGAATAGCTGCAGGTACATATTGGTTCCCTTTTAAGTAAAAAAATCGTTTAATCTGTGATGCTGAATATTTAGCTAAGTTGATGACATTATTTCTGTGATTTGTCCAAGTTAAATTATAGTTAAAAGTGAGACCCAAATATTTAAAAGTCTTGACCTGCTCCATTGGTACATTGTCGATGGACCATTTTGAAAGATGCCAGCTTTTGGTGAAAACTAGAATTTTGGTTTTGGCATAATTAATTTGCAATTTGTTATGTTTGCAATAATCAGTGAACAGTTGTAGGTGTCTTAATAAGCCGACCCTTGTAAAAGATAAAATAGCGGCGTCATCGGCGTAAAGTAACAGTGGAATTTTCAGGTTTCCAATCTTAGGGGAATGACCATCAATTGAGTTAAAAATCTTTGGAAGATCAGCTAAAAATAGATTAAAAAGATGTGGGGCTAAAACGCAACCTTGTTTCACTCCTTTTGAGGTAGGGATTTTGGGTGTTAAGTGGCCTTCATCTGAGAATTTGACCTGGCAAAAGGTACCTGTGTGGAGTTGTTTAATGAGATATAAAAGGCGGGGGTCTATGTTCAGGGACCCTAATTTGTTCCACAGAAGGTTCCGATCAATTGAATCAAAAGCTCCTTTTAAATCTATAAAGGCAACATATAACTTTTTTGTGCCCGATTTCATATATTTTTTTGCTAGACAAGATAAAAGGAGACAGTGGTCCACTGTGGAACATCCTTTTATAAATCCAATTTGTTCAGGGCCAATGATTTTATTATCCTGTGTCCATTTAACTAGTCGTTGTTCTAGATATTTAGCATAGATTTTAGATATAATGTTCAAGAGGCTGATTGGGCGATAATTTTCAGGACAGTCTAATCCTCCTTTTTTATAGATTGGTATTATTATTGCACTTAGCCAGTCTTCAGGAATAGAGCCAGAACTGTTGATGGTAGTAAATAGCTTTGCTAGTGGATCTGCCCACCAGTCTGCATTTTTTTAAAAGAGTTCTGGAGGCAGCGCGTCCAAACCTGGAGACTTCCCAGATTTTAATTTCAAAATTATATCTTTTAAATCCTCTGATCTCACTGGTTCCCATGAAGGGTAAAGAGAGTCAGTAAGGGCAGCTGGGATTATATTGGTTTGTGTAGGGCAATCATTATCCGCATAGATGGAAGCAAAGTAATCCATCCAGGTTTGGGGGGAAATAGTTGACGCTGGTGGGTTTTGATTTTTATTGATGTTACTGGAAAGCATCCTCCAAAATAGTTTGCTGTTATTTGTGGTAAAAGCTAAATATAGTTGGTTCCATTCATTTTGGAAGAATATCTCTTTCTTTTTCCCAATCTGCTCTCGAAAAGCTTTTTTTTGCATTTGGTATTTGGCATAGTGAACAAGGTCCCCTGACATACAGTAATCATGAAATATGGTCCTCAACTGTATTTTCTTGGTTAAACAATCGGTGTCAAACCAGGAATGTGTTCTAGGTCTTGAACAATTTATGGGTGCAGCTTTAGATTTGCATTGGTTAATTATTTGTAAATAAGTTGAAATAGTTTCTTCAGGAGTAATTGCAATCATTATTTTCTCTCTCAGCGCAGTTAGTGTCTCAGAGTATAGTAAGGAAAACATTGCTGTCTCATTTGCCATGGACCATGTGATCCGTTTCAGTTTTTCTCCTCCCGGTTTGTCGCTTCATTTATCGTTATAGTTTTTCCCTTGGGTAAGATCGATAAATATTTCTAAGGGAAGATGGTCACTCTCAGTGCGATATGCTAAATTTGCACATTTCACATTTTTTAATATTTCAAGTGAGCATAGTCCATAATCGATCACACTACAGCCAGTAGGGGCCCTGAAAGTGTATTCATCTGAGTTGGGAAATTGACCAAGGCCATTTAGAATGATAACATTTTGAGCTATGCAGAATTCATAGAGTCTAAGGCCAGCTCTGTTAATTATTTTATCTTTAGACAAGCGAGTAAAAGTCAAAGGCCAGGGTAAAGGGTCATTTTCATCGTAGCCCAGCCGAGAAATTATTTTATCGAGGTTGTTGCCTGAGCGAGAATTGAAATCACCAGCTATAACAAAGACTGCTGTTGGATGTCTTTTAGATAAAGATGTAATAAACTCAGAGAGGGAATCCCACTGAGCGAGGATTTCATTAGTTGATGGAAGGTAGACATTAATTATGATTAATTGAATCTTAGGGAAAGTTAAGCTAATAGCTTGGGCAATAGAAGCACAGGGTCCGAGATCCAAGGGTATGCAATTACAGGTTAGTTTGAATAATATGGAAAGACCACCTTTGCATCTACCCTTTTGCCTGGGTTTAGTAGCTGGGAGGTTGAATGACTTGAAGCCTTTTAAATTCACGTCCGTTTCTGACCATGTCTCTTGTAAAAGGATACAATTAAATGAGGTTAAATAGTCCGTGAAGTCCTGGTCTCCGCATTTACTTTTCCATCCTGCTATATTCCATGAAATGATAGAAAAGTTCTTCCCATTTCCTACTTCAGATAGTCAGTCCTCTGTTTTTGAATGTTGTAGGGGAAAGGTGGTAACAGTCGGGCTACAGTCATCTGGTGTTTCCGATAGACCACATGGGTTATTAAGCGGAGTAAGAGGTACTTGATTTATATATGTGTTGGCTTCTATAGGGGGTTGATGATAATCCCCTTCTACTGTTTCTTTTTCACCAGCATCTTTCAGTTCTTGAGAAAGAGGTTTGATATGGTCTGAGGATTGTTCATCCCTGTTGCAGAAAATAGTTGTAAAGAGAGTTGGGGAGTCAATTTCTATTTCCTCCTGTATTGCTGTTTCATAAATGTTAACATTGATGGGAGTTTTTTTGGGGCTAGGTTGGTATTTATGAGTGGTTTGGACTTCTTCCCTTTCTTGCGAGTTGTCCTCTTTATAGGGTGAGGTCGGTGTTATTTTTGAAGGTCCGCTATTTCCATTCGTATTTGAATAGTATGATGATTCTAGGGGCGGAATTGAGGATTGTGTAGTGGAGGGGCTACTTGATAAATATTCTCCCTGGATTTCCATTTCTGACGTATTTGCTTCAGGCTTGTCAGTAATTAAATGGTTGCAGAGGGTTTGGCTGGTTGTTTTCTCTCTATTATCAGGCCCCTGGAGTTCCATTTCTGGTGTTTTTTGATTATTAATTGCTTTTGTTGTTAATCCAAGGTCAGTTGGTATTTCTCCATCTCTCCTTTTCAGAGTGTTTCCAGTAGCTGTGAAGGCTGTGAAGGCTCCCTTAAATGGATGTTTAGTTCTTAGTTTGAATAGGGGAGGGCAGATACTATCTTTAAAAACTCTTGTTATAAAAATTTGGTATTTTATGAGGGAGTCTCTTCTACTCATAAGCAGAGATGTCGTCCAATTTGATCGGAAGGTGATCAGGAGTCTTTTATAGAAGTTCTTACTGGGGAGCCAATATAATTCCTGAATCTCACCCTCCCTGAGACCATCCTGGATTATTTCTTTTAAAGAGTTCAGTACCGCCCTTTTGTTATTCCATCGGCCGTAGTTTGACCCATGGTTCCCAATAAGGAAGGCTAATTGGTTCCTTTGTAATCTGCGGCTGTTTCTGTCATTCTCAGTTCGTTCATTGATTATAAGGGGTCGTTGTGAAGGGTTTGATTTTCGTTTAGTATTCATATAACAGGATTTGTTTGTCTCCTTTCCCAGGGAGTTACTTTTTCCTGCCTTGTCTCTCCCTTCTCCTTGGCAGTCTATCCTAGTAGTTTTTAGCACAGTCTTTAAGTCCTTTAGTTCATCTAACTTCAAGTTAATTTCGTCAATTTTCGTATAAAGGTTAACTATGGTTTCTGTTATAAGGGATGTCTGCTTTATGAGGATATCCAGGTCACTTGGCTGCTTTTCCATTCTCTGATTACATTCCTCCTCCGCACCTGTAATGATGGTAATTCTTGAAGTATCAAGTGTAGCATTCTCATCTTCAAGAGGGGTGGGGTTCTAGCACTGCATATTTGTTGCTAAGTGGTATAGGAGTAGATTCCCGGTTCTTTTCTTTCCAGTAGTAATCTAACTTCAGCTGCTTTTCAGTTTTGTGACCCAGCTGCTCTGGAGAAGAGCGTTGTCGTTTCTTCGAGCTCATTTCTCCAGAGGTGAAATAAGTGATTTTGCCAATTATATTTACTCACGTTTGGCCTTGGGAGATATTTATAGGGTAGGAGGTAGGAAACAAGCTTCACTGGCCAAGCAGGTTAGTAAATAAAGTTAAAAACTTGTCATCAACCACTCTTCTCCTGCTCTTCTCCCACGTCTTCCACACAGGATGTCGGCAGCTTAATTATTTTTAAGAAGCTCCGGGTAACTCCCCACAGTTGCTAGCAAGATAAAATTGTTCTTTCCAGGTTCAGTTGTAAAACAAGACTCCATTAAAAAGTTAAAATAACCCAGTCATTACAGTTTCTTTAGAATGATTTAGAGTTAATGGCTTAAAAATCGGGAGCTTATCTGAGACGTGCTTCCTCCTTCCCCGGACCGGACGGCTTTAAGTTGTGCCAATGGTGGCTTTAAGGTTAGCAGCTAGCTGCAAACCACTTTAGAACACTTGAGGACCACACCAGGCTTTGGATGGCAGACAAGCAAAAGAGACAAGGCTGGAATACTAGAAACAAGCCATTCAGCTTTCCCACTACTATCCCCTGAAGCAGGATCAAGACGACTAATGAAAGCAACTCTTTTGTAAATTAATAATATTCTTTAGGGTGGACATCGGGGGACGGCTACAGAAAAGCAGTACAAAAACATGCTTGCGCAGAACATTTGTAATATCACTGACAATAATTTTGAATGATAAAAGCAAGCTTTTTCAAGTATTGAGTTACTGCTTGCAATTTGCACTCTAACTGTGATTCAAGCAAGCAAATCTCAAATTTCCAGTTTGTAACAGTGCATTCCTGAGCTCTAAGGGCAAAAGCCCTTAGGAGGCCAGGAAGGCTCTGCGCCGGCATCTGGGCATCAGTGCTCTGCTTTCCATGTTAGCCTTCGCTGTATACACCTCATGGCATAACAGGTTGATGGAACAGTTAGGGGGCCAACAGGTCAACTTTCATTTGCCAAAAGAAGACAATGAGACTGTACAGTTAAAAGAGCAAAGTGATCACAGTGATAAATCCCAGGTCATCATGTATGTTGTTCTATAACTCATGGTAACTTTTCTCCATGAGGCTAGGTACCCACTTACACAATTTATATGGATAAAACCACTACTATGTGAATCAGTCCTTAGTCTAAATTACCCCATTTGTCCTATGCATTGGCTCTGTCAATGAAGATTTCTTACACACAATCCCTGCCCAATATGAAGCCCACTTGATGGAGCCCATGCTTTTCATAGTAGATGAAAACCTGGCACACCGAAACACAGCCTTCAAGCTTATTACTGTTCATTGCTCCCTCCTTCTAACAGCAGGTTTCCTAATACAAACTTTCAAATTCATTATCACGCAAAACAGGAAAGTGATGTTAGTGTTCTTGTAGGTTATCCGGGCTGTGTAACCGTGGTCTTGGAATTTTCTTTCCTGACGTTTCGCCAGCAACTGTGGCAGGCATCTTCAGAGTAGTAACACTGAAGGACAGTGTCTCTCAGTGTCAAGGGTGTAGGAAGAGTAATATATAGTCAGAAAGGGGTTGGGTTTGAGCTGAGTATTGTCCTGCAAAAGTATTGTCCTGTAAGTATCAAGATAATGTGCTAATGAGGGTATGGTATGTTAATATGGAACCATTGTATCCTGAAGTGATCTGTTAATGTGTGTAATCCAAAGCTAATCTGTATGGCTATTGTTGAATGTTGTCTTTGTCTGGAGGTTTTTCAGGGCAGGAAGCCAAGGCTGACTCACGACACCTTATAATTCAAAATATTGAATAACTTGAAAAAAGCTTCAGCAGTTCACAGTATTCCATAATTTTTTGTGACAGATTATTCTGTTAATTCATGTACAATACATTCTAATTCAATTTGAAATGGAATGGATGATATTTTCAAAAATAATTATATTTATAAACATTTGGAAAACAACAGGAATGCCAGCAAATAGAGGATGTAAATTGGCCTATAATGAAATTTAATAGAAAGATTAGCTTTTTTCAGTAAGTAATTTTTTTTTTATTTTTTTTATTTTCTTTCAATAAGGGTACAGGAAAGGAAAAAGGGAAAGGGGTAAATGTTAGCATAGTAAAAACAAAACAGTATTGTAAGATGATTTCTAATAAAGTATGGTTACAGAATGACTTTGGTATGTTGTTCTTACTTCTAAATAATCTCTGGTATTTTAAAAATTATAGTTCTTGTTTAACAGTTAACTTAGCTAAAAAAAGAGGAAAAATTTTTTTAAGCAAAGTTGGTTATATAGTATTTTAGCATCCCTTATTCGTGCTAATTAGACTTCATATATAAATAAAAAGATGCCCACTTCTCCTGAAATTGCTCGGAAGATTCACTGGATTTAGCATTCAGTTCATCAGTCATTTTTGCCATTGCTGCATATTCTAACAGTTTTTCTTTCCAATTGTCAATATCTGGTATATGAGTTTGTTTCCATGTCCTTGCTAGGATTATTCTGGCAGCTGTTGTGGCATATTTGAAAACGTCATGTTGTTTTTGAGGTAGGCTTGGCGGTACTATGCTGAGTAAATAAAATTTTGGATCAAGTATAAATTTGGTATCTAACATCCGTTGTAGTTCATAATGAACTCTTTTCCAATATATTTGTAACTTAGGGCAAGTCCACCAAACATGGAAATAGGAACCGTCAGATTCTTGACATTTCCAACATGCACCCTTTTTCCCAGGATTTGCCATCTGAGAAAGCATATTTGGAGTCAGGTACCATCTGTAGAAGGTCTTATACCAGTTTTCTTTCACTTCTTGAGAAACTGTGTATTTCAATTCAGAGGAGCAAAGTTTTTCCCAGGAGTCGGTATTAATCATTTCTCCAAAATTTTGCATCCACTTTATCATGTTAGTCTTCACTTGTTCTTCTTCTGTATCATATTTCAGGAGGAGCTTATATATTTTTCCTAATATATGTGAATCATTTTTAGATATTAGCTGCTCAAATTCAGTTAGTTCACGGAATGGATGTGGATATAAACAGTCTTTGCAAATTTGACCTCAATTGCAGGAAAGTTAACCAATTCAACTTTTGAAATTTTTCTTGTAATTTGGTCATATTTTTGATTTCTCCCGTAGGCTCTATCATATCTCTGTAGGTAAAATGAACACCTGGTTTTAGTTTGACATTGTCATGATAGGCTTCAGTTGGTGACATTATAGAAGGTGGAGACGGACTTATTCTCTTTTTGTATCTTTTCCAGACCTTCAAAAACGCTAATTTAACATCGCAATCTTCTTGTACTTTGTTTTTTTGAATTTTTGATTTAGAGTCCCACAGAACTTTATGGAAGCCTTGTCCCAAATCCGCGGGTTCTAAGACGACATGCCGACTTTTAGGTTGTTTAATCCATTCTGTTATCCAGGATAGGCAGGCAGCGTGGTAATATAGTTTAAAGTTGGGCATTGCTAACCCTCCTCTTTTCTTCTCATCTTGAAGGACTTTGAATCTTACTCTTGGTTTTTTCCCATTCCATACGAATCGATTGATTTGTTTTTGCCAATTTTCTAATATCCTTTCGGGAATGTCAATCGGCAAAAATTGAAATAAAAAATTTAATCTTGGAAGAACGTTCATCTTTATCGTCGATATCCTTCCTAACCATGAAATGTTCATCTTTGACCATAGATTCAAATCTCTTTCAATTTCACCCCAGATTTTTAAGTAATTTAGCCTTAAAAGTGTGTTATTTTGTGAGGATATGTTGACACCTAGATATTTTACTGATCCTTTGGCAATTCGGCATCCAGTAATGTCTTCAATATGTTTGTCTTCATCTGCTGTTAAGTTAAAGGTCAAAATTTTCGTCTTTGTTTTGTTAAGTCTATACCCAGAATATTTTGCATATTCGGAAAGATGATTGTAAACGTACGGGAGTGTTTGTTCAGGATTTTGACAAATTAAGATGACGTCATCTGCATAACTTTTAATTTTATGTTCTTCATTACCTTCATTGATAGACCTTTAATGTTTGGATCGTTTCTTATATAATTAGAGAAGACCTCCATTGATAAGTCGAATAAAAATGGAGAAAGAGGACAGCCTTGTCTGGTTCCTTTTGCGATATCGAATTCTGTAGACAACTGACCGTTAATCAAAAGACGAGCCTTTTGCACCGAATATATCGAATTGAAGACTCTAAGTAGGGTTTCTCCACAGTCCATTTGTTGTAATGTTTTATCAATAAAGTGCCAAGAAACATTGTCAAAAGCTTTTTCTGCATCCAAGAATATCATTGCTGTTTTTATTGATTTTGACTTTGCATATTTTATTGCACTGAGAACCAGTCTCACATTGTCTCTCATGAGTCTTTTAGGAATGAAACCTGCGTGGTCTGGATGTACCAAGTTTCTGATATATTTTTGAAATCTTTTGGTAATTATGGAGACGAAGATTTTGTAATCAATGTTCAATAATGATATTGGTCTATAAGCTTGGGGATAACACTGGTCCGCAGCTTCTTTCGGGATTAGTGAAATATGTGCTTCTTGCCATGATAAAGGAATCTTGCCGTGTTCGATTACCTCGTTGTAAAGAGAAAGTAGGACCGGAGTTAATTGTTGTTCTAACAGTTTGTAGTATTGTGGTGTTAACCCATCAGGTCCAGGTGCTTTATCTATTTTTAAGTTATTAATGGCATCTACAATTTCTTGAGTTGTTATCTTCTGGTTAAGTGTCTCTTGTTCTTCTGATGTGAGTTTGGGTAATTGTGCATGAATTAGATAAGTTGAGAGTCCTTGTTCTCGCAATTCGTCCTTCGAATAAAGTTGCTTATAATATTCCAAAAATATTTTTTCGATTTCCTCTTGTTTGTTGTAGGTTAACCCGTCAGCTTTAGCTCCAATTATCTTCCTTTTCTTCTCTTGTTGTCGAAGTTGGCTAGCTAGAAAACGACCAGGCTTATTTGCTCTTTCGAAAATCCTTTGCTTGGCATATTTAACTTTTATTCTAATTTCTTCTGTTTCTATCAACTCTATTTGGTGCTTGGTCATCTTGATGTCATGT
The DNA here is from genome assembly GCF_029931775.1 of Euleptes europaea. NCBI lineage: Eukaryota > Metazoa > Chordata > Lepidosauria > Squamata > Sphaerodactylidae > Euleptes > Euleptes europaea. Next base: position 7,033,164 of record NC_079318.1, on the reverse strand, counting down.
AAAATGGTTTTGTCTGGTTTGAGTTGAGCTTTCTTTTCCAGCCTTCTTAATTGGTCTTGTAATTCTTTGAATTTCTTCTGTCTTTATTTTTTTTTTTTGGAATTCAAGGCTATCATTTTCCCTCTTACGAAAGCTTTACTTGCATCCCATATAACAAGATCAGACATGTCTTCTGTTTTATTGAAAATAAAAAATTCTTTCAAATCACGCTTACATTGTTCAAGTATATGTTTGTTCCGAAGTAATTGGTCGTTCAACCGCCATCTTCTGATCCCAATTTTACCTCTTGCTAAGGTCAATTCGATTGGGTTATGATCTGACAATATCCTGGGTGCGATAAGTATCTTCTCCACACTTGTTGTCATTGATCTAGAGGTCCAACACATGTCAATTCTTGAGTGAGATTTATGACGATTTGAATAAAAAGTGTAATCTTTTGTTTTCGGGTTTTTCATTCTCCATATATCAATTAAATCAAATTCTTTCATAAATTTAAAAACGCTCTTCGGAAACTTCCCAGATGTGCTGCTGTGGGTCTTGTCAATCGTAGGATTCACGATTGCGTTGAAATCTCCTATCATTATAATTTCTCCTTGATGGTGTTCAGCGAGATTCTTAAACAGTGTTTCATAAAAAGTTTCTTTGGCAGTATTCGGAGAGTAGATATGTGCTATTGTAAAACAGACACCATCTGGTCCAGAAAGAATTAAAATCTGGTAACGTCCGTCCGGGTCTGCTATGTGGGTTCTTACCGTCAGAACTTTCTCGTTGATATAAGTTACAAGACCTCTCTTCTTCACTTTCGCCGATGCCAGATAAGAAGTTCCAAGATGATTTGTATGTAGAATTTTTTCATGATTTTTTTTTATATGGGTTTCCTGGAGACAGATGATATCTTTTTTTTGCTTTTTTAAACTATGAAAGACTCTTTTTCTTTTGTTGGGGGAGTTGAGGCCATTGATGTTTAGTGATATTATCTGGAGATGATTCATAATGGAATTAGAATTCTATTCTATAAGGCAGCTGCTTGGTTTGATTTATCTCCTTCGGAGGCCTTCTTGTTTTTCCTTAATTCTCGCTTCTCAAGGGGTTGTTTTTTTTTCCCTTCTGAATTGGTTGAGATTTGCTGGGACCTTCTCCTGGGGAGTCTTCAGAATCTTTTGGATCTATATCTCCTTGAGATTTTAATTCTTCAAGTAATTCTTTGGCTTGGAGTTGATCGTGAATTATCCTTTTCCCTTGCGGCAGGGAAATTTCTAATGAATATGGAATAAGCCAACGAAACCTAATTTGTCGCTTGTCTAATTCTTGCTTCAAATCGTTATATTCTTTCCTTTTTGTTAGGACACTTCTCGGAAGATCGGTTAGGATCTGTATTGAATTCCCCTCCCAAATCAGTGGGTCGTCTCTTTGTGTCTTCAACAGTAGGTCTCTGGTTCTTTTGTGGGCGAACCTCACCAGTATATCTCTTGGTTTTTTAAACTTGGTGGCATAGAATGAGTTTATTCTGTAGCAGTATTCCAAGAGAGTATCGTCTTCTTCAAAGTCGTAGTTGTCGTGGAGAAGTGTCCTGATGTCAGATTCTAGGGTTTCTTTCCCGAAATGTTCAGGGAGCCCACGAAATTTAATGTTCTTATCTCTAAGCCTCACTTCATGAGCGTCAACTTTGGTTGAAAGATCTTGAGTTATTTTTGATTGTTCCAAAAGTTCTGTGGTATGATGTGTTACTGATGTCTCAATTTCCTCTTGCTTCTGTTTAATTCTAGCAATTTCTTGTGAATTGAGTTCAAGTTTCTCTTCGACCTTGGAGATACTTTGGAGAACCTTTTGTTCTGAGTCTTGTATTGATTTCTGTAAAGAAGTTTTCAAATCCGATATCATCTCTTGTGTACGTAAGAAAAAACCTTGGGTTTCTTTTGCCATGACCAGACTTTTGTTTTTTGTATCTTGAGTAATCTCTAATGTGGGTTTGAATTTTGCAACATGCACCTCTTGTTCTTCTTCTTCTGAGACTACAAATTCTTCTAAGAATTTTTTTTGTTGTTTACCTTTCAGCTTCTGGGATTGTCGGTGTGCGAAGCTTGTAAATCTCTTCCTCATAGTAGATTAAGAAAAGCCTAAAAAGTTGTCGATTCCTGTTTCACACGTTATAAAATTATGATAATCTAGCCACTTCCACCCCCACAACCTAAAAATATAATATGTTTAGTCTAACAATTCATTGGTTTACTATGTTCAGTATATTAAATCAGATCACAGAGTTAATTCATGTAGTTTTAAAAATAAGGCTAATTATGTTGCATTACAGTTGTAAGATTAAACAGCATGTAGAGTATCACTGGTAATTCATTGATTATCTTCCATAAAACTTAGCTATAGTTGTGTCAGAATTAATTGTTATTTTTTTTTTGAAAATTAAATTGTAAAAATCAAATAGAAAAAAATAGAACCAATGTCTCTGTATTGTATTAAGTGGAGATGGATGAAAAGGGTTAACTGCAGTTAATTCAGCGTCCACAAGAGGGCAGCAAAGCGTTCATTAGATTCACAACAGGAGAAACGAAAGTTAATTTTACCAGTCAGGCGCCATTTTTCTTCTTGTAATCAGAACCTTGCAAAAAAAAAATATAAAAATAAAAAGGAGAAGAAAAAAGATGATGCTGGGGCGCGGAGCTAAATCCAGTTAAAACGATGTTGCTGTGAGGGGGGGATCAGAAATGAAACAGGAAGGTCGGGATGTTCAGCTGGGGTTGTTGCTGCTACCGCCGCGCCGCCACCGCCACCGCCGCGCCGCCACCGCCACCGCCGCCTCTCTGGCTGGTCTCCTACGGCCCGCCCTGGCCCCGTCCGTCCACCCGCACCCGGGTGGGCCGACAGATTCAGGGCAGCCGCGCAGAGACCTGCGGAAGATTGCAGGAACGATCACGGAAAGGAAGATTTAAAGCCGTCTCCAGCCTCCAGCCCGATTTATTCAGCCGCAGAGAGTTTTTCCCCCCCTCCTCCTCCTCTCTTCTCCCGTCTAGCTGTCTTCGCTCAAAACGCGACCCCTCAGCAGGTAATCTGACTTGATTTAATATTAGGATGAGTTCTGGATTGGTTTGGTTTATTAGTTTGTTTTTTGTTATAGTAAAAAGGTTGTTTTAAAAAACGGAAGTGGGGGGGAGGAAAAAGTGGAGCGGATGGCCGCCATGGTCTCAGTAGACTCACCCCCAGCTGCGACCTTCTTCACCAGACGCTCAAGGCGTTTTGCTGGCAGTTGGAGCCCCGGAGATGGTCCGGGGGGGCTTCATGGAGAATCTCTCCTGTTCAGCCCGCTCCCCCCAAGCCTGGGGGGGTCTCCTCGGAAGCAATTGGGATCCGCGAGAGAACTCGTGTCTGGCTAGCTCAGTCTCCGCCCGGAAGTCCCCAGTAAGTAAATTATTGTGTTCCCAGCAAATCATTCTTTAGCCTTAGGTAAGGTGCAAGCACCGGGTCATTCCTGACCCATGGGGTGACGTCACATCCCGACATTTACTAGGCAGACTTTGTTTACGGGGTAGTTTGCCAGTGCCTTCCCCAGTCATCTTCCCTTTAGCCTTAAGTGTTATAATATATCCAGTTTTAACTATTTGGTGTCCCACCATATTTTAAAAAATGAATATATATGTGTGTGTGTGTGTGTACACAAAAATAATAGAATGTATACACATACACAAATAATAGAAAAGACATATTTTGCTACAGGATGGAAAGCACTAAACTGACTACATGGCAAAACAGATAGATATCTGTGTGGTGGGTGCCTCAAGATGCAATCCCCCTTGGTGTGTGGGGTGCCTCTAGGTGCGATCCTCTCCAGTATGTTGTTCAACATCTTTATGCACCCCCTTGCACATCTGGTAAGGAGTTTCAGGCTGAGCTGTCATCAGTATACTGATGACATCCAACTTTACCTGTTGATAGACGGCCATCTGGATTCTGCCCTGGACACACTGGCCAGGTGCTTGGATGCCATGGCTGGATGGCTGCAGAAAAACCGGTGTAGCTCAATCCATCGAAGACGGAGGTCCTGTGGCTCGGTCGTGGTGGCTTAGGGGTGGGATGCTGACTCCTGGCTCTTGATGGTGTGCAGTTGACACCTGTGCCTGCCGTCAGGAGCTTGGGTGATCCTGGATGCCTCCTTGTCTATGGAGACCCAGGTCATAGCTGTGGTCAATGCCTGGCAGTTGGTGCCTTATCTCTCCCACGCTGATCTAGCCATGGTGATCCATGCAACGGTCACCTCTAGGCTAGATTACTATAACTCGGCCTATGTAGGGCTGCCCTTAATGCTGATCCGAAGGCTCCAGCTGGTACAAAATGCTGCTGCAAGACTTCTTACAGGGACTTCGCTGCAGGAACACATACAGTCAGTGCTACATCAACTGTACTGGCTCCAGTTGGAATATCAAATCAGATTCAAGGTGCTGGTTTTGACCTTTAAAGCCTTACATAGTCTGGGACCCTCGTATCTTTAGGACCGCCTCTTCTGATACACCCTGATAGCATATGGGCCGCCTAAAACTCCTGGACTGGACCTGGCAACCCGCTATGTGGGCACTCGACTACTGTTCTGGCCGCGCGCGCACCCCAAATGCTACGGGACGGTCACTGCGTGCTCCGTTGTAATGGACTCGGCCGCTCCTGCGAGCGCCGTGCAGCTAGCAGCTAGGAAGCAGATGCAAGGGCAGCCTCCGGTGAACCTGAGAGAAGCCATGTTCCTGTACAACGTCTGTTCCAGCTGCAGCCATGTCATGGAAAGTAGACAGTCACGTAGTCAGTGCCAAACACCCCCCATTGCAACATCCACAGCTTAATGGGCCGACAACAGCGATCCTGATATCAAGATGAGACGTTCCTCCAGCTATGCAGCAGAGCTTCTCAGACGTTTGCAGAGGTTGCGTCTTTTGTTCCAGAACGTTACTCACCAGCAGAAGATCTCCTGGTTCCTCCCGGGTTGCAAAAGCCATTGGAATCAGAATAGATTTCCAAATTCTCACTACCCCACCCCACAGATTAATCCTTTTGTCACCTTTTGTCACCTGGGAACCTAGGAAGGGAAAAAAACCTCTCCCCCGCCCCCAGAAAAACAGTATAACTGGGGTGCCCCCAGCCCATTATGGTACCTTAGGTCTTTCCTGGCACCTTTGCCGTTACTCTGTCGGTTTGGTTTTGCACAGCCCAACCACGCTCCCTCCCGCCTTGCTGGTCAAGTCTACGGGAACCCCTGCCCCCATCTCGGTTTTAACTTTCAATCTGTCTTAGTCTACGTGAACTTGGACAACACCGCATCTGAAGGTAGATATTACCCCTCCTCAACAACTCCTATTTGTGCTTGAACTCCTCTCTTTAAACTTCCTAGAATTCTCTGTATGTGTGTTTGCATCATTGATTTGAATGAGAGACATAAACACTTTTAATTGGAAATCTATTGCTTCTGTCTTTATTTAAAGGTCACAGTTACGGGCTCTGGTTTCGATACCGCTATAAAAATAATATTGTAATTTGCCATCTTGCCTGCTAATTCCCCAAGTTAAAGGGCAATTTGGCTAACAACCCCCAAAGAACATTACATTCATGGGATAATAATTTACTGGTTTTCCCTGGCCCCAAGAGTGTGTGACTGTCCTCAACAAGAGCCAGGGCTTTTTCAGCCCTGGCTCCGGCCTGGTGGAACACCCTTCCGAGTAACATCGGAGCCCTGTGGGACCTTAAAGAGTTCCGCAGGGCTTGCAAGATTGAACTGTTCTACCAGGCCTGCAACATCTGAAGACAGCCACGATGCCATCTGTGCTGGCCTCCCTATCCCCCCCCCATGTTATTCAATTAGGTTGTGAGGTATGAGGAGGATTGTCGGATTGCACTTAGTTTTAGCGGTAACCATTGTTGTGCCATCTGTTGTTTTGTTGTTTTAATTGATTGTTATGAATGTTTTATTTGATGGTTTTTTTTTTGTTTTAATGAATGTATTGGGCCTGTTGCCAGGTTTTAATGTTGTTACCCGCCCTGAGCCTGGCTTCGGCCAGGGAGGGCAGGATAGAAATCTAACATAATAAAGAAATAAATAATAAACCAAAGTACACCTGGCTGAGAGTCTGCAGGACCCAGAGTTCTAAAAAGTTGCTGTTTCCTGAGTGAGAAGGGCAAGTGTGTTTGGGGTTAATTGCTGACTCCACCCTCTGCTGTTGGCTGTTGAGGGGTGGGACTGAGAACAGGACCCAGACTTCTAAAGAGGCCAGTGCAAGCAGGGGGTTTGTTCTCTGCTGGTGTGTATGAGAGGGTAGTGTGTGAGAGTGAGTGGGCAGGGGTGCTTAGAGAGGGGTTTCTGAGTAATTCCCTTTGTTCTTTTGTTTAGTTGCTGTTTCCTGAGTGAGGAGGGCAAGTGTGTTTGGGTTAATTGCTGGTTCCGCCCTCTGCTGTTGCCTGTTGAGGGGTGGGACTGAGAGCTCTTCATTAGGAAGGCTCCTCTTGCCAGAGGCATGAGCCGAAGGGCGAGAGCACAAGGGCTCTTTCTCTGTGGCTCTTAGCCTGGGGGCCCAGCCTGGGGGCCCTGTAGGCAGCTGACAAGTCTCTACATTTTCTATCTGTTGAGTATTTTTGCTTCTCAAGCAGGGTGTCTTGAGAGGCAGTGTGTCAAGAGAGCTATCACGGAAGTGCAGGAAAGCCACTGAACAACTTCAGCAATGGATCACAGCAGTGTGGTTAGTGAGGGAGCTGAAGCTGTAACATACAAGGTCTTGTGGCATGATTGTATTCTTAGCTGAGGGTAACAATAATTACACTTGCAGCAAGTGAAGTTGGTAGCCCTGCTGGAGGAGAAGATACAGGGACTTGAGGCACGTTTGTCCACATTCCATTTTATAAAGGAAGGTGAAGAGTTCATGGACAGAATGCATGAAGCACTCTTTAGGGGGCAACAGGAGAAGGAGAGTAAGGAATATTAACAAATGGAGGCGCAAGCAATTCAGGAGGAGGGTGCATGGAAGAATGTGACCCACAGGAGTCGGAAACTCAGGAGTCATTCTGATCCTCTGTTGCTCAGCAATCAGCTCCAGGATCTCCCCATAGATACTAATTCTGGACCAGGATGGAAAGGTGTGTGCTCCACAAGCGCAACAGCAGGCTCCGCCTGAGGTTCCATAGATCAAAGACTCAGACTACCCCTTCAACATAATATCTTTACTGATGTAGTAGAGCTCCTAATTAAAAGGACACCAATGTCAGAGCCTAGTAATTACTTCAACAGCCAATTAGAGGAGTCAGTAATTTCCCACAGAGATTAAAAAATCAATGGAGGAGGAGCAGAGTACAGTTTGATTTAAAGTTGTTTTTAAGTTAATCATTAAGAGTAGATCTTCCATTCATCATAAAATATAAAACAAGACGGGTGTGTGTGTGTTTTTAACTTCTTCCTATATTAGGCTTAGATGCAGTATCCACATATGAGGGACAAAAAGGGGGAGAATGGCCATCCTTTTCATCAGCCTTATGCCATTTTTGCTAAAATGACTTATATTGAACTATAGAATCACAGTCCTGAGCCACACCAAAAGGCTGTGTATGGTGTAGCAGTTAGAATGTTGGACTACAAACAGGGAGTTTCAATCTATCATACCACTGTTTTGAACGGCTATTCTGGGTATTAATCAAAGGCTGAAGTTGGAAGCTTGTTGGTGAACAAAGCAGAATTCCTTTTGCTGTGAGACTGTGTTGCGTGATTATTAAAGTACAAGCATTGGCTGATCCTTCCTCAAGACTGCTTGAAAAAAATCTTCTTTGTACTTAAAGGATTGGCTTCCTGACATTTCTTTAATGAAGGTTTCAAACAATGTATCCATAGTAAATATTCATGCTGCACTTGAAATCATCGCTTCTTTATTGTCTGAGATGCATTTGAAGAAAGACCTGGAAATATAGCATTAAGCAGGCTCCGAGAGCTACACAGCTGGAACTGTCAGAATGCAGATGAAAAGCGTGGCTTTGCCTAGCATCTCTTCGATTTCATCAGCCATCTCCAATCTGATGGGAAAGCTACAGTAGTTGCTTGTTACTCAATTTTTGCCATGAACGCGAAGCAGAAAGAGCAGGTCCATGTTGGACAACAAATTATGGATGGCCCTTTAATATTAACGTTATGGGATTCATCTAAATGAAGGTGATTACATCTCCCATGAGTCATTTTACCGTTCCTAATTGCAGTTGAACATTGTTATAATTATCTGACTAATGACTGGTGTCTGACCTAAAAGGCTGTACCTAACTAGGCATTCTCTGAATGACAGCTCTCTAACTGGCCTTAAATGTTTACACACAGCCATATTTCTTCTTTGTAGAAAGAACCATCTGAATATCATATTTAAGAGTGTCCTATAAACCAGTAAAAACTAACATTTACATGGGGATGACTGGGTTTAAAACTATGACCAGAGAGAAAAGCAAACAGAAAAAAATAATCATTTGACCAACAAGTGGGAATTACTTGACAAGATAAAGTGATTGCGATGTACCATTCACTGATGAGGCAAATAAGTCTTCAGTTCAATCAACATCCTTCAGTGGACCAGTTTTTGCTGTAGAAATGGCAAGGTTTATCATTGTTGTTTATCAGACAACAAAAATAAGAAAAATTGAATAAACTAAAGTTACGTAGAACCACATTCTATGAGTTTGTTAGCACATTAGTCATCAATACTTTGTTAACTCATCAACACTTGTGTGAAGGAAGCTGGAAATAGCATCCATGTGCTGACATCTCCATGCGATAATCTTATTAGGAAATACACCAGTCTGGTTCTTCTGTTTGGTATGTCCAGGGCCAGATCTACATTTTTTGAAGGGGGACAAAAGTGCAAAAATGACACCCCCGTATATTATATACATATTTTTCTTTATATATATATTTATAAAATTAACATATATAATCAACAACTCTTTTACATGATAGAATAAATTATGTTGACCTCTATGAACTGTTAATGAATATTTACACTTTTACATTATTTTATCTATCTATAATGTTTGAATATTCCCTCAATCCCTCTGCACACATTAAAAACCCAACCCAAGCGGAAAGTTTTTCAGCCTAGCATTTTCCTAAACATTTTTTAAAATACAGCACACATAATTTTGACATGGGAAACACCAAACACTCCTCACACTCCTTTGCAGCTATAGCTCAGGAAAAGCTTTACCTGGTAAATATGCTGCTAAAAGCTAAAATGACTAAACTGAAACTACTGTACTTTAGTCACTGGAAAAGTCTCACTAGAAATGACAATAATGCTAGGAAACATTGAAGACAATGGGAAAAGAGGAAGACTCAGGATGAGATCAATTGACTCATTAAAGGAAGCCACAGCTCTCGGTTTGCATAACCTGACCAAGGTTGTTAACAAGAGCATGTTTTGGAAGTCATTGATTAATAAGCGTATGAAGAGATGAAGAATAACTCATGGCAAAGTTCTGTGTTGAGATTGGTGGCTAGTCTTGGCTTCTCACTAGAATATTTGAGGACCCTCGGATACTATGCAGCCAAACTTTCTTCAAATGCATCTCATAAAACAAAGATTGTTATATCAGAGTGCTCAAACAGGTATAGGTCTTGTAGGCACTTTGAGAACATCAATACTTTATAGACAGCTCTCTCTCTCCCCCCTGACTCTGCAGTTTAAGGAACTGCAAGCATAGAAAGGCCTTCACCAGGGCACGCTAAGATATTTTACCGCTCACAGTCTTGGAAGGCTGTTTCAGTGGGATCCCATATAGGAAAAGAGTGCTCCTGTGATCAAAAGTCCATTGAGGATCTATGCCACATCACATTCCAATGTCTAAGATATGAGGATGAACGTAACTGATTTTTGCAGACCATATTATCCTGCTTTCCAGGAAAGTCAGATCAGGAGAAATTGTTACTCCAAGCACAGAGGTCTCCTTTTATTGGGGGAAATTAGCTGGAGACTAGATAGAGCTATGTCCTGACCTGGCTGGCCCAGGCTAGCCTGATCTCGTCAGATCTCAGAAGCTAAGCAGGGTCGGCCCTGGTTAGTATTTGGATGGGAGACCACCAAGGAAGTCCAGGGTTGCTGTGCAGAGGAAGGCACTGGCAAACCACCTCTGTTAGTCTCTTGCCATGAAAACCCCAAAAAGGGGTCGCCATGAGTCGGCTGCAACTTGATGGCACTTTACACACAGAGAGAGATAGAGCTATGCAAGAGGCTGGCGTGGGGAACTTTTAACCAATTCTGCCCCTAGGTCAGCATGCCAGATGGAGAGCAACCCAATAATGAGGAGGCTTTTCTGATTTTTAAGGTTTTATTAAAAGTAGGGTAAAAAACACACACACACACACACAAACAATTCCCAACACACAGAGCTAAGAAAGTAAAGGTTTGAGATTCCTAAGCGGGCTATAACCTTCCTACAGAACGGCGAAGTTCCAGAATGGGGGGAAAGGACTGCACTCCAGGTGTAGGGCTCACATCTTGCGTAAATGGCAGCCAGCTACTGTGGCAAAAGGAGATATTTTATACCCAAGGAAGGGAGGAGGAGGAGGTATGGTCTCCCTGCAGTTGGCAATGCCTGGTGAAGGCTGAGAATGACTGGTCATTGCCACTCAGACAAAGGTTTGGTTGCTTCTCAAGTGTTGGAATATTATAGAGAGAAAAGACAGGAGCTGGGGCAGTTCAAGAAGAATAGAGGTTTGATGGCTAGTTGATATCAGCCATTAATTATCTGCGTGTAAGTAAGGGGTGGAAAGGACCTACAAGATGGAATTAGCGAGCTTTCAGGCTATCCCAGAAAGGAATTCAGGGTGTGACAGGGTGTGACATTGTTCTGGCTCTGGTCTTCAGGTAGATTGTTTCAGGTAGATCTTGATAGAGAGGCCGAATTGATGACTATGCAAAACATAGCAAAGTCTTTCCATTGTTTGAGGAGGCATCATTTTTCCACAGGTCTGGGGGAGACAAGGTGAAGAGAAGAGGTTCTTTTCTCCAGTGGCATGAAACTTCTTCTAAGATGGAGTCCAAGTCACTTCCTGTCCTTGGCATCCAGCACTGCATGTCCTTGGAAAGGTTCTGCTCCAGTCCTGCACACTTCCCTTTGTCCAGTTCTGTATGCCAGGAACTCTGGGTCTTTTTCCAGTGCAGCATGCCTTCTGGATGATGCTGCTCCAGTCCTTCACAATGGTTCATGGGTGACAGGAATGCTGGGTATGCGGGGCAACGCCACAAAATTAGTCATATTATTGAAAGACAGAGACAAATCCATTACTTTTCAAATGGCAAGATTTGCTGCTGGCATCATGAAGCATAAAAAGACCATAATATCTCTGACCAATAATTGCTCTACTCTGGGTCACTTGTCATCTTTTATTTGTCTCTGAATTGTAAGATCTTTCCTTCCTATTATTTGATATATATTTTAATGATGAATTTGTGTTTGCATTTTAATATTTTATGGGAAATATTTAATTTTCACCTTATTCTGTACTATTGCTTTTTTTTTTTTTTTGCTAATGCAATAAAGACTTGATGATGATGATTAATAAATCAGAAGTGACTTGATGGCACATAACGCTCCATTATTGTTCCCGCACCTTTCCCAAGGTATAAAATCAGGCTTCTTTGGGGAAGGTCAACCCTATAAGATGAGGGGGTAGGTTGACCTGTGGCCCTTGGCAAAGCCAAGCATAACACAATTCCCAGTTTTAAAGCAGCAGGGGGTGGGGAGAGAAGAGCCTGTCCTCTTCCCCTCCACCCCATTCAACTCCAGGCTGCTCCAGGGCTTGCAGCTCTTCAGCAGAGTACAAGGTGGGGGGGGCAGGAAAGAGGGGCGCATCAGGCATTCAAAACCATTAACGGTCACCAGCCTACAAAACTCTTCTATCCCTGTGAGTTTTTATAACGTGCCCTAACCCCCCAAAAAAGTCTCATGTGCCCAAAGCCTACCACAGCTACTGACAACACTCAGTCCTTGAAGGGGGGAAACAAGGAATTGGAAGGTCCTGCAGGTGGAAGAGCAGAGGGTGCCTTGGCCGAGGGAAGGAGGGAAATTAGTGAAGCCAAGGAAGGTTACCTGGGGGGGGGGGTCTAAGTCTCCCACTGCATAGAACTTGACATCTTTGAACATCTCAGGAACATTTAGCTCCCGCTCCTATTCGTTCACTATAGTATCACCTAACAGCTGCAGCTCCTGCCGTACCAAGGCTGTGACTCTTTTCTGAGGCCTGAGGTCTCCCTCTCACTCCCCCCACCTCCTAGCAGCAGCCTAATTGGGGGAACGGGGCTCACAAGCTGCAGAACGAGCCATCTCTTCTGTGCAATTGAGCCTCCCCCACCTCCTGCTACCACCCCCTCTCTGCCCACCACCGGGGGCACCTGCCTCCCCTTGCCTCCCTAGATCTGGCCCTGGGTATGGCACATCCAAATGAGGGGAAACAACCTAAGGGGGCAGAACAGCAGGTCTATTAAGCTTCCTTAAAATCCACTTTACAAAATCATCCCAATACTCTGTATTTTCTTTTAGGCTGAACAATAGGATTGATGGCTCTCATTATTTGTCAATGTGTTCTTCCATAAAACTAAAAACTTTATCTCAATCCATGACAGTAAAGGCCCCAAATGCTACTAAGAATGAAAAAACATAGTGCTAAATCTTCAACAAAAAACAAAAGGAAGAAGAATGCAGTTACTTTTTTCATTTTCATTAGGAAAAGATTTCATAGCAAGACCTGTGTATGACATTGCCAAGCTAGAATTTATCATAAAACTGTATTCTATTCTCCTCTTCCACAAATGAATCTGCCTGTCCACTAGTTATGCCACATTAATCTGTTAATTTTCAAGGTACCGCAAAATTTTGTTCATTTTTTTCATTACTGTAGAGTCTGCCTTTTTAAAAATCACAACAATAATCAAATTCTTATCACAAATGTTTATTCAGGCTCTTCAAAATACATTTTGCACAGAGGGAAATGAAATCTTGAATATCAATTTAAAAGCCATTAAAAGAAGTTTAAAAAACTGACAGCAACACCATCATGGCAGAAAGAATATGCTACTAAAAGACACAGAATATTAAAAGAGAGAGGAAATGAACTAAAAAAAGATATAAACTGAGAAATAACAAAGAAGCTGAAAGAAGTAAATAGCCCTACAAAAATGATTCCTGTTATCGCAATTACCACATATCCAGAAATGATTTTTTTAATCCTTTCAGCAGACCTTATTTATTTACTATTTTTGCCTGCATTATTTCAGGTGTCACTCCAGGAGAGATAAAAATATGTGGAGTGTGTCCCATTAGTATAGCAGCGGTAGTGGAAACATCATACTAAATGTTGCCTAATGGGAATGGAATGGAAAGTACAATTTAAAAGCCACTGAAAAGGACAGCACTGCAGGGAACTGACTGGTTATTGAATTTTCAAAATATACTAGAAACAAATTGAATCATTTTTTACACCAAATGTAAGAGGAGTGTTCTCTTTCAGGTGACCTCTTTGATATGATAAGGAATGCTCTAATAATTTGCATGTTCAAATAAGGCCATGAAACAGCCTCTAGTGTACCTGAAGACTGACTAATGGATGTCACTGGCAAAAAGACTGCTGTAAAAAATCTTTGCAAAGGAAAAGTAGGCCAGAGTGAGGCACGCTGACAAAAAATGGAACCTTGGTTTTGAGAAATGTGAAAAGAACTCTTGGTTTTGAATAAGAATAAGATTTGCTGCCAGTGTGAGAATATTCACTTTAAGTGGCAAATAAACCTGGGGCAAATAAACCTGGCTTACTTTAATTTCAAGGCACACAAAGCCTATGTCAGACAGAATATGATTACCACTGTTTAGAATAAGCTTTTTGATAGAAATCACACAGTGCTCTATCATGCTCAGAACTTTAACTCTGAAACACTGCTTTCAGATAAGCGTTACAAATGTCACATCATATCATGTAGCACTTTAAATTTTAAAAAAAACTATTAGTAATGCTAACTTTTGTATTTTCTTATGTATTATCCTTCCTTCACAGATATAACAGGATTCTGATTTTTTTAAAATAATCTGTTTATGTTTCTTTTATCATATTGTCTGGTAGTGATGGTAACCAAAATCACAGATTTTCAATGGACACATATTTTTCAAAAAGTTTTACTTTTAATCTCTGTGTTGAAGTTAATATTTAACAGCAGCTAAAAATGGAGGCGACCTATGAAACCAGCATTTTCTCCACAGATTGCAGCTGCAATCTTTATATTATTGGGCTCCTTAAATGCCATTGAAGTCAATGGGGTTGATGCAGCTGGACAATATACAAAATTGAAGCTATTGGCTCTGGTCCAGACTCCCAATCTCTGCTGTGCTGCTGACTCTCTCCACATATGGATTGCTTCCCCAGATTGACTCTATCTTATGTAGATTTGCTAATCACCTTCTACTGAAATGGATGCCAAATGAACCACACTGACCCATCCATTCTGCAATCACCTGGAGCACAGCCCTCTGGGCCATCAACTGTTGGTTGTTTCCTGACACCAAATAATTAACACATCATTTTCCTTTCTCATATTTCCAGGAAAGAGGAAAGAAAGCATTGCACTTGTTTCTTACTTTGCACAAACTGTTTTCTTCATTGGCATGTTCATGACTCTTTGCCACCCTTCTCCCCTTTGAAACTTTCTGTCTGGTTCAATGGCAATTTGCTTGGTTCAGCTAGGTGCAAAAGCTGCAAGCTATAAAATAGAGTTGATGAATATTCATTGAACATGTGCAGGAGATACAAAAACAATCTGGTGTGAATGGAGGCATTGGTTGGGGTATGAACAGCAGGCAGCATAAATATACAGTTCAGGAGTTTTAAATATGAACGAAAGGGAAATTGGTCTTTCTTTACTCTTTTTCTTCACTAAATAGAGAATCAAGCACATTTAAAGGAGGCATGCATTTCCCAAGTAAACAAAATTGTCTATTTCATTATGACAAGATCCAGATGTGGATCCTCCAAAGGAAGCCTTGAATACATTTAGATTCTTCACTGTTCAGAGGCTGAACATTGCAATTTTCTAGATAGTCAGAATTTTACCTTCATATAGATTTTTAGCACACTGTGAGATCCTAAGCTCCCAGATGTGGACTAGACACTAAAGATTAAATAGAGCAATGATTTCTCAGCAGCTGGAACTGAATAAGAGATAGGCAAGATGAGCACAAGATGAGAAGTAATTGTGCCCATTGGAACTGCAGAAGAGTATGTGGCAGAAAGATTTAATTGAACAAAGTGAGAATTAACACAAATCAATGGCATCATCTTAGAGCACAGTTTTGCCCTAACAGGATTCCTAACGATATTATACTAAACCCAAATTACTTCAGGGAGCTTTTTACGTACAGGCGATTATTTGAATTAAAACTCCATCCAAGGTATATAACAAGTAATCATCTACATAAGAACACATAATTAATATTATTTTGGAGTTTGTGGGGGAATCGCATTGGAAAATGGTGTCAGATCCCACTGTTCAGCACATGCTCTGTGTGAAAAAACTGCAAAAACCTGAAAGCTTGCAATAGATGGTACCCCACTAACAGCATGAATATGCCTACTTTCTTCTTCTCATTCCTTGGGATCAGTGTGGCAGATTTCCCTAAAATAACTATGAGCCAAAGGAGAAATTAGGTGCTACAGGGATCTAATAAACTAGGTGTAAACTAGGTAAGAATATCTCAAGAGCTTTGTCCTGCATGCCATCTGAGGGGGTTACCGCACTTCGTATTCCCAGCGATGTATTAAGAGTTTGAAAATGTTATTAAAAACATCGCTTTAAAGGGGTTTTTGGATACCATGGCTTATAAATGGTTGGAAGACGTCTTAACAGCTAAAGGGGCCAAACAAAGTGCGAACAGTATTTTTTATAAATTTTAATACATCGTTTTAATACTCTTAATACATCGCTGGGAATACAAGTGCGGTAACAGCCTGAGTTGCCTGAGTTTAGGGAACAGCTCCTGGCCCAGCTTCATCTGCAGAATAGCATCTTCTTGAAGATGACGGCTGTGGAAGTACAGCCTGCATGGATGGAAGCAATGAGACCTTCTGAGAGCAGCTGACTGGCCTCAACACACGTGTGACACCCCATCACCGGCGGATTTTCACAGCCAGAGATCCCTCATAAAATATGCCAGTGTCTTTTTAAAAAAATTTTTAAATCATATATAGATATACAGGGAAAAAAACTGGAAGGGAACAATATTTAGGATTCAATTTATCTTAAATTGTTTCTACCCCTCTTTAGGTTGTAGGACTGTATTTTCAGGTTATTTACAGATTGAAATTAATTTCTTACTGAAATAAGTTATTGTTTAAATAAACTAAACACTACCTCTTGTTTTTGATGTATTCATAAAAGGATTTCCATTTTTCCTGTTGTTGTTCTATTGAGTTATCATTTAATGCTTCCGTTAGCTGCGCCATCGTTATGTATTCCAGAGCTTTATCGATCCATGTTTGAACTTCTGGAAGATTTTTTGTTCTCCACATCGTCGCTATCACAACTCTTGCAGCTGTTGTAAGATTACATCTTGCTGATCCTTATTTATTTTGTCTGGTATTTTGTTCAAAAGGAATATTTTGGGATCGTACTCTATACGCTATCCTACAATACCTTCTATATTTGCATGGATTTTTTTCCAAAAATGTTGTATTGACTCACATGACCACCAACAATGATAGAAGGTGCCTCTAATCTTGTGGCACTTCCAACATAAGCCGGATGCTTGTTTGTTCATGTTCTGTATATCATTAGGTGTTATATACCACCTTTGCAGTATTTTGAACCAATTTTCGTGGATACTTTCGTGGATAATATGCCAGTGTCTTTTAATTATTTTTTTTTGTATGTGATGTGTCAAGTGGGTATAGTACAATGTAGTTACCATCGAATTTGTCTGGGTCCTAATTTTCTGCATGAGTAAAGATGCCTCTCCATAAGGAGGGCTTTTCGTTTGGCTGACTGGATTACTGACTCCGGGTATTCTCTATATCCCAATGCTCTTGTCAATTCTCTTGCTGGAGTCTCAAAATCCTGCTGGGTAGTAGAATTATGTTTCAATCTTAGAAACTGTCCATAGGGCAAATTACATCTCAAGTGATTTGGATGGTGGGATTTATAATGGAGAAGGGAATTCCTATTGGAAGCTTTTCTTGTATATTCGAATGGCCAATGTATTGTTTGATTGTTTATACACCAAAGGGTCTAAAAATGCTATCTCTTTGAAACTGCACTATCTCGTGAATTGAACAGAGGTCATGCATGAATTCATCCAATTCATAAATGCCTCAAAAGAAATTACATCATCCAGTATAAGTCATCAATAAATCTCTTATACCCTATAAGATGTTTAGCAAAATGATTGTTGTTATATATGAATGGCTGTTCAAAATAAATCAGAAAAATATTGGCCCCTGAGGGTGCACATGATGACCGTATCAAAATACCCTTAACTTGAACATATATTTGATCAAGAAACCTATGTCCAATAAGTCCAGAAGAAAATGTGAGGTAGGGTGTTGGTCCTGGTGTGCCTGCAAAAGTTGTTCAATAATATTGAGTGCTAAATTTAGAGGTACATTGGTGTATAGGGCTGATACATCATCTGTTGCCAGAATACATCTATCTGGTGTATAGAACTGTTCAATATATTTAATGAATTCTCTAGAATCTTTGATATATGAATCCGACTGGCATGCGTATTCATAGTTAGATAAGTGGTGATCGGCACTACCCTGGGCATGCAAGAAAGGGCCATGAGAGTCAAACATTGATGTAAATTTTCCTGCCCTCCCCTAAGGTCATAGAATCAGCATTGTTGACAGATGGCCACCTAGCCTCTGCTTAAAAACCTCCAAAGAAGGAGGTTTAAAATATTGTCGAAGGCTTTCACGGTCAGAGTTCATTGGTTCTTGTAGGTTATCCGGGCTGTGTAACCGTGGTCTTGGAATTTTCTTTCCTGACGTTTCGCCAGCAACTGTGGCAGGCATCTTCAGAGTAGTAACACTGAAGGACAGTGTTACTAAAAGAACATGAAAGATACTGCAGACTGGGCCAACCTGAGAAATCAGCAGTGGCTGAACATGGACTGACACAAACAGGACACAGGGTCTTATTCCAAGACACTGAAAGACTGGACAATTCTACCAACTATTTTGTCAGATTGCACAGAGAAGCCATTGAAATTCATAAACATCAGCACAACTTTAACAGAAAAGAGGAGAGTTTAAGAATGAATAAGGCTTGGCTTCCTGCCCTGAAAAACCTCCAGACAAAGACAACATTCAACAATAGCCATACAGATTAGTTTTGGATTACACACATTAACAGATCACTTCAGGATACAATGGTTCCATATTAACATACCATACCCTCATTAGCACATTATCTTGATACTTACAGGACAATACTTTTGCAGGACAATACTCAGCTCAAACCCAACCCCTTTCTGACTATATATTACTCTTCCTACACCCTTGACACTGAGAGACACTGTCCTTCAGTGTTACTACTCTGAAGATGCCTGCCACAGTTGCTGGCGAAACGTCAGGAAAGAAAATTCCAAGACCACGGTTACACAGCCCGGATAACCTACAAGAACCAAGGAGGTTTAAGTACAGGTTATTTTGAATTGTTACAAGTGGGTTGTAACTAGATTAAGCAATTTTAACAAAATTGTGACTGAAAAGGTTCTAGAGAACCTTACAGCTTCTGTAAAGTCCTGCAGCCAAACTTCGCACCTCCTTACACTTTCACCCACAACACTCTTCCATTAACAATGAATTTTATATATATATATTTTCCTTTAATTAAAATGTACTGAACAAGACAGCATCACTTCCTAGCAGGCACCACTCTGCTAATTTCAGCTAGCAATTTATCATCTGAGTCACTTGCTAGCAGGGACAAAAGTCTCTGAGACTGACCTCCCTGTTCCCGAGTCAGATTTCATGCTGTTGCTTTTTCTCTGCAATTACCTTTTAAAAGCAGTTGGGGTAACTGTAAATGGGTTAGATAAATCTATACCCCCTGTTGCATTCCTGACCATACTTACTTGAGCATTTGGTTAAAAAATTTAATAAACACCCATTGGAGTAGGGCCTGAATTGCTTTCATCTCTAAAAAACATTGTTGTCATTCTAATAGCTTTTTCTCTAGTTTTATTCCTGGTTGAAAAAGGATTTACCAGCAAAATAAAAATACTGTCAGAAAATAATCCTTATTTAACAGACAAATGTTGTTGAGGCAAAGGGATATGCAGACACACCACTTAGATAAAAATAAAGAGCTCAAATGGGAGGCAGGAATAGATAACAAGGGAACAGGTATGCCTAAAGTCTCAGGGAATTTCATCTCATTCCTGAGCCTTAGGCGGCCAGGGACGGCTTGGCCAAGGCGCACATCTTAAGGCAGCTAGCTGATTGATCTATTGGTTAAACAAATCAAAGCTTGAAGCCTTTCCCAAAAAGCAAAATGTTTTTAGGCATGTGCACAAAAATGCTGTCAGTTATTTTTTAAAATTCATTTTTTTATTTCAACATTAATCCCGTTTGTTTTATGCTTATATTTGTTTCTCTTCTTCTCTTACTCCTCTTCCTCCCAGTCTGGGCTTGCATTGGTGTGAGGGCTGCCACTCCTACAGCCAGCCTGGCCAAGCCATTAGAAAATAATGGATGGTTGACAGTAGGACATATGGGCCTGTAACGGTAACACAGATAACAGTAACACAGATAACAGTAACACAGATATACGTGAGATGACTCCATCCATACAAATATTACTATTGTTTCTATTCAGTGGCAGTGAAATACTCTTTGTTCACCACCACTGTGAGTCTGCAGATAGCTGTCCAGCTGAGTTATTCTAGGTAATGAAGGAGTTTTTGAATGTGATTCTTGGCAGTGTTTCCAGAGAAGTTTCAATAGCTTAATCTGACAAGTTTGTGATGTATTTTGAAGACACTCAGCCCATTCCTGGGAGCAGCAGTGGCTGGGGATGGCGTGGCCATGGTACCACCACGGTGCCTCCAATGAGTGGGAGAAAAAAAAGGGGGTTATGAATTAAAACCCCAAAATGGGGGGGATGCCCCATTGTGAACAGTGATGCTGTACCACGCAAAAAGTGGCACAGCAACACTGTTGCGCTAGGACAGGGGTGGGGAACCTTTTTTCCACCAAGGGCCATTGGGATATTTATAACATCATTCGCAGGCCATACAAAATTATCAGCTTAAAAATTAGCCAATATGTTTCTACATGGCCCGGGTGGGAAAGGGTTAACACAGTTTCTTGGGTGGTCCTAGCAACTTCATAGCTAATGACTCTTCTGCAAGGGGGGGAAGGTTCCTTTTCTCAGCAAAACACACTCACATCTGCCTTGAACAGAGGCTATTCCTGTCCGCGGGAGGGTGCAGATCACCAGTCTTAGATCCTTCTGAGCTAGAGATCTGCCAGGACCCACAAAGAGCCAGACCAAATGATTGTGCGAGCCTTAAATGGCCCCCGGGCCTGACGTTCCCCACCCCTGTGCTAGGGGGTGTTCCTAGGCTGAAAGGGGTTAGGAAGCTGCCTAAATGCAGCTCTGCCACCCAGAACGCCCCAGGAACACCTCCCGGGACACCGGCATGAAGACTTAAGTCGGGAGTACACCGGCAGGAGGATGCACTGGCAGCCGCAATCCAGGGAGGCCAGCGTGTCTCTACGCATGGTGCAAGTGGCACAGTTTGCATGGTGCAAGTGGCACAGACACCGGCATAGGGTTCATGCCGCCTCCTAGGGCAATTTGGACCCCAACCTCAGGAATGCACTGAAAATTGTGCAGTGCTGAATTAGACTACATAGTTGTGACAGCTCAATCTGAGAAGGCTTCTATAGCATAGTCTGGCCGGGTTCTGTTGGGTGACTTCTCAACTACTGTAGTTTAAGGATGTCAAAAGAGAGGCATGGCCTACCACATCTTTGCTCAACTCTTGCTCCTCTTGGCTTACAAGGAAATGAGCATGGAGATGATCAGTGGGGAAGTGGTCCCTAAGCTACTCAAGCAGGCAGTGTTTTGGCATATAAATTGTCCAAATACATAAATAAAATACTTTGGAAAATCCTGAGAATTGAATGATTATGGGCTGGTTGCTTGCCCTCCAAGTGATGAGCAGGTGGCAGCTATATAACTCTAGGTGGGATGAAATGGATTATCTAAGCCCATTTCTATTAGGTTTCAGACCTGGTTATGAAATGGAAACCAGCTTAGAAACTATCTTATTCACCCTCATGGATGTCATTCACAGAGGCCTAGACAGGGACAGTGCATTGCTAAAACTTCTTCTGAACTTTGCAGAGGTTTCAAATAACATCAGCTTTGCTGTCCTTCTGAATTGCTTGGATAGGTTGAGAACTGAGGCCCTATGCTCTGGTGGTTCCATTCCTATCTGAATGAGCATTACCAGCACATGGGGCTGGAGAACATTTGTATGACACCATTGCAGTTATTTTATTTCTTAATATTTTGAATGCCTGTCCACTGTGTTTAATTCTCTTCCTAATTTCAGTTTTTTACAGTATTTTGTCCTCAACTGCATATCCTCCAAATTTCACATTAGAGACACAATGCAAAACTGAGAAATGATTCCAGAGATTCCACAAACTGTGGGGCACTTGGAGAAAGTGAATGGATTTTTACCTAAATGGGGAGGTGCTCATATGGGGAGGTGCACAATACCACTGAATTTCAATCAGCAATATTATTCTTTTACCTTGCAAATGTTTATTACCCAAAAAATCTCCAAAGAAAGAAATTATTGCATTACAATCCATCACATATTAAAGGAACTTTAAGAACAGGAACTTCAGTTTCCCTTATTTAAATATCTGCACACAGCCCTGAATACTTTACTAGGCCAAAAGCATAATTACACTAATTATTACATCACTTTACACTTGTTCACATGGCTTCGCATGAACACATGAAGCTGCCTTATACTGAATCAGACCCTTGGTCCATGAAAATCAGTATTGTCTACTCAGACCGGCAGCAGCTCTCCAGGGTCTTTCCCATCACCTACTCGCCTAGTCCCTTTAACTGGAGATGCTGGGGATTGAACCTGGGATCTTCTGCGTGCCAAGCAGAGGCTCTGCCACTGAGCCACGGCCCCCTTCCCAGCTGTTTCCCTTCTGGGAACTGGAACCCCACAGGTGAGGCCAGCCACTCAAGAGCCCCACCCCCACCCACCTCAAGAGCCAAACCAAACAGGGGCTGTGGAGGGGAGTTTCCATCCCCAGGCCCAGCTCAGACGAGGGCTGCGAGGCGGGACCAGAAGGACCGCACCTGAAGCCCCCCCAGCCATTATGGGCTCCCCTGGGGAGGCACCACCCAGGCACCCCACCCGCAGCCCTGGGAGGGCCAAGAGCAGCTCCCCGCACCGGGGCCTGGAGAGAGAGGCTTGTCCTGCACCCCCCCTCCGAAACCAGCCCCCGCACGGGTGAGAGGGGGGGCATGCTCCAAAGCGCTGCCCGGAATGGGCCCGGACTCACCGCTGCCACCCCCTCCCCCTCAGGCAACATGCAAGGAGGGAGGGTGGCCTCCCTCTCTCCCTGCACAGTCTGGCCAACCTTGCAGGGCAGCTGGGAGGGGGGCAGCCCAGGCCAGGCGGCGGCAGCCCAGGCCAGGCGGCCGTGGCCCAGGCAGCCCTGGAGGACCGGCTGCTGTCTGGCCACGGGCGCCGCGGTAGGCCAGCCCCAGGCCAGGACCCTCACCAGTTCCAGATGGTGTTTAAGTGAGGTTGATATGCCCCTAGTTTGCTTCTAAGAAGTCTATATACATATTTTCCATGAAAGTTGCAGTCTACGTTGCTACCATACTATGTGCTGATTAGAAGAAAACTGACTTATTTGTGCAGTCTCTGTTATTGATGGCCACAGTATATTTTAAATGTGTGGCCCAGCTATTTTCGTGTATTCTAATGAAAGTAATTATTCTACTAGTCACAGGTATTGTGACTAAGGAAAGGTTTTGAAAAAAATGTAATTTTCCTCTGATTACTCTGTACATAAAGTACATAAAGAACTGTACTTCATCATGGCGTACAGCACTGTTTTGACAGTGTGCCGCATCAGAAGCCTTGCCTAAGGCTTCTTTGGCAAATGGAATGAAATATGAAAATGAAGGTAGATTGCATCCTGGTTAAATGCAATCACCTGATTACCAGGCAGCACATACCAATATGCAGTGCACATGGAAGAGAGGAAACATTTAAGAGCACACAGAATTGGCCAATTTATGTTTGTAAATATATAATTTAAAAGATGATTTAGAAGCTAAAAATTAAATCATATAGTATTTTGTCGCTAATGACCAATAGTGTTTGACTGCAGCTTAAGTCATTTTGTCCTGGTATCCAACCTTAAGAATGTTACCTGGCACCTCAAATTGTTTCACAGCCATCTGTGACAGACAGATTAAGTTCTGCCTCTGCCTAAGAGCAACCAATGGGAGCTGACAGAGTGTTGATGAGAGGCTGACAGTTAAAAACCCATTAGTGCAATTAGAGTCAGACCTGGCTTGGGAAAGAAGCAATAAGCTTGAGCCAGCATGTAGCAAAACAACAGCATGATGCTGACTTGGAGAAAGCCAGCTTGTAACAAAGAATCTCAAATGCCAGAATAGAACTATGGTTCAATAGTTTGGTTGTTTGTTTGTCAATAGCTCAAGCATGAAGAACCTTTGTTCTACCTGATTCAGTGGTCCCATTGACCGATTGGGACACCACCACAATTTTTAGTTGTTATTTTTTGTTGTTTAGCATAGTTTTACTGTGTATATTTATTATTAATCCAGAATTTTATTAACCTAGTTATATATCTGTGGTATCCTTGACATGTTTGTAATGGCCTATGGCTAAATGCAAATAAAACCATTCATTCATTCATACCTCATTCAGTCCAAGGGACTGAGTGTGTATGGTCTCAGGGAAAGAAAACACACAGAGACACACACACAAAGATATCAGTCAGTCTCGGTCTTTTTCTCTACACACACAGAGACACATAGATACAGGTATGAATAAGTGTTGGCAGCGTGTGACTGCAGCAGCTTTTGAGTCCCAGCCCCAATAAGTCTGTGAAGTGTCTGAGTGAGGGGTTAAAGAGGACTGTCTGGTGGGGTCTCTGTGAGTGAGAAGGCGGACCTGGTGTGTGACAGGGTCAGGACTCTATATTTTAAAAGAGACAAGATGGGTGGAAAACTGTGTCTGCCTGACCTACCTATAACCTTGAACCTGTGGGGCAGAGGTTGTAGGGTCTCTGGGTGAGTAAGGGAGGATCACATCACCTCTCTTTATGTTTGTATTCGAGGCATCTGTAAGGAAAGATAACTTTTTTTTTTTTGCTATGCACCATCAACAATGAATATGCAGCCAGCTGATTCTTTCAGGCTTGGGTGGAATAAGACCAACTGATACTACAGCAAAAGGGTACAATCCAGATTGCCAGATTTGCAGAAGGAGCTGGAGAGGCTTTGGAGGCTAACCTTTTGAGGATGTTAAAATTGATGAGCTGCTGGAATGTGCCAGGTTGATTCTTGAAGATTAATACTTAGTGAAGGTCAGAGCAAGCAAAGCTGGTAAAACATTTAAACATAATAATTCAGACAATTATTGTAAGATAAAAATAAGTTACAGTTTAAATGGCCTTTTAAAAATGGTGAGCACTTATTTTGGTCAGAAATATCCAACCTTACGGGGGGGGGGGAAACTTCCATGGGTGGCCTGGTAGACTACAATGTGCCGTCTTTGCTCCTATCAAACAAAAGAGGGAGCAGGTCCTCACTACACCCACCCCCAGCATCCATTCAGAAATTAAGTAAACTCATACACAAGGATTATCCATATTGCCTAGAAAATGGGGACACTTTCCTCCAAATTCCCGACATTTTGTATGAAAGATACCTTTGAGGAGAATTACAGACCCTGAGAATTCCATCCTAATTGGGTTACAGCTGTACATGGGGTTACTCTTTGCAACCAAAAGTTATTGAATAAATAAAAAGAATACATGTAGTATTTATCATACAGGCGGGAAAGTAGAAATAAAAGGAATGAAAAATAAGAACAACATTTTTGGCCCATTCCTCAAAACTACCACAGTCGTGGATGGCGTGGCTGTGGCAGCTCCATGGCGCCTTCAAAGACGTTTGGCAGCTGCCACGGGAAGAAAAAAGGGCTTTTTTCAGGTAAAAAATTATGCTGAAGGGGGCATTCCCGGGCTGAAAGAGGTCAGGAAGCTGCCTACTGGCAGCTCTGTCCCTCAAAATGCCCCGGGAATGCCCCCCCGGGACACCGGTGTGAGGCCAAACCAGTGTCACATGACAGTGCTGCCATGGCAGTGCAAGGGGGCCAGCATTAGAGCCCCAACTCCAGCGTCCATGCCAGTCTTGGCAGTGCAATGGGTACGGACGCCAGCGTGGGCCCTTCCATGCCTCCTAAGCACTTTCAGCCCCAAAGCTCAGGAATGGGCTGTTGTATACATCCCTAGGACATATTTATTTAAAACATTTATATGCCGCCTTTCCACCCAAATAATCTCCAGGTGGCAAACATCAGGCATTAAACATTTAAACATTAAAAAGCATTTAAAACATATATAAAACATTTAACAATCCAATAAAACATATAATAAAAACATATGAACACACACACCAGGGAAGAAGGCCAAAAAAGAGTTTACTATGAGGGTACCCAAAACAAAACAAAAGTCTTCACCCATGGGCAGAAGACAATGACAAGGGAAGAAAGACAAATCTCCTTCGAGAGTGTTCCAAAGTTTAATTGCCATGACCAAGAAGGCCTTTTCTTGGGATGCCACTCATCTAGCTTCAGAAAGTGAGAGCAAAGATGACCAGAGTGCACACATGGGTTCATGATAGTATTGTGTTTTGTAGCATATAAGGACAGGGAGCATACCACTCATTTCGAATACTTAAAGGGACAGGAGTTTTTTTTCAGTTTAGTTAGCAATTCTATCCATCATACACACAGAAACTGCTAGTTTTGTATATTTGTAAATGCTAATTAAAATTTTAATATTATTATACCATTTTCTAAAACATGAAGAATAACCTTAAGATTCCATAGGCCTAGCAACAGCTTGTGGAAATATGCTCAGAGGATGATGTGATGGACAGTTGCCTTGAAGGAGTTGTCATAAGAACATAAGAAAAGCCATGCTGGATCAGACCAAGGTCCATCAAGTCCAGCAGTCTGTTCACACAGTGGCCAACCAGGTGCTTCTAAGAAGCCCACAAACAAGATGACTGCAGCAGCATCCTGCCTGTGTTCCACAGCACCCAATATAATAGGCATGCTCCTCTGGTACTGGAGAGAATAGGTATGCATCATGACCAATATCCATTTTGATTAAAAGCCATGGATAGCCCTCTCCTCCATGAACATGTCCATTCCCCTCTTAAGGCTTCCCAAGTTGGCTGCCGAGCCATCACCACTTCCTGGGGCAGGGAGTTCCACAATTTAACTATATGTTGTGCGAAGAATTACTTCCTTTTATTTCTTTTTAATCTCTCACGCTCCAGATTCAGCAGATGACCCCATGTTCTGGTATTATGAGAGAGGAAGAAAAGCTTCTCCCTGTCCACTCTCCATACCAGGCATAATTTTATAGACCTCTATCGTATCTCCCTTTAACCATCTTCTTTCTAAGCTAAACAGCCCTAAGCATTTCAGCCACTCCTCATAGGGCTGTTGCTCTAGCCCCCTAATCATTTTGGTTGCTCTTTTCTGCACCTTCTCAAGCTCTGTAATATCCTTTTTTAGGTGTGGTGACCAGAACTGTACACATTATTCCAAGTGTGGTCTCACCACAGATTTGTACAAGGGCAGTATGATAGCAACAGTTTCATTCTCTATTCCTTGACTAATTATGGCCACATGGAATTTGCCTTTTTCACAGCAGCCGCACACTGGGTGGACGTCTTCATTGAGTGATCCACTACCACCCCAAGATCCCTTTCTTGGTCTGTCGCTCCCAACACAGATCCCATCAGTGTATATATGAAGTTGAGATTTTTTGCCCTAGTATACATCACTTTACACTTGCTCACATTGAATCTCATTTGCCATTTTAATGCCCACTCCTCCAGTTTGGAGAGATTCTTTTGGACCTCTTCACAGTCCGTTTTTATTAATCACCCTATAATTTGGTGTCATCTACAAACTTGGCCACCTCGCTGTTCACCCCCAACTCCAGGTCACTGATAACCAGGTTGAAAAGCACCGGTCACAACACAGTTTCCTGAGGCACCCCACTGCTCACATCCCTCCATTGCGAGAACTGACCAGATGGGTGGTGTTGTGTGTGCATACTGTGTTCAATTTTGCACGTAAATCTGGATATTGGACAAGAATCAGGGTATTAGCATATGCTTCAGAACCATAAGAGTACATCTAGCCTGGTACTCTGTTTCCAGTGGTGGCCAGTGAGATTCTTCAGGGAAGTCCGTAAGCAAGGCATGATTAACAGCCTTCCTGTGATGTCTGCCCAACAGCAACTGCTATTCCAGAGGGTTACTGCCTCTGAACTCGGAGATTAAATTTAATTACCAGCTGTAATGAGGTAGAAACAGCTGTTCAAAGAACAAAAATCCAAACAATCTATTGGGCTCTCATAACCCCATGCACAGACACAAGCAGCTCTTTGGATTTCCCCCCAATATCTTTTAAACAAAATTATGCATGAATGATTTTAGGCATAATGTCAGCCCTTGGCCCACAGAACCAGAAATCACCACAAAGTCATATAGAGTCCAAACAGATGGCTTTTACTGGTCAATTAGGCATACAGTGCAAACGAATAAAATGACAGCTATGAGAGGCTCACTAGCTGGGAGATATTATAAGGCAGGAAAAGCGGGTGATTACACGTACAGGCTGAATACAGTTTCCCAGGAGCTGGGTTCCCAGGCCTAGGTATGCGACCTTGGGGGGCAGACAATACAACGCAGAGACAGAGGCAATAACGAAACCGAGATAGCAGCCTGACATTCTGCTCCCCTCAAGGCCCCCTCCCAGTTCGCAAGGGGGCTGGCCGATCTGGGTAAGCAATGTGAAAGGCGTCGACGAGGTCGGGGGCGGAGACATCCCGTGCGCGTACCCATTCGTCATAGGCAGGGGGGAAATGTTTCCAACGGACCAAGTATTGCAGGTTGCCATGGTGAACACGGGAGTCAAGGATCTTGGAGACTTCGAAGTGTTCCTCCCCCCCCACCATGATGGGTTGCGCAGGAGGTGGGTCCGGATGCCACCGTGGAGAAGCAACATGGGGTTTGAGGAGGCTAATGTGGAAAACAGGATGCACACGCCTCAAGGATTTGGGGAGAGCCAGTTCCACCGTGACAGGGTTTATGACCCGGGTGATGGGGAAAGGGCCAATGTATTTAGCACTGAGCTTATGGCACGGTTGGGTGGAACGGAGATTTTTGGTGGAAAGGTAAACCAAAGTACCCACTTGCAGATCACCCCCGGGGGAGCGATGTTTGTCAGCTTGTGCTTTGTATTTACGTTTGGCTCGGTCGAGGTTGCTAACGAGCCAGGGCCAAGTGGTACGGAGGGCGTGTGCCCAGGAGGCAATGTCGGGGTTCCCCTCCCCCTCTATATCATCTGTAGGAGCGATGGGACTGAAATCTTGTCCATACACAGCAAAAAATGGGCTAAAACCTGTGGATTGATGCATGGCATTATTGTAGGCATATTCTGCTAAAGGTAACAGTTCTACCCAGTTATCCTGGTGGTAGTTAACATAACAGCGTAAATAACATTCAAGTACAGCATTGACACGTTCAGTTTGACCATCAGTTTGAGGATGGTATGCACTAGACAACCCTTGTTCCACTCCCACCAACTTGAGGAAAGCTTTCCAAAACTTAGAAACGAAACCACTGCCGCGGTCACAAATTATCTTACGCGGAAACGAATGTAAACGAAAGATATGCGTCACGAAGAGGCGGGCCAGTTTCTGAGCAGAGGGAATCCCTGCGCATGGAATCAAATGTATTTGCTTAGAAAACAAATCAGTAACAACCCACAACACAGTTTTACCCCCACTGAGAGGGAGATCAGTCATGAAGTCCATAGCAATCACTTCCCAAGGTTTGCTGGGCGTTTCAAGAGGTTGTAGCAGTCCCGGGGGTTTGCCCTGCGATCGTTTCGCAGCGGCACAAACGGGACAGCTGCGGATGAAGGAGTCAATGTCGGAACGCATTCCCCCCCACCAGAACTGTCTGCGCAATAAGTGAAGGGTTTTCAGAAACCCAAAGTGCCCAGCTGTTTTGGCTCCATGGGCTAAATGTAAAACGTCCTTTCGGAGAGCCTTGGGGACATACAATTTCGAGTCCTTGTACCAGGATCCTCCTTGTTCCAAAACACCAGGGGGTAGGGTATGAGCGGAACGTTCTAAAAGGCACTGGTCCCGAAGGACAGTTAAAAAGGACTCGGAGATGGGGATTTTGGAGGGGGCCCCCCCGTCGGCCATGGAGATCTTAGAAACAGTTATGGGGCTAGTGCTTACGTGTGGCGGCGCGCAGACTGCAGGCGGCTGGGCGGTCGGAGGGGTAGGAAGGGCGGGAACTCCGGTTTGTTGCGGTGGCGGCTGGGCAGCCGGTTGAGCTGGCGGAAGTTGTACGTTGGGTAAGGTGTGCTGATGCTGGGATCGAGTTTGTACAGCCAGCATAGGTAGAGCCCCACGTTGCATAGGGGTGAACAGAGAGTTGGTGGGTCTTTCGAGTTTTACCGGATATTGTGGTAAACGGGAGAGGGCATCCGCAAGAACGTTCTGTTTCCCAGGGACGTGCTTCAGGGTGAAACGGAACTGCGCAAAGAACTCCGCCCACCGTTGTTGTTTCGCTGATAGCTTATGGGACCCCGTGAGGGCAGCTAGATTTTTGTGATCGGTCCAAACCTCAAAGGGGACTTTAGACCCTTCCAAGAATTGTCGCCATAGAGTCAGAGCATGATGAACTGCGGAGGCCTCTTTCTCCCAGATGGGCCAGTTTAATTGAGCGTGCGCAAATTTTTTTGAAAAGTAAGCGCAAGGGTGAAGAAGACCATCCGGTCCTTGCTGGAGGAGAGCCCCTCCCATGGCTACATCGGAAGCATCGACTTGCACAATGAACATTTGATTTGGGTCTGGGTGCTGTAGCACCGGCTCCGAAGTGAAGAGGCGTTTGAGGGCCAGAAAGGCGGCTTGGCATTGCTCAGTCCATAGGATTTTCGCGGAGGGCAAGGCAGCCGAGCTTACTTTTCCCTTAGTTTTCAGTAGGTCCGTAATGGGTAGAGCCACCTGGGCGAAGTTAGGGATGAATCCTCGATAGAAGTTTGCAAATCCCAGAAATTGCTGTACTTGCTTCCGGTTGGTGGGGGGAGTCCAATCGAGGACGGCTTGGACTTTGGCGGGGTCCATGCGAAGACCTTGGTGGGAGATGATGTATCCCAAAAACGTGAGTTTGCTTTGGTGAAATTCGCACTTAGCAAGTTTTGCGAAAAGTTGATGGTTGCGCAGGCGTTGCAGAACTTCCCTGACTAGAGCCACATGCTCGTCCATAGTTTTCGAATAAATGAGAATGTCATCTAAGTAGACCACCACCCCACGATATAGAAGGTCATGTAGGATTTCATTGATGAGTTGCATGAAGACCCCCGGGGCCCCTTTTAATCCGAACGGCATCACAAGGAATTCATACATTCCGAAACAGCTAGAGAAGGCAGTGAGGTGCTCATCCCCTTCGCGGATACGGACTCGGTAGTAAGCTTCCACCAAGTCTAATTTAGAGAACACACGGCCTTCCTGTAATTGTCCCAAAATATCGGATATTAATGGGATAGGATAGGCATTGGTCTGGGTAACCGCATTGAGCTTTCTGAAGTCAATGCACAGGCGAAGGTCGCCCTCTTTTTTCCGGACGAAAAACGCGGGGGCCGAGTTTGGGGCATTCGAAGGGCGAATGAACCCTCTGGCGAGGTTTTTGTCCAAAAAGTCCCGGAGGACAGTGCGCTCAGAAGCGCTCATAGGGTAAATCTTACTCTTGGTTAATGTGCAGTCCTTTACCACTTCAATCGCACAGTCAGAGGCCCGGTGGGGGGGTAAGGCATCACATTCCTTAAGGTCGAAGACATCTTCAAAGTCCCGGTACACAGCGGGTAGAGCCGGTGGTGCTGGGGCAGTAGAGGTTAATGCTGGAACGGGCGGATATAGCAGAGCAAAGTTTTGCCGATGCTGGCCGCAGGTGGGACTAGCGAAGGAGATAGTGTTTGTTTCCCAATCAATACTGGGACTATGTCCTTTAATCCAGTTAATTCCCAAGACCACTTCAAATCGGATAGGGGCTATAGTGAAGTCTATTTGTTCCCAGTGGGAACCAATTCCCATTGCCACCCCTATGGTGCGGTGATCAACTGGACCCCCCTGGAAATGGCTTCCGTCCATTTGGGCAAATTGGACGGGGGCGGGTAAAGCCTCAGAGTCGGCTCTGAGTGCAGCAAAAGTGGTTTCGCTTATGAGAGTGCGACAGCAACCGAAGTCAATTAGTGCTTTGACGGGGATTTGTGGGCCACCGTTAAGTTGCTGTAAAACTGCATCCACGTAGACGGTGGAGTCCACGTCTTTAATTTTGGTAGGAGCATTCGGTTTGATAGGAAGATCCTGAGAGGTCTGTGGAGACGCTCCATTCACCACAGACCGGAGCCGTTTTTTGAAAAGTCGAGGGGAGATTCCAGGTTTAAGGCTGGAGAAATCCAAGGATTTTCCTCATCCGAAGAGGGAAAATCGTCCCCCAATGGGGCACTTGTAATCCGAGACCCGGCGGGGTCGTTGGTAGTAGGCAGGGAGGCTGGGTCCCCGGCATGGAGTGCAGAGGGTGTGGGTCTTCCCGGAGCTGCGCTGCGGGTGGCCGCGGTGCCTCTGCGTGGTGGACGACCTCGGGCGCGGGTTGTCGTGCTGGGACGAAATATTTCCTGGCGGCGTGGGCAAACGGCTGCAAAGTGGCCCATTTCTCCGCAAGTAAGACAGGCACCCCTCTGAAATCGGGCTTCACGTTCCTGGGGCGGACGTGGGGGATTTCGTGGGACGAGCAGTGGTGTCTTGGGTTGAGGCTTTTGGGTGCCTTTTTCCTTGTGCTTTTGACGGACGAGAGAAATGAAGCGTCGGCGGCTTTCCACTTCCTCGGCTAATAGGATCCAGTCTTCGAGGGTATCGGGATCGCCTCGCATGTAAGACCAGTTCAGAACGTCAGGATGCAAGGCTTCCCTGAAATGATGGATCAGGGTGGTCTCGGGCCAACCTACAATTTTACTTGCCAGTCGTTGAAATTCATCGGCAAATTCTCGAACTGTAGCAGAGCCTTGTTTTAATTGTAAGAGTTCCGTTTTGGCTCTTTCCCCCAGGAAGGGGTCCTCAAACCTCCTTCTCAGGGCAGTCATGAAGTTGTTGAGGGAACGAATAGCACGAGAGCGGGTGTCAAACTGGAGGACCATCCAGTCAGCCGCTTTACCTGTCAGAAGGGAAGCTACGTAACGCACCCGGCTGTCTTCCGTGGGGAAAAGTTGTCCTTGTTCTCGCATATAACTGTCCACTTGATGCAAGAAACAAGGCAAAGTCTCAAGAGATCCGTCATACGTAGTCCTCAATTTGAGTTGCTTCCAAGGGCCGGGCGCAGGTTGACCCGGTTGCACGGGTGGTCCGGGCGGAGGGACAACAGGAGCTCCAGGAGGCAAGGGTGGAGCAGGCACATTAGCGGGTGGTTGCACGGGTGGTCCGGGCGGAGGAGCAACAGGAGCTCCAGGAGGCAAGGGTGGAGCAGGCACATTAGCGGGTGGCTGTACGGGTACCCCCTGACCCGGTATCGGAACGGGCTGTCTCAGAGCTATCAGGGTTTGTTGTAATTGCCTGTTCTCCTGAAGCATACATTCCATTACTTCTTGGAGTTGATCAACACGGTCGGAGAGCTCCCGATTCTGGGCTCTTAAGAAATGAGCCTCCTCACTTG
This sequence comes from Euleptes europaea, assembly GCF_029931775.1. NCBI lineage: Eukaryota > Metazoa > Chordata > Lepidosauria > Squamata > Sphaerodactylidae > Euleptes > Euleptes europaea. Next base: position 7,000,063 of record NC_079318.1, on the reverse strand, counting down.
GGCCACCAGTAAGATGAGGCTTACTGGTCCGGAAGCTTGTGGCCCATTGAGAGCTATCCCCATATAAATCCTCGTCTTCAGACTCTTCTGAGTCTCGACGTCGGTCAGCCAAACGGCGTGCGCGTTGAGTCGCGCGCGGCGGGACAAACGCCGGGGAAAAGGACAGACCTGATAGCCCTAGTACATTGCCCTTAGGGCGCGTGTCCACGTTCGCCTGATTCCTAATCCTTGCTGCAGCCGCCCTGGCTGCTTCCGCAGCCTCTCTCTCTCTTGCGACCTTAGCCGCTTCGGCGGCTTGCTGATCCGCAAGAACTTTGGCGTTCTCAAGTCTCAGGGCAGTCTCTGCCGTAATGCGCGGCAAAAGTTCTGTCTCCAGGAGTGAGAGTATGGGGTCGGGTTCCCCGCCCAGCAGAGGTTGTACTCGAACCGCCAGTGCGGGTGCCTCGGCTCCGAAGGTCGAGGTCAAAACTTGAGCCAAGGTGGCTACCGGGGTGTCCTTTGTACATTCCACAAGGAGAAGAGCGGTGCTAATAGCGACTCGCTTGGCCTCAGCCTGACAGCTGGCTGCATCCGGGATCAGGGAAAAACCCTCCGGTGGGGCTCCCGCCATGGTAGAAAGAGTTTCTCGAGAAATAAGATTATCCAAAAGTCCAGTTAATATTTGTAAATCCTCAGTCGCCAATCGGGCATCGTCCAGTAATTGATCCAAGTCCTGAAGATCTAGACGAGCATCAGTATCCTCCGACGTTAACATCCAGAGACGTCCTTTAAGAGATTGCCACTGTTTCTGTACCAGTCCCCTCAAGTGGCAAACCTCTCGGGTCGTCCGGAAAAGTTCAGCGATTAAGTCTTGTAACAGAGTAGGATCCTCAGAGAAGGGCTCCAGGGTGTAGATCACCTGGAGAGCTGCATAGCTCCCATCCAAGTGGCAGGCGAACCCCCCTGGGCTCCAGCCTGGCTAGTAGAATGGTGAAGAGATAGCTGTCATAATGTCAGCCCTTGGCCCACAGAACCAGAAATCACCACAAAGTCATATAGAGTCCAAACAGATGGCTTTTACTGGTCAATTAGGCATACAGTGCAAACGAATAAAATGACAGCTATGAGAGGCTCACTAGCTGGGAGATATTATAAGGCAGGAAAAGCGGGTGATTACACGTACAGGCTGAATACAGTTTCCCAGGAGCTGGGTTCCCAGGCCTAGGTATGCGACCTTGGGGGGCAGACAATACAACGCAGAGACAGAGGCAATAACGAAACCGAGATAGCAGCCTGACACATACCTAAATGTCCCCTTAGCAAAAAAGTTGGATGTTCCAAATTCCTGAATGATACCTTTTTAGTAGCTCTTTGGATTTCCCCCCAATATCTTTTAAACAAAATTATGCATGAATGATTTTATGCATACCTAAATGCCCAAAAGAAAAGTTGAATGTTCAGCAGAATGGATTACAAAACTGCACGAGTTTGCCACTATGTCGAGACTAACAAACCTGGTCTGAAGAAAGCCGATTGATGAAGTGGCAACCATTTTTTGACATATGCATGATATAATTGTGTTTACGAAAGGGGGGACTAGTGTTAGATACAATCAAGATCAGAAAAGTCCTCTCAAACAGCTTTTATTATAGTTTTTCAGTAATGAAAATGAAAATATATAGTTACTAGCCAAGATTTATGTCTATAATAGCTTATTAGTTAAGATTGATGAAAAATTGATTAGATATTAAGTACTAACAACGTTTGAAATACTAGTCAAATTCTGAATTACTATAGGAGATTTTATTGTGGGGTTAAGATAAATGGCCGTGTTAACCTGGGCTCGGGCAAAGTATAAATGTCAAACTTCTCCTGTTTTTTCCCTTTCTTTTTTCTGTACCCCTATTTAAAAAAAAAATGCCCTGACCTGGATGGCCCAGGCTAGCCTGATCTCGTCAGATCTCAGAAGCTAAGTAGGGTCAGCCCTGGTTAGTATTTGGATGGGAGACCACCAAGGAATACCAGGGTTGCTGTGCAGAGGAAGGCACTGGCAAACCACCTCTGTTAGTCTCTTGCCATGAAAACCCCAAATAGGGGTTGCCATACGTCGGCTGCGACTTGAAGGCACTTCTCTCACTATTAAAAATGAATAAATTTTTATTTTAAAAAAAGAAAAGTTGGATGTTCCAAATAATGATACCTATTTTAATAGCGCTTTGGATTTCCCCCCAATATCTTTTAAACAAAATTATGTATGAATGGTTTTAGGCATACTTAAACGCCCAAAAGAAAAGTTGAATGTTCCAAATACCTGAATGATACCTATTTTAATCCTCTTAGTCATATTCCCTTCAATTGGTTTTAGTAATTAAAAAAAACAGTACGGCTACAATTCCTTTTCAATTAAAATCTGTGATTAATTAACATATTATCTTAGTATTAATGGACTAGCAATTTGTGACTCAGTGAAAACATAATGGCACCCACCATTAGCTTTTATGATAATCTCTAATACTAATGTTCTTTGCATCTTCAAAAGGGCCATGGCAATCACTTCCTAAAGAAGATAGGTTTATAAAAGGGACTTTGAGGGCAGAAAACACAAGCAATAAAATGGCCATTTAGTATTTAAGCGGGAAAGTTTGGTAACGTCTGGCTCTTCACCAAAACCTAATACTTGCCTCTCATCAGCCTTCTCCAGAGATTTGTGCTTAGAGTCATTCTTCTCTGCTATTATATCTGTCCTCCCCTTGTATAAACTATAGAAGGAAACAGGAATGGATGTGGTACATTGACTGTGGTATCTTATAAGCAAAGGCACATCAGATTTTTTTCTTCTTCCATATAAACACAGTATGTTAATGTACATTTAAATTTTGAACTTACTAGGCCCCATTTTTATTTAAATATTTATAGTAGAACTCTGAATCATTTCCTTGTCCTCTTACACTCCCTTTCTAGCTAACTCGTTATAATTTCATGAGTACCCTTTGATGTATTAAAGACCATAGATTTAAGGCCATAGATTTTGAAAACTTGACAGAGAAAAGGAACATGCTCTGTCTTGTGACCTGAAGTGCCCTGTCTGCTGACCCTCAGTAGGCAACCTTCTCATGCAGTGTTCCATGGTTTGACACATGGAGAGTCACTGTGTTAAGGTAGTCCCCCGTGCAAGCAATGGATCATTACTGATCCATGGGGTGACATCACATCCTGACATTTACTAGGCAGACTATGTTTACAGGGTGGTTTGACATTGCCTTCTCCAGTCACCTACACTTTACCCGCAGCAAGCTGGGTACTTGGGAGGACTTTGGACAGTGTCCCTGGGTTCCACCCTAGCTGTGACACTCACTGTCCACTCGAGAGGAGCTTCCTCGGCCTCAGACCACTCAGCAGGTGAGTCTGAGCTGTCCTCGCCTGCTGTGTCAGCCAGCGTGTCAGCCTGCAGAGCTTGCTCCAGCCACTGCCGCTCATTCGTCTCTGGCGCTCTCCTCCTCGGCCTCCTTTCTCTCTCCCCTTATATACCCTTGACCCTGCCCCCTCCCACCTTATAAGTGAGGAGCCTACTTCTGGCTCCGCCCTGCCTGTTCTCTGGAAGAGTGGGCTGTGGTACACGGAGGTTGCTCCTCCATGCTCGCCCCCGCCTGGCGGCCCCGGCTGAACCCGGCCTCCCGGCTGGGACCCACCCCTTCCTAGCTGGCCAGTGGCTGCCAGCCCGTCGGGCCCACGCTCGCCTCTTCCCTGAGGCAGGGGCTGCCATCTGCCAGGATCTCCAGCGGCATCGTGCTCCCCCGCCCCGCCACTGCGTCCAGTGCCATCTCCACCTCACCTCCCCTCCACCGATGCGGCCGGCCGGGCTGAGGCACCTTGCCTGCCTGCGGCCTCCGCTCCAGTGCCAGCCGCCAGGGCGGCCACTCCCCAACCTCGCACTGCCCTCATGGGCCCAAGACACCTGCCCGGTCCAGTGCCCTGCCAGGACCCGCCACACCATGCCTCGCCCTCCGCTGGTCTGGAGGTGAGTGGGGCCGTGGGAGGCCCATCAGGGGGATTCCTGGTGGAGTCCTGGGGTGGGCTTGAAGGTGATCCAGGACACACACCCCGTCTTGGAGAAGGCCCACTGGTCCCGGTGGCGTCTTCGTAGACTTGGGACATGTAGTCGGCGGTAACCATCTGCTTCCCTAGGAGATGTTATACGGCAAAACTAAAGGGGAGGAGAGAGATACCACCTCAGCACTTGAGCATTATGATCCTTCATGCGACTCAACCATAACAGCGGGGCATGATCTGTGATAAGAAAAAAATGGTTATTATCCAGGTAATATTGTAGGGCACCGATGGCCCACTTCACAGCCAGCGCTTCCTGTTCGACTGTGGCATATTTCTGTTCCGCCGGTAGCAGTTTGCGGCTTAAGAACAGAATGGGGTGTTTCTGCCCATTGAATTCCTGTGCGAGGACCGCACCAAGGCCGGTGGCCAAGGCATCGGTTTGTACGATAAACGGCCGATGGAAGTCCGGGTTCCGCAAAACCGGTTTACAAGACAAGGCCAGGCGAGCCTCATCAAAGGCTCGGCTCTGGGCATCCGTCCAGGGTAAGCAATTTGGCTGGTCCTTCCGGAGACCATCAGTAAGAAGACTGGCCCGGGTCACGAAGTGAGGAATAAATTTGCTATAATACCCCACCAGTCCGAGGAACCGTCATAGCTGTTTCTTGGTGTGGGGCCGGGGGGCCTCTTGTAAGGGAGCTATCTTCTCCGGGAGGGGTTGTAACTGTCCCTTACCCCAAACATACCCCAAATACCGCAGCTCTCGGAATCCTAGATGGCTTTTGCTTGGGTTGGCCTTCAGGCCCGCCTCCTCCAATGCGGTCAACACCTTCGTAATGTGGAGAAGGTGGGTGTCCCAGTCAGGACTGAATATAATATCGTCGATGTATGCCAACGAAAATCCTTGACACTGGGCCAGCACCCTGTCTATCAGCCATTGAAAAGTGGCTGCGGCGCCATGAAGTCCAAAGGGCATGACTTTGAAGTAGAAGAGGCCGGTTGGGGTGGAGAAGACGGTTTTTTCCTCATCCCCTGGTCTTATCGGGACTTGCCAATACCCCTTTGTAAGATCAAGGGCTAACAAAAACTGGGCAGACCCTAACTGGTCAATCAGGAGGTCTGCACGGGGCATGGGATACGCATCAAACTGCGCGATTTTAATTACTTTGCGGTAGTCCACACAGAACCTGGTGGTGCCATCTGGCTTAGGCACCAGTACTATGGGACTGCGCCAGGCGCTCTGGGATGGCTCGATCACCCCCAGGGCCAACATTTTCTCGACCTCTCGGTTAACTTCATCCCATCGTCGCTGTGGTACAGGGCGCCAAGCTGTTTGTGCAACTCAACCTGGGGGCGTGCGGACTGTATGTTCCACCCAGGAGGTATGGCCTGGGGTCGTGGAGAACACCAGAGGGCTCTTGGCCAGGAGCTCCTGCATCTGCCGGGTCTGCATTGGGGAGAGTCTGTCATCAATGTGGGGTTGCACGGTCTGTTGACCCTGAGGTTCCCACAGCAGCTCCCCGTCTGCCAACTCAAGGGGCTCTTCGCCTAAGTGGCAACCTGCCACATCCTACCCCTCCCGCTGATCCGTCCACTCTTTCAGGTCATTAATATGGATCTTCTTACAGTGACGATGTGTGGTCCTGCACTTCACCTCATACGATGTGGGTCCTAAGACCTTAGTTACCTCATACGGGCCCCGCCAAGAGTCGCCGGCCACCAATCCAAACACTCACTTATTGACTAACACCTGAGACCCTACCGTCACGTGTCACTCTTGAGTCCCTCAATCATAGTACCTCTTTTGGTCTAGCTGGGCTTTCTCCAAATTGCACATGGCCAAATCGCAGGCTGTTTGGAGCCGTTCTCGTAGCTGTCACATATACTTGGGAGCTTCCAACGCTGGCTGTTTGGCTGGTTGGACCCACTGCCCCTCTACCACTTCTAAGATACCTTGGGGCCACCGGCCATATAATAATTCGAAGGGTGCGTACCCCGTGGAAGCTTGGGGTGTTTCCTGAACCACGAACAACACCGGATTGATGTACAGATCCCATAGGCGGGGGTGGTCCACTGACAACTTGTGTAACATGGTCTTCAACGTCTGATTGAATTGCTCTACCAGGCCATCGGCCTGGGGATGGGCTATGGAAGTGAAAATCTGCCGAATTCCTAATGTGCGGTCCTGGGGAGGGCTTGAAGGTGACCCAGGACAGTACTCATTTTACCCACCTCGGAAGGATGGGAGGCTGAGTCAACCTTGAGCCAGCTACCTGAAACCGACTTCTATCGGGACTGAACTCAGGTCATGAGCAGAGCTTTTGATTGTAGTACTGCATCTTACCACTGTGCCATGGGGCTCCATGTTACTAAAACAGGTATAAAAACATGAAACTTGGGGCAGTTTTCATTTTGTAAACTACTGATGGGTATCTTGAATTAAGAGCCCAGCACCAAAACAACCAATATACAATTCCAAAGAAAAGGGATACCTAAATCAGAGGTAACAACAGGATGGCCAGCCTGAAAGGCAAATTGAGATCAGGAAGCAGCAGGTATAAAGTGAATAGACTGTAGGGAAAGGCCTTGTATAGGAGAATATTGATTGGAGGAAGGGTGGCTGATATGGCTCTCTGAGGCTTTGGTAAGGAATTTTGCCGACAGGATAATTCCAGAAATAGAAACTTGTCAAATATTTGCATCTAGTTTGGGAGCTAGCAGTGGGATTAAGGCTTCCAAGATCATTTTTGACCATGGAAACTGTTACATAAAACCATTGTGTTTGATCCTACTAGGGTTGCGAAATTGGGGGTCGAAAATTCCTGGAGATTTAGAGTTGGACCTTGGAAAGGGGAGGGTTTGGGGAGGGGGGACCTCAGAAGGGTATAATGCCATAGCATTCACCCTCCAAAATCAGCCATTTTCTCCAGCTGATCTCTAGTCTGGAGAGCAGTTGTATCTCCTGACCCCACTTGGAAGCTGGCAACCCTAGAAGCAGATTTTGCTGGTTTTTCTCCCAGCAGCCCCTTGAATGACCTCCAAAATTTCTGCTAAGAGTTCAACAGTATGCCATTTGGGTCCCAGGTTCACTCTGCTAGTGCAAAAATGGGACACTTTGCCAAAATCCCACTTCTTCCTAAAGCCCCTTGTGGTTGTGGCTAAGAGAGTTTAGTAGAGCACTTCTACCAGCTCTCTAGTGCCGTCCTTGTAGTACTCCAAATTAGCACCAGAAGTACAATATCCTGTTTGCAATGTTTTGAAAAAAAAAAGTAAATGGTGCTGAATGGATTCTGCTGTGCTAGCTTTACACAAAGATTAAAGATACTATTTTAGGCAACAATATCCCTTTAATTTCCCAGCGTAGTAGGACAATGCAGAAATGGTTTGATAGGCCTTCTACTCTCAGACTTTTAAAAAGTCAACACTGAATGAGACCAGAATTACGGTAACATTTGGAAGAATGCCAAACCACCATTACATATAAAAGAGAATTGTTTTAAGTACAGTAAATGGCCACAGCATTAATCACTAGTGATGCCTCTAGCACTAAACAGTAGGTTTCTGTGACACTTGTGCAATAGTATTCTACACAGAAGAACTCATAATAGCCCTGGACACAGAGTTGAAGGCTGGCATTTTCCTAGTGATACTTCAGTTGGAATGTTCAGACCCAGCTGTTCTCACAGCAGAAGTACTTCACTGAGGGAAGACATCTAGATGCAGTGCAAGAAATTAGTTAACAACTGTGTATTTTCTGAGATAATATTGAGTAGTGAATATAGTTTAGGATTTCGTGCTATAACTATTAACTTGACATAAAAACAAGAATTGTGGCTATATCCCCAGATTCAGAGCTGATTTCTGAAGGGATGCTTTTCCATTCAGGTTTCTTCCCGGGCAAGGGGATAATTCCATCTGTTTCCTTGAACAGGTAGCTACTGCACTCCATTTTGAACCTTGGTGCAGGTAGTGCCTCTTTTCACTAGGTGGAGCTCCTCTTTGTTGCTTTCACATTGACTTAAGCCACTTGGATGGGAATTGCCCAGAGAGAACTCTTTGAGAATCTCAGAGAAAAATCCATTCTTTGGTGGACCTCTGATGATATAAACAAGAAAATGGATCTTTAAGAAAACCATCTTGTGCATGAGCCTGCGGGGGGTTTTGTGTAAGAAACTGCCATGCTAATTGGATCCCACTATAATGGGGCTGCGGTGTTCATTTATAAATCCTTGTTCTTTAGTCACAGAAAACTGGGGGAACTTCACACAGTGGATCCATGATCCTAACTAGCATAAACCAAATAATCACTTACCTATGTCTTGAGCTGTTTTCTCTGTTGCTGTCATTAAATGTAAGAAACTGTCTCTTCGTGCTGCTTTTTCCCCATTTAATTGTTATCTAGCTGCAAAAAATCATCTGTCATAATAAACGTTTATGTAATATTTTGACCAGAACAGGGATAAACACTGAATTCTAAGAATGCAGCAAATTTAAGCTGGTTGATAGCTAAAAGCAGTATGTGAGTTACACACAAGAGGCAACCATGCTTGTAATGAGACCACAGTCTGAAACAGCCCAGTTGTCAATCCAAAATGATCCAAAGAACTGAAACGGCTTTCTGACATTTTTACATGCAGGTAAAGTATTTTAAATTGTAAATGCAGGTACATGCAGGTAAAGTATTTTAAATTGGTGGTCATTTCCTTATTATTATTAGAGATCTGTAGCACAACATTTATCTATATAACTCTTAAAACAAAATTATAGCTTACATTGTCACTTGCAAAGTGTCTTTGTTTACAGTAGTCAGTAGCATAACCTTTAGTGAGATTACAGAAGAGCAAGAAAGCATATTACTCATATCTTTGAGAGAACTTTAATGCCATTAAGCTATAATAAGTACAGTTTCAGCTATTAATGTAAGATATCTTGAGACCTTGAGAAGGCAAAAGTGTCCTGCTTTTGTGATTCTGACATCTGGCAGCTGAGTCAGAAAGGTGATTTTGGTCACATCTTATTGATAGATAAGGAAAGGTGCTCTGCTTTGCCCCTTCAAGGACAAGACTAGAGCTACTTTATTAGGTAGCTCTTGATAGACCTGACCTTGAGAGTATTCCATCAGCCTGTCAGCATTACACAGACTTTCATTATACATTACATAAACCTCTGCAGTGGCCCAGTTTGCATGACGTGTACTAGCTCTATATGGAATTAATCCTGCACATGTTCACAGAATACCATAGTTATGTCAGAGACCATGACAGGGTTAGGGTTAGGGTTAAAGTTAGGGTTAGGGTAAAGGTTAGGGTTAGGGTTAGGGTTAGGGCTGGGTTAGGGTTAGGGTTAGGGTTAGGGTTAGGGATAGGGTTAGGGTTAGGGTTAGGGTTAGGGTTAGGGTTAGGGTTAGGGTTAGGGTTAGGGTTAGGGTTAGGGTTAGGGTTAGGGTTAGGGTTAGGGTTAGGGTTAGGGCTAGGGTTAGGGTTAGGGTTGTCACGGTTCGGGCCGTTAAGTGCCTACACTCTTAGAAAGGATCCCTTCCTGAGAAGGGATATGTTATCTTATTCAGCGCGACACCACTAGACTGGAATCAACGGTTCCTAGAAACTTGTTATGGTTCCTAGAAAATCTCTTGAACACGTCAATAAATGTATAATACTGGACAAGACTAGAAGTATAAAAAACACATTTATTTACATTATATAATATATGCTTTTTGGTTGCAAAGCCTTAAAATATCATATAAGGCTAGACATCATTAGTCTTAAACATAGCAAGTAATCATTCACACTCTCTATGCCTCCATCTTAGTCAGAATATACTCATAAAGTATTCTTAGTGCAATGCACTTTCATTCAGAATATAAGGTTACAAAAATCCTGTCAAAATATGGTTAATTCTTTGGAGAAAGATTTGGTTAGAAGCATCCTAACTTAAATCATCATAATATTTCAGTACAGAAGACACACTATACCTTGCTGTGTCATCTGTAGTCCGCTACGAATCTAAGCTCTATGAGAACATATGAAGTTATCCCAGAGTATCTGTATTTTCTGAGTCTTGAATCCTGTAAAGACTTCTATTAATATTCTTAACTGATCATCATTAAGATCAGGCATAGCTGTCCAGGAACGGTCCAGGAGCAGGTCAACGCCGCAGGGACTTGCAACTTAATGTAAGGGTTCCTGACCTCTCTGTGCAAATTCCATAAAATCACTTGTTCAGCCGGACATGATGAAACAAGGTTTCTTTATTGGAAGTTTCAGAAGAGACAGGCCGCATGCAGATAAAAGTTGCAAGTGAGCTAGACATCTCTACTACAGAATTATATCCCCTACAGGGAAGCAAAAGGTCACACCTATGTTATGGGAAGCTACAAGATAGATGGGCACGGTACAGACATCAATCGTCCCCAGGGAGCTAGTTAGGGTTATCTACTTTCCAAGGCCGGAATTGGCAAGAGGGAGTGAACCAAAGCACAGCCGGGGAAACACAGCAGGGGAGGCACTCGTGAGACATACCAGCCAGGGCTTGACAGATATGGCGCCTGAACTCAGGGAAGGCCAAATGGTCTGAACTGCTTTTACGAGTCCAGAGGGAGGGGGGAATCGGGACACAACTATACACAAGGACACACCGACCCTCACACCTATGTTGTTGCTTTTATTGGAATTATGCTTTATCTATATATCTAATTCTGGTGTGCCCCCTGCCTCTGGATAGTTAAATTTGCAGATAGGGGGCACACTCTCATCCAACAGTTTATCTGAAGACTTAGGGGACTCCCAAGTTTTGCAGAAAAATCTAAAACTTAGAAAAACTCGGGGGGGGGGGTAAATCTCCCCGATTTTTAATAAAACGTTGTCTTTTGTATGTTTGGCTATGTGCCGTATTAATAAATGACTGACTGACTGACTAATAAAACGTTGTCTGTGTATGAGATCCAACAAGAGAGTAGAGATGGGGTGGGGAGGGGGAGGAGGCCTCACCGCACTTACCCGGAGCAGCGCTAGGCAAGCCAGCAAAAGACTGGAGCTGGGGGGAGAGGAAGAGGAGGCCTCACCATGCTCGCCCGAAGCAGTGCTGCGTGAGCCGGCAAGACAGCTGGGCTGGGGGTGGGGGGGGAGGAAGAAGCCTGGAGCCATGATGGGAGGAGGATGAGTTCCCTCCCCCTGCGAGTTTTGCGGGACCCCACGTTATTTTATACTTTCAATATTTGTTAATCTTTCACTCATGAAATGGGAAACAGAATAGAAAGTGTCCATAATTTTGGAGATTTAGTAGATGCTCCAAATGTTGCACAGTTAATTTTCTGAGTCTTAGTCACTCTAAGGAACATTAAGCTTCTTATTAGTAACATAAAAATAGACCAGCAATTGATACTATCTGCTGGAATGTGTGTCTGTTAGTATTTTAAAAATCTAGCAATTGACATTTTCAGCCTCTCACATTGCTATTTTGATCATTAAAGGTTTCACCAGGCTGTTGATCAAAAATCAAATCCTTATAATTATTTCTGACTTAAAATAAGTTTTTTCCTAAACTATTCACAACAAATGTGCAATGTGACTCCTTCACTTACATAGGATAGGCCACTGTTGTATCCATTTTGCAAATAACAACAGAAGACCCCCAGAGAGGATCTGCGATTCAATGGCAGAACATCAGCTTTATACACAGAATGTTCCAAGTCAAATCCCTAGCATCTCCAATTAAAAGGGTTAGGTAGCATATGATGTAGAAGTCTTCTATCTGAAGGTCAAACTACACAATACATTTTTTGAACAAGTCAGGTTCCTCACAGTAAACCCCATCGGTCGCCTGGATCCAAGTAATTAAAAAACAGATTGTGTAGTTTGCCCCTGAGACCCTGGAGAGTTGCTGCCAGTAGTCAATACTTAACCGACACAGTATAACTAAGAGGGGAGTTGGTGGCTGCCACTCCTTCTCCCCTAGCTATGGGCCTGATTAAATGCAATTTGCTGAGAGGTGGCTTATTATCTTTGCAAACAATTAAGATTTTTCTTGTGTTGTGCCCAACACATAAGGGCTAAAGCAAAGCTCACACACATACACATTATGGGTTTGTTTGTGGAGGTTGGCACCAAGAGACACAAGCCTCAACACACACCTGGCCTGATAGGGCCCCTCAGATGTGAAGTAAAACCGCCCTTGGCTTGATAAAGGAAACTCTCTTATCTGTAGTTAGGAATGCAGTTTCTGTTTCCCGCTTACGAACACAAGTGCTTTCTAGGAACACCTTCAGGCTACAGTACTGGCTATGATGTATCTAATTGTGTATTGGCTCTTTTGTCTTTTTGTTATGTGAACTGTTTCCTTGTAAGGCAATGTACCTGTCCCGATTCCACTGAGGAACTGCTCTGTTAGAAAATTCTTCCTAATGTCTAGATGGAAGCTCTTTTGATTTAATTTTAACCTGTTGGTTCTGGTCCGACCTTCTGGGGCAACAGAAAACAACTCGGCACCATCCTCTATATGTCAGCCCTTCAAGTACTTGAAGATGGTTATCATATCCCCTCTCAGTCTTCTCCTCTTCAGGCTAAATATACCCAGCTCCTTCAACCTTTCCTCATAGATCAGTTCACCTGGAGAAAAATGGCTGATTTGGTAATTGGACTCTATGGCATTCAAGTCCCTCTCCTCCCCAAACCCCACCCTCATCAAACTCCACCTCAAAAATCTCCTGCCGGTGGCAAAGAGGGACCTGGCAACCCTACTCAGACTCCACCCCCAAAATCTCCAGGTATTTCCCAACCTGAAGCTGGCAACCTTATCAATGCCAATAAAATGAATGGCAGGAGGATAGCGTTGTAGAACAGGTACTATTTGAAAGGTGGACAGGAAATGGCTACATGCCATGAGAAATCATGCCACAAAAACCATACATCCAAATCAAGTGAGACAACTATAGTGCTATGTTGATTTGTATATTGTTCCACATTTGCACTAAAGACTTTTCAAAGTACAACTAAAACCTAACAATTTAAAATATGATGACACCTCAGAAATCCAGAAATGCAACCGTCTAGATGAACTGTGTTCCAGGTTTCCAGGAATAAAAATGTAGTTTTCATACTTGGAAGTATGTTTTCAAGAAAAAATAGAAGCTCTCCTTCAGCTCTTGAGCTACATTCACACTAGGATCTTGTCTTCCAAATTCTGGGATAATTAGTACATGGCAAGATTTGACCTCAGCTTGTATCCCACAATATGATACTTAAGTCCGTTGAGAGGGACAATTAACCACAAAGACAGTCTAAGGCCAATGCATTACCATATGGCTGCACATTTTTCAATATTTAAGCACACTTTGGGTAATAACTTTGCATAGTATGTGATTTTGTATTTTTCCTTTAAAGATAAAATAAAATGGCAGGTGAGCATTATTGACCTCTTACTGGGAACTGCCGCCCATCAAAATTGCCAACACATCAGGAGATAGGATTTCTACAGATATGTATCTACTGTGTTTACTTTTCTTCTTATTTATTTTTGGGATATAATAAAAAAAATCTGGCAATCTCTTGCTTATTATTTATTGATTCATTTCTTCTTAAGCTGTTCATTTTTATATCTATTCTGTGTATGCATTTATGCTGTCCATAATCTATAACAGACATTTGCCTCCTGATGTTTGCTTTGGTAACACTAATCCCTCAGGGGACATTAAGTTAAAGGGGGACAAGTACAGATTCTGTTTAGGCAAAATAAGAACACTGCCACATTAATCTTCTTCATTTAATTTATAAACTTTTGCATTTTGTGATGTATTTTTTTAATGTGATGTATTTTGTGATGTATTGTTTTAAAGAAGAAAATGAAAAATAGGTTTCAAATGGCAAACATTGCACAAAAAGAGCACATATGATATGTGTAGGACAAGAAAGAGATTGTCTAGATTTTGATTTGATTTGATTCTTGACTGCATGCATTCTTTGGGAAGGAGGATATAATCTAATTTTATTTGCTTTTACATTTTTTTTTCTACCTTTACTGGTATGTCATGTAGTAGTTTCATTTCATCTTTTGTAGTAGTGTCTGTTGCAGATCTGAAGATATGTTGCTTGTCTTCTGAACTGGCTGTGGGCAATTGCTCAATTCTGCCTTTAGAAGCTGCCAGATAGTATTTGACTAAAACCAAGAGAGTAAAATGGATGCCAGTTCTCAGTATTACGGGGGGTGGGGACGGGACTTCTCAGCATGGAGAACCATTTTTCTATTGAGGCAGCAATACTTGACCAATGAAATAATCTAATCAAAGCAATGAATTATTTGATTTATGAGACCATAAGTCAAAAATTGGAAGATGGCCAACAACCAAATGGTATTGTCCTCCCGGTTAAAGCAGGAAAGGCAATGATCATAAGCCAAGCACCATCACTACTCATTTCCTGTATCCAGTGAGGTCAGGACTGAGGAGGAGATGATTTAGCTATTAATATTTTTAAAAGTTGCAAGCAACATTAAGGGTTTAATGACAACATAAAGAAATTGGTACATAACCCCAACATGAAAATCTGAGAAATTGCTTGGATGATTTGCACATTATTTATTTAGTAAAAAAAATCTACCTAACTGTTCCACTAAATTGTCTAAGATGGTAAAAATGCAATAAAAGCACAATATACAGGGTGAGGACTGGGGAGACAAGCTAGAGTGTTTCTTGGGCAATAAAAAGTTTTAATGTAAAGGCTACTATAAAAAACTGAAGATAATTGACAGAGAAGCAAAAATATGAAAATGTACAACTAAGCTTACTTTACAATTTGTAAATTTAGCAAATGAAATTTAAAAATTGAACACTGAAAATCCAGTGAACCCTGGAATTACATTACATTGGAAATTAACTTTCATATATCACCAGTTCGGAAAGAGTCGCTGGGTAGGCCAATAAAGGAAAAAAAAATATTTCAAAGGATCAGTGGCTGGACATAGTCAATGTGGCTTTCAGACAAGTCTCCAGAGGTACTCTACGGCAATAACGTCTCACCAAAGTTGGTGTATGTGGCATTAGGCATGACTTAAAGAAGTAATCTTTCGTGCAGATATGTTCAAGTTCCATAAAGGGTGTATAAATGTAAGGGCAGGATACAAACAGTCCTAATAAAAGTAAAATGTCTTTAAAGCCCAAACAACCCACAGGAGGTTAGAAGGACAGATACTACTAACCAGAGAGCCGAATACTCAGACGGGATTTTTTATTGAATGGGCTTTCTACATTTTATCTTCCTGAGAAAGGATATGTTATCTTATTCAGCGTGACACCACTTGACCGGAATCAACGATTCCGAGAAACCTGTTATGGTTCCTAGAAAATCTCTTGAACCACCAATAAATGCATAATACTGGAGAAGAGTAGTAGTAAAAAAACACATTTATTTACATTATATAATATATGCTTTTTGGTTGCAAAGCCTTAAAATATCATATAAGGCTAGACATCATTAGTCTTAAACATGTTTATATAGCAAGTAATCATTCACACTCTCTATGCCTCCATCTTAGTCAGAATATACTCATAAAGTAACCTTAGTGCAATGCACTTTCATTCAGAATATAAGGTTACAGAAATCCTGTCAAAATATGGTTAATTCTTTAGAGAAAGATTTACTTAGAAGCATCCTAACTTAAATCATCATAATATTTCAGTACAGAAGACTCACTATACTTTGCTGTATCATCTGTAGTACTATACGAATCTAAGCTCTATGAGAACATATGAAGTTATCCCAGAGTATCAGTATTTTCTAAGTCTTGAATCCTTTAAAGACTTCTATTAATATTCTTAACTGATCATCATTAAGATCAGGCATTGTCTATGTACATGCTATGCATATTCTTTCTAGTTTTAGACAGCAATGCTGAATATATAAATACTATGTGTTAGCTTAAAGCTGTTTAATGTCTCAGCATTGTGCATATCTCACAGAGTACAGAGAGTCTCCTTTAGCTTCAGGAACATCTCTGGTCTCTTGCTCCGAGGAGGTTCAGAAGTCCCTCTGTTAAGTAGAGGACCTTCTGACATTATCTCAGAGGTCTAGCTATTAGCTATTTGGCATTGGTAAGCCAAATAGGTTTAGTTTGTAAGGGTTAGGGTAGGGTTAGGGTTAGGGTGAAAGTGAGGGTGAGGGTGAGGGTGAGGGTTGGGTTAGGGTTAGGGTTAAGGTAAGGGTTAGGGTTAGGGTAGGGTTAGGGGTTAGGGATTAGGGTTAGGGATAGGGATAGGGATAGGGATAGGGATAGGGATAGGGATAGGGATAGGGATAGGGATAGGGATAGGGATAGGGATAGGGATAGGGATAGGGATAGGGATAGGGATAGGGATAGGGATAGGGATAGGGATAGGGTTAGGGTTACGGTTAGGGTTAGGGTTAGGGTTAAGGGTTAGCGTTCGGTTAGGGTTAGGGTTAGGGATAGGGATAGGGGTATGGTTAAGGGTTAGGGGTTAGGGGTTAGGGTTAGGGTTAGGGTTAGGATAGGGTTAGGGTTAGGGTTAACGATAGGGTTAGGGTTAAGGGTTAGGGTTAGGGTTAGGGTTAGGGTTGGGTTAGGGTCAGGGTTAGGGTTAGGGTTAGGGTTAGGGTTAGGGTTAGGTTAGGGATAGGGGTAGGGGTTAGGGGTTTGGGGGTAGGGTTAGTGTTATGGGTGATGGGTTAGGGTTAGGGTTAGGGTTGGGTTAGGGTTAGAATTAGCGTTAGGGTTAAGGTTAGGGTTAAGATTAGGATTAGGATTAGGATTAGGATTAGGGTAGGGGTAGGGGTAGGGATAGGGATAGGGATAGGGATAGGGATAGGGATAGCGATAGCGATAGCGATAGGGATAGGGATAGGGTGTCAGGCTGCTATCTCGGTTTCAGTATTGTTTCTGTGTTGGTACTGTACTGTCTAGCCTCAAGGCCGACCACACATACCAAGGCCTGGGAACACTGCTCCTGAGAAAGTTGACTCTGTCTGTGTATGCTAATGTTGTATAATCTCCCGCCATTTACTGCCTTATATTATCGTTCGGCTAATGAGACTCTCATAGCTGCCATAGTTCCCTGTATGCACTGTATTGCCTTTTTGACCAGTAAAAGCCATCTGATTGGATTCTATACGACTCTGTGGTGATTTCTGGTTCGAAGGGTCAGGAGCTTACATTATGGCAGCTATCCATCTCCTTCTTTATTGTACTACTAGTCAGGCTGGAGCCCAGGAGGGTTCGCCTGCCGCTTGGATGGGAGCTGAGAAGCTCTCCGAGTGACCTATTATCCTGGATTCCTCTCGGAAGGATCCCACCCTGTTACAGGACATAGTCGCTGAACTCTTCAGGACTACCCTAGAGGTTTGCCGCTTGAGGGGACTGGTACAGGAACAGTGGCAATCTCTTAAAGGGACTCTCTGGATGTTGACGTCGGAGGATACTGATACTCGTTTAGATCTTCAAGACTTGGATCAATTACTGGACGATGCCCGGTTGGCAACTGAGGATTTACAAGTACTAACTGGACTTTTGGATAATCTTATTTCTCGAGAAACTCTTTCCTCTAGTTCTACCATGGCGGGAGCCCCGCCGGAGGGTTTTTCCCTGATCCCGGATGCAGCCAGTTGTCAGGCTGAGGCCAAGCGAGTCGCTATTAGCACCGCTCTTCTCCTTGTGGAATGTACAAAGGACACCCCGGTAGCCACCTTGGCTCAAGTTTTGACCTCGACTTTTGGAGCCGAGGCACCCGCACTGGCGGTTCGAGTACAACCTCTGCTGGGCGGGGAACCCGACCCCATACTCTCACTCCTGGAGACGGAACTTTTGCCGCGCATTACGGCGGAGGCTGCCCTAAGACTTGAGAATGCCAAAGTTCTTGCGGATCAGAAAGCCGCCGAAGCGGCTAAGGTCGCAAGAGAGAGAGAAGCTGCTGAAGCAGCCAGGGCGGCTGCAGCAAGAGCTAGGGATCGGGCGAACAGGGACACGCGCCCCAAGGACAATGTACAAGGGCTATCAGGTCTGTCTTTTTCCCCGGCGTTTGTCCCGTCACGCGCGACCCAACGCGCATGCCGTTTGGCTGTCCGACGTCGAGACTCAGGAGAGTCTGAAGACGAGGATCTATATGGGGATAGCTCTCAATGGGCCACAAGCTTCCGGACCAGTAAACCTCATCTTACTGGTGGCCCAAGTGAGGAGGTTCACCTCTTACAAGCCCAGAATCGGGAGCTCTCCGACCGTGTTGATCAACTCCAGGAACTAATGGAACGTATGCTTCAGGAGAACAGGCAATTACAACAAACCCTGATAGCCCAGAGACAGCCCGTTCCGATACCGGGTCAGGGGGTACCCGTACAGCCACCCCAACCACCCGCTAATGTGCCTGCTCCACCCTTGCCTCCTGGAGCTCCTGTTGTTCCTCCGCCCGGACCACCCGTGCAACCGGGCCAACCTGCGCCCGGCCCTTGGAAGCAACTCAAATTGAGGACTACGTACGACGGATCTCTCGAGACTTTGCCTTGTTTCTTGCATCAAGTGGACAGTTAAATGCGAGAACAAGGACAACTTTTCCCCACGGAAGATAGCCGGGTGCGTTATGTAGCTTCCCTTCTGACAGGTAAAGCGGCTGACTGGATGGTCCTCCAGTTTGACACCCGCTCTCGTGCTATTCGTTCCCTCAACAACTTCATGACTGCCCTGAGGAGGAGGTTTGAGGACCCCTTCCTGGGGGAAAGAGCCAAAACGGAACTCTTACAATTAAAACAAGGCTCTGCTACAGTTCGAGAATTTGCCGATGAATTTCAACGACTGGCAAGTAAAATTGTAGGTTGGCCCGAGACCACCCTGATCCATCATTTCAGGGAAGCCTTGCATCCTGACGTTCTGAACTGGTCTTACATGCGGGGCGATCCCGATACCCTCGAAGACTGGATCCTATTGGCTGAGGAAGTGGAAAGCCGCCGACGCTTTATTTCTCTCGTCCGTCAAAAGCACAAGGAAAAAGGCACCCAAAAGCCTCAACCCAAGGCACCACTGCTCGTCCCACGAAATCCTCCACGTCCGCCCCAGGAACGTGAAGCCCGATTTCAGAGGGGTGCCTGTCTTACTTGCGGAGAAATGGGCCACTTTGCAGCCGTTTGCCCGCGCCGCCAGGAATTATTTCGTCCCAGCACGACAACCCGCGCCAGAGGTCGTCCACCACGCAGAGGCACCGCGGCTACCCGCAGCGCAGCTCCCGGAAGACCCACACCCTCTGCACTCCATGCCGGGGACCCAGCCTCCCTGCCTTCTACCAACGACCCCGCCGGGTCTCGGATTACAAGTGCCCCATTGGGGGACAACTTTCCCTCTTCGGATGAGGAAAATCCTTGGAATTCTCCAGCCTTAAACCTGGAATCTCCCCTCGACTTGTCAAAAAACGGCTCCGGTCTGTGGTGAATGGAGCGTCTCCACAGACCTCTCAGGATCCTCCTATCAAACCGAATGCTCCTACCAAAATCAAAGAAGTGGACTCCACCGTCTACGTGGATGCAGTATTACAACACCTTAACGGTGGCCCACAACTACCTGTCAAAGCACTAATTGACTCCGGTTGCTGTCGCACTCTCATAAGCGAAGCCACTTTTGCTGCACTCAGAGCCGACTCTGAGGCTTTACCCGCCCCTGTCCAATTTGCCCAAATGGACGGGAGCCATTTCCAGGGGGGTCCAGTTGATCACCGCACCATAGGGGTGGCAATGGGAATTGGCTCCCACTGGGAGCAAATAGACTTCACTATAGCCCCTATCCGTTTTGAAGTGGTCTTGGGTATTAACTGGATTAAGGGACAC
Source organism: Euleptes europaea (assembly GCF_029931775.1). Taxonomy (NCBI): domain Eukaryota; kingdom Metazoa; phylum Chordata; class Lepidosauria; order Squamata; family Sphaerodactylidae; genus Euleptes; species Euleptes europaea. Next base: position 6,980,231 of record NC_079318.1, on the reverse strand, counting down.
AGTCCCAGCATTAACTGGGAAACAAACACTATCTCCTTCGCCAGTCCTATGTGCGATCAGCACCGGCAGAACTTTGCGCTGTTATACCCACCCGTCCCAGCATTGGCCTCCGATGTCCCAACGCTTCCAGTCCTACCTAACGTCTATCGAGACTTTGTGGATGTCTTCGACCTTAAAGAATGTGACACCTTACCCCCCCACCGAGCCTCGGACTGTACAATTGAGGTAGTCAAGGACTGCACATTAACCAAAAGCAAAATTTACCCTATGAGCGCTTCCGAGCGCACTGTTCTTCGGGACTTCCTTGACAAAAACCTCGCCAGAGGGTTCATTCGCCCATCGAATGCCCCGAACTCGGCCCCCACGTTTTTTGTCCGAAAAAAGGAGGGCGACCTTCGTTTATGCATTGACTTCCGAAAACTCAATGCGGTTACCCAAACCAACGCCTATCCTATCCCATTAATTTCTGATATTTTGGGACAGTTACAGGAGGGCCGGATATTCTCCAAACTAGACTTGGTGGAAGCCTACTACCGAGTCCGCATCCGCGAAGGAGATGAACACCTCACTGCCTTCTCTAGCTGTTTCGGTATGTATGAATTCCTCGTGATGCCGTTCGGATTAAAAGGGGCCCCGGGGGTCTTCATGCAACTCATCAACGAAATCCTTCATGACTTGCTTTATCGCGGGGTGGTGGTTTATTTAGACGACATTCTTATTTATTCAAAAACCATGGAAGAGCATGTCACTTTAGTCCGAGAAGTTCTGCAACGCCTGCGCAACCACCAACTCTTTGCCAAACTGGCTAAATGCGAGTTTCATCAAAGCCAGCTCACATTCTTAGGATACATAATCTCCCACCAAGGTCTTCGCATGGACCCTGTCAAAGTCCAAGCCGTTCTCGATTGGACTCCCCCCACCAACCGCAAGCAAGTGCAACAGTTTTTGGGGTTTGCAAACTTTTATCGAGGGTTCATTCCTAACTTCGCCCAAGTGGCCCTACCCATTACTGATTTACTAAAAACCAAAGGGAAAGCAAACACTGCTACCTTACCTTCCGCAAAAATCCTGTGGACTGATCAATGCCAAGCTGCGTTTGTAGCTCTCAAACGCCTCTTCACATCCGAACCCGTATTACAGCACCCGGACCCAAACCAAATGTTTGTTGTGCAAGTCGATGCCTCCGATGTAGCTATGGGAGGGGCCCTTCTCCAGAAAGGTCCGGATGGCCTTCTTCACCCCTGCGCTTACTTTTCGAGGAAATTTGCGCACGCACAATTGAACTGGCCCATTTTGGAAAAAGAGGCAGCGGCCGTTCACCATGCCCTAACTCTCTGGAGGCAATTCTTAGAGGGGTCCAATATCCCCTTCGAGGTTTGGACCGATCACAAGAATCTAGCTGCCCTCACAGGGTCCCATAAACTATCAGCGAAACAACAACGTTGGGCTGAATTCTTCGCTCAGTTTCGTTTCGTCCTAAAGCATGTTCCTGGGAAGAAAAACGTTCTCGCAGATGCCCTCTCCCGGTTGCCACAATACCCGGTAAAACTCGAGAGACCTACTGACTCTCTGTTCACCCCTACGCAAAGGGGAGCCCTTCCGGTACTGGCCGTGCAAACGCGATCTCAGCGACAGCATCCCAGATCCAGTTCTCCAGCACCTCCAACCCGAGCGGCTACCCAACCGCCCTCGCAACAGCAACGAACCGACGATCCCGATCCTCCAACCCCACCGGCTGCCCTACCGCCTACGACCTGCGCACCACCGCACGTAAGCTCTACCCCCATAACTACTCTTAAAACTACTATAGCCGGGGGGGGGGTCCCGCCAAGATTCCCATCTCCGAATCCTTTTTAAATACCCTTCGGGACCACTGCCTTTCTGAACGCTCCACTCACACCCTACCCCCTGGGGTAATGGAACAGGGGGGCTCATGGTACAAAGACTCTAAATTGTACGTACCCAAGGCACTTCGAAAAGACGTTTTACACTTGGCTCATGGAGTAAAAACAGCTGGACACTTTGGATTCCTAAAATCTCTCCACTTATTGCGCCGACAATTTTGGTGGGGGGGAATGCGTTCCGATGTTGACTCTTTTATTCGCAGCTGCCCTGTTTGCGCCACAATGAAACGCTCACAAGGCAAACCCCCGGGGCTACTGCAACCTCTAGAAACACCCAACAAACCATGGGAAGTAATTGCTATGGACTTTATGACTGATCTCCCTCTCAGCGGGGGAAAAACTGTATTATGGGTTATTACCGACTTGTTTTCTAAGCAAATCCATTTGGTTCCATGCGCAGGAATTCCCTCTGCTCAAAAAATGGCCCGCCTCTTCGTGACACATATCTTCAAATTACATTCGTTTCCGCGCAAAATAATCTGTGACCGCGGCAGTGGCTTTGTTTCCAAGTTTTGGAAAGCATTTCTCAAGTTGGTGGGGGTAGAACAGGGATTGTCTACTGCATACCATCCCCAAACCGATGGTCAAACTGAACGTGTAAATGCTGTCCTTGAATGTTATTTACGCTGTTATGTTAACTACCACCAAGATAACTGGGTAGAAATGTTGCCTTTTGCAGAATATGCCTACAATAATGCTGTACATCAATCTACAGGTTTTAGCCCATTCTATGCAGTGTATGGGCAAGAGTTTGGTCCTGTTACTCCCACAAGCACTGTGGAGGGGGAGGGAGATCCTGACATTGCTTCCTGGGCACACACCCTCCGTACCACTTGGCCTTGGCTCATTAACAATCTCGACCGAGCCAAGCGCAAATACAAAGCACAAGCTGATAAACATCGTTCCCCCGGGGGCGAACTGCGAGTGGGTAAATTGGTCTATCTTTCCACCAAAAACCTACGTTCCACCCGTCCGTGCCTTAAACTCAATGCTAAATTCATTGGCCCATTCCCGATCACACGGGTCATAAATCCTGTCACGGTGGAATTAGCTCTCCCGAAAACCCTGAGGCGTGTGCATCCCGTTCTCCACATTAGCCTCCTGAAGCCCCATACGGCCTCTCCACGATGGCAACCCGATCCGCCCCCCGAACAGCCCATTATGGTGGGGGGGGAAGAGCACTTCGAAGTCTCCAAAATCCTTGACTCCCATGTTCACCATGGAAACCTACAGTATCTGGTCCGGTGGAAGCACTTCCCCCCTGCCTACGACGAATGGGTTTGTGCACGAGATGTCTCCGCCCCCAAACTAATCGATGCCTTTCACACTGCC